>NW_026704976.1:0-1200000 GCF_029867415.1 Vicia villosa | reverse complement strand
AAATATTTAATTTTCCATTAATTATTCTAATTAAATTGAACTTAAAATGAATTAAATCAAAATAAGTAAAATAAATAATAAAAAGGCATGGGATTGGGCCAAGAGACTTCTACCAAGGATAGAATCTAGTTTGGATCAAGAAATATGGGCCCATTTGGAGAATATACAAGATTGCTCAATTTGTATTCAATGCATTTCTTCAAAATCGCCCGACTTGTAACAGATTAGGAGAATGTTGCTTGAATAAACCCTTGAACCTTGAGCTATTAAAGATGAACAGAGGAGGTCAAATTTTGGGGTATGACAGCTGCCCCTGTTCAATCTTCTTAAACCTAAAGAGTCAGATAGGCACGTCTGCCTATCGTGATCTAAAGGTAGAAGATGATTGAACACTGAGAATGCCCTGAAATTTGTGTTTGTTGGGAAGAAGTTCTGTGGGAGATGGGCTTAAAGATGCCACCCAAGATGAATACCATTTTTCAGAATGTGGAGCAAACGCCTTTTGGAAGGACCGAGGTGGTTTTGATTGTAGCACGGCCTAAAAAGGCAACCTGAATTTTATGTGATGTTATGATGCATGCGATGTATGATGCAGTGAGCTTCTCAAAATAAATGAGAGCAATATATGTATTATGCATTATGTATGGATGAGGTATGCAGTTGAATGATGCATGACTGTTAGTTATGTTAGTCGAAGTATGTTAGTAACTTTTAAAAAAGAAAAATACCACCCTTGCTTGTTATTGATGAAGTTTTGGAGAATATCACTGCCGAGGGACTAACGTGATAAACCCAATTGAGAAACCCTTTGTAAAACCCTTTATTTTTCGAAGAAGATCACTGCCGAGGGACTAACGTGATGCATCAACCCGTTTGAAGAACCCTTTGTAACACCCTGTTGTAAAACCCTTTGTGAAACCCTTTGTAGTCTTAAAGAAGATCATTACCGAGGGACTAACGTGATAAACCCCATTGAAGAACCCCTTTGTAGAACCCTTTGATCACTGCCGAGGGACTAACGTGATGGGTAAACATAACTATCAATAGCGACAACTCGCAGTTTGTTGTGTAGAAGATAGTTAACTTGCTATAGCGCTAGCAAGCTTTCGTAGTTTGTGAACCCCACTTACTATAGTTCTAGTAAGTTTCCGTAGTTTGTGAACCCCACTTACTAAAGTTCTAGTAAGTTTCCGTAGTTTGTGAACCCCAAAAGGATCATTTGCTATAGCTCTAGCAAGTTCACCTGCACCAATAGGATTACTTGTCATAGTTCTGACAAGCTCACCTGCACCATTTGGATCATCTGCCCTTGTTCAGACAAATTTCACCTGCACCATTTGGATCATTTGCCCTGGCTCGGACAAATTTCACCTACACCATTTGGATCATTTGCCCTGGTTCGGACAAATTTCACCTACACCATTTTGATCATTTGCCCTGGTTCGGACAAATTTCACCTACACCATTTGGATCATTTGCCCTGGTTCGGACAAATTTCACCTGCACCATTTGGATCATTTGCCCTGGCTCGGACAAATTTCACCAACACCATTTGGATCATTTTCCCTGGTTCGGACAAATTTCACCTACACCATTTGGATCATTTGCCCTGGTTCGGACAAATTTCACCTACACCATTTGGATCATTTTCCCTGGTTTGGACAAATTTCACCTACACCATTTGGATCATTTGCCCTGGTTCAGACAAATTTCACCTGCACCATTTGGATCATTTGCCCTGGTTCGGACAAATTTCACCTGTATCAAAGGAATTGCCTGCCATGGTTCTGACAAGCGTACCTGCATGAAAAAAATTCACCTGTTTGGAGACTCACGACTCGAGGGTCGGAGAAAATAGCATGTCAAATATTCACGACTCGAGGGTCGAAAAGGAAACGATATGTTTAGAAACTCACGACTCGAGGGTCGGACATTCACGACTCGAGGGTCGGAAAACACCTCAATCACAACACGAGGGTTGGAAACTCACGACACGTGGGTCGGAAAATAGATAAATCATAACACGAGGGTTGGAAACTCACGACACGTGGGTCGGAAAACACACCTATCACAACACGAGGGTTGGAAACTCACGACACGAGAGTCGGAAAACACACCTATCACAACACGAGGGTTGGAAACTGGGCTTTTGTAGTATGTGAATGCACTAGATGATATGCATATGCTAATGCGTACGTATGTATGCTGATGCTGGTGTCGATCCCAAGATTTTATCTCCTTATTGAATTTGTTTAAACCGTATTTGCACCTACACCACGACTATGCTTATGCTGGCTTTGTAATGTATATGGATAATGCTTATGCTTATGTATATGTTGATTGATGTAACGAGTGGAACGAAGTAATGTCTTCTATAAGACTACCTGAAGAGGTTCCTAGAAAGGATAAAATTATTTGTCTTAAAGAAGACTACCTGAAAAGGTTCTTAGCAACGAATGAGGAATGTCTTTAAAGACGACTACCTGAAAAGGCTGAAAGATGTCTTAGGAAGGACTACCTAAAAATGTTCTTAGCAAGGAGTGAGGAATGTCTTTAAAGACGACTACCTGAAAAGGCTGAAAGATGTCTTTAAGAAGGACTACCTAAAAAGGTTCTTAGCAAGGATAGAAATTTGTCTTAAAGAAGACCACCTGGAGAGGCTGAGAGATGTCTTAAAAAGACTACCTACAAAGGCTGAAAGATGTCTTAAAAAAGGCTACCTAAAAAGGTTCTTGGGAAGGACGATGATTGTCTTAGAGAATATTACCTAGAAATGTTCTTAGAAAAGGAATTTCTTAAAAAGACTACCTAGAAAGGTTCTTAGAATGTCTTATAGAAGACTACTTGAAGAGGTTCCTGAAAAGGATCATAAGGTTTGTCTTAAAGAAGACTACCTGAAAAGGCTCCTAGAAAGGATCGTGAGATTAGTCTTAGAGAAGACTACCTGAAAAAGGTATGGTGTAATGTATCAACCAATGTATGTAATGCATGATTTATATGTATTTGCATGATTCTCCAATGATAGGTTGTTGATAACCAAAGCGTATATGGCTCATTGGAGTTGTAGGTTTGTTTGATAAGGTGGGGTGTGATGCTAGCGCGACTTCCCGATCCTTGTTTTCTTGAATTTTGAAGATCGTAATTAGGAGAAAATTTTGTTCAATGTTGTAAAGTGTGAGAATGCCTTTTCCTTATGCTGTGCGCCTTGCCCCAGTTTGATTTTGTGAAATACTCCACGCCTTTAACCTTTGGAGGTTCTCCACACCTTTAACCTTTGGAGATTCTCCACACCTTATGGATTTGATATCCAATGCCCCAATGTTTAGTGGAGAAAAGGTGCCTATGATTTCCAAGCCGTGAAGGAAGTGCCCCGAGAAATAACCTTGTCATATGCTTCGACGTTTAGATTAGAGGGTATGCCCTTGATCTCCAGGATATGGAGGGCTATCCATAGTGTTCTATCCTTTTGAATTTGAATTCTCCCCATGTTAGACATGCCCCTGTTTGTTATTGCTTCGAGATGTGCCCCAAGTCGATTGAACCTTAGGAAGAATGCCCCTAGTGAATAGGATGTTTGATTGCATGCCCCTGTGATCCTTGAAATTTTGCCCCTGTTTAGGAGAAACCTCTAGATGTGGTTCCCCCCATGCAAAGGTCTTTGTTAGAAGTGATCACCTAGAATTAACCAATTTCGATATTCCCTTTATGCTAAGTGTATATTCGTAGATGACGTTGTACCCTTTGAGAAGTAACTCCAATGCGACGCGTATGCAGGCTGTTATGAATTAGGACTTGATGATTAGAAACGAATATTTGAAGAAGCGTAGTGGTTAGAAATAGTTTTAACAAACATAGGAGTCGGTATAACAAAATCCTGCTTAATATGCTTTCGTAGTTAACCATGCCTCAATTAGGACTTTCGAATGTTATAACTTGGCCTTGGTTCATGGTTTAACCCACCCCTTTCTCCTTGATGTTCTTCGAATCCTAAGAATTCGCCTAATCCAATGATTGCATTTTGTTTGCAAGAGAATCGTTTCAGTTTCGATATTGAGCAGAAGCCTTAGTAGAGATCCAAGCACCGATGAAAAATGTTGTAGAGATCCAAGCATTAATGGGAAGCTTCGATGATTTAGCAGTCACAAGTTTTTCCTTTGTATTTCGCCTTTGTTTTGTTTTTATCCCTTATTTTTGCATGAACCAATTCCTTTGAATTTGATCCATCGGGATGCCCTAATTTTTGCCTAAGTCATTTTTGTTTTCTTTTATGAAATTTTCTATTTTGACTTAGCGGGCGCTTTTCTCCTTTTTTTCTTTTGGATGCTCCTTTTGGAATATTGATCCTTGGATCTTGAATGTTGTGACTGCCATGTTGACTTTGATTTGTAAGCTTCGACTTTGATACGTCTTCGATCTTGAATGATGTATTGAGGAAGACGATGTTGTGAATGTTATCTCCATTGCTTCCTTAATCTTGGATGGATGTGAGGAAGAAGATGGCTTGAAACTTTGCTTGATCCTCATGCTTGAAACTTTCCTTGAATCCTTACTTGAATTGACTGATTCTCTTGACAACCAAAATGCACCGTTGAATTAGTTGCAATCTACCCCGCCCCTGGTTGAAATCAGGTTTATTTGAAAAGTAGAAAAAAACTCCAACTCCTGGCTCGAGGGGGTGACGAGGGATTAACATCCTTATATCTCCACTATTTTAGGGATGGAAACAATGCCTGTACATCGTCGGTTCGGTTTTACCTTGAAAGCATACGTTTAGCGAGGCTTAGTTATTTGTATTCGTCATTCTCCCTTAAGTTTGTTAATAATCCTAACTTTGAAATTGAAAATTGCATAGGAGTGCGCGAGTGGAAATTCGTAGTAATGAGCTAAATGAATTGACTCCAAAAACCTGCATGGTCATCTCATTAGAGTTGCTAATCCGAAGGTACAACTTTTATCCTGAGTAACACTTGACGATCGTAGGGATTGAAATTCTGACATGATAAACACCTATTGATCCTAGGGACAATCTCCTTTGTAGATCCATTGACCTTGTTTCACTCCTTAGTTCTTAGACTTGTAGAAGTAAAGGGTAACCTCGAATTCTCCTTGGGCACGTCAAACCTGTCGGGAATAAATTGTTAGCGGTGGGTTTTCGTCGTATCGGAACTTCATGAGTTTCCTTTGACTGAACCTCTTTTGCTCTTCCTAAGGATAGTATCACACCATTTGCAACCTTCAGAGTTTGTAGATTGATAAATAAACCTATGACCTTTTTGCCCCTTGGTGTGGAGTTGACATATGTCGTATTCCCTCCATCGTAGTCATGCATCTTTATTCAGGATATTGCCCCTGTCGGACTAATCCTTGCCCCCAGGTTATCGTAGAGCGTCCTTGTAAATTTGATAGGTTCTAAGACGAACCCCTTTATGACTAGATACCCCTTGAGTGTACCTATGAGGGAACTTCTTTGTTGAACTAATCCTTGTTCGACGATAACCCCTGTTGTATTTATAATCCTATTACGACAAGGCGTGGACATGCGGCTGGCGTGGTGAAAGACATCCCTTTTTTTCAAACTCATTCCCAATGATTTATCCTCCTTTCTCCATAGTTTGTTTTCTTTGGGAATTTTGGGAAACCGGCTAGCACGGCAAGTATGGATGCGGGTGAAGATATAAATGCAAATGTAAATGTATGAATGCATGAAAATGTGAATGCATGGGTATGCGAGAGACTCCTTGTATTATAACTCCTTGTATGCAATGCAGACGTGTGACGTATAATCCTAGGGATAGCCTTAGAGGCGACATTAGACCCTAGTGAAATATGTGAAAGCTTGATGTTATGGTACGCCAATGGGAATCCCTTAGATTAGGGAGTACGTGGAAGGTAGCGGCTGGTGACCGTTCAAGACAGTCACCAAGTCTCATGGCCATCGAGAAGCCGTTCGACGTGTACTAATGAAGTTGTCCCTCGTGGAAAGGTTCTCTATGTGGAACACAACCTATCTAAGGACGATATTGAATGAAGTGAAATCCCTACAAGCTAGGGATTAAGGATGTATAGATGGGAATCCAAACCCTACAAGTTAGAGGGTGCGCGGAAACAAGCACGGAGTGACCGTTCAGGACAGTCACTAAATCTCATAGTCATCGAGAGGCCAATTGAACGTATGCTAATGAAGTTGTCCTCCATATGAGGGATGTGATTTTTAGAAACAGAATCCCTATAGGCTAGGGAATGCATATATGTAAGCACGGGGTGACCGTTCAAGATAGTCACTGAATCGCATGGCCATCGAGAGGCCAATTGACGTATGCTAACAAAGATGTCCTTCGTACGAAGGATGCGATTTTAGAAATAGAGTCCCTATAGGCTAGGGACTGCGTAGATGTAAGCACGAGGTGACCGTTCAAGACAGTCACTAGATCGCATGGCCATCGAGAGGCCAATTGACGTGCGTAAACGAAGATGTCCTTCGTGGGAAGGACACATAGTTGTAAGAGTACAAAGATATAAAAGGAAACTCCCTACAGGTTAGGGAGTGCGTAGATGCAGGCGCGGGGTGACTGTTCATGACAGTCACTAAGTCTCATGGCCATCGTGAGGGCAATCAACGTGCATAAATGTAGATGCCCTTCGTGGGAAGGACATGGTCTTGGAAATAGAGTCCCTGCAGGCCAGGGAACGCGTAGGAATACCTGCATAAAATGCAAGACATTCGCAGTATATAAATTGCACATATATAATAAGCACGTAAGCACATAAGCCCTAGATTCATAGGTTCGACGTAACGGCTTTTGGTGCCTACCCTTCCCATTGGTATGTTCTAGAAGGTCTCATGGGGTCGTTCGTAGCCGCCGAGACTTTTTGTCTCTTTGGATTTTAGAACAGCTCATTTATCCATGAGGTTCGAGTTTTAGGGGTAGGTTCCCAGAAAGATCAGCTAAATACCAAGTCCTGCCCGCAACAAAGTCAAGCTTCGTATCAGAAACTTCCGGATATTCAACCCACTCTAAGTGGAATTATAATAAGACTCGTAGGCGATGTAATTCTCCTCTGGTCTTAAATATAATTCCCACGCTTAGGTTTAACAACAATTTATATCCCAAAAAAAAAGCAATGAAATAACACATATTCAAATAAATAAACATTTAATTGAATTGCGGTAAATAAATAAATTGCAGTGAATAAATAAGATTGCAAATAAATAAATAAACAAATAAATTTAAATATTTAAATATAAAAAGAAAAGAAAAACCTAAATCCTAATCCAAAACCCTAATTTTGGCAAATTAGCCAAACCCTAAAAAAATTCGCCAAAACCCTAAATGATTCGCCAAAACCTAAACCCTCTCAAGCCTTAGGAGCATAATAATTTACAGTTTTGTTATCACTATTCCCCAGTGTCGCTACCGCGAAAATTAACAGAGTCGCCACTAACATATTTATCCTGAAAAGGAAGGGAATGCCAGCAAACCACAAAACAAAACAACGGTCTCACGACCAGAGAAAAAGGGTAAGGGAGTCGGTTACGCGAGGGGAAGGTACTAGCACCCCTCGCGCCCATCGTACTCGATGGTATCCACGCCTGTGTCTAAACCTATGGGTGTGTAAGCAAAATGCGCTAATCTGGACTAAAATGAATGCAGAATGTAGGGAAAAGAAAGAGTTATGCTCGCACGGGCCCTACCCCGCTGCCTACGTATCTGTTTTGCAGAATCAGAGCTACCGTAGCTCGGCTAACTAATTTCTGTTTGTTTTGTATTTTTTAGGTGAACGAGTTACATTCACACTCCGCTGCTCGACCTTTGGAGACTTATGCTGGGAATGGAGCGGAAATAACAAGCTCTTAAGAAAAGAAAATCAAAGAGTGTGGTTTGTGTTTTAAAAGAATGCATGAGGAAAACCTAAGCTAAGGGGTAAAGCTTGCTACCTAATGTTATCATACAAAGGGTACAAGTCTAACTAAACTAGCAACCTACGAGAAAAAGGGGAAGCACACAATAATATCACACAAACGAGCTCCGCTCGTGAAGCAAACAAACCAACGGTACTGACCGAGTGGTAGAAAAGCGGTCCCGCCATAGCCAAAGGGAGCAGCTCAACCCAAGTCAACCAAGCATTAGACCTCGCGAAAATGATCGGGCCATAGACAAGAGGGCGGACCCCTCTCAGCAACCAAGCCGTCACAGATCGTAAAGGAAAACGGTGCGTGCGTACACCGAGCATCAACGTCGAGCGACGCGAGCTATAAGAAAGGCGGGGGTCCGGCTACATGAACCCTTTTCCTGACATACTCGATAACAAGATCTTGTGCTGGTTCGGAAGCGAGCAACGCGTAGCGTGCGCATACCAAACAGACTCGATGAGACTGGGCGGGGGTTGATTACGAACCCTTGACCGCATGCCTTTCATGAGGACTTAACGGAGTGCCATATAGGACTTATTACACCGTGACTCCCTGCCTCAAAGCACAAATGTAAACACACCAACAAAAACAGAGCCTCTTTCGAGGGCTTGGCCAGATGCATGTCTAAGTCCTACTTCTCATGTTAAAGGATGATGCGAGAAAACGGTAAAAGGGACCAGGAGACAATACCGAGCGGATAGCAAATCCGCAGTGAGCTAGCAACGCAAGCAAAGAAGAAACTTCACGTAATCTAACATCCAACAAAGCCGGGAGTCCAGCATAAGCGTCAAAGCGTTGCGGTGTGAAAATAAATCACAACCGCTATGTGGTGCGTATCAAACACAACCACACAAGCAACCTGCAAGAGAAACACAAGCCAGACGATACAGGAATATACATCTCAATGAATGAGAGATCAGGTGAATCGCATCGGGCATAAGTTCGTGTCCCACAAATAAAGTGGAACACGATGCAAATCAATCGCACCGGAAGCGAATTCGTGTCCCACAAATAAAGTGGAACACGAGACAAGTCGAATCGTAATCGAAGGCTCTCTCGAAGTACCTCGCACATCTCAACAACTGAATCAGTAATAACAAGGAGGCACGCACCCGCCATAGAAAATACTAGCAATTAAATTCTAAGTAAATTCTAAAATAAAATCTAAACAAAATTAAACTGTTTTTTATGACATTTTCATCTAAACAATAATAGAACAAAACTATGTAACAAAAGCATCTAAGTTCTAACAAGGAAAACATGTTTTTTATTATCTAAAATCAATGCAAGGAATCTAATCAAGCATAATATTTTCCATGGCATTTTATAAAAGAATTAAAACTAAACATTATAACAAAACATTTAATTCTAACTAGAAAATATTACATGTTTTTATTCATTTTTTATAATGCTAAAAAAACCAACAAAACTCAATGATTTTATATTTTGTTATAACAAAAAATAGAGAACAAACTAGATAAGAAAACCAAATTTAAAATAGAAAACTATGTATACAGGGGGGTTCATGGAGCAATTATGATGTGAAGAGAAGCTAGGGCGCAGGCCCATTGCTGATGGTCCATGAGAGAGTTTTTTTTGTTACAATGTTAGCCACCAAAAACGGTGGTGCACTGGGCTGAGTGGGGTGTGAATTACATGAATGTATTAGGCCCGAAGCTTATTGATCCATCACGATTTTGTTTCACATTTATTCTATTCCATAGTTAATCAACATGTTAATATTCAGATTAAGTTCTCAATTAGTCCTAATTAACAGCATTTACTCAGACTAATATCACAGTTAACACAAAACAGAATCAAAAAGGGATTAGGGTTCGTACACTTGTGGCTATTGGACTTTACGTGAACGAGCCTTCTTCCTCCTTGATGTTCAAATCGGCGACGACGGCGCACGGAAACGGCACCGGAGCTTCACTCCTCTGTTCAATACTTCCAATCAAACAAAGGTGTACTCGCGCCGTTCATCTCTCCGAGCTCATCGCTCTCGATATCAGCCATGAACAATCGAAGCAAATCCGCATCGCCTTTCGTCTCAAGTCTCTCCGATGTGTTTCATCTCCGTCGAGATCTTCCTCCGCCGCCGTGGACAAAAATACGTGACTACATCATCTCTTCTCTCCCCTTAAGAACTCAGCGCCGCTCGCAATCTCTCAACCTCTTTCAGACGCGAATCAAAGCGAGGAAATCCTGAGAACAAGCTTCAGATTCCTCAGGTATGGACGCTTCACCATCTATGCTTCTTTTCTTCTTCTTAATTATCAAGGTTGCTGCGGTGTCGTCGTTCTCCACTGTTATTGATCTATGATTGGCGAGATTGATGACGAACTAATGATGATGATTGAATATCCGTTGGAATTGCAGTTGCGATGAAGCTTATAGGAAGACCGAGTTAACCAGGTTCTTGCCGATTGAAGCGTGAGGAATCCTTATGAATTTTCAGAGTGAAGGTTGAATGGATTGAGGCTGATTCTATGGTGATTGGAGATTGGAGAAGATTGATTGAAAGAAGAAGTGTGGAGAATCGGTGAGGTTGTGGAGAAGCTTGGATCGAGAGTTTTTCAGATGAGTTTGATGAAGGTTCTTGGAGATTTCTTGCAGACTAAATCGAAGGTGAAGTTGATGAAGGTTCCCGAAGAAGAATTCTGTTATATGAAGTTTGTAGTGAAGAAGATTGAAAGGTTCGAAGAGTTCATTACCGGTCGAAGAGAAAGAGATGGTGTAGAGGATGAAGATGAGAATTGGTTCAGAGAGATGAAGTTTTGTTACGCTTTTTTCATTTTCTGTTATTGAATTTGTGATTGTTGAAGAAGATGAAGAAGGTGCAGAGAGGTTGTAGATTCAGAGAGAAAGTTTGTTACACTTTCAATTATCTTCTTTTTTTTTCTCGGTGAGTCTTTTTCTGAGTTTTTCTGTTGTTCCGTTTTTGAGTTTTTGTTATATCCATCTGATAGAATTATGCGAACCATGCTGAACCGGTTTTTTCTTCTGTTATCCTTCGGTTCTCATATTAATTTTTTTGTTCGAACCGAAACCGGTTCGATTTATTTATTGATGTGCAGCAAGTTTTTGATGTGAGGATTTGTTAGCTGCAAGTGCGGTTTTATTCTGATAGGTGCAGCAGGCTGTTTTGCTTTATTGTTGCAGGATAATTACAGTTACTGGGAGGAGATATATGGCAAGTCCATTGGAAGGAACTAAACACGAATGAAGGTACATGAAGCTGAAGATGGGTGAAGATGACCGACCAAGAATTACATTCAGATTATTGATCAAATGTTGTAATTTTGTAAACATTCTTTTGGACGATTTGTATTGGACTGATGGAATGATGATGTTGTATGGATATTTTGTAATGAATTTGAAGGAGTTTCACCTTTGGACATATAGAATTTTGAATCAAAACAACTTTGTACCTTTGCTTTTCCATGTAAGACCTTGAATGATAATACATGACTTAGATTGTGAAAATTGTATGTCAAAACATAATTCAATCTTTCACTCATAGCAAGCTCGAATTAATTCTTGACAACTCGTTTACCTAAGAACTTGGATCCAATCAATTAATCTTTTCACTCATAGCAAGCTCGAATTAATTCTTGACAACTCGTTTACCTAAGAACTTGGATCCAATCAATTAATCTTGAACATCAATTTGAACTTTGAATTCCTTGAATCTTCCGAATCCAAATCATTTTGTCTTGCACAACCGTAATCTATGTCTTCAAACTCAAGCAACGAGCACACATGACATCCCCATAGATGTACACAAGCATAATAACAAACAACTTGATTTATGACCCCAAAGGACACCTTGAAACATAGTCCTCAACTTGTAACTCTAAAGAAAACTCTATTATTTTTCTTCGATTTTCAAATGACGAAATAAACGCCATTCGTAACTTATAGCTCAACTAAAGAGGGCAAATTTTGGGGTGCAACAGCTGCCCCTATTCAAACTTCTTGAACTCAACGAGTGAGAAACGCAC
Organism: Vicia villosa; assembly: GCF_029867415.1. Classification (NCBI taxonomy): domain Eukaryota; kingdom Viridiplantae; phylum Streptophyta; class Magnoliopsida; order Fabales; family Fabaceae; genus Vicia; species Vicia villosa. Next base: position 1,188,081 of record NW_026704976.1, on the reverse strand, counting down.
GTTTCGAACCGTTGAGGTGGAAGGAGATTGAATACCAGAATGAACTCGAAAATTTGCGCTCTTGATCAATAGAAGATTCCATCTTGCAATAAGAAGGAATGTACCACCCCGCAAGCAGGGGGAAAAAACTTCAATTGATCGGGATAATAAATATGCTCCAACTTGTGATAAGAGGGAACGGGCACCCACAGGCAGGGGAAACACTTCAAATGATCTGGGCATCAAGAGAAGGAACATCTCGACTGATCTGAGTATCAGGCGTGGCAGATGTCTCCGAACATGCATCGGGATAGATGTCTTAGGTCGATCTGGGAATCGAAGGAGATACATCGGTTGAATCGGACATCAACGGGTAATAGGTATCTCTGATCTGGGAATCATGATCTGGGAATCTGGGCAGACATCTCTTCTGATGCAATTAAATCATCAGGTAGATATTCCAACTAATCTGGGAATTAGCGGCTAGCTCCTTCGTAAGACCACGGGGATCCGGAGGCGGCTCCTTCAACTGAACTGGTAATCAGGATAGGAACAATATCTCTTCCGAACTGTGTACGCCGGGGAAAGAATGCCTTTAAACTGATCTGGACATGATGCCAGAAAATAAGTAGGACAATCTTCATCTGAATGAAAAAGTCAATCAGGCAAACATCTCCATCTGATCTGATGATATCAGTGGCTTGCTCCTTAGTAAGATCACGGGAGATCCGGAGGCGGTTCCTTCAACTAATCTGAAACTGGATATTAGGATAGGAACGGATGTTTCTTCCGAACTGTGTACGCCGGGTAAAGAAAACGTCCTCAACTGATAGTAAGGTATCAGGACTGGGCAAACGAGTTTCTTCTTCTGAACGAACTAAATCGTCAGGGAGTAGATATTTCCAACTGATCTGATGTATCAGAGGGCTTGCTCCTTCGGAAGATCTATAGAGATCCGGAGGCGGTTCCTTCAACTGAGCTGGATATCAGGATAGGAACAAATATCTTCCACCGATCTGGGGGCATCGGGAATAGGAATGTCTTTGAACTGATCTGAGCTATGCCAGAAAATAAGTAGAACAATCCTCTTCTGATTCAAAACATCAGGATAAGCGCCTGTAATGACTAGGCGAATATTGCTCTCTAGGGAGCATTTGAATCTGGATAACTGTCCTGCAGAAAGAAACAGATATGATATGATTTATGGATGATGCATGTATGAATGTTTATAGAATAACGCTCCCGAGAAGGAAGACGCTACACGCTTTTGAGAATGCTATGCAAATGATGCATGATCCGAACGTTGCTTAGGGAGGCAACAAATGAGCACTGAATTGCTGAAGAAGTCCTGGAGAGGGTATAGAACTCTGCAGGGAGGACAAGATGAGTGATCAAGGGTCACGACTGCGAGCTGGCAAAGATGGATCAGAAATCTGCTGGAGACGATCAAATCTAGGCGCGAGCTCTGGTTGGGGAATAAATCCTGCTTGGGGATATGAACATCCCAAATGACTGCTTGGGGAATACCTTGGCAACTTCATTGGAGAAGCAAATTCTCGACATTTTGGGGATGCGGAGATAAGAGCAAGTCATGAAGACAACTCTGATGGGGGGTGACCAACTAGCTTGCGTATGACGCATTCCGCTGGGAAAATCCTTGAAGGAAACAGATTCTGCTGAGGATGCATGCGAATCTCTGCTGAGGAAAGACTCGGTGGGGAAGATGAATACTTCTGCACAAAGATCCACTGATGAGATGAGGAATCCGTTGGGGATAAGGAATCCGGCATAAGAATCTTTTGCTAAGATCACTCCACTAGGGAATAAGATGACTCTCCTGGGGAAAACGGGTCAATCCGTTGGGGAGAGAAACGCTCTACTGGGGAGAACGAGGAACTCGGGCAAGGAACCTCATTAAGAGCTAGCTGGGGAATCAGACACCATTCCATCATGATTCAACTGGGGAGAAAGCATTCCGTCGGGAATAAGGCTTCTGGAGCATAGAGAATGCATTAAGATGTGCTTTACTGAGGATATGAGAATCCTGGAGCAAAGAAAGTCCCATATGAAAGTACTCAGCTGGGGAATGAGAATCTCTCACTTGGCTAGATCCGCCAACGCACTGACATGGTGTACTCGAAAGGATGTACCTGCGAGATAAACAGATAAGAATGCCCCAGGATATAGCATGACGTCTGCGGGGTTTCCTCACATGGCATAGGATAGTGATGCTCACCCACAATGGGCAAATGCAAAAGCAAACAAATTGTCAGACACCTGAGCTTGAAACTTTCCAAACAAGCAATGGATTCAATGAGCTGATAGGCAAGCAATGATTAGAACACCAAACATGCATAGGCCGGAGTATCAAACATGCATTGGTTCTTCGAGAAGATGCCACCAGGAAGTGGGCTTAATGGGTCAAGCAAGTGTTGACTTCAAATGGACCAAACAAGCATTGTCTTTCATAGTGTTCTGCATATTCGTATTGATTGTAAGGCCAACAAGTATTGTACTTTCAGCTTCTAACTTCTGAGGATGACGCCCTGATGGTTCTCAAGTTCATGAGTTGTTTAGCTCACACTTGAATTTAACCTGACCACCTCCTGATGAGGATAAAATGCCAATGCATAGTGCCTTGCCCCAGCCTGTAAGGACTTTGAAGAAATTGGTCTCGTAAGGACCTTCTGATATCTGTTCATATCAAACTGACTTGCCCCAGTATCAAGAATTTTGGCACCATGCCCCTGCCTGACTTGTATTGTAAGTAGATTCAGCTACGCTTGGGTGAATGCCCCTGATTGCTTAGCGTTTTGAGAGATTCTTCGAATCTTGACCTGATTGCCTCAGATTGATTGAAAACTTACTCGCTAGAGTAATCACACGCTTTTGTGCCCCTGAGGGTGATCAGACTTTGAGATATTCTTGCTTCAACTCAACGGAGTTCTGAAGACAACTTGCCCTTCGGGAGGAATAAACTTTTCATCTGAAGTTCATGATGGAAATTTTCTTGATGTTAAGCACTTGTTCACATGCAAAGAATGTTTATTATGAGAAATATAATTCTAATGCAAAGAGTATGTTTGTCTCGAAGTTTAAAGAAACTTTATGAAAGGATGTCGTAACATCGAGTTTTTTTGTTAAAGAAAGATGGTGTGACACCAACTCAAGCATTTAGCAAATTTCCTAGGAGTCAGCTTACCGTATTCTCGTGTATAGTCTGCTTTCGAATTAATCCTGCTTCAATTAGGACTTTTCAGGGTTGTAACATGGCCAGGTTCACGGTTTGAGAAAAAAGGATTTTTAGGCTCAAAATATTTGGTGCCCACCCCCTTCATGATGTTCTCCAGTCCTAAGTTCAGTTAACTTGACACGAGCATTCATCTTTCAAGAGGAACTTGAGATAGATTGAGGAGTCAATGAGGTGCTCGGACATGGCAGTCACTTTACCTTTTGTTTTTGGTGTCTGATCACACGACTTTGTTCTTTTGATGAGGATTCTTATTTTGTAATCCTTCTTTTGCTTTCACTTTGCTTTTTTTGTTTCCCTAACTTTTGCCTGGACAAATTCTTTTGAATTTCGAGTTGGATGTCCAGCGGGATGCCCTAATTTTTGCCTAAGTCACATGCTTTCAAGTTGTCGACTTAGCGGGCTTTTTCTTTTTTTTCATTCTTTTTTTTTTTTACAAGTCGTGTGATCCTGGATCTCAGATTTGTTGTAAGTGCATAGTGACTGCCCAAGTCATTGATTGATGAAGAATTACCATTGTGGTATCGTCATATTTTGACCTCCTGATGTGAGGGATAAACCACAGCGACTTTAATGTTGGTCTCAACCTCCTGACGTGAGGGATAAATTTGATGTCTCGGCCTCCTGAGGTGAGGGATAACTGTTGTGGATTTGACTTTCCTCAACCTTTTGAAAGATAGCCATTGTTGTATCTTTAGGTGCACACTCCTGGTGAATTTTGAATGCTCAATCAGGTTAACTGAATACTACCCGCCCCTGGGTTAAAAATAAGGTTTTTTTATAGAGAAAAGAAACTCCTACTTCGAAGGCTCAGAAGGGTTAACGAAGGTTTCACTCCCTTATTTCTCCAGTGTTTGGGAATTTGAAACAATGCCTGTACATCATCAACAGGGTTCTACTCAAAAGCATACCATTTGAGGTTCTTGGTATTATGTTCATCATCCTCCCTACAGAGTTATCATGCTTTATTAACAAGAGTTAGATATCACACGCAAATAAAAACATATTGGAGCAAAAGCGAATGGATTTTTCAAGACAAACATATCCGATGCATTATGATTATAGTTCAAAAACAAACAAGTTTTCCATACAACAGTATTGAACAAAGCAAGAAAGCTTAAACATGAACATGCAAGATGAATTAGGAATTGTCAATGTTAAGGAGATCCTCTCCGTATGAACTTATTGCTTATGATGATCCGTTGAGTCAAAGTAGAACTTCAATTCTAGCCTTCAAGTGCAAATGTGATAGCCTTTGAATCAATCAGGTCTTAAACCTTGTCTCTGAATGACTAACAGCCTTCAATCAGATAACCAAGTGCCGCCTAGTGGAAAACAAACCAAGCACTACGTCAGAACACTTTACATCACTTCCTGGAAGAAGATTTCGGCAAGGTCATACAGAAGTTGCAAGTGTCCAGCTTTAGGGATTTGAGTTGTGCCAGTGGTGCACAAACTCAAGATACAAGGCATCTTGCTTATCCCTCGGTCGGGAGCCCCAAAAAAAACAGCGACTGGAGTTTGTGAATTCTTTAGGGATTTGAGCTGCCAATGATGCGAACTCAAGAACTCGGAGTCTTGCTTATCCCTCGGTCGGGAGCCCTAAATATAGGTGCTGAAACAGAAAACACCATCATGAATGGAGGAACTTTGTGTTGCTATCAGCGAACAACAATAACCTCTGCCGCTTGGTCATCAAAGTCGTTACTTGGAACACACAAGAGTTGTTGGGAAGGAAGCCTCTGGTAGTACAAGTTGCAAGTGATTCTCCTGAGTTACTTCTCGAGGAAGAACAAACATTCTACTTGCGGAAGATGAAATTGGATAAGCCAGTGGAAACCATTATGAATGAACTCAAACCTCTCAGCATCGAGCAAGTTCTGAACTCTTTGTACTACAACACCTTGTAAGGCTTGACATTATGATCAGGTGCCCCAGCATGGAACACACCTAGTATAGTCATCGGAATCAGGAGAGCTATTTGTGGTGAGAAACACCCAAAGCACGAATCTTAACCAACTGAAATTCCAATAAGCAGGGAAGTAACTCAGATACAAGGCATTGCGATTCTCATCAGCTTGTTTCTCTTACTCTTTCCGCCTCGGTTGACAAGCGAATGCTACAGACAAGGAAACTCTAGGAAGAGGTGACTCGGGATATGAAGCAGAACCTTGAGAATGAGAGGTGTCTCTGCATATCACTCTCGATTACTTCCTGGAAGAAGATTATGGCGAAGTCACACGGAATTTGTAAGTGCTTTAGGGATTCGAGCAATGCAAATGGTGCAATGCTCAAGATAGATAATGTCTTGCTTATCCCTCGTGCGGGAGCCCCAAACAGCTTCAAAGACTTGCAGATCCTAACATCAAGACCAGGTGCCCAGAATGGAATTCACACCTAGTGTCATCATCATCAAGCAGAGAACTTGCAAACATCAATACAGTACGGAACTTAACCAGTTGCAAATAAAGCAACCGTGGAAGCAAATGAGAATAAGACCTGTCTTCAAAAAGAAACCCAATTGAGCTTTCACCTTGGATAAAATCCCCACAAAGTTGTTCCATGACCAATCTTTGAGCTCACAACAGTAACAAGTCAAGTGTGCGAGCCTGAAGAGAGCACCAAGTCTGAATAATAGATCCTCGGTCCTGAATACCTGTTAAGCATGGAATGTATGAGATGCATGATATGAATGCAATGCCATGTTCATTCGATTTCCAAGGAATTCTCATGTTTTGATTTTTAGCAAGAGATGAAAGAGCTTGACACGAGGCTTAAAGATATGATTCCTTGAAAATGGAAGGAACATGCATGCTAGTATGCTAGTTATTTTTTTTGTACATCATTTTTTGGAAAGTAAATATGCAATGATGCAAAGTGGTGGGACTTGTTGCCGCCCACCAGGCATTCTGCACTGTCGGTAACACACATAGTACAAAGCCAAAGGTTCGGCCCCAAATGATATACCACACGGAACATAGAATGTCAATCCACGGAACCAAAGCCCATAGTCAATAACACACTGGAATAGAACACAGATTACCACCCGAACAAGAACCATAGTACCCCACGAACAGGAACCAATAGTAACCCACGAACAAGAACAGCGGTAACCCACGAACGAGAACAGCGGTAACCCACGAACAAGAACAGCGGTCACCAACAATGTACCTGTTATATAATCATTGATTCCCGCCCCACTCACGGGTAAAATCTAGGCCAAGGTAAGGTCATGAAACGCAGTATACGGTCCGCCCGAAGGTAAGCATCATCACAGCGCGTAAGCGGGTGACGATAATACCTCCGTTTGAAACCACTACTCTGCTCGTGTTCACATAATCCATCCCGAGACGTACACCTCGAGACAAACCATGCTCTCACTCTATCCTAGGGTTCCTATGGTTCACACATAGCCTGGGTATTGGGCCTTTTACCTCTTGAAACACCCACCCAACAGACAAAAATCCAGACAGTCCAGAATATGATGCAGAAAAGTAAAAGCGCACATAGAATGCAATGCAAACAGGTAAATATGCAAAGCAGTAAAAACACCCAAAGATAAACACACAAGCGATAGGATCGACTCACTGAGTCCGGACCAGCAACAGGTCAAGACGTCCCCAGCAGAGTCGCCAGCTGTCGCTACCGCGAAAATTAACAGAGTCGCCACTAACATATTTATCCTGAAAAGGAAGGGAATGCCAGCAAACCACAAAACAAAACAACGGTCTCACGACCAGAGAAAAAGGGTAAGGGAGTCGGTTACGCGAGGGGAAGGTACTAGCACCCCTCGCGCCCATCGTACTCGATGGTATCCACGCCTGTGTCTAAACCTATGGGTGTGTAAGCAAAATGCGCTAATCTGGACTAAAATGAATGCAGAATGTAGGGAAAAGAAAGAGTTATGCTCGCACGGGCCCTACCCCGCTGCCTACGTATCTGTTTTGCAGAATCAGAGCTACCGTAGCTCGGCTAACTAATTTCTGTTTGTTTTGTATTTTTTAGGTGAACGAGTTACATTCACACTCCGCTGCTCGACCTTTGGAGACTTATGCTGGGAATGGAGCGGAAATAACAAGCTCTTAAGAAAAGAAAATCAAAGAGTGTGGTTTGTGTTTTAAAAGAATGCATGAGGAAAACCTAAGCTAAGGGGGAAAGCTTGCTACCTAATGTTATCATACAAAGGGTACAAGTCTAACTAAACTAGCAACCTACGAGAAAAAGGGGAAGCACACAATAATATCACACAAACGAGCTCCGCTCGTGAAGCAAACAAACCAACGGTACTGACCGAGTGGTAGAAAAGCGGTCCCGCCATAGCCAAAGGGAGCAGCTCAACCCAAGTCAACCAAGCATTAGACCTCGCGAAAATGATCGGGCCATAGACAAGAGGGCGGACCCCTCTCAGCAACCAAGCCGTCACAGATCGTAAAGGAAAACGGTGCGTGCGTACACCGAGCATCAACGTCGAGCGACGCGAGCTATAAGAAAGGCGGGGGTCCGGCTACATGAACCCTTTTCCTGACATACTCGATAACAAGATCTTGTGCTGGTTCGGAAGCGAGCAACGCGTAGCGTGCGCATACCAAACAGACTCGATGAGACTGGGCGGGGGTTGATTACGAACCCTTGACCGCATGCCTTTCATGAGGACTTAACGGAGTGCCATATAGGACTTATTACACCGTGACTCCCTGCCGCAAAGCACAAATGTAAACACACCAACAAAAACAGAGCCTCTTTCGAGGGCTTGGCCAGATGCATGTCTAAGTCCTACTTCTCATGTTAAAGGATGATGCGAGAAAACGGTAAAAGGGACCAGGAGACAATACCGAGCGGATAGCAAATCCGCAGTGAGCTAGCAACGCAAGCAAAGAAGAAACTTCACGTAATCTAACATCCAACAAAGCCGGGAGTCCAGCATAAGCGTCAAAGCGTTGCGGTGTGAAAATAAATCACAACCGCTATGTGGTGCGTATCAAACACAACCACACAAGCAACCTGCAAGAGAAACACAAGCCAGACGATACAGGAATATACATCTCAATGAATGAGAGATCAGGTGAATCGCATCGGGCATAAATTCGTGTCCCACAAATAAAGTGGAACACGATGCAAATCAATCGCACCGGAAGCGAATTCGTGTCCCACAAATAAAGTGGAACACGAGACAAGTCGAATCGTAATCGAAGGCTCTCTCGAAGTACCTCGCACATCTCAACAACTGAATCAGTAATAACAAGGAGGCACGCACCCGCCATAGAAAATACTAGCAATTAAATTCTAAGTAAATTCTAAAATAAAATCTAAACAAAATTAAACTGTTTTTTATGACATTTTCATCTAAACAATAATAGAACAAAACTATGTAACAAAAGCATCTATGTTCTAACAAGGAAAACATGTTTTTTATTATCTAAAATCAATGCAAGGAATCTAATCAAGCATAATATTTTCCATGGCATTTTATAAAAGAATTAAAACTAAACAATATAACAAAACATTTAATTCTAACTAGAAAATATTACATGTTTTTATTCATTTTTTATAATGCTAAAAAAACCAACAAAACTCAATGATTTTATATTTTGTTATAACAAAAAATAGAGAACAAACTAGATAAGAAAACCAAATTTAAAATAGAAAACTATGTATACAGGGGGGTTCATGGAGCAATTATGATGTGAAGAGAAGCTAGGGCGCAGGCCCATTGCTGATGGTCCATGAGAGAGTTTTTTTTGTTACAATGTTAGCCACCAAAAACGGTGGTGCACTGGGCTGAGTAGGGTGTGAATTACATGAATGTATTAGGCCCGAAGCTTATTGATCCATCACGATTTTGTTTCACATTTATTCTATTCCATAGTTAATCAACATGTTAATATTCAGATTAAGTTCTCAATTAGTCCTAATTAACAGCATTTACTCAGACTAATATCACAGTTAACACAAAACAGAATCAAAAAGGGATTAGGGTTCGTACACTTGTGGCTATTGGACTTTACGTGAACGAGCCTTCTTCCTCCTTGATGTTCAAATCGGCGACGACGGCGCACGGAAACGGCACCGGAGCTTCACTCCTCTGTTCAATACTTCCAATCAAACAAAGGTGTACTCGCGCCGTTCATCTCTCCGAGCTCATCGCTCTCGATATCAGCCATGAACAATCGAAGCAAATCCGCATCGCCTTTCGTCTCAAGTCTCTCCGATGTGTTTCATCTCCGTCGAGATCTTCCTCCGCCGCCGTGGACAAAAATACGTGACTACATCATCTCTTCTCTCCCCTTAAGAACTCAGCGCCGCTCGCAATCTCTCAACCTCTTTCAGACGCGAATCAAAGCGAGGAAATCCTGAGAACAAGCTTCAGATTCCTCAGGTATGGACGCTTCACCATCTATGCTTCTTTTCTTCTTCTTAATTATCAAGGTTGCTGCGGTGTCGTCGTTCTCCACTGTTATTGATCTATGATTGGCGAGATTGATGACGAACTAATGATGATGATTGAATATCCGTTGGAATTGCAGTTGCGATGAAGCTTATAGGAAGACCGAGTTAACCAGGTTCTTGCCGATTGAAGCGTGAGGAATCCTTATGAATTTTCAGAGTGAAGGTTGAATGGATTGAGGCTGATTCTATGGTGATTGGAGATTGGAGAAGATTGATTGAAAGAAGAAGTGTGGAGAATCGGTGAGGTTGTGGAGAAGCTTGGATCGAGAGTTTTTCAGATGAGTTTGATGAAGGTTCTTGGAGATTTCTTGCAGACTAAATCGAAGGTGAAGTTGATGAAGGTTCCCGAAGAAGAATTCTGTTATATGAAGTTTGTAGTGAAGAAGATTGAAAGGTTCGAAGAGTTCATTACCGGTCGAAGAGAAAGAGATGGTGTAGAGGATGAAGATGAGAATTGGTTCAGAGAGATGAAGTTTTGTTACGCTTTTTTCATTTTCTGTTATTGAATTTGTGATTGTTGAAGAAGATGAAGAAGGTGCAGAGAGGTTGTAGATTCAGAGAGAAAGTTTGTTACACTTTCAATTATCTTCTTTTTTTTTCTCGGTGAGTCTTTTTCTGAGTTTTTCTGTTGTTCCGTTTTTGAGTTTTTGTTATATCCATCTGATAGAATTATGCGAACCATGCTGAACCGGTTTTTTCTTCTGTTATCCTTCGGTTCTCATATTAATTTTTTTGTTCGAACCGAAACCGGTTCGATTTATTTATTGATGTGCAGCAAGTTTTTGATGTGAGGATTTGTTAGCTGCAAGTGCGGTTTTATTCTGATAGGTGCAGCAGGCTGTTTTGCTTTATTGTTGCAGGATAATTACAGTTACTGGGAGGAGATATATGGCAAGTCCATTGGAAGGAACTAAACACGAATGAAGGTACATGAAGCTGAAGATGGGTGAAGATGACCGACCAAGAATTACATTCAGATTATTGATCAAATGTTGTAATTTTGTAAACATTCTTTTGGACGATTTGTATTGGACTGATGGAATGATGATGTTGTATGGATATTTTGTAATGAATTTGAAGGAGTTTCACCTTTGGACATATAGAATTTTGAATCAAAACAACTTTGTACCTTTGCTTTTCCATGTAAGACCTTGAATGATAATACATGACTTAGATTGTGAAAATTGTATGTCAAAACATAATTCAATCTTTCACTCATAGCAAGCTCGAATTAATTCTTGACAACTCGTTTACCTAAGAACTTGGATCCAATCAATTAATCTTGAACATCAATTTGAACTTTGAATTCCTTGAATCTTCCGAATCCAAATCATTTTGTCTTGCACAACCGTAATCTATGTCTTCAAACTCAAGCAACGAGCACACATGACATCCCCATAGATGTACACAAGCATAATAACAAACAACTTGATTTATGACCCCAAAGGACACCTTGAAACATAGTCCTCAACTTGTAACTCTAAAGAAAACTCTATTATTTTTCTTCGATTTTCAAATGACGAAATAAACGCCATTCGTAACTTATAGCTCAACTAAAGAGGGCAAATTTTGGGGTGCAACACCCAGCACAGTCGCCAGCTGTAGCAACCTGCCCTAAAATTAAAGGTTTTAGAGTCGCCACCTATTCTACCAGGGCGAATAGGAAACCCTACGCATTTAAGAGATCGGGGTAAGATTATTATAATCAGGTCGAGGGAAGGTGTTAGGCACCCTCAACCCTTTCCTATGGATTTGAATCTAAGGTCAAATTTTATGGCTAAAATATTCAGGTTTAATAGCTAAGGAAGTAAATAGGGGAAAAATGAGATTTTATGGAAGGGGACTCGCCTTGGTTATCCAAGTGCCTACGTATCTCCTTAGGGAGAATCAGAGTCAACGTAGTTCGGGCACAAGGTTGTACGCCTTTGAATTTGATTTGATATGGTTTGAAGGATTTTTTAATGGCCTATCGTAGTTTTTGAAATGCGAAGTTCGAAGGTATTTTGAATTACCTTGTCGTAGATTTGAAAATCGCCGAGATGAAAATCCGTAGTGTCGTGGTTTAGTGTGTTTTGAATGTTTAGGCGTACAACCCTGATTTAATATGTCACCGTTAGTTGCGATGATCAATAGGTTTGATCATTATAGTTAACGGGTTAAATAATGTATTGCTGGTTGCTCTGATCGATAGGTTCGATCGTCACGGGCAGCAAATAAATGTATATTTTAATATTGTAATTAAAATTATTTATCGTTAACCCTCATAATCAATAGGTTTGATTATTACACGATAACGAATTTTTTTTTTTTTTTGTATTTTATTGCTTTATTTGGATATTTGATCAATACGACATAGAGAGTCGACTAACTCGAAGGCGGGATGAAATAGATATTCACCCGTCATTTATCCGTTAAAGGGGGTTAGAATTGACGTTTTTAATTATTGGATTTGATTAATTAAATTAATTGATTATTAATCATTGCGACTAATAGATTTAGTCGGAACGAATAATAAATTAAATCCTAAAAACTTTGGCCAAGTGGCCAGTAGGATTGGGCAAACCCTAATACATTCACCTTTATAGGGTTTTTGTGATTTTAAAATAATTAAAATTAATTAAATCAATTAAGTCGAATAATCGAAATAATCGAATAAATAATTCTAAACCTCTAGTTATAACCCTAACCCTAATTATATAATTCAAATCCTAAATTAAATTAAATAAATTAACCATAATTTATATTTAACATAGATAATAATAAAAAAATATGAAAAACCTGGTTTTGATCTCGTGTGGGCAAGCTGGGAGGTGCATGGTGGACTGCTGCATCCAGGTGCGTAGGATCTGAAGTTGAAGAGATTTGAGGGCGGAGATTGAGGATGCACCGTAGTTATTAAAGCTCATCCTGCACGTGATTCGCTTAAGAAAAACGCTGAAAAATAATAGTGACATGAGGGAATCGAACCCAGGTTTACACGGTAACCAAACGCCACAACCTCCCATGCCAACTGCGCTGTATGCATCAAGTGTTAATAACACGAAACACAATGAATATAAATAAACAAAAAAACAAGATAATTTAAATGAATGAGATTCGCGCCCAGCACTACTGTGTCGTCTTCTCCAATGAGACTCAGCATATGGCTACGACTTTACCACTATTTTGCTACGACACTCTTCATAGCAGATGACCTGCGAAGCCTCAAAATCAACAACATGTAATATAAACTCAAGATAAGACCACAAATTAACTCGGTATTGCCTCCCGAGTACGATAGCACTCACGATTAGGTGTGATTTTGCCTCAAACAAGAAGCCCCAAACTTAGAGTTCAAGAACCCTAACAATGGTGATTCTTGAGACCTGCAGCAAAAATTCAATTGAATGGTCCAGATAGCTTGCAAACAATGTTATAAACACAATTATATATTCAAAAATACTTTGTGATCCCTCCATGAACGAATACGAATCAAAACAGGTTTGACATAAAAACGTGAGTATGAGGACACGTTCCAACGCCTTCTGGTCGATGATGAGGATCGGTTTGCATCCAGGAGGCCACGGTGAATCGATTAGAACCCTTTACTTGATCTGAAACTGGCTGCAACTTAATCCCCCACCCCTTCTTGGTTCATGATTTTCTCACTCTTTGAATAAGGTTTTCGGTCCAAAAAAAACCCCGTCTTGTGTATGAATTGCTTCAATATATATGGAGACCGCTCTAGGTCAATAAAAATTCCATCAAATCTTCTGATTTTGGTTATTGATATTTGATTAAAAATCAAAGAATTTAAACTTTCCAATTTTGGTTCTAATTCCATTTTTTCTTTCCAATCTCTCTTAATCACGATTTCCATGATATTATGCTGATATAATCTTGATATTTTGATCCCATAATAGATTTAAAACCAAATATTTAATTTTCCATTAATTATTCTAATTAAATTGAACTTAAAATGAATTAAATCAAAATAAATAAAATAAATAATAAAAAGGCATGGGATTGGGCCAAGAGACTTCTACCAAGGATAGAATCTAGTTTGGATCAAGAAATATGGGCCCATTTGGAGAATATACAAGATTGCTCAATTTGTATTCAATGCATTTCTTCAAATTCGCCCGAGTTGTAACAGATTAGGAGAATGTTGCTTGAATAAACCCTGGAACCTTGAGCTATTGAAGATGAACAGAGGAGGGAAAATTTTGGGGTATGACACAGCAAACGATGAGGATTTAAAAAGGAAATATTCCCCATGTTCACTCATAAAAAAATGCTTTTACTTGGTTTACAACGCTACCTCCACATTCCATCCATACGTGGCCCCTGATGGAAAGGTTATTCCATGAACAACTTTACATGGGACAACCAAAAATTATTTTGAAGGAATTGGCCAGTGTTAAACGAAAAGTTGTTGAGTCAATTGACGAGTATCTTAATAGATTTAGACATTTGAAAGCAAGATGCTTTACTGAAGTCCCTGAACATGAATTAGTCAAAATGGATGCAGGAGGATGAGAGTATTCTTTAAGGAAAAAAAATAAGATACTCAATATCTTAGAGATATGGCGCAATTAGTTGATAGAGTTCGCCAGATCGAGCGATTGAAAGTTGAAAAAGCCAGAACTAATAAATATCGTAAGAAAGAAAAAGTTGCTTACATAGCAACTGATGAATATTATTTAGATTACGAGGATTTAATCGAAGAAAATGATGTTAATGTGGGTGAGCTTAAGCCAGGACCTCCTTACTCTTGTAAATTATTAAAACCGTCAAATGGGAAGAATCTCGTCGAAACTGAGAAAAGTGACAAATTCGCCACAAAACATATACTTTTTATATAACAAGTTTGACGAAATATTTAATTTGTTGGTGACAAAATAATTATCTACTCTTCAAATAACAAGTCGAGGCATAAACTTTAGAGAGATAGAAGGTTTTGTCATTCTCCATAATTGAAAAGGACACTTGTTGATCGTCAATAGAGATAATATTAGTGCTCCTCTGAATTGAGCAAAGACGCAAAATATTGGGAAGTAAATAATCCTTGTTGTTCATAGCAATTAACTTAAGGCCTTTCCTGGCTAACCTAAAACTTGGAAAATTCTGAAAGGACATCAAAGGCTCAATAATTAGGATGATAGTTGGAAAGTTAAAGGTAATGAGCTTTTTAAGGTGAATTGGCCAAACCTCTAATGTTTCAAAAAAATACATTTCATTAGAAAGGTTTTGAGTTTTCAGCTTTTGACCTGGTTTCGTAGGAATTCTTGGAGCTTCAAGCCTTCTTATTCTTTTTAGACTTAGACTCTACCGTTTTAAAATGAGCCTTAGGGTTAGGGAGAGCTATAGTCTAAAGATCTAAATCTTTAGGGATCTTTAATTATGCATATCCTTATTCTCAATGATGTTGGCCCTGGATTATTTCAAGAATTCCATGTTCTTCTCATTCCTAAGGTTACACTCATTAGGGGTCATAATTTCTTCAATGTTATCATCACCGTCCATTTGTGTTACATCAACAAACTCTGAGCTACTAGAGCACGAGTCATCTACTAATTGAATTGGTTGTTCAATATTTTCATCTTCACCAACCAAGGCAGATGAACTATTATGCTGTGATACTTCCTTGCCAGATGACTTAACTTGCCTTTTGTCCAAGCTAGAGTTCACATATGCCTTTTCAAAAGATTTACCTTGACTCTTATTTAAATTCATCGAAAATGATATAACAATAGGAAATTGTTTTGGTTGAGATGTGAATAAAAATAATCGGATCAAATGGAGTCAAATTAAATATTTTGATATAAACCTTTTTGTCAAAACGTTGTGATATGACTTTTGTCTCAAAAACTTAATTTTCCATATGCCTATTTATGGCAGCAAACTTCTCATTTGATGGTATGGGTGGAGCATTTTCATTATTGACAGAAGTGTTAATTTTCTCGTTCAATGAAGTACAAAAATTGGTGCCAAGTATATACTTAAGTAGATTTAAGTACGGAGATTTTTTTAAGTCACGGGTATGGGACGGGTACTAAGTACCCTGCCCTGCTCATTGTCATCCGTAAATAAATATCACAGTTCATGAGAAAAAAATATAAATGTACCTTAAATTGTGGAAATAGTGGTTTTAGTAAATAATAAATAAATAAACTATAAAATAATATTAAAAAAATAACTAAATTATGAGAAAATAAAAAAATAAAAAGTCAAGATTTTAGAAAACCTCAAGAATTAGTTTTAGGAAAATAATTGCTTACGAATAAATAAATAAATGTCTCTTGTTATGAATAAATATTATTGTGGATGTCCATATATATTCTTATCTTTCATCTTCATATTCCCTATTAAGTGGTATAGTAAGGTTATGATTTTTCATCTTCCTAATTTCTTATAAATAGAGACCACTTTGCAATGTAAAGCTATCTACTTGAAAGATGATAATACAATATTACTTTTTCTCTTCTTTTCTCTCATTCATCTCTCCTTCATCTATATTGTTTTGGTTAATTTCATAACACGTTATCAGCACAAAGCTCTACCAAACTTGAAATAAATTTGAAGCCCTAACTGTTAGAGGTAATATTAGTTAATTATTTTATTATTTTACTTTCTCATTATCCGTGTTGAATTTTGATATTATATCTTATTAAATTATCAATAATCTCTAAAGAATTACAAAACAACGTGTTTGTTATATAGCTCCTGAAGAACTTAACAAATATCCATTAAAGATAGTATTAAGTTTGTTATATAGTTCTTGAAGAACATATCAAATATCCTAGAAGGATAATATTGAGTTTGATATATAATTCCTGAAGAACTATAAAAAAAAATGGTGATTGTGATTGAGTTCCTGAAGATCTACACACACAAATTTTTTTTTTATCACTACGAAGATCATTTGTGATATATAATTCTCGAAGAGTTAAAGTTTTAAAATAAGGATTTCTCACACCTTTAAATATTGTATCTATAATATTAGAAGAATTTCATCATGATATTAATGAATCCCAGAAGGATTGCACCTATACTAATAACATATCCCTGAAGGATTGCACAAAGAATAATTTTTCATGACCGTTGTTTATGGAAATAATTAGTGATGTGATATTTGTAGAACTAAAGATTAATATTAAACTATCTCCAAATTATTAATCAAAGATTGAGTTTAATTGATTATTGTGTTTATACTAATTGATGAATTCCAGAAGAATTCAACGTTCAATCACCTTTAAAAGGTCGCATCTATAATATTCCAGAAGATTATTGGTATTGGTGTGGGCCACGAAGTAGTATCTTAGTCTCCTAGCTGCGTTGATGAGTGCCAAGGTGACCTTTTCAATATGCTGGTACATGACCTTGGGCCCCTGAAGTGCCTTGCTAGTGAAGTATACATGCTTTTGTCCATCGATGGTCTCTCTTATGAGTGTCGCGCTGACAACTTCGTTTGAGACGGCCAGATAGAGGTATAGTTTTTCCTCGTTGTCTGGTTGGGTGAGGATCGGAAGTTGTGATAAGACTTGCTTGAGATGAAGAAAGGCTTGCTTGCATTTGTCGGTCCATTCGAAGGATGCCTCTTTGCGCAAGAGTTTGAAAAATAGAAGGGCGTGTTGGGCAGATTTTTCCACGAATCGAGATAGTGCGGTGAGCATTCCGTTTAGGATTTAGATGGAATTTTTCGTACTCGTTGTAGGGAGTTCGGAAAATGCTCGACATTTATCGGGGTTGGCTTCGATTCCCTGCTCGGTTAGTTAAAATCTGAGGAATTTTCCCGCTTTTACCCCGAAGGTGCATTTTTCCGGGTTGAATCTCATTTTATATTTCCTCGCTTGGTCAAAGACGCGCTCGAGGTGGGAGGTTTGTTCTTATCCTCTCGTGATTTGACGATCATGTCGTCCATGTACACCTCAAGTGTGTCCCTGATCTCTCCTCCGAACACTTTGTTCATCATCCGCTGGTAAGTGGCCCCGACGTTCTTGAGTCCAAATGGCTTTATGTTGTAGTAATAATTCCCCGACTCAATCATGAAGGCCATGCATTGCTTGTTGCATCTTGCCATGGGTATTTGATAATAACCTGAGTAAGCATCCATAAAAGACAATAGTTTATAGTCGGCCGAGTTGTCGACCAGCCTGTCAATGTTAGGTAGTGGATAAACATCTTTGGGACAAGCCCTATTAAGATCGGTATAATCAACGCACATTCTCCATTTTCCATTAGATATTTTACGAGTACAATGTTTGAGAGCCAAGTTGAATACTTGGCCTCAGAAATAAATTTTTTCTCTAGGAGGTCTTTTACAGCTTTCTCGGCAGCCTCCGCTTTTTCGGGAGACTGCCTACGCCAATGTTGAACTACTGCCCAAGCGGTTGGATCTATGGTTTCTTGATGACTGGCGACCTCGGGGTCGAGACCAGGCATCTTAGCGGCGCTCCATGTAACATCCGTATTTTTCCTTAAATTAATTTAATTAGAATTTAAATTATTTATTGGAATTATTTGGCATTTCTTTGAAAATTATGGAAAATAAGAGAATTGGGCCAGTGTGACAATTAGTATAGGGGAGGTCTTAATTAGTGGGCCTTTTACTAAGTAATGCTATTTTTCATAAAATAAAGGAAATTAAGAGAACAGGAGTTAGAAAGCAAAAGAGGAGAAGGCTGAAACACGTAAAAGAGCAGAGAAAGAGGAGAATATAGAAAGAGGAAGAATCGAGAACTTGGCTAAGGTAAGGGGGGACTCTTCCGGTTAACCTCTATTATCGGGTCGTAGGCGTTAGGATTGAAATCGTATACTATTGATTCGATAGAGAATATGTTCTAGGTTGGGGTTTTGGTATTTAGGTTCAATTTTTGTGAACTTTGTGTGAGTACTTGTTGGTAATGATTGTTGATGTCAAAAGTGTTGTTTGATTGATGATATAACTCATATTGCATGTGAAATTCCTCTGTTTTTCGTGTACAATCGTATTGGTTCGATTGGGGGATGTTTGGGGGGATTTAAGATGCTGAAAACTAATTTTTGGGTTGCAGATACGAGGTAATCGGTTACCTAAAGGGGTGTAACCGATTACCCATAGTAAAAACAGCAAATTTGGGGTTTTGAACTTCAGTAACCGATTACTGGTGTTTGGGTAATCGGTTACCGCTGTACGTTTTTGAAAAATACTTGTTTTGTAAAACTCATATCTTTTGAATCGTAACTCCGTTTGGGTCCCCATTAGAAGCGTTAGAAAGCTAACGGAATGCTCTTTATGATTAAAATAAATTAATTAGCATTAGATAATTTAATTATTATGTGATTTTGAAACTGACATGTAACTGTATCTGTGTATGTCGTGGATTAATGTTATTTAAGAATAACATGTATGGGTATTGTGTATTATGCGCTAATTGTGATACATGGAATTGATGAATGATAATTTCTATGTATTGTTGTGATTGTTATATGATGAGATGTAATGATACAAACTATGTTTAAAACATGATTTATATGATGATTGTTTGTTGGTATGATGAAGCTTATGAGATAGTTTTTTGATGATGTGAGTATGATGTGAATATCCTGTCTGTTAGACGGATGGCGTATTGTTGACATATATGATGAAATGTGAAAATATAAGATGTTGTTTTGAAAAACATTATTATGTGATGATTGTTGAGAATTTGTTGATGATGATGATTGAATTGTAATTGAATGATGCTAATATATATATGAACATACTTGATGATGATGATGTTGATGATGATGATGGTATAAGTATGTTATATATGTTGCATTCATTCATATTCATTGATAATGCTGTATCCATGATGATGTGTTGGATCAGTGAAGGGCATGATTCCCATTGTGTGGAATTTGTGCTGGCAGGGCCGTATCTTGATGAGGTTGGATCAGTCATGGGTTATTCCCACTTGATGATGTTGGTACCACATGCATAGTGTCAGTTGCATTCATATGCATGATTTTATAACATGATTGGATGTTTTCCAGTGTTATAAATAGTGATGATGTGTTGGTTGTTTATGATGATGAAACTTTCCTGAATATATGTTGATGTTTGGTGAATATTATACTGTTGATGTTCTATCATTTATGAACTGATAACATTGTTTAATTGTGAATGAGACTCACCCTTACTGTTGATCATTTTCAGATTGAGGATAGCGGTTGTTCGACTCGGTGAGGATTAGCTCATGAGTCAGTTGTTTAGTTAGCGTCAGATGTCATGCTCTGATATTTGTAACACTGGGGACGCGATGTTTAGAGTTTACGTTTTATAACTCTGGTTATGTTTTGATGTTTTGGAGGATAAGTTTTAAAGATGTTAAACTTAATCCGTATGATCTTGATTTCCGCTGTGTTAACATGAAATGTTTAATTTGATGATGGTTTGCCTCAGTGAATGCATGACATGACTGAACGATGTTTAATTAAATTTTGAATTGTGGCACCCTCATTTTCATGTATTCTGAATAAACTTATTTAAATTGTCGCGGGGTTTAGAAGGGTGTTACACTCCATGCGAACAGATCTGTATTCTGACAAAGACAAGCTTCGAGTTGCTTCCTCTCCTGGTCGAGGAGTCCCTTTCCGATCTTCACACCTTTGTTGGGGTTGTCGCCAAGGGGAATGAGCTCGAAATCGGCATCTGGGACAGAACAGATTGGGTGAGTGGGTGCTTTGTCGATCGTGGCTGACTGAGGTCCTTCTCCCTTCTTCCTTTCTTCCTTTAGCTCGTCTTTTATGAAGCGGGTGTCAATGTCAACTAAGCCGACATCTGGAAGGGTCTTCGGGTCTTCCCGAGGAGGTTTTGTCCTCAAAGGCCTATGTATTCTTCTTCACTATTATACTTTGTTTTACAAACAGAACTACCTAGGAGTTGGAAAGACCCAAACTTTACTAAATCGCTGGTGACACCAATGAATCCACCGTCTAACATGTTTCTAGGTTTCAAACCAAGGCAGGTGACACAGCAAACAATGAGGATTTAAAAAGGAAATATTTCCCATGTTCACTCATAAAAAAATGCTTTTACTTGGTTTACAACGCTACCTCCACATTCCGTCCATACGTGGCCCCTGATGGAAAGGTTATTCCATGAACAACTTTACATGGGACAACCAAAAATTAGTTTGAAGGAATTGGCCAGTGTTAAACGAAAAGTTGTTGAGTCAATTGACGAGTATCTTAACAGATTTAGACATTTGAAAGCAAGATGCTTTACTCAAGTCCCTGAACATGAATTAGTCAAAATGGATGCAGGAGGATGAGACTATTCTTTAAGGAAAAAAATTAGATACTCAATATCTTAGAGATATGGCGCAATTAGTTGATAGAGTTTGCCAGATCGAGCGATTGAAAGTTGAAAAAGCCAGAATTAATAAATATCATAAGAAAGAAAAAGTTGCTTACATAGCAGCTGATGAATATTATTCAGATTACGAGGTTTTAATCGAAGAAAATGATGTTAATGTGGGTGAGCTTAAGCCAGGACCTCCTTACCCTTGTAAATTATTAAAACCATCAAATGGGAAGAATCTCGTCAAAACTGAGAAAAGTGACAAATTCGCCACAAAACATATACTTTTTATATAACAAGTTTGACGAAATATTTAATTTGTTGGTGACAAAATAATTATCTACTCTTCAAATAACAAGTCGAGGCATAAACTTTAGAGAGATAGAAGGTTTTGTCATTCTCCATAATTGAAAAGGACACTTGTTGATCGTCAATAGAGATAATATTAGTGCTCCTCTGAATTGAGCAAAGACGCAAAATATTGGGAAGTAAATAATCCTTGTTGATCATAGCAATTAACTTAAGGCCTTTCCTGGCTAACCTAAAACTTGGAAAATTCTAAAAGGACATCAAAGGCTCAATAATTAGGATAATAGTTGGACAGTTAAAGGTAATGAGCTTTTTAAGGTGAATTGGCCAAACCTCTAATGTTTCAAAAAAATACATTTCATTAGAAAGGTTTTGAGTTTTCAGCCTTTGACCTGGTTTTGTAGGAATTCTTGGAGCTTCAAGCCTTCTTATTCTTTTTAGACTTAGACTCTACCGTTTTAAAATGAGCCTTAGGGTTAGGGAGAGCTATAGTCTAAAGATCTAAATCTTTAGGGATCCTTAATTATGCATATCCTTATTCTCAATGATGTTGGCCCTGGATTATTTCAAGAATTCCATGTTCTTCTCATTCCTAAGGTTACACTCATTAGGGGTCATAATTTCTTCAATGTTATCATCACCTTCCATTTGTGTTACATCAACAAACTCTGAGCTACTAGAGCACGAGTCATCTACTAATTGAATTGGTTGTTCAATATTTTCATCTTCACCAACCAAGGCAGATGAACTATTATGCTGTGATACTTCCTTGCCAGATGACTTAACTTGCCTTTTGTCCAAGCTAGAGTTCACATATGCCTTTTCAAAAGATTTACCTTGACTCTTATTTAAAGTCATCGAAAATGATATAACAATAGGAAATTGTTTTGGTTGAGATGTGAATAAAAATTATCGGATCAAATGGAGTCAAAATAAATATTTTAATATAAACCTTTTTGTCAAAACGTTGTGATATGACTTTTGTCTCAAAAACTTAATTTTCCATATGCCTATTTATGGCAGCAAACTTCTCATTTGATGGTATGGGTGGAGCATTTTCATTATTGACAGAAGTGTTAATTTTCTCGTCCAATGAAGTACAAAAATTGGTGCCAAGTATAGACTTAAGTAGATTTAAGTACGGAGATTTTTTTAAGTCACGGGTATGGGACGGGTACTAAGTACCCTGCCCTGCTCATTGTCATCCGTAAATAAATATCACAGTTCATGATAAAAAAATATAAATTCACCTTAAATTGTGGAAATAGTGGTTTTAGTAAATAATAAATAAATAAACTATAAAATAATATTTAAAAAAATAACTAAATTTTGAGAAAATAAAATAATAAAAAGTCAAGATTTTAGAAAAACTCACGAATTAGTTTTAGGAAAATAATTGCTTACGAATAAATAAATAAATGTTTCTTGTTATGAATAAATATTATTGTGGATGTTCATATATATTCTTATCTTTCATCTTCATATTCCCTGTTAAGTGGTATAGTAAGGTTATGATTTTTCATCTTCCTAATTTCCTATAAATAGAGACCACTTTGCAATGTAAAGCTATCTACTTGAAAGATGATAATACAATATTACTTTTTCTCTTCTTTTCTCTCATTCATCTCTCCTTCATCTATATTGTTTTGGTTAATTTCATAACACGTTATCAGCACAAAGCTCTACCAAACTTGAAATAAATTTGAAGCTCTAACTGTTAGAGGTAATATTAGTTAATTATTTTATTATTTTACTTTCTCATTATCCGTGTTGAATTTTGATATTATATCTTATTAAATTATCAATAATCTCTAAAGGATTACAAAATAACGTGTTTGTTATATAGCTCCTGAAGAACTTAACAAATATCCATTAAAGATAGTATTAAGTTTGTTATATAGTTCTTGAAGAACATATCAAATATCCTAGAAGGATAATATTGAGTTTGATATATAATTCCTGAAGAACTATAAAAAAATGGTGATTGTGATTGAGTTCCTGAAGATCTACACACACAAAATTTTTTTTTATCACTACGAAGATCATTTGTGATATATAATTCTCGAAGAGTTAAAGTTTTAAAATAAGGATTTCTCACACCTTTAAATATTGTATCTATAATATTAGAAGAATTTCATCATGATATTAATGAATCCCAGAAGGATTGCACCTATACTAATAACATATCCCTGAAGGATTGCACAAAGAATAATTTTTCATGACCGTTGTTTATGGAAATAATTAGTGATGTGATATTTGTAGAACTAAAGATTAATATTAAACTATCTCCAAATTATTATTCAAAGATTGAGTTTAATCGATTATTGTGTTTATACTAATTGATGAATTCCAGAAGAATTCAACGTTCAATCACCTTTAAAAGGCCGCATCTATAATATTCCAGAAGATTATTGGTATTGGTGTGGGCCATGAAGTAGTATTTTGTCTCCTAGCTGCGTTGATGAGTGCCAAGGTGACCTTTTCAATATGCTAGTACATGACCTTGGGCCCCTGAAGTGCCTTGCTAGTGAAGTATACATGCTTTTGTCCATCGATGGTCTCTCTTATGAGTGTCGCGCTGACAAATTCGTTTGAGACGGCCAGATAGAGGTATAGTGTTTCCTCGTTGTCTGGTCGGGTGAGGATCGGAAGTTGTGATAAGACTTGCTTGAGATGAAGAAAGGCTTGCTTGCATTCGTCGGTCCATTCGAAGGATGCCTCTTTGCGCAAGAGTTTGAAAAATAGAAGGGCGTGTTGGGCAGATTTTTCCACGAATCGAGATAGTGCGGTGAGCATTCCGTTTAGGATTTAGATGGAATTTTTCGTACTCGATGTAGGGAGTTCGGAAAATGCTCGACATTTATCGGGGTTGGCTTCGATTCCCTGCTCGGTTAGTTAAAATCCGAGGAATTTTCCCGCTTTTACCCCGAAGGTGCATTTTTCCGGGTGGAATCTCATTTTATATTTCCTCGCTTGGTCGAAGACGCGCTCGAGGTGGGAGGTTTGTTCGTTATCCTCTCGTGATTTGACGATCATGTCGTCCATGTACACCTCGAGTGTGTCCCTGATCTCTCCTCCGAACACTTTGTTCATCATCCGCTGGTAAGTGGCCCCGACGTTCTTGAGTCCATATGGCTTTATGTTGTAGTAATAATTCCCCGACTCAGTCATGAAGGCCATGCATTGCTTGTCGCATCTTGCCATGGGTATTTGATTATAACCTGAGTAAGCATCCATAAAAGACAATAGTTTATAGTCGGCCGAGTTGTCGACCAGCCTGTCAATGTTAGGTAGTGGATAAACATATTTGGGACAAGCCCTATTAAGATCGGTATAATCAACGCACATTCTCCATTTTCCATTAGATATTTTACGAGTACAATGTTTGAGAGCCAAGTTGAATACTTGGCCTCAGAAATAAATTTTTTCTCTAGGAGGTCTTTTACAGCTTTCTCGGCAGCCTCCGCTTTTTCGGGAGACTGCCTACGCCAATGTTGAACTACTGCCCAAGCGGCTGGATCTATGGTTTCTTGATGACAGGCGACCTCGGGGTCGAGACCGGGCATCTTAGCGGTGCTCCATGTCACATCCGTATTTTTCCTTAAATTAATTTAATTAGAATTTAAATTATTTATTGGAATTATTTGGCATTTCTTTGAAAATTATGGAAAATAAGAGAATTGGGCCAGTAT
Organism: Vicia villosa; assembly: GCF_029867415.1. NCBI lineage: Eukaryota > Viridiplantae > Streptophyta > Magnoliopsida > Fabales > Fabaceae > Vicia > Vicia villosa. The sequence continues at coordinate 1,163,099 of NW_026704976.1, read as the reverse complement.
GACAATTAATATAGGGGAGGTGTTAATTAGTGGGTCTTTTACTAAGTTATGCTATTTTTCATAAAATAAAGGAAATTGGGAGAAGAGGAGTTAGAAAACAAAAGAGAAGACTGAAACACGTAAATTATCAGAGAAAGAGGAGAATATAGAAAGAGGAAGAATCAAGAACTTGGCTAAGGTAAGGGGGGACTCTTCCGGTTAACCTCTATTATCGGGTCGTAGGCGTTAGGATTGAAATCGTATACTATTGATTCGATAAAGAATATGTTCTAGGTTGGGGTTTTGGTATTTAGGTTCAATTTTTGTGAACTTTGTGTGAGTACTTGTTGGTAATGACTGTTGATGTTAAAAGTGTTGTTTGATTGATGATATAACTCATATTGCATGTGAAATTCCTCTGTTTTTCGTGTACAATCGTATTGGTTCGATTGGGGGATGTTTGGGGGATTTAAGATGCTGAAAACTGATTTTTGGGTTGCAGGTACGAGGTAATCGGTTACCTAAAGGGGTGTAACCGATTACCCATAGTAAAAACATCAAATTTGGGGTTTTGAACTTCAGTAACTGATTACTGGTGTTTGGGTAATCGGTTACCGCTGTACGTTTTTGAAAAATACTTGTTTTGTAAAATTCATATCTTTTGAATCGTAACTCCATTTGGGTCCCCGTTCGAAGCGTTAGAAAGCTAACGGAATTCTCTTTATGATTAAAATAAATTAATTAGCACTAGATAATTTAATTATTATGTGATTTTGAAACTGACATGTAACTGTATCTGTGTATGTCGTGGATTAATGTTATTTAAGAATAACATGTATGGGTATTGTGTATTATGCGCTAATTGTGATACATGGAATTGATGAATGATAATTTCTATGTATTGTTGTGATTGTTATATGATGAGATGTAACGATACAAGCTATGTTTAAAACATGATTTATATGATGATTGTTTGTTGGTATGATGAAGCTTATGAGATAGTTTTTTGATGATGTGAGTATGATGTGAATATCATGTCTGTTAGACGGATGGCGTATTGTTGACATATATGATGAAATGTGAAAATATAAGATGTTGTTTTGAAAAACATTATTATGGGATGATTGTTGAGAATTTGTTGATGATGATGATTGAATTGTAATTGAATGATGCTAATATATGTATATGAACATACTTGATGATGATGATGATGGTATATGTATTTTATATATGTTGCATTCATTCATATTCATTGATAATGCTGTATCCATGATGATGTGTTGGATCAGTGAAGGGCATGATTCCCATTGTGTGGAATTTATGCTGGCAGGGCCGTATCTTGATGAGGTTGGATCGGTCATGGGTTATTCCCATTTGATGATGTTGGTACCACATGCATAGTGTCAGTTGCATTCATATGCATGATTTTATAACATGATTGGATGTTTTCCAGTGTTATAAATAGTGATGATGCGTTGGTTGTTTATGATGATGAAACTTTCCTGAATATATGTTGATGTTGGGTGAATATTATACTGTTGATGTTCTATCGCTTATGAACTGATAACATTGTTTAATTGTGAATGAGACTCACCCTTACTGTTGATCATTTTCAGATTGAGGATAGCGGTTGTTCGACTCGGTGAGGATTAGCTCATGAGTCAGTTGTTTAGTTAGTGTCAGGTGTCATGCTCTGATATTTGTAACACTGGGGACGCGATGTTTAGAGTTTACGTTTTATAACTCTGGTTATGTTTTGATGTTTTGGAGGATAAGTTTTAAAGATGTTAAACTTAATCCGTATGATCTTGATTTCCGCTGTGTTAACATGAAATGTTTTATTTGATGACGGTTTGCCTCAGTGAATGCATGACATGACTGAACGATGTTTAATTAAATTTTGAATTGTGGCACCCTTATTTTCATGTACTCTGAATAAACTTATTTAAATTGTCGCGGGGTTTAAAAGGGTGTTACACTCCATGCGAACAGATTTGTATTCTGACAGAGACAAGCTTCGAGTTGATTCCTCGCCTGGTCGAGGAGTCCCTTTCCGATCTTCACACCTTTGTTGGGGTTGTCGCCAAGGGGAATGAGCTCGAAATCTCCATCTGGGACATAACAGATGGGGTGAGTGGGCGCTTTGTCGCTCGTGGCTGTCTTAGGTCCTTCTCCCTTCTTCCTTTCTTCCTTCAGCTTGTCTTTTATGAAGCGGGTGTCAATGTCAACTAAGCCGACATCTGGAAGGGTCTTCGGGTCTTCCCGAGGAGGTTTTGTCTTCAAAGGCCTACGTATTCTTCTTCATTATTATACTTTGTTTTACAAACAGAACTACCTAGGAGTTGGAAAGACCCAAACTTTACTAAATCGCTGGTGACACCAATGAATCCACCGTCAAACATGTTGCTAAGTTTCAAACCAAGGCAGGTGACACAACAAACAATGAGGATTTAAAAAGGAAATATTTCCCATGTTCACTCATAAAAAAATGCTTTTACTTGGTTTACAACGCTACCACCACATTCCGTCCATACGTGGCCCCTGATGGAAAGGTTATTCCATGAACAACTTTACATGGGACAACCAAAAATTAGTTTGAAGGAATTGGCCAGTGTTAAACGAAAAGTTGTTGAGTCAATTAACGAGTATCTTAACAGATTTAGACATTTGAAAGCAAGATGCTTTACTCAAGTCCCTGAACATGAATTAGTCAAAATGAATGCAGCAGGATGAGACTATTCTTTAAGGAAAAAAATTAGATACTCAATATCTTAGAGATATGGCGCAATTAGTTGATAGAGTTCGCCAGATCGAGCGATTGAAAGTTGAAATAGCCAGAACTAATAAATATCATAAGAAAGAAAAAGTTGCTTACATAGCAGCTGATGAATATTATTCAGATTACGAGGTTTTAATCGGAAAAAATGATGTTAATGTGGGTGAACTTAAGCCAGGACCTCCTTACTCTTGTAAATTATTAAAACCATCAAATGGGAAGAATCTCGTCGAAACTGAGAAAAGTGACAAATTCGCCACAAAAACATATACTTTCTATATAACAAGTTTGACGAAATATTTAATTTGTTGGTGACTAAATTATTATCTACTCTTCAAATAACAAGTCGAGGCATAAACTTTAGAGAGATAGAAGGTTTTGTCATTCTCCATAATTGAAAAGGACACTTGTTGATCGTCAATAGAGATAATATTAGTGCTCCTCTGAATTGAGCAAAGACGCAAAATATTGGGAAGTAAATAATCCTTGTTGTTCATAGCAATTAACTTAAGGCCTTTTCCTGGCTAACCTAAAACTTGGAAAATTCTGAAAGGCTATCAAAGGCTCAATAATTAGGATTATAGTAGGACAGTTAAAGGTAATGAGCTTTTTAAGGTGAAGTGACCTAGCCTCTAATGTTTCAAAAAAATACATTTCATTAGAAAGGTTTTGAGTTTTCAGCCTTTGACTTGGTTTTGTAGGAATTCTTGGAGCTTCAAGCCTTCTTATTCTTTTTAGACTTAGACTCTACCGTTTTAAAATGAGCCTTAGGGTTAGGGAGAGCTAAAGTCTAAAGATCTAAATCTTTAGGGATCCTTAATTATGCATCCTTATTCTCAATGATGTTGGCCCTGGATTGTTTAAAGAATTCCATGTTCTTCTCATTCCTTAGGTTAGACTCATTAGGGGTCATAATTTCTTCAAAGTTATCATCACCGTCCATTTGTGTTACATCAACAAACTCTGAGCTACTAGAGCACGAGTCATCTACTAATTGAATTGGTTGTTCAATATTTTCATCTTCACCAACCAAGGCAGATGAACTATTATGCTGTGATACTTCTTTTCCAGATGACTTAACATGCCTTTTGTCCAAGCTAGAGTTCACATATGCCTTTTTCAAAAGATTTAACTTGACTCTTATTTAAAGTCATCGAAAATGATATAACAATAGGAAATTGTTTTGGTTGAGATGTGAATAAAAATAATCGGATCAAATGGAGTCAAAATAAATATTTTGATATAAACCTTTTTGTCAAAACGTTGTGATATGACTTTTGTCTCAAAAACTTAATTTCCCATATGCCTATTTATGGCAGCAAACTTCTAATTTGATGGTATGGGTGGAGCATTTTCATTATTGAAATGTTGATTTTCCCATCCAATGAAATACAAAAATTGGTGCCGAGTATAAACTTATGTACGGGGATTTTTTTTTAAGTCACGGGTATGGGACGGGTACTAAATACCCTGCCCTACTCATTGTCATCAGTAAATAAATATTATTAAATTGTGGGAATAATGATTTTAGTAAATAATAAATAAATAAATAAACTATAAAATAATATAAAATAAATTACTTAATTTTGAGAAAATAAAATAATAAAAAGTCAAGATTTTAGAAAAACTCACGAATTAGTTTTAGGAAAATAATTGCTTACGAATAAATAAATAAATAAACAAATAAATAAATGTTTCTTAAATTGTCGGAATAGTGATTTTGTATATATAAATAAATAAGTGATAAAACAAGATAAAACAAATTAAGTTTTTATTTATTTTGGGAAAATAAAATAATAAAAAGTCGAGAATTTAGAAAAACTCACGAATTTACCTTAAATCATGGGAATAGTTGTTTTTGTAAATAATAAAGAAATAAATAAATGATAAAATAACATGAACAAATTAACTAAATTTATAAAAAGTATAGAATTTAGAAAAACTCATAAGTTTGTTTTGGGAAAATAATTGCTTACAAATAAATAAATAAATAAATATTACGTGGAATACATAAATAAGAAATTTAGAAAAATTTATGAATTTACTATTAAAAAAGAATTGGTTAATAATAAATAATGCTTACCTATTAGGAAAATTATTGTGGGAATAGTCGTTTTTGTAAATAATAAAGAAATAGATAAAGGATAAAATAACATAAAACAAATTAAATAAATCTATAAAAAGTATAGAATTTAGAAAAACTCATAAATTTGTTTTGGGAAAATAATTGCTTACAAATAAATAAATATTATGTGGAATACATAAATAAGGAATTTAGAAAAATTTATGAACTTACTATTAAAAAATAATTGGTTAATAATAAATAATTCTTACATATTAGGAAAATCATTCTGGGAATAGTTGTTTTTGTAAATAATAAAGAAATTAAAAAAGGATAAAATAACATAAAACAAATTAACTAAATATATAAAAAGTATAGAATTTAGAAAAACTCATAAATTTGTTTTGGGAAAATAATTGCTTACTAATAAATAAATAAATAAATGTTATATATGGGAACATTTATTTTGATTTATTAGGAATACATAAATAAGGAATTTAGAAAAAATTATGAATTTACTATTAAAAACTAATTGGTTAATACTATCTCCGTTCCTTTAAATAAGAGACATTTCACTTTTTATGTTCATTGAATAATCAATGTATCTGGTATGTATATTGACTAGATACATTAATTATTCAATGAATTTAAAAAGTGAATTGTCTCTTATATAAAGGAACAGATGTAGTAATAAATAAATCTTACCTATTAGGAAAATAATTGTGGGAATAGTTTTTTTTTGTAAGTAATAAAAAAATAAATAAATGATAAAATAACATAAAAAAAATTAACTAAATTTATAAAAAAGTATAAAATTTAGAAAAACTCATAAATTTGTTTTGGGAAAGTAATTGCTTACTAATAAATAAATAAATGTTACCTGTGGGAACATTTATTTTGATTTATTAGGAATTCATAAATAAAGAATTTAAAAAAATATATGAATTTTCTATTAAAAACTAATTCGTTAATAATAAATCAATCTTACCTTAAATATTGAGAATAGTTATTTTGGTAATAATGATTTTGGTTGATAATAAATAAATAAATTTAAAATAAAATAAAAGAAATAGTATAAGTTACTTAAATTGTGAGAATAATAATAAAACAATAAACAAATAAGTAAAATTACTAAATTAAACTTTTAATAATTACAAAAATAAAATAATAAAGAAAAATAGGGTTATGCACTTTTACACTGTCAACCAATGACGATCATGTATCAGAACAAGTCAGATTGAAAATTTAAAAAAAACTTGTATGACATGGCAGAACGTTATATTCTAATTGGATGACAGTGTAAAACATTTTTACGGGCATAACCATTAAACTCAATAATAAAACCATCTCCCTTCTTTTCAGTTTTCTTCTCTTTACTATACCGCATTTCCACCAAATCAGTTGTATATTCTCCGTAACAAAACTATTTCCCTTCGTTCTCATTCTTCATTGGACAATGGTTTCTACCAAACGCCACTTCCCATTCGAAGAAGAAGAGGGAGGATCATGTCAACAAAAGAAAGCAAAAGAAGTTGCATTGGAACTGTTTCCGTCATCGCCAGTCATTCTCAATTCCGCTGATTGTGACTTAGGTATTCATTTTTTCATACTCTTTCAGTCTCACTCACTTCAGCAATATTTAAAATCCTCACTTTAATTTCGTTATTTAATTTGTATGTTTATATATGGTTTTTCTTTATTAATGTTGGTTAGTTTTCGATTTATTTAATATCTTGATTGAAGCATTAGTTATTTGAATGTTAATCTATGTGTTTGATGATTGATATTGTTAGATTTCAACATTGAATGCAATGGACTTGTTGGATATGGCCTTCATAAGGAAGGGTTTGGCTATTGTTGGTCTGGTGCTAAAGCTAGTGTTGGAATAACAAAGGGTAGATATTGTTATGGTTGTGTTATTCTTTCTGCTCAACCTGTTGATACAGATGACACTCCTCCTGACCAGCGGCACCTTTGTCGTCTTGGTGTTTCTAGAGGGGATGATGCTGTTGGAACTCTAGGTGAGACCAAACACAGCTATGGTTATGGAGGCACCGGCAAGTTTTCTAATGCCGGCAAGTTTTTGAATTTTGGTGATAGGTTTGGTGTTGGTGATACAATTGTTTGTTGCGTTGACCTTGAGAGTAAACCAATGGCTTCTATTGGTTTCTCTAAGAACGGTAAATGGTTGGGTACTGCAATACAATTTGATGTCAGTTCTCTTGGTCTTGGAGCGGATTCTTCTCTTTCAAAGGTTTCGCCTTGGGAATGGGCATTTTTTCCGCACGCTTTGTTGAAAAATGTTGTGGTTCGGATGCAATTCAATGTTGAACAAGGTCTTGTTCCTCAAGAAGGGTTCAGACCTTGGGCCTTGGCCGTTGCAGATGGAAATGCGGTTATGGGACCTTCCTTTTCTGATCCAAAGGATTGTGAATTGATGATGATGGTGGGGTTACCAGCTTCAGGAAAGACTACATGGGCTGAGAAATGGGTGAAAGATCACCCGGAGAAGCGTTATGTTTTGCTTGGCACAAACTTAATTCTTGAACAAATGAAGGTTAGTTTAGCTTCCCAATCATCTTTTTATTATAATTTTTTTATCTTCAATTTTTGCTTAATCCAATTTTGTTTAGGTTCCTGGGCTGTTGCGGAAAAACAACTATGGTGAAAGGTTTGATCGTTTGATGGACAAGGCAAGTTCAATGTTCAATGTAATTCTGTCCAGGGCAGCTAACATACCTCGCAATTATATAATCGATCAGACAAATGTGTATAAAAATGCACGCAAGCGTAAGCTTATGCCTTTTGTTGACTATCAAAAGGTAGCTATTTATCTATTTGTTTGCTGGAGTTGGAAAAATAAGTTTACTATAGATTTGATAATATAATATTTTTTCCGTTCCAGATTGCTGTTGTGGTGTTCCCAAAGCCAGAAGAGCTCAAGAGACGGTCTGAAAAAAGATCTAAAGAAATGGGCAAAGAAGTTCCAGTTGATGCTTTAAATAACATGATTGGTATTTTTTACCCTTTACTTTTTATTTGCTGGTGTTTACTTTATCATATTTTGCTTAACTTAATCTTCTTATGCTTGTTCTGTTATTTTATGACCATGACAGCTAATTATGTTCTACCTAAAAGCAAGGATTTGCCAAATTCCGATGAATATTTTGATCAGGTATAGTAACTTACATTGCTTTTTGTTTATCTGACAACCAAATTATCAAGCATTACTATACTAAAGCTTCATTTGTATTTCAAGGTTTTGTTTGTTGAACTGAACCGAGAGGCCTCTCAGAAGTATTTGGATCAGATGAAGCAAGATACTCCATCTCTATCTAGTATCAACCAGTCAACATCATCGCGCAGAGGTTCTTCTCAGTCTTCTTCCGGGCCTGCATTGCAAAATCAAGGAAGTTCGACAGGTTTTTATCTATTTACAGAATTACAGTTGCTTCTCGATCTTGCAGTCTATTTTATTGTATTATTATCTTTAATAATCCCTACGTTGTCACACTTTTTCTCAGGAAGTGGTATTCACCAGTGGAGAGCTCATTGTTCCATCTCTCAAACCGACTATAGGATGCCTAGTCAAGTTAGTCAGGTAAACCTATTTTACAACTTTCTAATTACTTGCAAACTTTTCAGTGTTGTTAAATAGCGGAAATAACGGCGATATGATATTTAATATTAAATATTGTCAAAATATTTTCTAAGATCTGCAATTAACAGCACTGAAACTTTTCCATCTTGGTTATTTCTATCTTGTGGCAACAATGCTAATTTCTAAGGACTTGTTTTCAGGTCGATGCACATGGCCATATGACTGAACCTCAGCTTAGCATGAATCCATTGTCAGGAGGATATCCAAGCAGTCAAATTTCAAATGTTGCAAGACCACCCTATCCTTTTGGACTTTATTCCAATCATGAACCATCTTGTTATCCTAGAGATAATGCTGGTTCCAGTAGAACCTACGGTGACGTCGAAGTATATAGGAATCCTGTTTTGGGTAGCCAGTATAGGCCAAGTATGGCAGGGAACAGCAACATGGGTTTTCCTGGAAGACCTTATGTTGACTACCATGAGTCGCAACCTTTTAATTATAGTACATATGGAAGACCTTATGTTGAATACAGTGATTTCCAACCTGAGTTGCCTTCACCCGCCGCAGCCACACGTAGTTATTCTCTTAGAATTTCTCTGTTTTTAAGTTATTTTTTTAATCAACACAATAATAATTTGTTGCTCTTACATTTCAGCATCGTTTCCCACATATGGAGAACCGACATTAATACCTCAACATGGTGGATTACCTGATAACTTGCAGTATTCAGGGAGATATGCTTGTCAGTATCCAAAATACTACTACCCTTGAAATTTACCAGACACTGTATTTGGTAAGTGGAACTCTCAATATGTAATTATGGATGTCTGTTGCTACAATGAAATAAGCTCAGAAACAATTTTTGTAGTAAAATAGATAATGCTATTTTTATATGTAGCACGTACTCTTACTTAAAAGAGTGTTATTGTATTTAAGATTCATAATAAAAACATGAAATGGAGTAATCTTAAAATAATATTTAAGATAAAAATTCACAATATAGGATTTGTTTGGTGTTCATGATACAAAATGCATAAGTGGTATTTTCTTTGGTATTCGATAATCCTTTGTAGCCCATTAATTTGAGTAAACATTATGGATTTGTTTGTTGCTATTAGTATGTATGATGTTCATTAATTTTCTTGTGTTTTGTGTCTTGATTCAACCAGAATCGGTTGTGAAAGATAGATGTGTGTGGTGGAAAAACGAGGAATGATTTATGAGAGGTTGGAAGAGTTAAGCTGTGAAGGAGTTATTGTAGAGGCTATTCTTAGAGAAATGAGAAAGCTTTGAAGATTCATTGTGCCAAGCTAAATTCATTTATTTGGGTGGAGGGTTTTGCTGAATAGATTGCAAACTTGAATGGAGCTTGTTAGAAGAGGGATAACAAATCCTTAGATGACTTGACTTGTATTAAGTTCCAAAAGTGAGTTATTTGGCTGAAAATTAATTGTACTTTTGGCTTCAGTTTCGTGTAAAGTTAAGGCAACATTACCTTAATAATGTATTTGGATACCAATACTCTCTTACATGGCTTAATATAATTGAGGACATTTGTTTTTTTTTTTCATAAGCAAGGAATATATATATATATATATATATATATATATATATATATATATATATATATATATATATATATATATATATATATATATATCTTGGTTCGACAGTTCGACAGGGTTAAGCATGAAGTCGAAGGATTGTTCACATGCTGGTGTCGAAGTGTGCATGCTGTAGTCGAAGATGGGTCTAGCATGAAGATGTCGAAGATGCTAGAGTTGTTAGCATGTTAAATTAGGTTTTAGTGTTTAAACCCTAATTTGTTAAGTTAGCTTGTTTATTAAGTTGGCTTGTGTAATGGGCCTTGCTGAAAAAGCCCATTAGTTAGTATGTTAGGTTTTATTATAAATAGCATACTAGTCTCTCATCATTGCTAAGCTGCAAATCCTAATTAAGGGTGAGAGAGGTTATTTGTTATTCTTGTAAACTTGTAATCTTGTTTTAAGAGAAAGTAAAAGAATAGCAGTTATAACCAATTCTTGTGTTCTTATTCTCTTCCCTAATTCCCTATTATACTTTGTTATTGGTATCGTTTTTCACAACAAATTGGTGCGGTGAGCGTGGAGAAGATGCCTTCAACAAAGTATGAGATTGAAAAGTTCACCGGAGTGAATGATTTCGGTCTGTGGCGCTTGAAGATGAAAGCCCTACTGGTTCAGCAGGGTTGTTTGGAAGCGTTGAAGGGAGAGGCAGCCATGAATGCAGAATTGACGGCAGCGGAGAAGACAAATATGATCGAGAAAGCACACAGCGCAATTTTGTTGAGCCTTGGTGATAAGGTTCTCCGGCAGGTATCAAAGGAGACGACGGCATCAGGGTTATGGGTGAAACTTGAAAGTTTGTATATGACCAAATCGCTGGTAAATCGACTCTACCTGAAGCAAGCTTTGTATTCATTCAAGATGATTGAAGACAAAGTATTGGCTGAGCAGTTGGATATGTTCAACAAGCTGATTCTTGATCTTGAAAATATTGATGTGAAGATCGATGATGAAGATCAAGCGCTGTTACTATTGTGTTCTTTGCCTCGATCACATGCTCACTTCAAAGAAACTCTCTTGTATGGAAGGGAGTCCCTGACGTTTGAAGAAGTTCAATCAGCCTTGTACTCTAAGGACTTGAATGAACGAAAGGAGCATAAACCTTCGACTGTTGGCGAAGGTTTGACCGTTAAAGGAAAACTCTTACGAAAGGATGGTAAGTTCGACAAGAAGAAAGGCAAAAGCCAGTCGAAGACTTACAGTGGCGAAGCATCTGGCATTCGATGCTACCATTGTAAGAAGGAGGGTCACACAAGAAAGGTGTGCCCTGAACGCTTGAAATATCATGGAGGTAAGGATAATGGCAACGCTGCCATTGTTCAAGATAATTTCGAATCATCTGATGTTCTTGTGGTTTCAAGCAGTGACTCTAAGAAGGAGTGGATTATGGATTCAGGTTGCACTTGGCACATGACTCCAAACAAAAACTTGTTCGAGGAATTATGTGATCAAGATGGTGGATCAGTATTGCTGGGAAACAACAAGGCTTGCAAGATTGCAGGTGTTGGATCTGTGAGATTCAAGCTCTATGATAAGTCAATAAGGTTGTTGACTGAAGTCAGGTATGTTCCTGATTTGAAGAGAAATCTGCTTTCTCTTGGTGAATTCGACAAGAAAGGATATGTTTTCCAAGGAGAGAAAAGTATCCTAAGAGTCATGAAGGGTTCGAAGGAAGTCTTGAGAGGCGTGAAGAAACAAGGCTTGTATACCCTTGAGGCTGAAGTTGTAAGTGGTTCGACAAATGTTGCATCCACGAAACCTTTGTCGAAAACAGAAATCTGGCACATGAGATTGGGCCATGTCAGTGAAAGGGGTCTGGTCGAATTAGGGAAACAAAATCTGCTTGGTGGAGACAAAGTCGAAAAGCTGAAGTTTTGTGAACCCTGTGTACTTGGAAAATCTTGCAGAGTGAAGTTCAACAAAGGCAAACAAAGAACACATGGATCCATTGATTACATCCATGCTGATCTTTGGGGGCCTGCAAGGTGTCCATCACATTCAGGAGCAAGGTATTTTCTATCCATAGTAGATGATTATTCCAGAAAATTATGGGTATTCATCCAGAAGACTAAGGATGAAACTTTTGAGAATTTCAAAAGTTGGAAGACTCTGGTTGAAAATCAGACTGGCAGAAAGGTCAAGAGGTTGAGAACCGACAATGGCCTTGAATTTTGCAATGAGGCATTTGACAGTTTTTGTGCTGCCTCTGGTATTGCAAGGCATAGAACTACTGCAGGTACTCCACAGCAAAATGGTTTGGCTGAAAGGTTTAATCGAACTATTTTGGAGAGAGTCAGATGCATGTTGACTAGTGCGGGGTTAACAAAGGTGTTCTGGGCTGAGGCTGTTTCGACAGCAACATATCTGATAAACAGATGTCCTTCGACAGCGTTAGATATGAAGACACCTGAAGAAGTTTGGTCGGGACATCCACCAGATCTCGACAAACTGAGAGTATTTGGCTGCGTAGCCTATGCTCACATTAGGCAAGACAAGGTCGAACCTAGAGCTCTGAAATGCATGTTCATGGGATACCCTGAAGGAGTCAAAGCTTATAGGCTATGGTGCCTAGAGCCAGGTCACAGGAGGTGTATCACCAGTCGAGATGTAGTTTTCAATGAAGCTGAAATGGCTTTTAAGAAAACTGATGATGTTGGTCGAAGTACAGAAACATCTGACGAAGAGCTGGAACAGGTAGAGATTCCTGTTGAGGTGGAGCATGTTGATGCTGAATTGCATATCCCAGATGAAGTCGAAGAAGAACCAGAAGATGCTGAAGTTGAGGAAACTGACGATGACTACCTATTGTCGAGAGATAGGTCGAGAAGAGTCATCAAGCCACCTCAAAGACTTGGATATGCAAATCTTATAGCTTATGCCTTAATCTCTGCAAGTGAGGTTCTAGACGAAGAACCTAGAGACTATAAGGAAGTTATGAGGAGTCGAAATAAGACTGAATGGCTGAAGGCCATGGATGATGAGATAAAATCTCTTCATGATAATCATACCTGGGAACTGATCAAGAAACCTGCTGGGGCAAGGTTAGTCAGCTGTAAATGGATTTTCAAAGTTAAGGAAGGAATTGAAGGAGTGACGTCGAAAAGATACAAGGCAAGGTTAGTTGCAAGGGGTTTCACTCAGAAAGAAGGTGTCGACTTCAATGATGTGTTTTCTCCTGTTGTGAAGCATAGGTCCATTCGAATGTTGCTTGCCATGGTGGCACAGTTCGATCTTGAACTGGAACAAATGGATGTGAAGACTGCGTTCTTGTATGGTGATTTAGATGAAACGATCCTGATGAGGCAACCTGAAGGGTATGTCGAAAAGGGGAAGGAAGATTATGTGTGCGAGTTAAAGAGATCTTTGTATGGGCTGAAACAATCTCCTCGACAGTGGAATAGGAGATTCGACAAGTTCATGGCACGCATAAGTTTCATTAGAAGTCAGTTCGACCACTGCGTTTACTTCAGATTTCGACCTGGTAATTCATTTGTTATTTTGTTGCTTTATGTGGATGATATTCTCATAGCAAGCAACAGTGTCGAAGATGTGATGAGGGTGAAGGCTGAACTCAATAAGGAGTTCGATATGAAGGATCTGGGAGCTGCTTCCAGGATTCTTGGAATTGACATTCGAAGAGATAGAAAGAAGTCGAAGTTATGCCTATCTCAAGAGGCATATCTACGGAAGATTCTTGAAAAGTTTGGTATGTCGAATTCGAAGCCAGTTGTGACTCCAACAAACCCTCAATTCAAGCTGAGTATTGATCAGTGTCCCAGTACTGATGTCGAAAGAGCCTATATGAATAGCATCCCATATGCTAATATAGTCGGTTCTTTGATGTATGCTATGGTCTGTACTAGACCCGACATAGCATACGCAGTAAGTCTTGTAAGCAGGTACATGGCGAATCCTGGAAAGGCTCACTGGCAAGCATTGAAGTGGATTTTAAGGTACATAAATGGGTCTCTGAATAGAGTCCTAATTTATGGTGGAGCCTTGGGTGAAGATAGTAAAACAGTAATAGAAGGATATGTCGACTCTGATTATGCAGGTTGTATGGATTCCAGAAAATCTATTTCTGGATATGTTTTCACCATGTTTGGCACTGCAATTAGTTGGAAAGCAACACTTCAGAAGGTTGTTGCTCTATCAACCACTGAAGCGGAGTATATTGCCCTAACTGAAGCTGTGAAAGAAGCATTGTGGCTTGAAGGTTTTGCGAATGAGCTGAAACTTCAAGGTCGAGGTATCACTGTTAAATGTGATAGTCAAAGTGCAATACACCTGTCGAAGAATTCAGCCTATCATGAGCGAACTAAGCACATTGATGTAAGGCTGCATTTCGTCAGAGGAGTAATCGAGCGTGGAGAAGTCCAAGTGCTGAAGGTTTCGACTGAAGACAATGCTGCTGATATGATCACCAAGACATTGCCGAGTTGCAAGTTTTTCCACTGTATGCAGTTGATAAAGCTGCATGAAGAAAGCTAGTTTGTTCCTTGACGTTGTAGAGTTAGGTCCAAGGTGGAGATTTGTGAGATATTGGATCGAACTCTAGTATTGTCGAAGGGTAGCTTCTTGGTTCGACAGGGTTAAGCATGAAGTCGAAGGATTGTTCACATGCTGGTGTCGAAGTGTGCATGCTGTAGTCGAAGATGGGTCTAGCATGCAGATGTCGAAGATGCTAGAGTTGTTAGCATGTTAAATTAGGTTTTAGTGTTTAAACCCTAATTTGTTAAGTTAGCTTGTTTATTAAGTTGGCTTGTGTAATGGGCCTTGCTGAAAAAGCCCATTAGTTAGTATGTTAGGTTTTATTATAAATAGCATACTAGTCTCTCATCATTGCTAAGCTGCAAATCCTAATTAAGGGTGAGAGAGGTTATTTGTTATTCTTGTAAACTTGTAATCTTGTTTTAAGAGAAAGTAAAAGAATAGCAGTTATAACCAATTCTTGTGTTCTTATTCTCTTCCCTAATTCCCTATTATACTTTGTTATTGGTATCGTTTTTCACAACAATATATATATAGGAGAACTAGGGGTTCTCAAGCCTGAATACAAAGGTCAACGGGAAAACCCGACAAAAAGGAAAATTACAAACCAATTACCCTTACGAAAGGAACAACAAAGGGTCCTTACAAAAATCGTAAAAATTGTAATTGGTAACGGTAATAATCCCGCAAAAAGACCATCTCCACACCGTGAATTTAATGTTCCAAACGATGTTGTTGACGCTCCAACCATCGTTCCGGAAACACGCTCCATTTCTAGCTAACCAAAGACACCAAGTAACCGCCAACCAAACCACACCCAATTTACACCTCTTAACTTTCTTGAATATAAAGAAGGAGTGCCACTCCATAAAACTTGGTAAACACTCATCCTCCACCATATTTCCCATACCAACCCAAGAAGCTATATCATTCCAAATCCTTTTAACCACCCCACAAACAAAAAAAGTATGCCTACACTTTTCTAAATCAACACCACAAAAGGAACAAGCAATATTATCTAAAGGAAGAGAGATACCTCTAAGCAACAACAAATCCTTTGTAGGTAATCTATTGAGAAAAAGTCTCCATCCGAAAGCTTTGATTTTGAAAGGCACTTCCAATTTCCACAAAAGGCCAAAAGCTTCGTCACTTTTGTTAGGAGGACCGAAAGGAGTGAGTCGCTTCAAAAGAAAGGAGTAACAAGAAGCCACCGAAAAGTCCGTCTCCTCATTGTAGAACCACTCCACCCCATCCCTCCCCTCATTCCGCCCTTCCGACCCGTCCACGAAATTTCTCAACTCCCCCACATCAACCGAATGGTTATTCCCCTCCAAACCAAAATCACCCCATATCCACCCTCCATTACCCCATCCGCCCATCGCCGCCACGGAAATATGCTTCAACTTAGAAACCTCGAAGTGACTCGGAAAGAGGACTTTCAAGGAAGTTCCTCCTAACCACTTAGCATGCCAAAAAGGGGTGTTGAAACCATTATTGACGGAGAACCTACTACAATCAACAATCGGGTCACAAAAGGAATTATAAGAAATTTTCAAGAGGTCTCTCCACAATTGAGGACATTTGTAACATTTTAATGCACTTCACGATTTTTTAAAATTTAAATAGTACTTGAACAATTGTGTAAATAACAAATATATTTTGTTTCTATCATCTTTCAATCTTGATTTGGATTTTACTTACTCGATTATGACCCACATATTCAAATACAAATTTAATGGTTTTTGATCTTTATTTTCAACAAAAACCATCAAAACAACATTTTGTAGTGGATGAGTAAAAGGCAATGAATGAGTGGAAGGAAGTGGTTTTAGAGTTGCTTCTACCAAACACCATTTCCCATGTGAAGAAGAGGAAGGATGAACTCATCAGAATCAGAAGAAAACAAAAGAAGTTGAGTTGGAACTCGTCATCACTTGTTGTTCTAAATTTTGCTGATTGTGACTTTGGTACTTATTTTTCTATACGTTTTTCAATCTCACTTAGTTCATTAAAATTCAATACCTTCCCTTTAATTTACATTTATATAATTCATTTATTTATTTAAATTGTATATTTATATATGTTGTTTTTTTTATTAATGTTGTTTAATTTACTTTAATTTAAATTCTATATTTAAGTTGCATGTTTAATGTGCTTGAATGATTGATGTTGTTAGATTTCACTATTGAAGCAATGATGGTTTGTTTGTCTACCAATGCTGGAAAGTTTTTAAATTATGGTGATAGATTCGGTGTTGGTGATACAATAGTTTGTTGCGTAAATTGAGAGTAAACCTTCTATTTGTTTTTCTAAGAATAGTAAATGGTTGGGTGCTGCATTTTAATTTGATGTTGGTTCTCTTTGTCTTGGAGCTGATTCTTCTTTTCCAAAGGTTTTGCCTTGGGAATGGACACTTTTTTTTTTTTTTCATATTTTATAGAAAATTGTTTTGTTCAAATGCGGTTCTCTTAACTATTGCGGATGGAAATGCGGTTACAGATCCTTCATTTTCTGATCTTGAGGATTATGAATTGATGATGCTGGTGGAATTACCAACTCCAGAAAAGACTACATGGGCTGAAAAATGGGTGAAAGATCACCCGAAGAAACGTTATGTTTTGCTTGGCACAAACTAAATTCATGAAAAGATGAAGGTTAGTTAACATGTCGGCCATTTCGTGGCTATCATTTTTCTATCATTAATTTTTGCTTAAACCAGTGTTGTTCAGGTTCCTTGCGGAAAAACAACTGTGGTGAAAGGTTTGATGGAGATGGGATGATAAAAGGAGATTAAGGCTCTTTTTGTTTCAGCTTTAAAAAACTGAATTTTTTTTTGTATTTTTTAAAATAGATTTTCCAAAATCGTTTTTCAAAATATTACAATTTTTTTATATTCGTTTTTTCTAAAATGAAATACTAATTTTGACATCCTAAAACATACACATAGATTATTGAAGATCAAAACTTTGTCCAAATCGTAATTTTTTCAAAAAATTGTATTTCAAAAATGATTTTTATAAAAATCTATTTGAAATAGCTTCAAAATTAAGTGATTTTTTGAAATTTTGATATCCAATTTTTTTTCCATAAATAGGTGAAATACCTAAAATCACATTTTAAGAATAACTATTCAAACACAATTTTCATTTGAAACTTTTATAAAAAGTTTCTTTATAAATTTTTTTTTCACAAATTTTGTAACACTATAAAAATCATTTTAAAAAAAAAAATCAAAACAAACGGGCCCTAAACGGTATATTTAACACAAGAGATAAAAGTATTGTAATATAAATATCTCTTGAGAAAAGGAAGTGTAATTTACTCTTTTAATTTTTAATAAGTCTAAATCATTAATTAAATCAAACAATTCTATTTTTATGTTCCACTAATGAGAGAGTAGATTGAACCGTTGTTTTAGACATTACCTTTATACATGATAAGATTATGACATGTTCCACTAATGACAAGCGGAAACAGGTTTGACTAATTTGGGGCCAAAATAACTAATTTCATTTCGTTAATCTTTTTTCAAGTAATTCAATGTATTATCTTCTATTTACTTTTGTTTTTAATTTTATATTTTAACTAGAGAATTTCTTCACCCACCTCCTAACCTTCTTGCTCACCCCTGGTGAATTTACAACATTACCCCTTGTTTCGGAAGTTCATTTCCGAAACGGTACTTTTTTTTTGAAAAAAATGTGTTTTCGGAAATGAACTTCCGAAAACGTGTTTTTTTTAATATAAAATATTGGTTTCGGAGATGCATCTCCGAAATAAAGTTACATTTTCAGAAAATGTGGTGTTTCGGAAGTTCATCTCCGAACGCACCCCCATGATGGAATTCGGAAATGAACCTCCGAATTTATGTCTGGACAGAAGAAAAATGAAAAACAACAACGATTCGCTTTATTTAATCGGGTGAAGATTACAACGATAATATTACTGAAAATTAAAGTTACATATTGTTGAACACGGGTAGGTGGGGATGAGTCAACATTTTGATAACGTCGTCCGCCGATCTTTGAAGTTTGGCGTCCAACTCGATCGGGCCTTTTGAAGAAAATCGGTCGAACGTTGTCCACATAACCGCTAAATCTTCGTCGTTCTTGATCTCAAAAGGTGTGAACTTAATGCCTCCCTCGTCGTTAAGCGATGGCGAGCGGTACTCGAGCTTGACAACCTTTCGATTCTCGGGATAGCACAAAAGCGTGTTGAGCGACGGTATCAATTCCGCAAACGGCGTGTCGCGCGAGAAGCGAAATTGGAACGGCATCGGGTAGCCGGTTTCAAAGTAGACGAATGCTAGGTGGGGGTAGGTTTGTGTCATTTGTGTTTTGTGGTGTGAAGAGGATGAAGAAGAGTGTGTAGTATTTATAGACTTATTGGAGCATTGATGGCCCAACAAACCTTATCCTGCCTCAGGGGACATTTCGGAAATGAACTTCCGAAAATAGGCTCCAGACATGTATATTTCGGAAGTTCATTTCCGAATTATGCAGAAACAGAGGTGAATTTTGCATTTTGTGCATTGCATTCTGTTTTGTGTAAACAATACCAAAAGCATACAAAATAGGCATAAAATAGGCAATGACAACATAAAACATACTTATATTATATATGTATTGAATCGGTCCGATTTTACATGATAAACAACAATACATACAAAAAATGATCGTTACAAACAAAAACGATCCGGAACGAACTAAAATTCACCGAACCAATCGGTGGATCCTAAGTCCAAAATAGGCACGTTCTTCGACCGCTCTCTATTTTGCTCGCGCTCTTTGCTCATCATTTCTTCAAACTCCGCCATCCTCGAAACGAACGGATCCGGCCAAGTCTCCGCCTCATTTGAACGATGTGCCGTCCATTGACAAGAAGTAGCCGGTATAGGACAACCCGGTTTCAAAAACACTTGAACGAAGTGCCGCGATCGTAGATACCCGATGCATATGATGCGGCCCGACGCTTCCAACGGCGGTCGACTATGAAGTGGAAAGAAAGTCTCACTTAGTCCAAACCTCGTCAAATCGATACACACCATATCATACGCACTTGCTATTAGATGACCCATATCGGGGAATGACATCCACTTCGAAACCGGAGCGATACCGGTAAGTGATGGAACAAGTGCATCATGAATTTTTGCAAACTTTTCTTGATTTTCATATAGTCGGCCGTAGATGTCCCGATACGAAGTCAACTCCGCAATGAGTTCCCGTCGGACTAAAGTGTGATTATTTTCCCCTTTACCGAGCAAACCCGCAACGGCCCGATATCCACAATTGCCGTCGCCTCCAACATCAACGATGTTATCGATATATTTGTGCATAAAAAGTGGCATCTCATCAATGTAGATAATTGGTGATTTTTTGATCGGCGGTGTACGAGGTGGCTTCGAAATACGGGCTCCTTTGTTACCACTACACTTAGACTTCGGTGTCTCATGAATTTCCGGGAACGATGCATCAACATGTTCAAAGTAGGAAGGAGATCGTTTTGTTGACGTGTCATCTTGTGTAATTTTGGACTTTTTCGGTGCACCTTTCGTTTTAACCGGTAGAGATGGCGGTTTCAAATCGGTGGTCTCCGAAAATGCGATCTTTCGCAATTGTTCTTTTATGTGCATTTTTGTTGTGTCGTCCGCTTTAGCAAACTTCTCCATTATCACTTCCAACTCGTCGGAGATGGTGATTTTGGAGTCATTTTCTTTCGGCGGGTCAAAATCATCAAAACGAAGCTTCTTCCAATGGTCGGCTACCTCATCCATGCGTATTGGTGAATTCAACTTCTTCTTTTTTGCAAGTATACAAGCACATGGAAAGCCGTATGTCTTTCTAATGGTGCACCCACATAATGAACTATCGGGCCCCGTGGTCTCCGACCGCTTAGCTTCATGAAACAAAAAATTCAAACCCGTTCGAGATATGTTGTAAATCAATTGGGAGAATAGAATTTGGCCCTTATACCGGTGTTCCATAACCGTCTTGCTCCGACCGAACGATGTTTGAATTTCATTGTGTTGATTTTCAAGCATTTGGTTCACGGTTTCCCATCCCCGACACAAATCTCCCTTGCTATCACCCAACCACCTCTTGAAGACCGCATGTGCGGATTCAACACGGTTAGTCGTGGTGCAACCAAGATGTCTAACTCGATTTGTCCAAGCGCACACGACTTTTTCTCTAACTTTGTCAAGAATGGTGGATTCGACGTAATGACAAAATGTCCTAATGGAACCACACAAAGACCTAAAGTGTACCAATTTCTCGGTATACACCTCTTCGGAGTGTGCATCCAAAATTTCCTTCCATGCCGACATTATCCTTTCAACCACAACACCGGCTTTGACAACTTTACCGTTTTCATCTGGCCTATCTTTTGTCCCAACCGCGGGTTTCAACTTGCTTCTCACGTTGCAAGTTATGTGATACCGGCAAAGTAACGCGGTCGATGTCGGGAAGACGGTATCGACCGCATTCATCAAAGCATTGTCTCAATCGGTGACAATGATGTTTGGCATAACCTCTTGATCAACTAACAAAGACTTGCAAATTCCCAAGGCCCACGTAAAGTTTTCTTCTTTTTCACACTCCAAAAAAGCAAACCCCACCGAATAAGTCTTGTCCGTCGAGGTCACACCGACGATCTCTAGAAGAGGAAGCCTATACTTGTTTGTCTTGTACGTCGAATCCATGACTAGAACGGTTGGAAATGTGTTGAACAATTTGATACTTTCGGGATGAGTCCAAAAAATATCACGCACGGTAACTTTGTCCTCGGAGGTTCGGAAGCTTGAAACATAATTGTTATCGCCTAGAAGTTTCAAAAGTTGTTGCATTTTCGACCGAGGGCCCATATTCAAAACCTTGAGATTGTGCCGTTCATTGTAAACTTGCTTGATATTTGAAACGCTATTGTCATACCCTAATTTTTGACCCTCCTGAGATGACATATCTTCAGGATTTTCATCAGGTCAAAGCAAGTACCCAGAGCAGTCACTTCTTCATTTGGCATTTAATCAAGGATGTTCAAAGACAAGAAAACTCAGGCAAAGGATCAATCAATAGAAGGATTGATCTCTAACACAATCATAGGACTCAAAAGCTTCACTTTTATATTCACCTATGATTGATTAGACACTCAGTCATCTGAGTACAGGTTTACTCAGGTCACCAGACTAGGGTTTTTGAGCCTATCAAGGACTGAAATCAGGGATCACCTTTGGGAAACCCTAAAAAGCTCCAGGACATCTATTAAAGACTTCAATCATCTTCAAATGATCCATACAATAAGATCCACTGGACATCACACCTCAATTCAAGATCCACAGTCACCAATTTCATCTGGTCGACAATTAGGGTTTTTAACCTAATTCATCTGGATAGTTGACTTTTAATCAGGGCATGGATCCAAAACTCAAGACATGATTCAAGAACCTCTACTACCTCAATATAACCCATTTACATCACTCATTTGAGGAGAAGATCTTAATTCCACACAAAAGTCCAAAATCTCACCTTATCTGAAAAAAGTCAAT
This sequence comes from Vicia villosa, assembly GCF_029867415.1. NCBI lineage: Eukaryota > Viridiplantae > Streptophyta > Magnoliopsida > Fabales > Fabaceae > Vicia > Vicia villosa. The sequence goes on along the minus strand of NW_026704976.1, from coordinate 1,141,040 downwards.
TGTATGGGATCACCTTTGACTTTTAAGATTTTTGGTCAAACCATGACTTTCAAAGATCAATATCATCAATATATGGATATTAAAGTCATTTGACCAAAGAAATTCAAGAAGAATCATCAAGGAGCAAAAGGTCGGGAATTAGGGTTTTTGAGGGCATTGTGGGAACTCAAAATTTCACCTACACAACTCAAAAAACTTCTAACATGAAAGTTGTAGATCTTGCAAAATAAAACAACATCTTACAATGGAACTTTTTTCAAAAGATCAATCATTTAAGAGATTTGGGAATTTTGAAGTTTTAGGTCATAAACACTTAGAAAATTTTCTAAGTGTTTTTAACCTAGTTTTCTTCCAACTTTGGCCTCATTTTTCACAAATTTGCCAAAGGATTCTGAAGGAACCATAAACTAATGATTTGAAGTAGATGTTTAGGGCTTTCCAAATTGTGTTCAACCTTCTCTAAATTCATTTTGAGCTAAGAGTTATGCTTGTTCAAAGTTGGCCTCATGAAGTGAAATTATAGGTCATGTACAATTTGAAACTTTGCAATTTTGTGCATTTTGCTTCACTAAGCGATGCTACACGACCTCTAATGCATCTGAAAACATGCCATGCATCCAAATTCATCATTGCATAAGGATTAGAGAAGATTCCCAAAAACAAAGGCATGTGATTATGTAATGATTGCATTTTTGAATTTATGGCAAATGATGAATCATCAAGGAATCTTGCTCTAAGCCAATTAGAACTCTCCTCTGAATCAGAAATGTTCCCTTAGATCATACAAGATCAATGGTTGGGGAAGATAGCCCGAAAATGCATCATTGCATTTAGGATCTTTTCAAATTTTCTTCTTGGCTAAGAAACCAAACTCACTTCACTAAGCAAGCTCACTATGCACAATTACTCTGAACCAATTGCCTATAAATAAAGGGCTCTTTCTCATTCAGAAAACACACCAAAGCAACCATATTCCTTGCTTTCTCTTTCTCTCCTCTTGCTTATTGGTTTTTCAAAGTTCTTTGGCAAAAAGAATCGTTTTCTTCAAACCAGAGCTTATCTTTGGAAAGTAAGCATTCTAACATCTCAAAGGGGTTCATTTGAGGTGATCCAAGCACCTGGATCACTTCTGTAAGTGGAGGAACGCCATTGTTGCTCTCACTTTGGAGCTGTTGCAGTTGGAGGTCCATAGAGCAATTCTGAAGGTTTCCAACAAAGCCAAGCATCCAGACGTGTTCCTCAGGTCATAGTGAAGCTGTTCAGATGGCTGCAACTCATCTGTAACTCAAGATTCATCACTCTCCATGTCCACTTGAAGCTCAAATCGAGGGAGGTCCATAGAGCAATTTAGGAGAATTGAAGTTACAATAAGTATTCAGTTAGCATCACTGAGTCCCAAGGAAGCTTTTGGGATCATTCATACAAGCCCAGGTGCTCTCTATCATCCTCACGACCTCCATTTTCAGAGGTAAGTTTCTGAACTCCATCTCTTTAAATTAAGTACTCTTTGTGATAAAGCTCGATTCTATCTTGTTCAGCATCATCAGAGGATTGAAAACCCTCTTTAGTTAAACTATATATATATATATTATAGGAATATGACCTAGGATTGAGAATGTCTTCCCGGTGAAGGCTCTTTCCTAATTAGAGATCTGTAGTTCAAACCCCCAAGATGAATTATTCCCGGTGAAACATCTTGGCAAAAACCTTAGAATCCAAAAAAAATAGGACACATCCACCCAAAGAGGAATTATTCCCGGTGAAACCTCTTACCCATTTGCTTAGAGCCAAAATAAGTTCAAAACTACATAGCTTTCTCTTGTGCTATAACAAGGACCCTCGATGACCCTCGATTAGCCTCCTCTTGGGCTTTGTACAAGGACCCACAGGCTTCTTAAAAGCATTTCCAGCTTCCTCTTGAGCTTGTATACAAGGACCCATCAGGTTTCTTATAAACATAGGAACAGGTCTTTAGTCACCTCTTAACATACCCTGGTGAGTCTCTTCCAATTTAAACCAGACTTTAAACAAGCTAAGTTTGTCTCAATTTTACATTGAGTACACCTTTTGGAATGAGAGACATGGACAGTCTCTGTCACCCTTATCTTCATCAATTTTCCTTAGCAGAGTCTAGGATCCATGTTTGCTTATCCTCGGCAAGAGTCAGCCTTCATCTTGGGCTTTAAACAAGAAGTCTCACTAGATAATCATTTCTTTCATTTTAACAAAAACCCCTGGAAAGGGTTAGCCTCCAAATCATTTCTTTCATCTTAATAAAAACCCCTGGAAAGGGTTAGCCTCCATTCGTTCTTTCATTTTAACAAAACCCCTGGAAAGGGTTAGCCTCCAAGGTCAATTAATAAAAACCTGTTTAAAAGAGACAAAACCCCTGGAAAGGGTTAGCCTCCAAAATCACTTCTTCAAAAACCAAAGATTCATTTCTCTTAGGAGATAATTTCCCCAAAAGAGTCCAAAACCCCTAGAAAGGGTTAGCTTCCAAAAATCATTCTTTTCAACAGACAATTTCTCCAGCTGAGTCAAAATCCCTGGAAAGGGTTAGCTTCCAAAAAATCAGTCTTTTAATAAATAAATCCTTCAGTAGAGTCAAAATCCAACAAAAATAGTTAGCCTCAACCTTGGGCTTCATACAAGGCACCAAAACAATAAAACTCCCCTGTTAATAGTCAGCCTCAACCTCGGGCATTGTACAAGGCAGATAATAGAGTCTCCCCCAGTGAGCCCTTCATTGTTCAGTAGCCACAACCTTGGGCTTTGTACAAAGCAGATAAACCATATGTCGTGTGTCAAAGATTCCTAACATCTAGGATCTTTTCCCATAGAGTCATCCATACTCAGTTTATTTAAGAGTCCGCCACAACCTTGGGCTTCATACAAGGCAGAAAATAATATTTCCCCTAGTTAGAGTCAGCCTCAATTCTGGGCTTTGTACAGAACACCAAATAAAACCCATCAAAATAGTTTTTCCCTAAGTAGAGTCAGCCTCAATTCTGGGCTTTGTACAGAACATAAAAATCCCTTGTAAATTAATCCCCAGTGGAGTTTTCTCCCAGAGTCATAATAATAATCAATCAATCAAAAAAGCCTCAAGCTTGGGCCTCATACAAGCCAGTTAAAAAGTCAAATCTTTTATACAGTAGATAGACATAGCTTATCTCTATAGAGAGATCTTTCCTCTATCTCACCACATTCAAACAAACAAACATTACATTTCATTTTAATCAAGTCTCCCATTTAGGATTTTGAAAGGCATGAGCTGGCAGTAAAACCCAGACATGTGGTAACTTTCCCTAATTTGGATGAGCATCTTTCTTTCATTTAAGAGGCATTTGACTGGTATACTTGCACATACACAAGTAAGGTCCCCCTCTTGAATGAAATGAATTCAGTTATTCTGTCACTCTTTTAATGTTTGTGGTGGAATAGTAGAAATACCTCTCTATAAAGATGACTTCATGTCTCTTTACTGTAAACAGAGATTTAATTCAAGCTTCAACCTTGAGCTTCAAGCAAGGCACCCAAAAATAATTAATAATTAATTAGTTCCCCGAACTACATTAAGCTCTGACTTCCATTAGGGATATGTAGGCATGAGGTTCACAAGGAATCTCAGCGAGCTAATAAAATACCAAAAATAGTCAGTCTATCTGTCTGTCTTTCTTTTATTCAATTCAATTCCTTCTCCTAATACAAAGGAGAAACTTTCCCAATAATCATTAGCAGCACAAACACATTTAGACACAGAGAAGGTTCCTGTAGAGTACTACAAATATGTAGGGTGCTTAAACACTTCCCTATGTATAACCGACCTCCCGGACTCCAGAATTTCTAGTCTAGGTGAATCCCCACACTTAGCAAACTCCTAGGGTTTAGTTGAGATCTTTTTTCCCTTTCCTACTCGTAGGACAAATAAGAAAGTTCGTGTGATATCGTAGGAAGAACTGAAACAAAATTCATCCCACCACGGTTGCATTCTCCTTCCAAATTTCGCGTGAAGGGTCTAGCGTGCCGTCCTCCCAAGTGAAACGGGGAGGTAAAAAAACGACAACCACAGAAAAATGGCGACTCTGCTGGGGATATAAGTTTTAAAAACCTTGGTTTTTCATCTAAACCAATGGTTGACCTGTTGCTGGTCCAGCCCCAATGAGGAATTAGACATGCCAAATTCCCCCTCAAACAAGAGAGGTCCTGCCTAACCTCTGTGTCATTTCATGTGTTTGCTGCATTTATATTTGTTTATTTTGTTTATTCTGTATCGGGAAAGGGCTTGATTCCCCCTTGTGGTGAGAAATCCTATACCCGGATTTGAGTGCAACATAAGATAGGATGGAGGATGTCTTCCCGGTGAAGACCCTCTAATCTTGGTTTCCAATTCTACTCTAGGGATTTGCCTGGCTGGTTGTGATTAACTGCGCCAATGCATTCCAAGACTGATTTGTACCAGGAGGACCTAGAAACACATTAACCCCACTTAAAGCCTTTTCTAGGACGTAGAGCGGTGATTATGAAAGTAATTGTCACGCAGATACTACACTCAGAGAAAACTCTCTTATAGATACCAATCAACGTATCTTTAAGGTTGAGCAAAAACTCTGAGACCCCTAGAACCCGTTCTACAGGTACAAAAATCCTTATCCTTAGTTTACCATTGGGGCGAGGTCAGCGTTTTGACTTCATGACCACTATACCCTTAAACGACATGTTTGTTTAAAACTCTTGTGTGTGCATTCATGCATTCATGCATCATTCATTAATAACAACTAAAAACAAAAGAGTCTTTTTCGAGTCGTTTTTCAAGGAAACTAAATAACGAACGTTTTGAACTTCATAGAAAGAGAGAAACGGAGAAAGGACTTAAGGATCTATACCATGGATTATGGGAGAAAGAGAGCTAGGAAATACACCTTCAAGATTCCCCAGGTCGAGGAACTGGGAAAGCTCGGAAAACTGGTGGTCAACCCCCAGGCTTTCAAGGAGAAGTATGGAAAACTTCTGCCTTTGCTTAATACCAACATTGTGGATGGGATCCTTCCCACCTTGGTACAGTTTTACGATCCAACGTATCACTGCGTCACCTTTCCAGATTATCAGCTCATGCCTACGTTGGAAGAGTACTCTCGTCTGATTGGAATACCCGTGTACGCGCAAGATCCGTACTCCGGTTTGGAAAAGAATCCTGACGACATTATCATTGCTGCAACTACTCCTTTGAACGTAGTCGACATCAGAACTCATATGGTGAGTAGAGGAGGAATTCAAGGATTGCCCTCCAAATTTCTGTTGGATCAAGCTCGGTACTTCGTCAGCATCCAAGATATGAGCGCTTTTGAGGAAATCTTGGCTTTGCTTATCTACGGATTGTTTTTGTTCCCTAACATTAACGATTTCGTTGACATCAACGCAATTAAGATCTTTTTGATTGGAAATCCAGTTCCAACCTTGCTTGCGGATGCTTATCACTCTGTGCATTCAAGAAACCTGCAGCGAGGAGGATTAATCACATGCTGCGTACCGTTGTTATACGAATGGTTCGTTTCGCACCTGCCAAAGTCTAGCACTTTCTGGAACATGAGGGATGGCCTTTACTGGTCACAGAAAATCATGTCCCTCACTCATACGGACATTGAGTGGTGTAGTCCTGACAACGACGAAACCAAGATTATCTTCAGTTGTGGAAGTTTTCCCAACATACCCCTTATTGGAACTAAGGGAGGAATCAGCTACAATCCAGCTTTAGCGCGTCGTCAATACGGCTATCCTATGAAAAATATTCCAAGTAACATCCAATTGGAGGGTCTGTTCTTCAAGAACATCGACGATCATGGCAACATGCTGAAGAAGGAAATAGTCCAAGCCTGGCGTCTTGTTCCCAGCAAAGGAAGGAGATTGGTAGGAAAACATCTTTGCATCTCCCTGGATCCTTACCTTCAATGGGTACGCGTCAGAGCATTCAAGCTCAGGATGCCATATCAACATCAAGAACCTATTCCCCTGAGGGAACCAATTTACCTTTTCTCCACCGATGTTGAAAAATTACAAGCGGCATTAAACAAGGTATGCCAAGAAAGGAATGCTTGGAGGAACAAGTATCGAATCGTCAACACGGAAAACGTTGAGATTCATAACATCCTAAGAAGGAAGGATGAGTTACTTGAAGTGCTCGATCGACAAGTGTCCCAAACGTCACTTTCTCATCATATCCCTCCTGCTTCCTGGATCATCGATCAACTCACGTCAGAGAATGCTCAGCTCAAGAAACAGAAGAAAATGTTAGAACGTGAAGTCGGCTCTTCGTCAAAGTTTTAGAGTCCTTTCTCTCAGTTTCTCTGTATTTCTTTTTCAAAGTGTGTAAAAACGGCGTTTTCGCTTAATTAATAAAAGTTTGATGTTTCATAACGTAATTATGGTGTTTCCTTGAAAAATATTAACTTAATTGCATATCATACATCGCTTTAGTCTTACGCACTGACACGAGAATTGTCGCGGATCTAATAGTCACTTTCCTTTCTCCAGAAAGAGAGGAGGAGAAGGAGGTGAACCAAGACTTTCAAGCTGTCTCATCCATACAACACTCGTTCAAGTCGCAAGAAAAGAATGGAAGACTTTGAGCAAGAGAATGGAGAACTCAGAGAAGAGGTTAATACTCTCAAAGATGCTATTGAAAGGCTCAATAACATGGTAGAAGCCCTGGTAGTTGCACAGAATCGACCAACGCCAGAAGAACCACAAAGGACTGTGGTTTCCGAGATTGTTTCTACTCCTATTCCTCAGTATACCATGCCACCCAACCGACCTTGGGGCATGCCGTATAACTTTATTCCAGAAGGGTACATACCCCCAGTTTCTGAAGTTCCAAGAGCTACAATGGAGATGCAACCGCCGGAGGGTTACAAACCTCTGGAAATTGAAGTTCCAAGAGCAACGGCAATGGGTTTCACACAACAGAATGCTGAGATTCCATGATCTGCTGTCATGGCTTCTCCACAGCCCATTATGCATACTTTTCCTCCACAGGGCGGACAAGTATATCATCACGCTCCCAGTGAGGACGCCGGCGTGTATGAAAGATTGGACGAGTTCCAGGAACAGTTTCTGCAAATGCAGAAGGAGCTCAAGACTCTTCGAGGACAAGATCTATTTGGAAAGAATGCTGCAGACCTCTGTCTGGTTCCAAATGTTAAGATTCCTCACAAATTCAAAGTACCAGATTTCGAGAAGTACAAAGGGAATTCATGCCCACAAAGTCACCTCGTAATGTACGCTCGAAGAATGTCAACTCAGACTGAGAATCAACAATTACTCATTCATTATTTTCAAGACAGCCTGACAGGTGCTGCACTCAAATGGTACATGAACTTGGACAGTTCAGAGATTCGTACTTTTCGAGACCTCGGAGAGGCCTTCGTCAAACAGTATAAGTACAATCTGGATATGGCTCCCGACAGAGATCAACTCCGGGCCATGACTCAAAAGGATAGAGAAAGCTTCAAGGAATACGCTCAAAGATGGCGTGAAGTTGCTGCACAAATCTGTCCACCACTTGAAGAGAAAGAAATGACAAAAATCTATCTCAAAACTTTGAGTACATTTTACTACGGACGAATGGTTGCAAGTGCACCAAGTGACTTTACCGAGATGGTAAACATGGGTGTACGTTTAGAAGAAGCAGTTCGGAAAGGACGCTTGAACAAAGAACCAGAATCTTCTATTGGTCCAAGGAAGTATGGAAGTTCTTTCCAGAAGAAAAAGGATCAAGATGTCAGCAATGTTTTGCACAAAATCAAGAAGAAATTTCAACCTCAAGTTGCAGCAATAACTCCGGTTGTTAACTCAGCGCCAGCTTATCAACCTCAGGTTTCGCAACAACAAATTCAACAAAGGTCGCAGCAACCTCAGCAACAGGTTCGACCTCCAAATTACAACAATCGGGCTCCAAGGTATCCTGCCTTTGACCCAGTACCAATGCCGTATGCGGAATTGTTTCCAACATTACTGGCAAAAGGACTCATTCAGACAAGGAGTCGTCCAAATCCTACAAACAGTTCCTCACCATGGTATAAGGCTGACCAATCTTGTCCCTATCATCAGAGGGCACCAGGTCACAATATTGAGAACTGTTTCCCTTTCAAGATTGACGTCCAGCGATTAGTGAAGAGCGGAATGCTATCCTTCAAAGATACTAGTCCAAACGTCCAAGCAAATCCTTTGCCGCAGCATAAAGAAGCTTCAGTGAATCTGATAGATCAACACCCTAACATCATTCAAATCTACGACATTCGTCAGATAGGGGAAAATCTTGTCAAGATGCACGCTAAACAAGCTGGGTACAGCCACGTACCACCTCACAACTACTTCACATGCGATATTTTTCCAAAGAATAATCAAGGATGTGCCGTAGTTCAAGCTGCATTACAAGAACAAATGGACTTAGGATGGATTCAACATATCCGAGTCAGAACTGAACATGACATCAACATGGTTCAAGGATGTCCAGGAGAATACAAAATCTACAAAGTTGAAGATCTTGAAGGATCGGTAGTCAGGTTCCATAAAACTTTAAATGGACTTGCCTACTTTGGAACAGATTTCCATGCTTACAGTAGATGCAGAATTTGTCGAAGAAATTCACGAGGATGTTTGCGTGTTCGCAATGACATTCAAAAGCTGATGGATGACAATACCATTACTGTTCTTGCCAACAGAGAAGATGATGAAGTCTTTACCGTATCTCCTCAAATTAATCAAGTTGAACCAATGCAAGTTAAGTATGATAGCAGGAAGACAGCAGTTGCTCCGCTAGTCATCTACTTACCAGGTCCTGTACCGTATGAGTCTAGCAAGGCTATACCATACAAGTACAATGCTACATACATTGAAAATGGTAAGGAGATACCATTACCGTCTGTTGTCAACATTGCTGATGTTAGTCGAGTCACCAGAAGTGGACGAGTCTTCAACAGAACAACAGAAAATATGGAGAAACCTTCGGAGGAAGTACCACATAGGCAAGACAATCATCTGACCAATGCTGTTCAAGCGAAAGAAAATGATGAGATCTTGAAGTTAATCCAGAGGAGTGAATACAACATTGTAGATCAATTACTACATACTCCGTCTAGGATTTCTGTCCTTTCCCTGCTATTGAGTTCTGAAGCTCATAGGGAAGCTCTACAGAAAGTTTTGGAACAAGCTTTTGTAGAACTTGGCGTTACAATAAGCCAATTCAACAATATCGTTGCCAACATCTCCGCGGGAACTAGCCTTAGTTTCTGTGACGAAGATCTTCCTGAAGAAGGAATAGACCACAATCTTCCACTTCACATCTCAGTTGGCTGCATGGGTGATATACTCACAGGAGTCCTAATAGACAATGGATCCTCTCTCAACGTCATGCCTAAATCAACATTGTCAAGATTATCATTCGAAGATTACCCTCTAAGAAAAAGTCATGTCATCGTCAAAGCATTTGATGGATCAAGGAAGTCAGTTTTTGGAGAAGTGGATCTTCCCATAACTATTGGACCTCAGACGTTCAAAATCACTTTCCAAGTCATGGACATTCCAGCACAATACAGTTGTTTGCTAGGTTGCCCGTGGATTCATGAGGCTGGGGCAATTACTTCAACACTTCATCAGAAACTGAAGTTCATAAGAAATGACAAATTGGTAACCGTATGTGGAGAACGAGCTTTGATTGTCAGCAACCTGTCATCATTCTCCGACGTAGAACCAAAAGAAGTCGTTGGAACTAAATTCCAAGCACTTTCCTTGGATGAGGAAAAAGGAAAGGAGAAAGCAGCGTCTATTTCTTCCTACAGAGATGCAATCCAAGTTGTAAAGGATGGCACTACCAGTGGTTGGGGGCACATTAATATTCCTACCAACAACAAGAACAGAACAGGAGTTGGATTCTTTCCAACATCATCAAAGACTATTCCAGGGATTGAGGTAGTTCTTCCCATTCAAGAAACTTTCCGAAGTGGAGGTTTTCTTCAACCTGTTCAACAAACAGTCAATACCATCGGTACGGAAAACACCGATGAAGAGGAATGGCTATCCTATCTTAACAAAGCAGGATACATATCCCTATCAGAGTCTGAATCACCTTGCTGTTATCCGACTAAGGGATCTGGAAGTAAGACTCAACCAAGCAATGACGAAGTTACAAATAGCTTCACCACCAGAAGTCATGGTTCATCAGAAGAAGTTCCTCCTATCCCCGAAGAAACCTGGGATACATTAGGAGAACCAAGCGGAAAATTCGACTACATGGTGAAATACTCCGCTCCTGAAAGTTCAAGAATCTCTCTTGAAGATATTGTTCCAACTGGATGGAACATTGATTATGAGTACCTCTCTCAGCCAAAAGAGATGTATAACCCTTGCTATTCATCATCAGCATCTGGTGAAGTCATCATTGAGGATTATATCCCCAAATCACCTTCCGAGGCTACTGATTTAGAGTTCACATATCTAGTCAATGCCATATTGGGAGAAGAGCAAGACCAAAATACAGAAGAGGATGATCTCGAAAGTGTCTCCGACAACGAGTCTCTCCATTCAGAAGATTGGAAGTTTCCTCAAAAGAAAAACCGACATACTCCACTTGGAAATGGGTATGCTCACACCGCTCAGTCTGCTGAAGTAGAAGAAGATCGTCTGAGTGTTGCAAAGACAGTGGTTGGTAAATCAAGACCTACCATAGGCCAGCTTAAGCCTAAGGTTCCAGATTACTTAGTGCACAATGGGGTTCGCCACTACTGGACAGCTGTTGAAGTTTCAACTGTTGTTCGCACTCCTAAGTAGGAACTTTCACCGTTATTTTGTCCTCTCACCATAGCCCAGGGTGAAGAGATGTTTCATAGGGCTTTGCATTTTACTATTTCTTAGGAAAATGTCCCTCTTTGCTTCGCCCAAATCAATAGAGTTTTGTTTTATAGGGTCTTTGTTTCAAGAAATGACTGTCAATAAATAAAAATGTCATTTTGTTCCGTCGTTAGTTTTTCCTTTTCTTTTTTTCGGAAATTGGTAATCCTAAAAAACACCCTTAAAAAAAACATCAAAAATTCCATTAACTGCATACACCGAGTCTTCCCTCGTTGTCTAAATAAATTTATCACACATATGCAGATTAATCATAAAATACCCCGTTGAAACGTGCGATCGTATGACTTCTCCAAGCTTTGAGTTTCCTGTATTCGAGGCAGAGGAAGAAGAAGACGAAGAAATATCAAAGGAAATTTCACGATTACTTCAACAAAAGGAAGAGGCCATTCAGCCATACAATGAGCCTCTAGAGATCATTAACCTTGGTTCCGATGAAAACAGAAAAGAGGTTAAGATTGGAGCTTCGCTCAGTTCAGAGATCAGAGAGAGTTTGATACAGCTGCTCAGAGAATTCTCAGATGTCTTCGCTTGGTCTTATCAGGATATGCCCGGGTTGGATACCAGTATAGTGGAGCATCACTTACCATTAAAAGTAGAATGCCCTCCGGTTAAGCAAAAATTGAGAAGAACTCATCCAGAGATGGCCATGAAAATCAAAGAGGAAGTTCAAAAGCAGATCAACGCTGGTTTCCTCGTCACTTCAGAATACCCTCAGTGGTTAGCTAACATTGTTCCCGTTCCTAAGAAAGACGGAAAAGTCCGCATGTGCGTCGACTACAGAGATTTGAACAAAGCTAGCCCTAAGGATGATTTTCCTTTACCACATATTGATATGTTGGTAGACAGTACAGCAAAATCCAAAGTTTTCTCATTCATGGACGGATTTTCAGGATACAACCAAATCAAAATGGCACCTGAAGACATGGAGAAAACAGCTTTCATCACCCCCTGGGGCACATTCTGCTATCGTGTTATGCCTTTTGGACTAAAGAACGCAGGGGCAACTTATCAAAGGGCCATGACTACGCTTTTCCACGACATGATGCATAAAGAAGTGGAAGTCTATGTGGACGACATGATTGCCAAATCAGAAAATGAAGAAGATCACATACAAAATCTGACAAAGTTATTTCAACGCTTACGGAAGTTTCAGCTTCGCCTGAACCCCAACAAGTGCACCTTTGGTGTCTACTCAGGAAAACTCCTTGGTTTCATCGTCAGCAAACGAGGAATTGAAGTAGATCCAGACAAAGTCAAGGCAATTCAAGAAATGCCTTCACCCAGAACCGAGAAACAAGTTAGAGGATTTCTTGGACGTCTGAATTACATCTCGAGATTCATATATCTCATGACTGCAACTTGCGCTCCTATTTTCAAACTTCTACGGAAAAATCAAAGTTGCGTCTGGACAGACGATTGTCAGAAAGCGTTCGACAACATTAAAGAATATCTGCTCGAACCACCCATTTTGTCTCCTCCAGTGGAAGGAAGACCTTTGATAATGTACTTAACCGTCTTAGAAGATTCCATGGGTTGTGTCCTTGGACAGCAAGACGAGACGAGAAGAAAAGAGCATGCCATTTACTACCTAAGCAAGAAATTCACTGACTGTGAATCCCGCTACTCCATGCTCGAGAAGACGTGTTGTGCTTTGGCCTGGGCTGCCAAGCGTCTCCGCCAGTACATGATTCGACATACTACTTGTTTGATCTCTCATATGGATCCAATCAAGTACATCTTTGAGAAGCCTGCCTTAACTGGGAGAATTGCCCGTTGGCAGATGTTGTTATCAGAATATGACATTGAGTATCACGCTCAGAAAGCCGTGAAAGGAAGCATTCTAGCTGAGCACCTGGCTCACCATCCACTCAATGGTCATGAATCAACCAGTTTCGACTTTCCGGACGAGGACGTCATGTACCTCAAGATGAAAGATTACGACGAGCCACTACCAGACGAAGGACCTGAGATAGGATCCCAGTGGGGCTTAATCTTTGACGGAGCTGTCAATGCTTATGGACGAGGAATTGGGGCAATCATTGTTACACCTCAGGGTACCCATATTCCATTTACCGCCAGGTTAACTTTCAAGTGCACAAATAATGAGGCCGAGTATGAAGCTTGCATCATGGGTCTCGAAGAAGCCGTGGATCTAAGAATCAAACACTTGGATGTATACGGAGATTCTGCTTTGGTCATCAATCAAATCAAAGGAGAATGGGAAACACGCCAACCAGGGCTAATTCCTTACAAAGACTACGCGAGGAGATTGCTACCATTCTTCGACAGGGTAGATTTTCATCACATTCCTCGCGAAGAAAACAACTTGGCTGATGCATTAGCCACACTCTCTTCCATGATTAGGATAAATCATTGGAATGACATTCCTCAGATCGATGTTATGCGCCTGGATAGGCCCGCTCATGTTTTCACAGTAGAAGAAATCATCGACGACAAACCGTGGTATCACGACATCAAGAACTTTCTTCAAAAGAAAGATAGGAAGACTTTGAGAAAGTTAGCTTGTAGATTCTTCCTGAATGAAGATGTTCTGTACAAGAGAAACTTCGACATGGTTCTGCTCAGATGCGTTGACAGAAAAGAAGCAGAAGTACTCATGAGAGAAATACATGAAGGTTCCTTTGGTACTCACACTAATGGACATACCATGACAAGGAAAATACTGAGAGCAGGATATTATTGGCTGACGATGGAGTCAGATTGCTACCAGTACGCAAAGAGGTGTCACAAATGTCAGATCTACACCGATAGAATTCATGTGCCACCATCTCTTCTCAACATACTCTCTTCCCCTTGGCCTTTCTCCATGTGGGGAATCGACATGATTGGAATGATCGAGCCAAAAGCGTCCAACGGACATCGCTTCATCTTGGTAGCTATAGACTATTTCAGCAAATGGGTTGAAGCAGCTTCATATGCAAACGTTACAAGACAAGTTGTCGTCAGGTTTATCAAGAATCACATCATCTGTCGCTACGGCATTCCTAGCAAGATAATCACTGACAATGGGTCAAATTTGAATAACAAAATGATGAAGGAGCTTTGTGAAGAATTCAAGATTGAACATCACAACTCATCTCCCTACAGACCAAAGATGAATGGAGCTGTAGAAGCAGCTAACAAAAACATCAATAAAATCGTTCAGAAGATGGTCATCACTTACAAAGATTGGCATGAAATGCTCCCGTATGCTCTTCATGGTTACCGTACATCAGTACGTACTTCGACTGGAGCAACTCCTTTCTCCCTTGTATATGGCATGGAGGCAGTCCTACCTATAGAGGTTGAGATTCCATCAATGAGAGTCTTGATGGAGGCAAAATTAACAGAAGCCGAGTGGTGTCAAAGCAGATTCGATGAATTGAACTTGATCGAAGAAAAGCGCATGACAGCTTTATGCCACGGTCAGCTATATCAACAAAGAATGAAGAAAGCTTTCGACAAAAAGGTTCGACCTTGCACAATCAAAGAAGGCGACCTTGTACTAAAAAAGATTCAATCTTTTCTCACAGATTCGAGAGGGAAATGGACTCCCAATTATGACGGCCCCTACGTGGTCAAGAGAGCTTTCTCAGGAGGAGCCTTAATACTCACGACTATGGACGGAGAAGAATTCACCCATCCTGTGAACGTCGATGCAGTCAAGAAATACTTCGCCTAAATAATTAAAAGAACAGCTCGCTAAGTTGAAAACTCGCAAAGAGCGACTTAGGCAAAAAAGAGCGTCTCGGTGAATCGAAAACCCGAAAGGGCGATTCAGGCAAAAGTTAGAGACATAAAAAATAAATAATCAATCCCGGTAGACTTAAAACCCGAAAGGGCGATTTAGGCAAAAGTTAGGGATATATGGCAAGTAACTGTGTTCAGGACAAACTTGATCATTCAAAAATCCATAGCGGAGTATTCATCAGCAGTAGGTCATCTTCTACGAAGCACGAATACAGCGCAACTCGGAGTGGAAGGGAAAGATAACGGTCGTCACGTTTCATCGTAGCCCTTTTCCCGAAAAATTACCAATTTCCAACTTTGTAAATACTCCATGGAGTCAAGCATTTGGCTGATTACCATTCCATATATAATAATTTGAGCCTTGTGCCTTTCTTTGCAAATCGAGTCTTATTCAGTTTCTTGAAATGCATTTTAAGTTTAAACAGTCATTTTCTTGAAACAAATGTTTTCATAAAATAAAATGAATTTACTTGCAAAAATAAAGGTGAAATTTCTTTCTAAGGTTTACAAACAATAGGAAGAATGCAAATAGTTGCTCCGAGAACGGTTGAGACTCCGGGAACCAAGATTTCCCCATGAGGTCGCTTTGCGAACATCTCCCGATGACGGATCTTTACTTCAATTCATATTACTCACTTCGGACAGCGGACAACTGATAACCAGGTATCCCCAACAGAGTTCGAACTACAAGAAGAAGACATCTTCTGATCAACAAGATTCGAGTCATAGGATTTTACATCCACGACAATTCCATTCACATTCACTTTGCATTTCATAATCATCGTAGCATTCATGCATTTTGTCTCACACCATATTTGCGTAATGAGCATAGTCTAGCCAGGTTTTGATCGTGTTAATACCCAAATTACTTGAGCATATACTCAAGATTCCCCTGCAAAGTTGTGAAAGGGTTTTCTTCTTCATAAAGAAGGTTCATACACCCAAATTCCCCAAGCAAGTCAACAAATGGTAGTCTCCCTCAAAGAGATAGTTTGTTCACTTTTGGAATTCCCCAATTGAGAATCTCCTGCAGAGCGACGCTCGACAATCTTCTTCAAATAAGGTAGTTTGTTTCGCATTTTGAATTCCTCAGAAGTTCGGTATTTCCCCAGCGGATCAACAAATGATCCCCAACGGAGTCAGTGAATGGTAGTCTTCGTCCAGAAGATAGTTCAGATTCCTCGGCGTAAGTAGGTGAATGGTAGTCTTCTTCCCGAAGACAGTTCATCCACTTTCGAGCAAAGTCATTAGCCCCTAAAAAAGAGCGCGGGACCATATGACAATCCTTCAAAAAAATCAAGTTGAAAGGAGGGATGGTGAAGTTTCTTTATTTACCGTCAAATGGTATCTTACCTCCAAGTGCTGGTAAGAAGTTTGATGAGGAAACAAACCTTTGAAGTTTCTTTATTACCGTCAAATGGTATCTTACCTCCAAGTGCTGGTAAGAAGTTTGATGAGGAAACAAACCTTTGATGTTTCTTTATTTACCGTCAAATGGTATCTTACCTCCAAGTGCTGGTAAGAAGTTTGATGAGGAAACAAACCTTTGAAGTTTCTTTATTTACCATCAAATGGTATCTTACCTCCAAGTGCTGGTAAGAAGTTTGATGAGGAAACAAACCTTTGAAGTTTCTTTATTTACCGTCAAATGGTATCTTACCTCCAAGTGCTGGTAAGAAGTTTGATGAGGAAACAAACCTTTGAAGTTTCTTTATTTACCGTCAAATGGTATCTTACCTCCAAGTGCTGGTAAGAAGTTTGATGAGGAAACAAACCTTTGAAGTTTCTTTATTTACCATCAAATGGTATCTTACCTCCAAGTGCTGGTAAGAAGTTTGATGAGGAAACAAACCTTCGAAGTTTCTTTATTACCATCAAATGGTATCTCATCTCCAAGTGCTGATGAGAAGTTTGATGAGGAAACAAATCTTTGGAGAATTTCTCTTTATCTGAGATATTGTCCAAAATCACAACTTAGACCAGTTTCGAGGTACAGACATCCGAAACAAGGGGAAGTTGTGCACCTTTTTCTAAGTATCAACACTTAGTTGAAGAAGATGGATTGTGCATCCTACATTGCCATCCATTCACCAGAATCCACATGACGTATTCCTACAGGAGTTTGTCTCCTCATCCCCCGCCAAGTGCGACAACGGGATCAAGTCATGAAAAGATTTTATCAATTACAACATCTCAGGAGCGCCCAAAATTCGGGCATTCTTTGATATTTAAGTCTCTTTCACGCAGGAGAGATCGAGATATCAATCTCTCTCCCTCCAGATAAAAGAAACTTAAATAGGGGCATCTGTCATACCCTAATTTTTTACCCTCCTGAGATGACATATCTTCAGGATTTTCATCAGGTCAAAGCAAGTACCCAGAGCAGTCACTTCTTCATTTGGCATTTAATCAAGGATGTTCAAAGACAAGAAAACTCAGGCAAAGGATCAATCAATAGAAGGATTGGTCTCTAACACAATCATAGGACTCAAAAGCTTCACTTTTATATTCACCTATGATTGATTAGACACTCAGTCATCTGAGTACAGGTTTACTCAGGTCACCAGACTAGGGTTTTTGAGCCTATCAAGGACTGAAATCAGGGATCACCTTTGGGAAACCCTAAAAAGCTCCAGGACATCTATTAAAGACTTCAATCATCTTCAAATGATCCATACAATAAGATCCACTGGACATCACACCTCAATTCAAGATCCACAGTCACCAATTTCATCTGGTCGACAATTAGGGTTTTTAACCTAATTCATCTGGATAGTTGACTTTTAATCACGGCATGGATCCAAAACTCAAGACATGATTCAAGAACCTCTACTAACTCAATATAACCCATTTACATCACTCATTTGAGGAGAAGATCTTAATTCCACACAAAAGTCCAAAATCTCACCTTATTTGAAAAAAGTCAACTATATGGGATCACCTTTGACTTTTAAGATTTTTGGTCAAACCATGACTTTCAAAGATCAATATCATCATTATATGGATATTAAAGTCATTTGACCAAAGAAATTCAAGAAGAATCATCAAGGAGCAAAAAGTCGGGAATTAGGGTTTTTGAGGGCATTGTGGGAACTCAAAATTTCACCTACACAACTAAAAAAACTTCCAACATGAAATTTGTAGATCTTGCAAAATAAAACAACATCTTACAATGGAACTTTTTTCAAAAGATCAATCATTTAAGAGATTTGGGAATTTTGAAGTTTTAGGTCATAAACACTTAGAAAATTTTCTAAGTGTTTTTAACCTAGTTTTCTTCCAACTTTGGCCTCATTTTTCACAAATTTGCCAAAGGATTCTGAAGGAACCATAAACTAATGATTTGAAGTAGATGTTTAGGGCTTTCCAAATTGTGTTCAACCTTCTCCAAATTCATTTTGAGCTAAGAGTTATGCTTGTTCAAAGTTGGCCTCATGAAGTGAAATTATAGGTCATGTACAATTTGAAACTTTGCAATTTTGTGCAATTTGCTTCACTAAGTGATGCTACACGACCTCTAATGCATCTGAAAACATGCCATTCATCCAAATTCATCATTGCATAAGGATTAGAGAAGATTCCCAAAAACAAAGGCATGTGATTATGTAATGATTGCATTTTTGAATTTATGGCAAATGATGAATCATCAAGGAATCTTGCTCTAAGCCAATTAGAGCTCTCCTCTGAATCAGAAATGTTCCCTTAGATCATACAAGATCAATGGTTGGGGAAGCTAGCCCGAAAATGCATCATTGCATTCAGGATCTTTTCAAATTTTCTTCTTGGCTAAGAAACCAAACTCACTTCACTAAGCAAGCTCACAATGCACAATTACTCTGAACCAATTGCCTATAAATAGAGGGCTCTTTCTCATTCAGAAAACACACCAAAGCAACCATATTCCTTGCTTTCTCTTTCTCTCCTCTTGCTTATTGGTTTTTCAAAGTTCTTTGGCAAGAAGAATCGTTTTCTTCTAACCAGAGCTTATCTTTGGAAAGTAAGCATTCTAACATCTCAAAGGGGTTCATTTGAGGTGATCCAAGCACCTGGATCACTTCTGTAAGTGGAGGAACGCCATTGTTGCTCTCACTTTGGAGCTGTTGCAGTTGGAGGTCCATAGAGCAATTCAGAAGGTTTCCAACAAAGCCAAGCATCCAGACGTGTTCCTCAGGTCATAGTGAAGCTGTTCAGATGGCTGCAACTCATCTGTAACTCAAGATTCATCACTCTCCATGTCCACTTGAAGCTCAAATCGAGGGAGGTCCATAGAGCAATTCAGGAGAATTGAAGTTACAATAAGTATTCAGTTAGCATCACTGAGTCCCAAGGAAGCTTTTGGGATCATTCATACAAGCCCAGGTGCTCTCTATCATCCTCACGACCTCCATTTTCAGAGGTAAGTTTCTGAACTCCATCTCTTCAATTTAAGTACTCTTTGTGATAAAGCTCGATTCTATCTTGTTCAGCATCATCATAGGATTGAAAACCCTCTATTATCATTCATTTATTCATCTTGTTTGTCATTTAATTTCAAATTTAGGGTTCATATGTTCTTAGAGTTTTCTGAGAAATTAGGTAGCTATAGTTAATATAAGTAAATATTAGTTACATATCTGGAATCGTGAGTGAATTTAGAGCAAGTTTGGTCTTTACATCTTTGCAAATGGTTGAGAGTTGAGAGAGTTCAGAATTTCAAAAATCTGAAAGCTTGAGGTTGAAGATGACCATGGTGGTGGCGCGCAAAATTCAAATTCAAGGCTAAAGTTTATTTTATATTGAATGGTAGTTGTTTCATAAACGACTAAAACGTGATAGCCCAGTGGTAAAGAGTGTTTGTGTGTTGCGCGTGCCCAAGGTCTGGGGTTCGAATCCCCCTCGCCCCAGACCTTTTGATTTTATTTTCTTTTTTTGCTTCTATACACTTGAATAACATATGTATTGCAACAAAACCATTACATTGTCACCAAGCGCGCGTTGGCTCAGTGGTGTTGTTTTGGGACTGGTAACATAAAGGGCGTGGGTTCAAACCATGGTGAGACCAAAACATTATTTTTACCACTAATTTCCTTCATTTTTCTCACAACTTCACACAATTATTTAACCTATCAAATTAATCCATTTTCACTTCATTTTTCACACACTTGTTATTTAATATACCTATTTTATGAATAATAAAAAAAAATCATAAAAAATATTATTTATTTCATGTATTTTAATTAGGTTTAAAATAGTATGTTTTAAGTGTTTTCTTAAATACTTTAAAATATATATTTTCATTTTGTTTTAACTTAATTACTTTGTGAATAATTTTATGATAAAACCCTAATTATTTAGGTCTTAATTAGGTATAGATTTCATCTTTGCCTTAATTAAGTTGACTTTTGTCAATATTCAAAACTGTTTTCAATCTCTGATTAAACAGATGATTAAGGTTTTCAAACAACAAAACTTTATATCATTTCAATCATTTTCAACTGTTTCTCATAAACAGTAAATCATTTTTTTAAGTGGGCCTCTAATAGAGTGTAAGTCCCAACACCTTCTTCTCTTCTTAGCTTGTTTTCAAAACTGTATTTTCAAAATCTTCTTTCTGTTTTCAAAACATTCTTCTGGTATTTGAAGGGCATTATTCCCGGTGAAACTCTTCAGATACCTATGTGACCTATGTCCATCTTCACTTCTTCTGTTTTCAAAAAAACCATTAACTGTTTATCATATATATTCAACTGTTATCCACCAATTACTGTTGAGGCTCTGTACATACTTCTTCAATGGCCTCCACTCCATCCAGGTTAGGCTTTACAAGCTTTCAATTTACAGTCTTTTATTTAAATTACTGTCAAATATAAACTGTGCATATATATTAGTTTAGAACTACGTTTGAGCATAAACCTTAGGACAGTTAAACTATATATATATTATAGGAATATGACCTAGGATTGAGAATGTCTTCCCGGTGAAGGCTCTTTCCTAATTAGAGATCTGTAGTTCAAACCCCCAAGATGAATTATTCCCGGTGAAACATCTTGGCAAAAACCTTAGAATCCAAAAAAAATAGGACACATCCACCCAAAGAGGAATTATTCCCGGTGAAACCTCTTACCCATTTGCTTAGAGCCAAAATAAGTTCAAGACTACATAGCTTTCTCTTGTGCTATAACAAGGACCCTCGATGACCCTCGATTAGCCTCCTCTTGGGCTTTGTACAAGGACCCACAGGCTTCTTAAAAGCATTTCCAGCTTCCTCTTGAGCTTGTATACAAGGACCCATCAGGTTTCTTATAAACATAGGAACAGGTCTTTAGTCACCTCTTAACATACCCTGGTGAGTCTCTTCCAATTTAAACCAGACTTTAAACAAGCTAAGTTTGTCTCAATTTTACATTGAGTACACCTTTTGGAATGAGAGACATGGACAGTCTCTGTCACCCTTATCTTCATCAATTTTCCTTAGCAGAGTCTAGGATCCATGTTTGCTTATCCTCAGCAAGAGTCAGCCTTCATCTTGGGCTTTAAACAAGAAGTCTCACTAGATAATCATTTCTTTCATTTTAACAAAAACCCCTGGAAAGGGTTAGCCTCCAAATCATTTCTTTCATCTTAATAAAAACCCCTGGAAAGGGTTAGCCTCCATTCATTCTTTCATTTTAACAAAACCCCTGGAAAGGGTTAGCCTCCAAGGTCAATTAATAAAAACCTGTTTAAAAGAGACAAAACCCCTGGAAAGGGTTAGCCTCCAAAATCACTTCTTCAAAAACCAAAGATTCATTTCTCTTAGGAGATAATTTCCCCAAAAGAGTCCAAAACCCCTGGAAAGGGTTAGCTTCCAAAAATCATTCTTTTCAACAGACAATTTCTCCAGCTGAGTCAAAATCCCTGGAAAGGGTTAGCTTCCAAAAAATCAGTCTTTTAATAAATAAATCCTTCAGTAGAGTCAAAATCCAACAAAAATAGTTATCCTCAACCTTGGGCTTCATACAAGGCACCAAAACAATAAAAATCCCCTGTTAATAGTCAGCCTCAACCTTGGGCATTGTACAAGGCAGATAATAGAGTCTCCCCCAGTGAGCCCTTCATTGTTCAGTAGCCACAACCTTGGGCTTTGTACAAAGCAGATAAACCATATGTCGTGTGTCAAAGATTCCTAACATCTAGGATCTTTTCCCATAGAGTCATCCATACTCAGTTTATTTAAGAGTCCGCCACAACCTTGGGCTTCATACAAGGCAGAAAATAATATTTCCCCTAGTTAGAGTCAGCCTCAATTCTGGGCTTTGTACAGAACACCAAATAAAACTCATCAAAATAGTTTTTCCCTAAGTAGAGTCAGCCTCAATTCTGGGCTTTGTACAGAACATAAAAATCCCTTGTAAATTAATCCCCAGTGGAGTTTTCTCCCAGAGTCATAATAATAATCAATCAATCAAAAAAGCCTCAAGCTTGGGCCTCATACAAGCCAGTTAAAAAATCAAATCTTTTATACAGTAGATAGACATAGCTTATCTCAATAGAGAGATCTTTCCTCTATCTCACCACATTCAAACAAACAAACATTACATTTCATTTTAATCAAGTCTCCCATTTAGGATTTTGAAAGGCATGAGCTGGCAGTAAAACCCAGACATGTGGTAACTTTCCCTAATTTGGATGAGCATCTTTCTTTCATTTAAGAGGCATTTGACTGGTATACTTGCACATACACAAGTAAGGTCCCCCTCTTGAATGAAATGAATTCAGTTATTCTGTCACTCTTTTAATGTTTGTGGTGGAATAGTAGAAATACCTCTCTATAAAGATGACTTCATGTCTCTTTACTGTAAACAGAGATTTAATTCAAGCTTCAACCTTGAGCTTCAAGCAAGGCACCCAAAAATAATTAATAATTAATTAGTTCCCCGAACTACATTAAGCTCTGACTTCCATTAGGGATATGTAGGCATGAGGTTCACAAGGAATCTCAGCGAGCTAATAAAATACCAAAAATAGTCAGTCTGTCTGTCTGTCTTTCTTTTATTCAATTCAATTCCTTCTCCTAATACAAAGGAGAAACTTTCCCAATAATCATTAGCAGCACAAACACATTTAGACACAGAGAAGGTTCCTGTAGAGTACTACAGATATGTAGGGTGCTTAAACACTTCCCTATGTATAACCGACCTCCCGGACTCCAGAATTTCTAGTCTAGGTGAATCCCCACACTTAGCAAACTCCTAGGGTTTAGTTGAGATCTTTTTTCCCTTTCCTACTCGTAGGACAAATAAGAAAGTTCGTGTGATATCGTAGGAAGAACTGAAACAAAATTCATCCCACCACGGGCGCATTCTCCTTCCAAATTTCGCGTGAAGGGTCTAGCGTGCCGTCCTCCCAAGTGAAACGGGGAGGTAAAAAAACGACAACCACAGCTATCCGGTTTCTTACACTTCAAATCGGCAAGTATGTTGCGAGGCGCCACTTTGACTATCGTTAGGTCCGATATCACATTTCTCTCTTCGCGGGACAAATGACACGCCATTGGATGCCCGTGTAACTTGACATCCAAGGCATGATTATGCATTCCACAAATTACGGTTAACCGCCACAAATCATCAACCCTCCGAGTGGCACGCAACTTAAACGGACACCCGCACTTTCTCGTTCCCGTGTCCTCGTGTTTTAGCACCCGGTTTGATTGTACATATCTACCACCCCATTCGCAATTCAAAACAACGAAAGCTTTCCGCCTACTATTTCCGTTGTCCGACCTTAAAATAACAATTCCAAATCCATGTTTGTTAGCTTCCTTCCGAACCCAATCAATCTATTGTTCTCGACTACCGAAACTCCGATCATTTGTAAAATGTTGCCGAACATCGACCGCATTGATCATGGGAGTAGCGTCAATAACCGGATCGTTATTAACGTTGACAATTTCCGGATTTAATACTCCATCGTCTTGCACAATGTTGTCCGGATGCACCATACCTAACAAATGCAAAAATTAGCAAAATTGGCCAAAACTGTTTTTTTTTAACTGCCAGGGCATATTTTGGAAGTTCATTTCCGAAATTTATTAGGTGATAAATTTCGGAAATGAACTTCCGAACCATATCAGTTTTCAGCATAAATTTGTTGAATCAATGTAGTGAAATAGGGGATGAAATGAGAGATGTTTACCTGAAATTGTAGCTTTCTATGCTCCCTTTAACGTGATCAACGGTTTGAAACTTGATTTTAGGGCGAAAAATTGATGGAGATTGATTGGGTTTTAGAGAGGGTTTTGAGAAGTTTTGGAGAAAAATGATGAAATAGTGAAGGAGGGAAATTTGTATATGCAGAAATATTTTCGGAAATGAACTTCCGAAAATATTCACGGTTTTGAATTTTTTATGACTTCGGAGATGCATCTCCGAAAACACCAAAAAAGTGGTGTTTTCGGAGATGAATTTCCGAAGTCAAAAAAAAAATCAAAAAAAAAATAACTTCGGAAGTTCATTTCCGAAGCAGGGGCAGTTCTGGGTTTTCGCTGGGGGTGACCCCCCATATGGAGGTGGGTAAAGAAATTTTCTTTAACTATATCCTCTCTCATCAACTTAAATGATATTGTTTGTAGTAAACATATATAGTAATTTTATTTAAAATAAAGGATACCCCATTTATTAATAAAATTATACTAATTATTTTATTTGAGTTATAGTAGTATTTGATTATGGCCTCTTTTTCTCTTTCAAATGGAAATTCTCCATAATCATAAATTATTGTGTAAATCTATCGAGAACATCGTCAAAGCAAACTACACCTATACATTAACAAGATATAAAAAGAGAAAGTTAAACATTCTAAACAGATTTTGCCATTTTTTACCATAGAGTATCCAGTCCACTCTACTGCTTAATCTGGTTCGGAAATTAATTTAACATTAAATAGTTTCAGCCCTCTCTAAATATGGTCGCCAATCCCCAATGAACCAAATAATGATTGGTTGCGATTGAAAAAACATACAATTTCTTTAAAACTTTCCTCATTTTATTAATACAAAATCCCCGTAATCATATTTTTGTTTCCAAACCAAATGAATGAATAATAAATTGGGTTAAATAAGTTTTTAGTCCCTATATTTATGGCAACCTTCAACTTTAGTCCCTACAAAAATTTTCTTCAAATAATGGTCCTCGCAATATTTTCCGTCTCTATTTTTGGTCCCTCCCGTTAGATTCCACTAACGGTGGCTTACGTGGCATGCCACGCGTTACACCACGTCAATTAAAGTCAACACTAAAGAAAATGAGACACATTGCGGGGGTTTTAAACCCCCTTTAAATGACTTAAAAAACAATAAAAAAATTAGCCAAAGGTCACCAAGAAATATAATCAAGAAATGACGGACAACATTCATGGGCCTGCTGCCACCAAAGTCCTTGCTCTTAGTTATACCTCAAATATGTATACCCACAATGGAAGGACTCATAGCTCACATGTTCTACCATCTTTAACAAGAATATTTAAGTAATGTCAAAGCAGATTGCTTTGTGTTAAAGCTTTCACTTGCAAAACATTTTTCACTACATGCTAAACAATATATCACATATGATACTCAATTGGATGCTTGTTTCTTTAACAAACATGAGCTAACAATATCAACACTAAGATAAATCCCCTGATAGAGCCAAAAGGGAAATTTGAGAGAAAAAACTCATTTAAAATGCTAAATCATAATCTAATATATAATCTTACATAAAAACGTACCATAAGAATTTATAGATATTTTATCATAAGAACCATAAGAATTAATAGATATTTTATCATAAGAACCATAAGAATTCAGATATTTATGCGTTATGGATTATCATAAGAACCATAAGAATTCATATATATTTTCCTGGAGAGAATTCAATAACATACCATAATCACCAAAACAAAAACCATAAGAAACTAGTCAAAGAAGTAAAAACGTGTATGTATCCTTGGTCTTTGAAACAACCCAAACACAAAATAAAAAATACTATTTATATATTTCATAATTCAAACCAACCACAAATACTATTTCTATATTTCATATTTCAAAATATTACATCATAAGAACTTGTTGCATCACTGAAAAATACGATTAAGGGTTGTTGCCAATTGAACTCCTCCTTGAGCTAATTGCAAACTGATGATCGGCAAACGCGACAGAAGTAATCATCTACATGACAGTGAGAAAATCTAACAACTTTAGTTGCATGCAGAAATATTAGAGATTAGTAGTACCTTATAGTGTAGCATCTTCAGGGCATCTTTATATGGCAATCAAATTAAACATTTTACACGCTACAAAATTAAAAATGCGTGCCAATAGTTTCTAGCTTGATCAGCAGAGCGTTAGAACTTAGAATATCAACAAAAAGGAATCACAGTTCATATATGCACATAAAAGAGAATGGTTGGTATATAACTCTAACTAATAATATATAAGACGGCCCTTTACATATATTTGAAGAAGAATAAATAATGAAACCACACCATCAACCTTTCTATGGTTATTTGAATGTATTCAATTTGCTGCAACTGGATCAATATCTTTAAGCAAGTCACAACTGTTGCTAGAACCATCGTTTCCAACAACAAACAATACTACTATAAACACTTGTGATACCTATAAATTAGAAATATAATAGAAGCTAAGTAAGTATACATTAATTGAACTAGGAAACAAAACATTTAGAAACAAACATACAAGAGCCTGAAGAGTAAAGAGTATAGCAGGAGGAAATTTCAATATTATAACTTATAAGAAATAAATTGTAGAAAAATTAGTGATAGTTATTTGCTGATATTTGTTTTTATTTTATTTGTGTTTTAGTTGCTTTTTGGTTCTTTTTGTAATTGGTTGTCATTGATGAATTTGTGTCATATAATCGTTGTTGCAAAACTTGCTCGTAAGGTGTTTGACAAAAGTTCCAAACTAATATTTTTCTTTTTTTTCTGGGTTAGTTTAGAGGAGGTTTAAAACCCCCGCAATTTCAAATGTTTTTAGATATTTTCCAAGCTGTCTTCCACGTGGCGTGCCCCGTCAGCTTCCGTTAATGAAAGTTGACGGCAGGGACCAAAATTGTGGATGAAAAACTTTATGAGGACCATTGTTTGAAGAAAAATTTTAGAGGGACTAAAAGTGAAAATTGGGATATTTATAAGGACCACGAACATATTTAACCCTAATAAATTTGAAGAAATGGTTAATGAAGATTTCATAATGCAATATCTAGCTGACAAATTAATCTCTATCCTTTCTAATCTATCTAACAAGTCATTTCTTAAGTAGAATATCTATTCATAATCTTCAACGATGGTGTGAATTCTTAAGTAGAATATCTATTAATAATCTTCATCAATGGTGCAATCTGTAATGCAAAACAATACCGCAAAGATATCGCTTAATTCCTATTGATTGAACTTTGTGTCTTCCAATTTCTTCATAATCTTCATTAATGGTGCAATCTATGAAGCAGAACAATACAGCAGAGATATCGCTTAATTCCCCTCGATTGAACTTTGAGCCTTTCAACTTCTTCATAATCTTCATCAATGGTGGAATCCGTTACACAGAACAATACCACAGAGATATCGCTTAATTCCTCTCGATTGAACTTTGGGTATTTCAATTGCTTCATAATCTTTCTCAATGGTGCAATCCATGACACTGAACAATACGCAGAGATATCACTTATTTAAGAAAATAAATGTCTTATTTGGCTTTCACAAAATGTCTGCAACATGAAAAACCTAACAATTATTATGAATTAAGAGAATAGTTAATTACAATGCTACTAATTAATAACTTGTGACTTTTCAAGTTAAAGTTGTTTTTGTCTGTTTTTCTCTTATTAAACAAGTGAATCTATTAAAAATTGTAAATACTTATGGAGGGATGAATACCTTTAACAAGACAGTCATATAACAACATGAAAGAATCTATTTCTATATTACAAAATGACACTGCAATTTCTAGCACTCATTCAATATTTGATTAATATTAAGATATATCTAAACCACAACCAAATATCCATAATTACTAGTTCTAGTTGTCAATGATGTCTTGTTCCACTTACCAATAATATTGTCTGATCAATTTCAGTGCTAGTATTTTGGATATTGTGAAGCATATCTCCTTGAATACTGCATGTTATCGGGTAATCCACCATGTTGAGGTCTTAGAGTCGGTTCTCCATACGGAGGATGCAAAGCTGAAATGTAATAGCAACAAATTAATATTGCATTAATCTTTAAAAAAAACTTTAAAAAAGTCGAAATTATAAGAGAGTAATTACATGTAGCTGGTGCAGGTATAGGCAGGCCAGGCTGAAAATCTCTGTATTGAACATAAGGTCTTCCATTAAAACCCATATTGTTGTTCACTGCACTGCTAGGCCTATAATGGATACCCAAAATAGAGTTTTTGTATGGTTCGATGTGACTGTAACTTCTACCAGAACCACCATTTTCTTTAGGAAAACAAGATGGTTCACCATTGGAATAGTGTCCGCGAGGAAAGGGTGATCTTGCAACATGTAAAATTTGACTGCTTGGATATCCTCCATACGATGGATTCATATTGAGTCGAGGTTCATTCATATGAACGCCTACATTGACCTAAAGATGTACCTTAGAATCAGCATAATTGCCCAAGACAAAAATAACCAAGATAGAAAAGTTCATAGAAAATAGCGATTTATTCAAATTCTTCAATTCAACACTACTATAACGTCGTTATTTGACAATATTTTGTATAAAACAATGTATCGCAAAACAATAACAATTCGATTAAATTTTGTTATGATATAGTGATGTATTGCCACTATTCATACTATATAACAACCCTGAAAAGTTTGCAAGTTAATAGATAGTTGTATTATAAGTTGATGTGACTAACTTGGTTAGGCATCCTATAGTCGGGTTGAGAGATGGGAGAATGAGCTCTCCACTGGTGAGTGCCACTTCCTGAGCAAGAGTTCAACAACATCGAGATTATTAAAGGTAGTTATACAATAAAGCAGACTACAAGAACAAAAAACAACTGCAATTATATAAAAACCTGTCGAACTTCCTTGATTTTGCAATGCAGATCTGGAAGAAGACTGAGAAGAACCTCTATGCGATAATGTTGACGGGTTGTTATTAGATAGAGGCAGAGTATCTTGCTTCATTTTATCCAAATATTTCTGAGACGCGTCTTGGTTGAGTTCAACAAACAAAACCTTGAAATACAAATGAAGCTTTAGGCTATATTTGGGAGTTTGGAGGGGAAGGGAAGGGAGGGCTTTGGAAAATAGGAAGAATTGAGTGAAAAAAATAAAAAGATTTTGGGTAGGAGGGTTTTGGAGGATTTGATTTTATTCATAACACCAAAAACCCCATATAATGAGGGAACTTAAAAATTGTATTGAAGGAGGGTTTTGGAGGGCTTCCATAAATTTTGCAAATATCGTTTATGTTGTTATACTATTTTGAAAATTAAAAATTTTGTAATGATAATGAGTCTTTTATCATTCTAAACAAAATCATTTTTTTAAAAAATTTCAAATATTTTTATATATTATTTTAAAAATTCGATTTCGGAAGCCTTCCCCTCCCCTCCCCTCCAAACTCCCAAACATAGCCTTAGTATATGCAATGCTTGATAATTTGATAGCCATATCAACAAAAAGCTGTGTAATTAAGTTACTATACCTGATCAAAGTTTTCATCGGAATATGGCAAATCCTTGCTTTTAGGTAGAACATAATTAGCTGCCATTGTCATAAAATAACAGAACACGCATAAGAAGATTCTTAAGTAAAGAAAAAAAATATAAACTAAACACCTACAGAAAACAAGTAAAGGGTAAAAAAATAAGTACCTATCATGTTATTCAAAGCATCAACGGGAACTTCTTTGCCCATTTCTTGAAATCTTTTTTCGGATCGTCTCTTGAGCTCTTCTGGCTTTGGGAACACGACAACAGCAATCTGGAATGGACAAAAAACAATATTATCAAATCTATAGTAAACTTATTTTTTCATCTCCGACAAATAGATATACAGATAGCTACCTTTTGATAACTGACAAATGGATTAAGCTTACGCTTGCGTGCATTTTTGTACACATTTGTCTGATCGATTATATAATTGCGAGGTACATTAGCTGCCCATGACAAAATTACATTAAACATTGAAGTTGCCTTGTCCATTAAACGATCAAACCTTTCACCATAGTTGTTCTTCCGCAGCAACCCAGGAACCTAAAAAAACATTGGGTTAAGCAAAAATAAAAGATATAAAATTGATAACCACAAATAGTCAGTAAATCAACTAACCTTCATCTGTTCAAGGATTAAGTTTGTGCCAAGCAAAACATAACGCTTCTCCGGGTGATCTTTCACCCATTTATTAGCCCATGTAGTCTTGCCTGAAGCCGGTAACCCCACCAACATCATCAATTCACAATCCTTTGGGTTAGAAAACGAAGGTCCCATAACTGCATTTCCATCCGCAACAGCAAAGACCCAGGGTTTAAATCCTTCTTGAGGAACAAGTCCTTGTTCAACATTGAACTGCATCTGTACCACAACATTTTTCAACAGAACATGTGGAAAAAGTGCCCACTCCCAAGGCGAAACCTTTGGAAAAGAAGAATCTGCTCCAAGACCAAGTGAACCGACATCAAATTGAATTGCAGTACCCAACCATTTACCGTTCTTAGAGAAACCAATAGATGCTAATGGTTTACTCTCAAGATCAATGCAACAAACTATTGTATCACCAACACCAAACTTATCGCCAAAATTAAAAAAATTGCCGGCATTAGAAAACTTGCCAGTGCCTCCATAACCAAAGCTGTGTTTGGTCTCACCAAGAGCTCCAACGGCATCATCACCTCTAGAAACACCAAGACGACAAAGATGCCGCTGATTAGGGGCAGTATCATCTGTATCAACAGGTTGAGCAGAAATAACAATGCAGCCAAAACAATATCTACCATTTGTAATTCCAACATTAGCTCTAGCACCAGACCAACAGTAACCAAAGCCTTCCTCATGAAGGCCATATCCAACAAGTCCATTGCATTCAATGTTAAAATCTAACAAAATCAATCATGAAACAGCATTAATAAAAATGCAGTTAAGAATCATCAAACAAGAAACACCGTATATAAACACTCAAATGAATTAAAGAAATTATATTAATGTAATTACAAGGAGGGTTTTGATTTTGAATTTTAATGAAGTGAATGAAATTGAAAAGATTATAGAAACTTAATACCTAAATCACAATCAGCAGAATTGAGAATAACACAAGATGAAGGAAATTGTTTCAACACAACTTCTTTTGCTTTCTTCTTCTGATGAGTTGATTCATCCTTTTCTTCACATGGGAAATAACGTTTGACAGGAGCCATTCTCAGTGAGTACAGAAGCTTCAAATTTACCCGCGCTCTATCAATCTATCTATCTATCTCCTGTATATATATCATCATAATAAAAATGATTAATTTAGACATACATTTAATAAAAACCTTAATAGAAAGAAATACACTAATATTTAGAAATACAATTAATTAAAATAATTCATAAAAAGAAATATACTATTATTTAGAAATACAATTAATAAAATAAATTCATAGAAAGAAGTACACTATTGTTTGTAAATACAATTAATAAAAAATTAATAGAAAGAAATACAATAATATTTAGAAATACAGTTAATACAAAATTTAATATAAAGAAATACAATAATAATTAGAAATAGATTTAATAAAAAATCTTAATACCAAGAAATACACTAATATTTAGAAATACATTTAGTAAAAATAATTAATATAAAGAAACACACTAATATTTAGAAATATATATAAAGAAAAAATTAATATAATAAAATACTCCCTCCAATCTCATATATAAGTAAATTTACTAATATAATAAAATACACCAATTTTGTGTAGATAATGGGATCAAAATTGTAATTAAGCCTCTTTACAAATACATTTAGTAAAAAAATTAACATAAAGAAATACACTAATATTTAAAAATAGATTTAATAAAAAATTAACATAAAGAAATTCACATATATTTAGACACACATTTAATAAAAAGCTTAATATAAAGAAATACGCTAATTTTTGGAAATACATTTTATAAAATAGTCAATATAGAGATATACACTAATATTTAGGCTTACGTTTAATATAAAATGTTATTACAAAGAAATACGCTAATATTTATACATACTTCTAATAAAAAATTAATATAAAGAAATACACTAATATTTAGAAATAAATTTAATAAAAAATTTAATATAAATAAATACATTAATATTTAGACAAACATTTAATAAAAAAATTAATATAAAGAAATACACTCTTAATTGGACATACATTTAATTAAAAAAATTTAATATATAGAAATACACTAATATTTAGAATTTCATTTATTAAAAGTTATTAAAATAAGGAAATACACTAATATATAGAAATAGTTTTAATAATAAAATTAATATAAAGAAATACACTAATATTTAGAAGTATATTTAATAAGAAAAATCAATATAAAGAAATACAACATATATTGAGACATGCAATTAATAAAAAAAAATGCTAGAATTACACTAAAAGCTACAACCAAACCGTATCAATATACAGTTTTTTTTTTTAAACAGCAAAAGAATAGGCATAAGAAATGAGTCATGCCAATTACCACAACTTATATTACAGCTAACAAAATAGTAGAAAAAAACAAAAGTATGTTGTAACCGTATCAATATGCGGTTACAACATTTTTCATCTTGCTTTGATTTTTGTGTCAACATTAAAATGGTTGCAATTGTTACGGTGTAGGAGAATTAAGTGTAAGCATAGCACCTCTCATAAAAACAAATAGGATAAATAAATACACTCGTATGTAGACATACATTTAGTTGAACTCCTATTTCAAAAGATGAGAGAGAAAGTGTTCCCTTTTCTCTACCTTCTCTCTTAGTTTTTTTTTCGGTAATACGTTCTTGTGGTAGGTGGTGTAGCTGTCCCGGAGTCTCGTTATGGAGTGGAAATCAGCATTCAAGAAGGGTTTTCGTTTCATCGTGCTAAGGTGGGATTGTTTTTCGGCGGTTAGAGCTCGGTTGGGAGGTGATCAGAAGGTGTGGAGACCATATTTTTTCTGAAATTCCTAATAACTTAGGGCTTTTGATATTTTGGAGATTTTCGGTTGCTCACCTAGAAGAAATAAGATGGGTAAAAGATATTGGTTTGCTAGATTCGCAAATGTTGAAGATACAAGAATGCTTGTGGTGAGGTTGGATAATATTATCAATGAGGAAAATAAAATTCATGCGAACCTTCCAAGGTATGATAGGAAAAAGAGTTTCGTGGTTTCGAGGGATGGAGAGGGCTGGAGGAAACCGTTTCGGGAGGGAATGTTTGTTCAGAAAGAGGGTAAGGTGGAAGAGAGGTCGGGAGTCAACAAAGGAGGTGGAGGTGGAGAATCTTATGCGGTGATGGTTGCTAAAGGGAACAGGTGGATCGTTCAAAGACAAGAGCATCATTGTCTTATGTTAGCAAGGAAGAAGATGGAGTTAGATTCAATAAGGCTTTTGTAGGAGAAGTGATTTTTCCAGGTTCTTCTTATAACGTTCAGACAAGTTTAGAGATGAAGGGTTTGTTCTCTGTTAAAGTGACCCCTTTGGGAGCCTCTTTGTGTTTGTTAGAAGAGAAGGAAGAGGGCTTTATACAAGACTTGATCGGAGAAGGAAACACATGGTTGAGACTAGAGCTGTCAAAATGGGCTACTCGGCCCTAAACGGACGGGTCCTGGGCTTTTTAGGACTGGGTCAAAAAGACCCGGTTTAATATGGGCTCGCAAATTACTACCCAAGTCCGGCCCTAGATGGGCTTCGGGCTACCCGGCCCTAAACAGGCTTTCTTAATTAAAAAATTAAAATAAAAACTCCATAATATTTATTATAACTAAAATTAAAAATTATAGTATTTTAAACATAATATATTTTTAAGTACTATATTATCTCTTATAAATACTATAATGTATTTTTAAATACAATATATATCCAAATTGTATAAAATAATACTTGAATATTTAAAAATAACAGAAAAACTAATATAATACAATCTAAGAATGTTGATTATATTAATATATTATATTTAAAAGTGAAAGATCGAATAGAATAGAGATAAAATTTTGTGAGGAGAGAAAAATCAATATGATATTTTGGAGTAAACAATATAAATATTAATATATATTTTTTAAATTTTATAATTATGCGGGCCTAATGCGCTACCCACGGCCCATATGGGCTAGCCCTAATGGGTAGCGGGCTTTTTAGGGCTGGGCTAAATAGGCCCTGAAAAATATGGGCTCTAATTTTAAGGCCCAAGCCCTATGATTTTTCGGGACTGGTGGGCCGGCCCATATGGGCTAGCCCATTTTGACAGCTCTAGTTGAGACAGTGGTTTAAAGACCATGACATTTTAACGACATTGACAACAGGAGGGTTATGTGGATTAGTATCTTTGGTGTTTCAAGTCTGGCGTGGTGTTCTGAATTCTTTGAGAGATTGACAAACTCTTTGTATTGACGAGAACACATCGAAGAAAACATGTATGGATATCGCTAAGATCTTGTTAAGAGTCCATTTGTCTTTCATTTTGAGAGAGTTCGTGAAAGTGGAGATTGACGGGGAGGAACTCACTTTGGTGGTGTAACACCCCATTTCCCCATCGTAATTTAAATAACAAATCAGAGTAATTATAAATTCAATCAACATCTTATGGGATGCTACATCATCAAACCAATCACAAATTTGCTCATAATTTAAAACAGAGATACATAACACGTTAGTTCAAATGAACCGGCATTACAATCAAACCATTGTTTCAAACTTCATTTTATTAACGCAACGGAAATGTCAATGCATATGCATAGTGTTAACCCGTATTTTGTGTGTTAGTTCATGTCTTTCTAGTATTTAGTTTAGTGATATTTTTATGTTTGTTTGTTTAGTTTATTTGGTTATTTGTTGTTTTTATTATATTAGTGGGGAGTACATTAGGTGTTCCCATTTGTTAGTTTAATGATTATTTTGTGTGCAGAAGCTAGCAAATAGGCAAGCAGAGTCACGACTGGGTAAGTCAGAGGATAAGCTATGAGTGAGGAAGAATAAGTTATAAAAAAAATACCAAGCTCACGTGAAAAGCAAGCAACAAGGGAATAGGAAGAAGTACTGAATGGAGGGAAAAAGACTCAAAGGGCGCTGAAAAAGATAGTGAAATGAACTCAAATTCATAGTGGAAGCTTGCAGCGCTAAAAGACAAAAATCTGGTGCAAAAGGACTTTGCGTGCCGCCTGCACCTACTGCGTCAAACTGTGCATTTTGCCCTGTCCCCTCTCCCATGTCGATAGTACGAATATCCTCTTTGTCTTGCTTGAAACGTTGCTAATTGCATTGGACTGGGTGATATTATTGATCATAGGCCCGTGATCCGAGACAGAAGAAAAACCCTAATTCCTTGGCCTATAAAAGGAGCTTGAAGCAACATTGGAAAGAGTTCAGCATTTTTTCTAAGTTACATATTTTCCTGAAGCGTGTTGCAGAAAAGTGTTGTCATTTCCTCTCCTTATCCATCTTTGTGCTTGCTGATGAACGCTGGCGCGACTGGAGTTCCTTCTTGAAAACTTGGTCGTTTCAAGTTCTACTCTAAGTCTCTCTTAGGTTGTTATTTTTTGTGCATTTTCTGGATACTTGTTTAAGTTTCTGGGAGGTCCTATTTCTTGGAGTTCCAAGAAGCAACCTGTTGTGGCTCTGCCAACATGTGAAGCTGAGTACATTGCAGGCGTTGTAGCTGCATGTCAAGCTGTTTGGCTTCTAAACTATTAGAAGATTTGAAGGTTAAGATAGAGAAACCTCTGAAGTTGATGATTGATAACAAGTCTGCAAATCAATCTTGCCAAGAATCCCGTGTTGCATGGAAGAAGCAAGCATATTGAGACGAAGTATCATTTTCTCAGAAGTCAAGTGCAGAAAGGAGTGTTAGAAGTTATGCATTGTAGCACTCAGAAACAGCTGGCAGATGTTCTGACGAAGGCAATCAAGACAGATCAATTTCTTTGCTTGAGGAATGAAATTGGTGTTGTTAGTTTCTGATAAATAACTAAATTAAGGGATGGTATTAGAGGGTAATTTAATATTTTCTATTTTAGTGATAATTTAGCCATTAAATTTATCTTCCTTTTAGGACCTATGTGACAACTTTTGTTTTATGTATAAATAGGCTACTATAGGTTACATTTATGTAAATCCTCTTCTTACACATTAATAGCAGTTGTCATTTTATTATTCTCTTTATTCCTCTTTGCTTTCATCCCCTTGTACACCAACAATTATGTCATCTTTTCCCCAAATTCATTTGTCAGAATAATCCTTTGCGGACATCCTCATGTGTAGATGGAAGTACAAAAGGGATAAATACCAGTGTTGCTGCGGTGCTAGTGTGGCTGATATGATTACACAAACAAGACTTTGCTAAGTTCCTTTCCACATAAGTTCTTGGAAAGCTATTATATGTACTTTCTGTAGAGCTATATAGTATTTATTAAAACTAGTATCCACTATAGTAGATTCCTTCTGTAGTATGAGATTTTACTACTTTTATTATCTTTTTTACTACAAAAATGGTTCTTAAATTTATGTTTTTTGGAGTGAAATATTCTTGTTTTATATGATAAGATCTATAATATCTTATAGCAACACTGCACTTGTTGATAATCATTCAATAACTTGTATTCACTAACTAACACAAACTTTTCAAATTTTTCCTTTTCCCCCCTAGATAAAACCGTCTTTAATCTGTTCTCCACTCGTATGCATAATTAGTTAATTACTAATACGATATTTTCAAAACACAAACATATATCTATAATTACAAGTTTTAGCTGTCAATGAAACCTTGTTCCACTTATCAATTACAATGTCAAGATAGTATTTTGTGTCATTTAATTAAATCAAATGATACTATTTTTATGTTCCAATAGCGAGAAACTTGATTGAGCCCTCTAAATGTTACCTTTATATAAGATGATGGTATGAACAGAATGACAAGCAGATCAGACAAATTTATACAGAAAAATATTAACAAGATATAAAAGGAAAAAAAAGTTAAACATGATTAACATATTTTGTCGTTTTTTTTTATTAAATGGAGGGCCAAATTCTAAAAGAAGAAATTACACAAAATTAATAGAGGGACTGAAATCTCTAACAAGGCATTTTCTAGAAATTACACATAACATTCGGGTTTGAAGTTTCATTTCTCGCTAAACCATATGCACACATGTTTGCTTTGCGGTAGATATAACTGATATTAATGTCATTGAGGAAATAGGATCTGATTTTGGATATCAGTTTTCATCCAATGATGTTACTTGAGTTGTTTCTATTTATATGAGTCACCACTTATTGGGAATCAACATTAACTAATACACAATCCATTATGGTACTCCATACAAAATCCTCATAATTTTCTTGTTTTGTCAAACCAAATGTATCGCTATCCTTTCTAATCTATCTAACATATCAATTCTTAAGTAGAATATCTATTCATAATCTTCATCATCAGTGCAATCCGTGACGCAGAACAATATCGCAAAACGACCACTTAATTCCTTTTTGATTGAACTTTGAGTCTTTCAATTTCTTCATAATCTTTATCAATGGTGCAATCCGTAATGCAGAATAATACCATAGAGATGTCGCTTAATTCATCTCTATTGAACTTCGAGTCTTTCAATTTTTTCAATGGTGTTTTTGGAGTTTCATTTTTGAAAATTTATCATTTGAATCAAAAGTCTTCACAATAACTGTCTACAACAGAAAAATCCAACAATTATTACAAACTAAGAGAATAATTAATTACAATGCTACTAGTTAATAATAATGCATACCGCTTCTGCAGTGATTTTGGATATATGTTAAAGCTGCTTCAGATCATCATGGTCAACACCCTACAACATATAATTGCAATTTAGAATATCCTATATATAATTAAAAAATGAACAAAAATCATAAAAAAAATAATACTTATAATGAAATGATTGAAATAAACACTAGAATATCTTAAGGAAGTGATTCAAGGGGAGATATATCAAAGATGAAGTTGAATCCATCATTGTATATCATACGCTCTTCAAAGGAGTAATAGTCATAGAATATACTTTAAGACTTCAAACTTGTCAGTTAATCAATTATGGAGGGAGATGGAACTTTTGAGATCTTGTTGAGTTAAAGTTGTTGTGTTTGTTTTTCTCTCATTAAACAAGTGAACTTATTAAAACTTGTAAATAAGTATGGAGGGATGGATAACATTAACAAAAGTCATATAACAATATGAAAGAATCTATTTCTGTTTTACAAAATGACACGGCAATTGCTGACACTCATTCAGTAATTGATAAATATTAAGATATATCTAAAACACAAACAAATATCCATAATTACCAGTTCTAGCTGTCAATGATGTCTTGCTCCACTTAACATTGACATTGTCTGATTAGTTTCAGTGCTAGTATTTTGGATATTGAGAAGCATATCTCCCTGGATACTGGATGTTATCAGGTAATCCACCATGTTGAGGCCTTAGAGTCGGTTCCCCATATGGAGGATGCAAAGCTGAAATGTAATAGCAACAAATTAATATTGCATTAATCTAAAAAAAACATAGAAA
The DNA here is from genome assembly GCF_029867415.1 of Vicia villosa. NCBI lineage: Eukaryota > Viridiplantae > Streptophyta > Magnoliopsida > Fabales > Fabaceae > Vicia > Vicia villosa. Next base: position 1,102,670 of record NW_026704976.1, on the reverse strand, counting down.
AGAAGAAATTATAAGAGAGTAACTACATGTGGCTGCTGCAGGTAAAGGCAGGTCAGGCTGAAAGTCTCTGTATTCAACATAAGGTCTTCCATGAAAACCCATATTGTTGTTCCCTACAGTGTTTGGCCTATACTGGCTACCGAAAACAGGGTTTCCGTATGTTTCGATGTCACTGTAAGTTCTACTGGAACCAACATTATATATAGGATAGGGTGGTCTTGAAACATGTGAAATATGACTGCTTGGATATCCTCTACACAACGGATTCATATTGTGACGAGGTTCATTCATAAAACCATGTGTATTGACCTGAGAGCATGTACCATGGAATTAGCATAGTTTCCACAAGACATAAGTAACTAACCAATATAGAAAAGTTTCAGTGCCTTAAATTTCATACATAGAAAATAACAGTTCATTCAAATTCTGCAATAAAATCTTTTGTACTAAACAGCGTATTGGAAAACAATAGCAATTTATTCAAATTCTATTATGATATTGTGTTGCATTGCCGTTGCCGCTATTTGACAACACTGAAAAGTTTGCGAGTTAATAGAAAGTTGTAGTATAGGTTGAGGTGACTAACTTGACTAGGCATCCTATAGTCGGGTTGAGAGATGGAAGAATTAGCTCTCCACTGGTGAATGCCACTTCCTGAGCAAGAATGCAACAAAGTCGATATTATTAAAGAAAATTATACAATAAAACAAACTGCAATATTGAAAAGCAACTACAATTAGATAAAAACTACAATTAGATAAAAACCTGTCGAACTTCCTTGACTATGAAATGCAGGTCGGAAAGAAGACTCAGAAGAACCTCTGTGCGATAATGTTGACGGGTTGGTATTAGATAGAGACAGAGTATCTTGCTTCATCTGATCCAAATATTTCTGAGACTCGTCCCGGTTCAGTTCAACAAACAAAACCTTGAAATACAAATGAAGCTTTAGTATATGTCATGCTTGATAATTTGATAATCAGATCAACAAAAAGCAATGTAAGTTACTAATACCTGATCAAAATATTCATCGGAATATGGAAGATCCTTGCTTTTAGGTAGAACATAATTAGCTGCCATGGTAATAAAATATCAGAACTTGCATAAGACTCTTAAGTTAAAAAAATGATAAACTAAACACCAACAGACAACAAGTAAAAGGTAAAAAATACCTATCATTTTATTCAAAGCATCAACTGGAACTTCTTTGCCCATTTCTTTAAATCTTTTTTCAGATCGTCTCTTGAGCTCTTCTGGCTTAGGGAACACAACAACAGCAATCTGGAACGAACAAAAAACAATATTATCGAATCTATAGTAAACTTATTTTTCCATCTCCGACAAATAGTTATATAGATAGCTACCTTTCGATAATTGACAAATGGATTAAGTTTCCGCTTGCGTGCATTTTTGTACACATTTGTCTGATCGATTATATAATTGCGAGGTACATTAGCCGCCCGTGACAAAATTACATTGAACATTGAAGTTGCCTTGTCCATCAAACGATCAAACCTTTCACCGTAGTTGTTTTTGCGCAACAGCCCAGGAACCTGAACAACACCGAATTAAGCAAAAATAGAAGAGAGAAAAATGATAACCACAAAATGATCGGGAGCTAAACTAACCTTCATTTGTTCAAGAATTAAGTTTGTACCAAGCAAGACATAACGCTTCTCAGGGTGATCTTTCACCCATTTTTCAGCCCATGTAGTCTTGCCTGAAGCCGGTAATCCCACTAGCATCATCAATTCACAATGCTTTGGATCCAAAAACGAAGGTCCCATAACCGCATTTCCATCCGCCACAGCCAGGGCCCAAGGTCTGAACCCTTCTTGAGGAACAAGTCCTTGTTCAACACTGAATTGCATCTGAACCACGACATTTTTCAACAGGACATGCGGAAAAAGTGCCCATTCCCAAGGTGAAACATTTGGAAAAGAAGAATCTGCTCCAAAACCGAGGGAACCGGCATCAAATTGAAATGCAATACCCAACCATTTACCATTCTTAGAGAAACCAATAGAAGCAAATGGTTTACTCTCAAGATCAACGCAACAAACTATTATATCGTGATAGGAAGAAATTCCTACCAAGACAATAGGATTAGGGTTTCAACAATAGAAAGAGAAAGACATTAAAATAAACTAAGGAAATTAAAATAAAAAGATAAACTTTGATTTCTTGATTCATTCTAAATGTCTCTATGAGACTACAATATATACTACTCTAAATGGATATTAAACCTAAAAGGCTCAAACACTACTAAAAGCCCAATTCAACCAAACATTCAAAATAAAATAACAACTAACATTATATTACTAATTAAAATATCTAATTGCACCTCCTATCATTGCCGCCCGGTTCACATTGAACCTTGTCCTCAAGGTTCAGTCATAAAAGTTGGACTCTTTAATAAACTCCTGGATCCCACTGTTTGTAAAAGGTGCATTTTGAGCAACTAAAAGCATGAGAAGCCTCTGTCACATACAGAGCAGCAACAGCAGGAGAAAAGGTTGTATATCCAACAACAGCCAAGTTTACAAAATGATGATAGGGATGAATCCGAGAAACATGTCCCAACTTTATCATATTAGCACTGAAAAGCAAGGTCTGGAGATTATCACCAAGCTGAGCAAGAATCTGATGTAGCTGCTCAGCAAAACCCATGTCAAATAAACAACCAACCTCATCAAAAACAACATACTCCACAAACTGATTTTCCATAATATCACCTCTTAAGTTATCACTATCAGGCCAAATATGAAAACTTAAAGTTCCATAGCTCTTCAACATTTCAACTGAAAGCAGAGTGTTGGTATATATGTTTAGTTCACTTGTTCCACAACCAAGAATATGAGAGACAGTGAGAATGAAAATCTTAGAAGTACAAGAAGTCAGTAGATTGAAAAATACATTAGCAACCATGTATGCATCTCTAGTTGAATCTTTCCACAATTTTGTCAACATTTGAGGACCAAATGAGCATTCATAATGAAGGATGGTAAGCAATTGGTTTATAAATGGGATGATTAGTGAAGGTTGTTGATAATCACAAGATATGTTTACCTTGGACGGAAGTTGTATGAGCTTATGAACTTCGACCATCATGCCAAGCAACTCAGCGACATCTTGAACTCTGTCATAAGAATCAGCTCTAGTATACACTTCACCAACCCAATTGTAAGTTTCTGTGTCTGGCTTCATATGCATATTCGCAAACGATCTTCTAGTAGGAATCAGACACTTAGTTAGAAAATCGGCATGACTTTTCTTTGGACAGCCACCATGTATAACAACAATACCAACTTGTGAATGGAGATTTTCACTTGAAATTTTTATCAAGGAATGAGCAGCTAGGACCACAATTGAATCAGTGTTGTTCATAGGACTATTTTCAGACCAAAAATCAATTATTGGAATTAAAGCAACAACCTCTTCATGTATATTTTCAATAGAAAGAACACCATTTGACTGAAACTCTTCTTTCCTCATCAAATGGAAAGAACTCAGAACCTCATCTACAAATTCATTTTGAGTAAAACTATCAATAATTGAATTCGTCAGCCCCAAAATTTGTTGAGTCATTCTATCAAACACCTTAAGAGCAAGCTTCATACATCCATATTGAACACAAATATTTGCCAACGAATTAGAAACTCTAACATTGTCTCTGAAACCTTTCTTCATTGCAAACCTATGTACGCACAAGCCAAGACCGAGTGCACCCAGGTGAGCACAAACGAAAATGATAGCCATAATAATCACATAATCAGAAACAACACCGACAATCTGCATTTTTCGAAAACACTTAAAAGCTTGTTCATAACAATCCCTCTTGTGATCATAAATTTTTGTTTCGGGTGAAAGAACGGGCTCGTTCTTCGTGTTCTTAAAGGGAACAAGCATCATTGGAAACATGAAATTTGTTTTAGTAAACTTATTGATCATTGAAGGAAACAAGGATGATGAGTGGTAATGAACTGTTTGTAAATTAATGGAATTAGGTGCTAAGGTTGAAACTGTGTTGGTTGATTTGTGAAAACCAAATTGGTGTGGTTGATTGAAATTGGCTTTAAGAAATTGGTAGGTGAAATAAGGCAGAGATGCAGTAGAGGACATGGGACCACTTGTACCAGGATGAGACACAACATTCTTTTGTCCAAAAGTTGTATGGGAGTGTGATATTGTATGGAGAGAGAGAAAGTCTTGTTGAATTGATGTGAGTGGTGATATGGAGCTACACGTGATCACTATTGCAATAGGTGGGACATTTTTTTGAATGAATGGTTGTGATGAATTCTGCATAAATTGAGGGAAATGTAAAGGTGGGTGATTATTTTCAAAGGATAAGAAGGAACCTTTTTGAAGTATGGGAGAGTGCGCTGACGGACGTCCAACAAGTAGCAGGCGCGTGGGCCTTGTGTGATTGAAGTGCAACAGGCGCGTGGCAGGCTTTAATTGGACCGTTGAATGCTTTTTCTCAACATTACACAGTGGTGAAAGATTGATGAATTCATTAGGCAAACATTGATATGGTGACTCTTGTAGGAAAACAGATGCACTTGTCTTTGTTGCGTGAGATTTCATCTGAGATATCATGGAAGGTATTGTCGGAAGTGTGGCCGGAGAAGTTGCCGGAAATATATTTTTCGTCATATTTTCTTCATAGCAAAACGATTTCAAAGGTGGCGGTGGTACCGGAGGCTGATCAAATATTGACTCCGGTGGTGGCTTCGGTGGTGATTTCTCTCCCTGTGACTCTATTTCTTCATCCTCTATTTCTCTCTCTGGACTACAAGTTGAATGTGTTATTTTAGAACAAGGTGACGATGCCCTAAAACAAGGAGATTGGATTTGTTGTTGCTTTAGAGTTGGCAAAAGATTTAGATTTATTTCAGGAAGGTCTCGATGGACAGGTTCCACAATGAAATCTTGATGAAAACAAGTTTCATCAATGGGTTCCATTGATTCCAGATCCGGCTTTGTGAAAACATAGTTTAAAATTTCTGAATATGGTTTCCCTGCTTCATCTGACTCAGGCATAACATCTCTAAACTCAGGTTTAAAATACCAGAGGATAGCAGTAGTAAAAGCGTCCCAGCTTGTCGATGAGTACCTTTGAGACCATTGAAACCACCATTGAAGAGCTCGACCTCTCAATACTGGAACAATGCTTGCTACTTTTTCTTCTTCTGGTATTCTATGTGTAACAAAATATTTTTCAGTACACAAAATCCACCAATAACAATCGTCACATCCATTGTATATGGAAATATTCATCTTCAATACTAGGCAAGAGATCGAAAATGGAAGCACCAATTGATAGGAAGAAATTCCTACCAAGACAATAGGATTAGGGTTTCAACAATAGAAAGAGAAAGACATTAAAATAAACTAAGGAAATTAAAATAAAAAGATAAACTTTGATTTCTTGATTCATTCTAAATGTCTCTATGAGACTACAATATATACTACTCTAAATGGATATTAAACCTAAAAGGCTCAAACACTACTAAAAGCCCAATTCAACCAAACATTCAAAATAAAATAACAACTAACATTATATTACTAATTAAAATATCTAATTGCACCTCCTATCATATCGCCTACACCAAACCTATCACCATAACTCGAAAACTTTCCGGCATTGGAAAACTTGCCGGTGCCACCAAAACCAAAGCTTTGGTTAGTCTCACCAAGAGCTCCAACGACACCATCACCTCTAGAAACACCAAGACGACATAGGTGCCTCTGATCAGGAGCAGTGTCATCTGTATCAACATGTTGAGCAGAAACAACAACACAGCCATAACAATATCTACCATTTGTTATTCCAACATTAGCTCTAGCACCAGACCAACAATAACCAAAGCCTTCCTCATTAAGGCCATATCCAACAAGTCCATTGCATTCAATGTTGAAATCTAACAAAACCAATCATGCAACACAACAAATTAAGATACAAATAACCACTGCTTCATTAGTGAAATCTAACATGAATCATTTATGAAATACCATATATAAACCTACAACTTGAATAAAGAAAGCAATATTGAAGAAGGTATAGAAAAATGAATACCTAAATCACAATCAGCAGAATTGAGAACAATACTTGATAAAGGAGGCAGTTGTTTTGCTTTCTTGTGATGAGAAATGGCGTTTGTTAGGAGACATGGTCGAATGAAATAGAGAAGCGCTAAAGATACAAAATTACAAATACTCAATTGTTAATTTATAAAGTATTGTTGATAGTAACAAATAAAATTAATAATTTTATTTTGTTATTAATTAATTAATTAGTTCATGAATTAGTAGGAAAATATTAATTAGAAGTTTTAACAGGAAATTTTTAAAAGAAATATTTTAGAAATAGAATTAACTATATTAACTATTATTGCTATTTGGCATGTTTAACATTGATAATTCTTAATTAATAATTGCTCAATTAGTAGGAAAATATTATGTAGAAGTTTTAGAAGGAAATTTTTAAAACAAATATTTTAAAAGTAGAATTAAGAATATTAATAATTATTATTATTATTTGGCATGTTTAAGATTGGTAATTCTTAATTAATTAATTGCTCAATTAGTAGGAAAATATTATTTAAAAGTTTTGGCAGGAAATTATTAAAGCAAATATTCTAGAAGTATAATTAAGTATATTAACTATTATTATTATTTGGCATGTTTAAGATTGGAATTTCGTAATTAATTTATTTTAGGAGTAGAAGGAAAACATTACATATAGGAGTTTTTGCAGGAAATTTTTTTTAAAAATATTTTAGAAATAGAATTAAATATATTAACTATTATTGAAAAAAAATTAATTAACCATGTTTAATAAAAAAATTACCAAAGACTATATTTTCGGGGTATTTACCAAACTGTCCAGGTTTGGGACCCCAGAGAAGTGGATGCGCCAAACCAAATGGCGTATAAGTATTAAAAGTGGGTGTATGCGCCAAACCATTTGGCTAACCCTAAAAAAGGGATTGTTTGCGCCAAATGGAATGGCGCATTAGGCTTCTTTTTGCCCTAACAGCCATTTCATTTGGCGCCAAAGGCTTATTCTTTTCTTTTTTTTTTTGTTTCATTTTTTTTTATTTTTTTTAGTTAAGATTTTGTTAATATATATATTATCAAAATTCCATTTTTATTTAATTAGTTAAGATATATATATAAATAAATTTTCAAAATAATTTTTTAGTCTTAAAAATGAAGTACACAAAACGTAAATTGACATTTGTTAACCGAAAATATAACATTGGTGCATTATATTAAAGGAACGAAACATCGATTACAGATAATTAGAGAAACGATATAGCGACACAATTGATTAAAGAAAATACAACAATATGATCAATGGCGTCCATCACCAAGATAGCCATCCGTTCCGCAATTTCGTCTTGTTATGACACGTTTGCCGCGATCGTTGATCCCGCCGCGAATATTGGCACCACCCCTTTCCCTAGCTCTGCCCCTACCTCTGCCCCTTTGTGGTTCTTGCTGGGTTTGTGTCACTGGGCCCGACATTGGGATGTCTCGTGGATCGCTGTCAATGAATTCGTCGACGCCCCCATAATTATCCGGAAAACCGCTGTTGTAAAGTCGGTTACCCATCCCCTCAAACGTGTTAAGTCGTGGTGGTGGAGTGGGTTGGGAAAAGACTTCGGGTTCATTGCATCCAGCTGCACTAGAACTACCCTGATTAAAGCCGAATTGGTTTGAAGGTGTTGCGAAGCCAGAGGGGGTGCCACGGTAAGAGGATTCACCATGAGGACCATCGTCGGGACTAAGATGAAGGCTAGATGAACCGGGAGTAAGGTTTTGGCCGAATCCCCTTGTGGACCCTGCAAATGCTGCAAATCCGAATGGTTGTGAATGGGTCTGATATTGGTCCGAGGAATGATGGTGGTCTTCATATTCTTGTAATGGTTGAGACTGGGATTGGAAAATATTTGATTGGCGGTAGTTACGTGCGGAACGGGATGGAGTACTGAAAAGATTTTGTTGTTGTTGTTGGAGTTGTTGTTGTTGCTGGAGTTGTTGTTGTTGTTGCTGTTGTTGGAGTTGTTGTTGGCGTTGTTGTAGGCGTTGTTGTTGTCGTTGTTGTTGCCGTAGTTGTTGTTGTTGTTGTTGTTGTTCCTCTTCCGGTTGTTGTTGTTGTGGCAAGATGTAGTTCTGTGCACGGGGATCAATTAAATAGAACGGAGCTGCAAGAAACAAGTTAGGGGATGTAGCTGTACGATACCAACTCATGTATTCAGGAGAAGGTTTCATTTCATGGTCACTGACGGGGAAGTTCAGGACATACTGGCGACGGTCCTTCCACATCTGGCGGTGCGATGGGGCCATATGACGACAAATCTCGTGAAATCCATGAATGGCATTTTCAAAGGCATTCGTAATCTTCCAATCACAGCACTAGTGGAGGCTACATACTTTAGGATGGCTGCACTCTTCTCAACGAGAGGGAGGAAATGGGGTGATGTTAGGCAATCTGGTCAACTATTAAGTGATAGTTGCATGAAATTTATGCAACAGCAATCGACAAAAGCGAACACTCATCAAGTAACTTCTTTCGACCGTTTCAATCGCACGTTCAGTGTGCGGGAGACAATTGACCACAATGAGGGATTGCCAAGACAACAATATAGGGTTCTTCTAGACGAGGATTGGTGCGACTGTGGAAGGTTTCAAGCTTTTCGTATGCCTTGCTCGCACGTCATAGCTGCATGTGCGTATGCGCACCGCGACGCTAAATCACTACTGTCTCCGATTTACAAGACTCAGACATTGCTCAGAGTTTACAGCGTTGCGTTCCCTGTGGTGGCCAAGGAGGATTACTGGCCTGAGTATGATGGAGAGGTAGTTTGGCACAACGACGCAATGCGGCGAAATAAAAAAGGGCGTCCCAATAGTACACGGATTAGAACCGAAATGGACGTCCACGACAAAATGGAACGAAAATGCAGCATTTGTCGTCAGGTGGGGCACAATAGAAAAAGATGCCCTAATCGTGGCGCAACCTCGTCGCAAGTTTAATATAATCTGTATTTTTTTTCGACAATGTATCAGTTTCCCTTACCAACTCTTGTAACCGTTCGTCGGTCTCTCATCAATAAATTGTGCTTTTGTGAAAATCCGATATCTATAACGCAAACGTTATTTAGGGTTAGTGATAATTTTACGAACTCGATTCTAAGACGTTTTTACGAAAATAAAAGACCGGAATAAAAAACGGTGCGCGAAAATACCCGAAACAGGTTAATTTTGAAAAAAAAAATGGCCCACACATAGGAGCCAATTGGTTTGGCGCCTATGTGTTAATGCATGGCCATATGCGCCATTTCAAATGGCTTACACATCTTTGCCCTAATTTTTGTTCTTTTGCGCCAAATGGTTTGGCGTGTGGACCATGCATGCGCCATTTCATTTGGCGCATTCTCTTCCAGTATGTCCCAAACCTAGACAGTTTGGTAAATACCCCGAAAAGTTGGTTTTTTCAGTAAATTTTTTATTAAACCTGGTTATTTTAATTTTTTTTCACTATTATTGCTATTTGGCATGTTTAAGATTGATAATTCTTAATTATTAATTGCTCAATTAGTAGGAAAATATTATTTAGAATTTTTAGAAGGAATTTTTTAAAGAAAATATTTTAAAAGTAGAATTAAGAATATTAACAATTATTATTATTTGGCATGTTTAAGATTGGTAATTCTTAATTAATTAATTAAAGGATTAATAGGAAAACATTACATATAAATTTTTGTAGGAAATTTTCTTAAAAAATATTCTAGAAATAGAATTAAGTATATTAACTATTATTATTATTACTTGGCATGTTTAAGATTGATAATTCTTAATTATTAATTGCTCAATTAGTTGGAAAATATTATTTAGAATTTTTAGAAGGAATTTTTTAAAGAAAATATTTTAAAAGTAGAATTAAGAATATTAACAATTATTATTATTTGGCATGTTTAAGATTGGTAATTCTTAATTAATTAATTGAAGGATTAATAGGAAAACATTACATATAAATTTTTGTAGGAAATTTTTTTAAAAAATATTCTAGAAATAGAATTAAGTATATTAACTATTATTATTATTACTTGGCATGTTTAAGATTGATAATTCTTAATTAATTAATTGATGGATTAGTAGGAAAATATTATTTTGAAGTTTTAGCATGAAATTTTTAAAGCAAATATTCTATAAGTAGACTTAAGGATATTAATTATTATTGGTAATTCTTCTAAAAAAAGGTGTTATTTCTGACAAGTTCTAGCAATTTTCGACGAGATTTTTGTTGAGCATTTCCGGTGATATTGTGTACAACGGTAATAGAGTTGACCCTGAGACCTCTCTAAGATGGTTTAAACTCCTAACCCTAGGGTTAGAGACCACTACGGGAGGAATTAGGGTTTATTTCTAGTATTTTCTGGATTTGGGGATGGGACGTGGTCGATCGAAGAAGAAGGTGACAATGACCCCACCATCGAGTTAGAGTGTTCTCACCAGATCCAAATTAGGTGGGAAGGAGGGATACACAGGTAATAGTGGTGCGAGAGAGATCCATGTAAAAGGAACACCCAGTTTGTGTAGAAACTTGGGTACAAACTAAAACACAGACTCAATATTTTGCTGAGAGATAAAATTACTTCATATATTATTCAAGGAAAAATTTGGCTTAAATAGCCTTTACAAATTGAAAAGAGACGTTAGGTTTTCACCCACTAAAAGTCTAACAGAATAGAAAAACCAGGACCTGAATAATAGGTCTCTTTATTAACTAAACAGAGAGAAAATAGAAACTAGTAAACTGGACCTAATTTTATGGATGAATCTAATTTTACAGAAGAATAAGTCCATCAATCCCTCTTTTAAGCTGAATACTGTAAATAAATCAGCTTACTTCTATTGCAGACATCAGCCCCAACATCTCTCGTAGCTTGATAATTTTTCTTTCTTCAATGGTTTTGTCATAATATCTACAATTTGATTCTGGGTATTACAGTACTTCAGTTTCACAGTTCCTTCATTCACCAAGTCTCTCAAAAAATGAAACTTAACATCTATGTGTTTACTCTTGCCATGGAACATGGAATGCTTTGAAAATTGTATTGTTGAACTGTTATGACAGTACATGAGGCTGCCTTCTTCTCCTTTATGCCCAAGTTTTTCGAGTAACCTCGTAAGCCAAATGTATTGACATGCACAAGAAGCCGCGGTAATGTACTCAACTTCCGTGGTTGATAATGTAACCACAAGCTGCTTCTTTGATGCCCAAGAAACTGCACCTCCTGCAAGAAGAAATACAAAACCATAAGTACTTTTCCTGTCATTAAGATCTCCTACAAAGTCGTTGTCCGTGTATGCCACCAATTCTGTGATGCTTTCTCCTTTGTAAAGAATTCCCATTTCAATTGTGCCATTAATGTATCTTAATATCCTCTTTGCTGCACACCAATGCTCCTAAGTTGGAGATGACATATATTTGCTAATCAAACTCACTCCAAACATAATGTCTGGTCTCGTTGCTGTCAAGTACATCAAGCTTCCAACAACTTGCTTGAACATGGTTGAGTCGATCTTGGTTCCCTTCTCATCCTTGGAAAGCCTTGTGCCTGGCACAATACGATTTCCAACTGGTTTGCTATCAGACATGGGAAATCTAGCAAGCACTTCTCTCGCATACTTTCTTTGACACATGAATATCCTCTTCAAATTCTGTATAACTTCCATGCCAAGAAAATATCTCATCTTTCCCAAATCATACATGTCAAATTCATGCATCATTGACATCTTAAATTCCTCACAAATACTTTTATTATTCACAATATAAATCAAATCATCAACGTAAAAACTGACAATTAGGAGTTTACCTCCCTCCTTTTCTTTTGTAAAGAGCATGTGTTCAGAAGCACACCTTTCGAAGCCCTCTCGAATGAAGTAGGATTATATGCGGCTGTATCATGCTCGCGGAGCCTGTTTCAGTCCGTATAAAGCTTTATTTAGCTTATACACCTTTTCTTCTTCTCCCTTCTTCTCAAAGCCAGTAGGTTGTTGTACATGCACCTCTTCCTTAAGTTCACCTTGAAGAAATGCACTCTTGACATCTAACTGGTATACTTCCCACTTGTTTTGAGCTGCAATTGCCAAGATAAGTCTTATTGTATCAAGACGAGCCACTGGAGCAAACACCTCTAAATAGTCAATCCCATATTGTTGCGCATATCTTTTGGCCACCAACCCAGCTTTGTGCTTCTCTACATTACCATGCTCGTTAATCTTGGTTTTAAAAACCCATTTAACTCCAATAGCTTTGACTCCATTCGGCAATGTTGCGAGTCTCCACGTGCCATTTTTCTCTATCGAATCAATCTCTTTAGCCATCGCATCTCTCCATTTTTTTCTTTCACGGCTTCTTATATGTGACTAGATCTTCTTCTGTTGTCATCATCATTGCTTCTTCTTCCTCCTTTGAAAGTCCTTCTCCAGTTGTGTATTCTGACATCCATGCAGGAGCTCTTCGAGATCTTCCTTTAGGCGAGCTTGGTTTGCTTCCACCTGATGAGGTTATGGAGGAGTTTCCTCCTGTTTGCGAGATTGTGTTACTTATATTGTTAAAATTAGAGTCTTCTTCTAACTCTAACTCTTTGTTAGCATCTGAATTTTTATCTCCCCATTCCAGTACATCTGTTTGCACTTCTTCTTTGCTTTGTTCCCACTTCCAACATGCATTTTATTCAAATTTTACATCTCTGTTTATTGTTGTTTTCTTGGTAATAGGATCAAAGAGTTTGTATGCTTTGGACTCCTTGCTCACACCAAGAAAAATGTGTGCTTTACTTTTGTCATCTAGCTTTACTCTTCTCTGATCTGGAACATGTACATGAGCAAGACATCTGAAAACTCGGAAGTGATCCACTCTTGGTTTGCAGCCAGTCCATGCTTCTTGTGGAGTCATGTTTTCAAGAGATGTTGTTGGACAACTATTATGGATGTGAATCGACCAATTTGCTGCTTCAGCCCAGAACTCCTTCGGCATTTGTTTCTCAGACAACATGGAGCGCACCATATTCATGATTGTCTGGTTCTTCCGCTCAGCAACACTATTTTATTGGGGAGTGTATGCTGCCGTTAGTTGTCGAGTGATCCCATGAGTGCTGCAAAAATCTTTAAACTCCTTTGAGTTATAATTACCTCCTCTATTCGTTGTCAAACACTTAATGCTTGTTCCAGCCTTTTTTTCAGCCCATGTGTTGAATCCTTTGAAAGCCTCCAATGCTTCCGATTTCTTATTCAAAAAATATATCCAAGTTTTATGTGTAAAGTCATCAATAAAACTTAGGATATACCTCTTATTGCTGTTGGAAATTGGGCTAATAGGACCACAAATGTCTGAGTGAACAAGCTGTAATTTGTATGTTGATCTCCAGAGATTTTTTTAGAAATGGGATCTTGGTGCTGCTTCCCGACGAGACAATGTGTGCACAACTTTTATGGAGTTTTCACAGTAGGCAGCCCTTCAACCATTCCTCGATATGCAAGAGTTCTCAGTCCCTTATAGTTGAGATGTCAAAACCGTGAATGCCATAGTCGTGATTCATCATCAGCTTCAACTTGCATACATTTAGGCAGAGTTGGTACCATCTTCGCCAAGAAATTGAACATTCTATTTCCACTCATATCAGAATGCATGATTAGTCCTCTACTAGGATGAAACACTTTGCAGGTGCCATTCTGAATTAATACAGTGAGCCCCTTCTCTTGTAACTACCCAATACTTAATAAATTAGTTTTGAGTTCAGGAATATAATAAACATTGGTGATTACCTGAATGATGCCATCTACACATAACCGCACACTTCCTATTCCCATCACTGCAATACGACTGTTATTTCCCAATTTCACTGTTTGCTTGAAGCCCTCGTTCAAGTCTGTAAACCACTCCTTATTTCCACTCATGTGATTGCTACATCCAGAGTCCAAGAACCATATTTCTTCTTTTGTTGCTTTCTTTTCTTCAATGTATGCCATGAGTAACAGCTCATCTTCATGCTCTAATTCAGCAAAGTTGACCCTTCTTTCCCAATCTGGACATTCGTATTGGAAGTGTCCTTTTTTGTGACACTTGAAGAACTTTATTGCTGCCTTGTAAGCTGGTGATGCTCTCCCTTGTCCCCTTCCTCGATATCCTCCAAATGTGCTTCTTCCTCTTCCTTTTCCACTTCTCTCCTCTTGAGTCACTTTAAGCACTTGCTCTTCTTCATTGATCTTTCTTCGAAACTTTTGTTCAAGGACAATGAGTGAACTTTGAAGTTCATCATCTGAGAGGCAGTCTATGTCTTTTGATTCCTCTATTGAGACAACTATGTAATTGAACCTCTCAGTGAGAGTCCGCAAAATCTTCTCCACAATTTGAATGTCTTGCATGGCCTCTCCATTGTTGCGCATGTTGTTCGCCACCGTCATAACTCTGGAGAAATATTCAACAGTGGTTTCTCCTTCTTTCATTTCGTGGATTTCAAATTCTCTTCTGAGAGCTTGCAATTGGGCTCTTTGTACCCTCTTACTTCCTTGATATTTCCTTCTCATTGATTCCTAGAGTTGTGTAGATGTGTCTTTCTGCAGGATTGTCTTCAGAATGCTCTTATTTATGGCTGCGAATAGATAATCTTTTACTTTCAGATCTTTTAGCTTCAGATCAGCTCTTGCCTTTTTCTCTACATCACTCTCCACAGCATCTGCACCCAACTCGACGTATCTTGGATCAATGAGATGCCACCACTCCTTGGAACGAAGTAAATTCTCCATCACCATACTCCATTGATCGTAATCACCATCAAACTTAGGAATACTCAACAAGTTTTGTCCTTCATTAGACATTTTTCTCACTCTCTAGATCAGGCCTCTTGGTGAGGCTCTGATACCAATTATAGAAACTTGGGTACACACTAAAATACATACTCAATATTTTGCTGAGAGATAAAATTACTTCATATATTATTCAAGGAAAAATTTGGCTTAAATAGCCTTTACAAATTGAAAAGAGACGTTAGGTTTTCACCCACTAAAAGTCTAACAGAATAGAAAAATCAGGACCTGAATAATAGGCCTCTTTATTAACTAAATAGAGAGAAAATAGCAACTAGTAAACTAAACCTAATTTTACAGAAGAATATAATTTCACGGAAGAATAGGTCCTTCAAGAATAAGTCCATCAGTTTGGAGACTATTATGGAGGAAAATATCGAAGGAAAGGAAAACCTTGAAGACAGCCCACCACAGCTTTGGGTTGATATCATCAAAGGCAACCGATTACCGTTAAATGGAATTGAGATTAAGTATGCTACTCTGCTGATTATCAATGAAAAAATTGAGGTTCAGATTAAAGAACAGAACCTTGCATCTGAAAAAGATTTTTGGAAGAATGCTCTCATAATGTATGTTATAGGTGTTGAACATTCCATGAACGCAAGTATGAAATTCATGATCAATACATGGAACTTCATTACTCTCCCAAAAGTATACCACAAGGATATTTTCTCATTAGATTCAAGAATTGTATGGATATGGACGTTGTTCTTATGTAGGGGTCATATACCATATAGAAGAAACCTATCCTACTTCATGAATGGACATCCATTTTTACCTTGAAAGATGATGTTCTGAGAGTGTTACCTATTAGGGTGATCTTCCCACAACTACCACTAGTTTACTGGGGAGATAAGAGCATTGGAAAAATAACAAGTTCTATAGGTAAACCTCCGCTAACAGGTGAATGTACGGCTAAGAAACTAAGAGTATCATATGCTAGAGTTTTAATTGAGGTGGATGATACCAGGGAATTGAAACAACATATAACCACCAGGGATCCTCAAAGAGTTAAAATGGTACAACAAGTGGAGTACAAATGGAAACCACTTTACTGCATCGTATATAATAAGGTGGGTCATGAATGCAAGAAGAAAGAGGAAATGCCAAAGAGGAAAAATGATAAGAAGAAAGAGTGGGAAAAAAAAGAGGAAATACCAATAGGGGATGATAATATATGGGGAACCACATGTGTTGGAGACCGAAGCTAACACAGAGGAAAAGAATAAAGATGAGGAAGGGAGAGCTTGGACTATTTTGAAGTCTGCTAACAGGAACAGAGGAAAATAGCCCATTCAAAATGAGAGTGGCATAAAATGTAATAATGGATATGAAGCACTAATACTTGGAGAAAGTTCCACAACATTTGACAATAAAATCCAATGATAATTAGCTGGAATGTGAGAGGGCTTAATAAACGAGCACTACAATATTTTTCCTCTTTGACAATAATTTAAAAGTGTTGCCAGAACTGAGAAAAACGTTGCCTAAAAGAATAGGGGACGTTTTTCAGCCTTCGTTAATGCGAGCGTTACCTATCTTTTAAGGCAACATTTTTTATCACTTTCTGGCCACTGTTTCCTTAAACTCGCCAGAGACTTGGTAAAAAATAACCTCGGAAGGTATGGGATTGAAACTCCTTAAATAAGAGTTTCAATAGTGGCGGCAAACCAATCTTAGTGTTAACATAACATTAACTTCAAGATTCAATGGGTAACAACAAGTCGTTGATTTGGATGTGTATCGGACATTGAGAAATAATGTTGACTACTTTTAAATAAAGGGTTGAGGTTTTTAAACCTCTTAATGAAGTTCAAAACCGAGGGTGAGTATCTCATAGAAAAAGATACACCATGAACTTCACCTATGTGAATAATGTAACTATAGATGCATAATGTAACTATAGGCGAACGATTGCAATCTTATGTTAAAAATGTGTTGTTTCATCAAGAGTTGCAAATCTGTGAAACAACACATGCAAGACCTTTAAATACATTATTCAGAATTCGAAAATAATTCATTCAATTTGCACATCCTCTTTATTATTCCAAAAACTCTTCCTTGCATTAGATTTCTTCACCAGTCTTGTGCAAAATTGATTGCGAGGCTGAATTATCTTGGGTATTCTTGTTTTCTAAACTCTGAGACAATTAAGAAAGTGCTTGAAATACTTTTAAGGAAAGTGACTCCATTCACGATTCAGTCCTGGATCCAATTAACTTTATCGAAATTTCTAACAATTAGTGGGAGGTTTTATAAGAGATAAGTAGTGTAGTGGATGAGAGGATGAAATGACAGAATATCCATTTGTATAATAGTATTGTCCTTTTCTACATTTTTCAGAGTAGTGGAAGGAATATTTGATATTGTATTGGTTGTACTCTTGCCACGTATTCTTCATATTGTCATTATCTTCTAGTCAGAGGCTTCGAATGAATTTTTGTTTAAGCTTGAGTAGAGTCAGAGTGTGTCTTTAGAACTTGGTGAAAATGAGACTTCACAATCTATAGAATTCATAGTCCTAAGACTACAAAAGCTTGGAATATCAGAGTCATTAATAAAGTTGATCTTCAGAGTCATTATCAAAGTAGATCTAGATGAATAGCTTCAAAATTGATGACTTGAAAATCAGAAACTTGACTTCATTAAACCACTTTGTTTGTTCCTTTTGGTTCAGAATACGTCTTTCGTTCATAGTCTGTTTGCTTCAGATTTTGCTAATCTTCCGATTCTGCCAATCTTTATATTTTCTTCAAATCTTCAGATCATGATAATCTTTAGATTCTCCCAATCTTCAGGTTTTGCAAATCTTCAGATTCAGCAAAGATTGAATTTCATAAATGCTTTGTTCAGAGTCTGGTTCGACCATACTTGACTTCCCTAGATTTAGATTTTGATTTCTTTTGATCTGCACACTTAACAACGTAGTTAGAGTACAAAATTGTTCTCTATACAAATTAAGTTTTGTTATCATCAAAACTTGAAGATAGTTGATGTACCAAACTTATTTCAACACAAAGTTCGTTTGTTATCCTTAAACTTAAATTATGTATTTTTGAGTTGAGTGCTTCTAGTTAGTGTTTTAAAAAAATGATAATCTCTATTAATCCAATTGCTTATAAAAAAAAAAAGCTTCTTAAATTTTTTTAGAAAAAAAAACATTTTTTATATGAATTCGCGGTGATACTGATATTTCTTTGGAACCTCAAGTTCCACTCGTTCAATTTGTTGAGGTTTTGGTAAAAGCCCTACTGATTATGTCATCTTCAGCCATGAAAGTTGCCCCACCCCAGATTCATTTGTCAGAATAATCCTTTGTGGACATCCCCGTGTGTAGTTGGAAGTGCAAAAGAGATAAATACCAGTGTTGCAGCGGTGCTAGTGTGGATGATATGATTACACAAATTTAAACAAGACTTTGCTAAGTTCCTTTCCACAGAAGTTCTTGGAAAGCTATTATATGTACTTTTTGTAGAGCTATATATTCTCAAATCTTACCGATAAATACCATCACCAAATTATGATCTAGTTATTGACTCATTCGTTCATCTTCATACTCTTCTTCATCCACTTTCTTTGTATATTTACATTATATAGTATTTATTAAAACTAGTATACACTATAGTAGATTCCTTCTGTATTAAGAGATTTTACTACTTTTATTATCTTTTATACTACAAAAATTGTTCTTAAGTTTATGTTTTTTTGGAGTGAAATATTTTTGTTTTATATGATAAGATCTATAATAGGTGAATTCTTATTTACCCAACTCTAAAACTTCTATAATATCTTATAGCAACACTGCACTTGTTGATAATCATTCAATAACTTGTATTCACTAACTAACACAAACTTTTCAATTTCTCCTGTTCTCTCTAGATAAAACCGTCTTCAATCTGTTTTCCACTATAATTAGTTAATTACTAATACGATATACTCAAAACACAAACATATATCTATAATTACATTAATAAAAACATAATATTATTATTACCATTAGTTATATTTGACCGTGGTCTCTTCTCCTCTGTCAAATGGAAATTCTCCATAATCATAATTTATTGTGTAGATCTTTTGTGAACATGAACCTGTATATTAACAAGATATAAAAGGAGAAAAGTTAAATACCACTAACATTTTTTTTTTTTTTATAAAAGGAGGGCTAAAGCCCAAAAGAAGAAATTACACGAATTTAATCGAGGGACTGAAATCTGTTAATAAGTCACTTTCTAGCAAGTGATCAATGAAAAATTGATGTAGGAGGATTGTGTGTATCAAAGAAGAAATCGCGCGTCGGAAAGCATTTTAATATTTAAGCAATATTTAAGCAATTTTAGTTTTAATATTTAAGTAATTTCTATTTTATTTGTTTTTATTTAATTTTGTTTTGGACTAAAGGCCCATAAGGCCCAATAGGGTTTATTTGTTTTCTGTATTTAAAGACCTTTGGCATGGCCATAAGGATTATCTCTTTTATTATAATAGAATCCAAAGTTTTCTTTATTCCTGGTGGACTCCAGAGCTTATCCATAGGGTTTGCGCTTGCAACCCTGTTTTCATTCAAGATTTAGCGCTTGCTATTCCTTTGGGCGGCTTCCGACTGCGTCAGTTGGCATCAGAGCAGGTTTTCTCCTGTTCTTTTCATAGCTTGACAACTATGGCGGATCAACCGGTGACCAAAGCAGATCTTGAGGGAATTACCACGGCTTTTGCCGCGGCTCTAACTGCTTTGACTGAACAGATGGCGAATTTAGCAAATCAGGCGAACAACGCCAACAACAATGGGAATCGGCGAAGAGACAGGAGAGAGGAACCGATTAGGGTTCTGCGGGGTGGAAACTGTGTCGAAGATTCGAGTTCTGAGGAAGAAACTTACGATGAAGAGGTTAATCGTGGGAATCTACAGAACAACCATGACTATCGAGTGAAGGCTGATATTCCATTGTTCTACGGAACTATGGGAGTGGAGGAGTTTCTTGATTGGCAGATCGATGTCGACAGGTTCTTCGACGTTATGGGTGTACCTGAGAACAAACAAGTCAAGATGGTTGCGATCAGACTTAAAAGTACTGCAGCTGTCTGGTGGGATAAACTTGTTGTTCAAAGGCAGAGACAAAGGAAGGGGCCAGTCAGAACTTGGAGAAGAATGAAACAATTGATGCTGGAGCGGTTTTTACCGGAGGATTATGAGCAGATTCTTTATAAGATGTACATCGAGTGTGTTCAGGGCAAGAGAACCGTGACTGAATACACAGCTGAGTTCCTGCGGTTTTCTGAGCGCAATGAATTGGGAGAATCAGAAAGCCAGAAAGTGGCTCGATACATCAGTGGCCTAAAGGGATCCTTGCAGGAGAAGATGGGTTTACAGACTGTATGGACCGTAGCTGAAGCATCCAGTTTGGCTTTGAAGGCAGAATTGATGGAGAAATCCCCTCGAAATTTCTCGTCTATTGAAAGGTACTCACCCCAAAGTAACTGTGAATCAGTAGGTGACAAGGAAAAGAATGCAACATCCCGAGATTCCAACCTTGGGAATAAGGGGGCTAGCAGCTCTAGCAGTGTGCAGCAGGGTAAAGCACCAATTCAGAGGCCGAATAATCCATATGCTAGACCCGCTATAGACACATGTTATCGTTGTAACGGAAGAGGCCACAAATCGAATGTTTGTCCAACAAGGAGAGTCGCTGCTGTTGTGGAAGAAAGGGAGGAAGATGAAGAAAGAGAAAATCCTACAGTTAAGAACGATGAGTATGCCGATGTTGAGTTTGCGGTGGAAGAATCTGATGAGAGGGTAAATTTTGTGTTGCAGCGAATGTTACTAGCATCCAAAGACGAAGGGCAGCGCAAGAATTTGTTCAAGACACATTGTTCTATCAAGAACAAAGTGTGTAATTTAATTGTGGATAGTGGCAGCATGGAGAATCTGGTGTCGAAAAAATTGGTAGATTATTTGAAGTTGTCCATAAAACCACATGAGAAGCCGTACAAGCACGGTTGGGTAAGTAAGGGCTCCCAAGTTCGAGTAACACTAACCTGCAGAGTTCCTATCTCCATCGGAAAACATTATAGAGAAGAGGTACTTTATGATGTTCTTGATATGGATGTTTGTCATATTTTACTTGGTAGGCCTTGGCAGTTTGATAATGATATCACTTATCGAGGACGGGATAACGTGATGATGTTTACATGGGGCACACATAAAATTGCTATGGCTCCTGTCTTGCACTTTGATAAGAGTCCAGGAGGAAAGAATCATAGATTCTTGATGATGACGCAGAGTGAAAAAGAGCTTGATGAGGCTGTAAAAGAAACTGAATGTTTCTGTCCAGTGGTGATCAAAGGGTTGATGAATGTTGTAAAGGAGGAAACAATTCCAGAAGAACGGCTAGGGATCCTAAAGGATTTCAAGGAGTTGACCACAGATGAGCTGGCAAACGATTTGCCTCCTATTCGAGATAAACACATGGAAGTCAAAGTTTTCAATGTGGGAAAAGATGTGATGGCATTTCGACGCAAGGAGAGGTTTTCAGTTGGTACTTACAATTATAGCAAGCTGCCAGATGAAGTTCTTTATCAAGAAGAGAACTCGGGGTCGAGTTCTTCAAAAGTGAAGGAGACTGATGTAGGAGGATTGTGCGTATCAAAGAAGAAATCGCGCGTCGGAAAGCATTTTAATATTTAAGCAATTTTAGTTTTAATATTTAAGTAATTTCTATTTTATTTGTTTTTATTTAATTTTGTTTTGGATTAAAGGTCCATAAGGCCCAATAGGGTTTATTTGTTTTCTGTATTTAAAGACCTTTGGCATGGCCATAAGGATTATCTCTTTTATTATAATAGAATCCAAAGTTTTCTTTATTCCTGGTGGACTCCAGAGCTTATCCATAGGATTTGCGCTTGCTATTCCTTTGGGCGGCTTCCGACTGCGTCAAAAATGGACAAGAATCAAAGTTACACATAACATTCGAGTTTGAAATTTCATTTCTTGCTAAACCATATGCACACATGTTTGCTTTGCGGTAGATATGACTGATATTAATGTCATTTTCTTAGAGGAAATAGGATCTGATTTTGGATATCAGTTTTCATCCCATGAAGTTACTTGAGTTGTTTGTATTTATATCAGTCACCACTTATTGGGAATCAACATTAACTAATACACAATCCATTATGGTACTCCATACAAAATCCTCATAATTTTCTTGTTTTGTCAAACC
Organism: Vicia villosa; assembly: GCF_029867415.1. Lineage (NCBI taxonomy): Eukaryota > Viridiplantae > Streptophyta > Magnoliopsida > Fabales > Fabaceae > Vicia > Vicia villosa. Next base: position 1,080,564 of record NW_026704976.1, on the reverse strand, counting down.
AAATGTATCCTCATAATTTTCTTGTTTTGTCAAACCAAACGTATCGCTATCCTTTCTAATCTATCTAACATATCAATTCTTAAGTAGAATATCTATTCATAATCTTCATCATCAGTGCAATCCGTGACGCAGAACAATATCGCAAAACGACCACTTAATTCCTCTTTGATTGAACTTTGAGTCTTTCAATTTCTTCATAATCTTTATCAATGGTGCAATCCGTAATGCAGAATAATACCATAGAGATGTCGCTTAATTCATCTCTATTGAACTTCGAGACTTTCAATTTTCTCAATGGTGTTTTTGGAGTTTCATTTTTGAAAATTTATCATTTGAATCAAAAATCTTCTTCACAATAACTGTCTACCACAGAAAAATCCAACAATTATTACAAACTAAGAGAATAATTAATTACAATGCTACTAGTTAATAATAATGCATACCGCTTCTGTAGTGATTTTGGATACATGATAAAGCTGCTTCAGATCATCATGGTCAACACCCTGCAACATATAATTGCAATTTAGAATATCCTATATATAATTAAAAAATGAACAAAAATCATAAAAAAAAATAATACTTATAATGAAATGGTTGAAATAAACACTAGAATATCTTAAGGAAGTGATTCAAGGGGAGATATATCAAAGATGAAGTTGAATCCATCATTGTATATCATATGCTCTTCAAAGGAGTAATAGTCATAGAATATACTTTAAGACTTCAAACTTGTCAGTTAATCAATTATGGAGGGAGATGGAACTTTTGAGATCTTGTTGAGTTAAAGTTGTTGTGTTTGTTTTTCTCTCATTAAACAAGTGAACTTATTAAAACTTGTAAATAAGTATGGAGGGATGGATAACATTAACAAAAGTCATATAACAATATGAAAGAATCTATTTCTGTTTTACAAAATGACACGGCAATTGCTGACACTCATTCAGTAATTGATAAATATTAAGATATATCTAAAACACAAACAAATATCCATAATTACCAGTTCTAGCTGTCAATGATGTCTTGCTCCACTTAACATTGACATTGTGTGATTAGTTTCAGTGCTAGTATTTTGGATATTGAGAAGCATATCTCCCTGGATACTGGATGTTATCAGGTAATCCACCATGTTGAGGCCTTAGAGTCGGTTCCCCATATGGAGGATGCAAAGCTGAAATGTAATAGCAACAAATTAATATTGCATTAATCTAAAAAAAAACATAGAAAAGAAGAAATTATAAGAGTAACTACATGTGGCTGCTGCAGGTAAAGGCAGGTCAGGCTGAAAGTCTCTGTATTCAACATAAGGTCTTCCATGAAAACCCATATTGTTGTTCCCTACAGTGTTTGGCCTATACTGGCTACCGAAAACAGGGTTTCCGTATGTTTCGATGTCACTGTAAGTTCTACTGGAACCAACATTATATATAGGATAGGGTGGTCTTGAAACATGTGAAATATGACTGCTTGGATATCCTCTACACAACGGATTCATATTGTGATGAGGTTCATTCATAAAACCATGTGTATTGACCTGAGAGCATGTACCATGGAATTAGCATAGTTTCCACAAGACATAAGTAACCAATATAGAAAAGTTTCAGTGCCTTAAATTTCATACATAGAAAATAACAGTTCATTCAAATTCTGCAATAAAATCATTTGTACTAAACAGCGTATTGGAAAACAATAGCAATTTATTCAAATTCTATTATGATATTGTGTTGCATTGCCGTTGCCGCTATTTGACAACACTGAAAAGTTTGCGAGTTAATAAAAAGTTGTGGTATAGGTTGAGGTGACTAACTTGACTAGGCATCCTATAGTCGGGTTGAGAGATGGAAGAATTAGCTCTCCACTGGTGAATGCCACTTCCTGAGCAAGAGTGCAACAAAGTCGATATTATTAAAGAAAATTATACAATAAAATAGACTGCAATATTGAAAAGCAACTACAATTAGATAAAAACCTGTCGAACTTCCTTGACTATGAAATGCAGGTCGGAAAGAAGACTCAGAAGAACCTCTGTGCGATAATGTTGACGGGTTGGTATTAGATAGAGACAGAGTATCTTGCTTCATCTGATCCAAATATTTCTGAGACTCGTCCCGGTTCAGTTCAACAAACAAAACCTTGAAATACAAATGAAGCTTTAGTATATGTCATGCTTGATAATTTGATAATCAGATCAACAAAAAGCAATGTAAGTTACTAATACCTGATCAAAATATTCATCGGAATATGGAAGATCCTTGCTTTTAGGTAGAACATAATTAGCTGCCATGGTAATAAAATATCAGAACTTGCATAAGACTCTTAAGTTAAAAAAATGATAAACTAAACACCAACAGACAACAAGTAAAAGGTAAAAAATACCTATCATTTTATTCAAAGCATCAACTGGAACTTCTTTACCCATTTCTTTAAATCTTTTTTCAGATCGTCTCTTGAGCTCTTCTGGATTTGGGAACACGACAACTGCAATCTGGAACGGACGAAAAATAAAATTATCAAATCTATAGTTAACTTACTTTTCCATCTCCAACGAATAGTTATATAGATAGCTTACCTTTTGATAATTGACAAATGGATTAAGCTTACGCTTGCGTGCATTTTTGTACACATTTGTCTGATCGATTATATAATTGCGAGGAACATTAGCTGCCCTGGCCAGAATTACATTGAACATTGCAGTTGCCTTGTCCATCAAACGATCAAACCTTTCACTGTAGTTGTTTTTCCGCAGCAGTCCAGGAACCTGAACAACACTAGATTAAGCAAAAATAGAAGAGAGAAAAATGATAACCATAAAATGATCGGGAGCTAAACTAACCTTCATTTGTTCAAGAATTAAGTTTGTACCAAGTAAGACATAACGCTTCTCTGGGTGATCTTTCACCCATTTTTCAGCCCATGTAGTCTTGCCTGAGGCCGGTAATCCCACTAGCATCATCAATTCACAATCCTTTGGATCCAAAAACGAAGGTCCCATAGCCGCATTTCCATCCACCACAGCCAGGGCCCAAGGTCTGAACCCTTCTTGAGGAACAAGTCCTTGTTCAACACTGAATTGCATCTGAACCACAACATTTTTCAATAGGACATGCGGAAAAAGTGCCCATTCCCAAGGTGAATCCTTTGAAATAGAAGAATCCCATCCAACACCAAGAGAACCGGCATCAAATTGTATTGCAGTACCCAACCATTTACCATTCTTAGAGAAACCAATAGAAGCAAGTGGTTTACTCTCAAAATCAACGCAACAAACTATTGTATCACCAACGCCAAACTTATCACCGAAATTCAAAAACTTCCCAGCATTGGAGAACTTTCCGGTGCCACCAAAACCAAAGCTATATTTTGTCTCACCAAGAGCTCCAACGACATCATCACCTCTAGAAACACCAAGACGACAAAGGTTCCGCTGATCAGGGGTAGTATCACCCGTATCAACAAGTTGAGCAGAAACAACAACACAACCAAAACAATATCTTCCCTTTGTTATTCCAACATTAGCTCGAGCACCAGACCAACAATAACCAAATCCTTCTTCATGAAGGCCATACCCAACTACTCCATTGCATTCAATATTGAAATCTAGTGAAATCAATCATGAAAATTGGTAGATTAACTTCCAAACCATCATTGCTTCAATAGTGAAACACCATAAACATACAACTTAAATAAACAAATTCAACCAATGTAAGTTAAAAAAAAACATCAAACAAGAAACACCATATATAAACACTCAAATTAGTTAAAGAAACTATATTAATAAATACCTAAATCACAATCAGCGGAATTGAGAACGACACAAGATGAAGGAAGATGTTTCGACACAACTTGTTTTGCTTTCTTCTTCTGATGACTTGATTCATCCTCTTCTTGACAGGGGAAATGGCGTTTGATAAGGGCCATCGTCGAATGAGTACAGAAGCTTTAAAATTTAAATGTACACAAACTTTAGACTTGCGATTAAGATATATATATTTGGCAATTCATATTTTGTAGCTTTGATACATTTTGGATAAATAAGAATATATATTTATATATTTGGTAATTCATATTTTGTACCTTTAATACATTTAGTATAAATAAGAATATATCTATATATAAATTTGGTAATTCATATTTTGTACCTTTAATAAATTTAGGATAAATAAGACTATATATTTATATATTTGGTAAATCATATTTTGTACCTTTAATACATTCAGTATATATAAGAATACATCTATATATATATATATATATATATATATATATATATATATATATATATATATATATATATATATATATATATATATATATATATATATATATATATATATATATATATAAATAAATTTGGCAATTTATATTTTGTACCTTTAATAAATTTAGGATAAATAAGAACATATATTTATATATGTGGTATTTCATATTGTGTACCTTTAACACATTTAGTATAAATAAGAATATATCTATATATAAATTTGGTAATTCATATTTTGTACCTTTAATACATTTAGAATAAATAAGAATATATATTTATATATTTAATAATTCATATTTTGTACCTTTAATATATTTAGTATAAATAAGTATATATATATATATATATATATATATATATATATATATATATATATATATATATATATATATATACACGGTAATTCTATTAAATGTGACATTTTATAAAATTATTGTCTAATAAAGTTTTAAAAAAAATTTTGATCTTTATAAATATTTAAAATTTAATTTTTAGTCGCTTAAAAATATTTTGATTCTCGAAGAAAAATTCTTCACAATTTTTTGTCATGTTATTATATTTTTAAAACTTTTTTTCTACTAGTAAAAAAGATATACAAAATTGTTTATAGAGATTAGGGGTTTGTTTGGAAGAGTTTTAGTTTTTAGTATTAAAAAGTAATTTTATAAATCAATATTAAAAAATAATTTTGAAAAAAATAAATGAAAACATGTTTGGTTGTATTATTTTAAAGTTGCACAATTTTATAAATGATGACAAAAAACTAGATTTTTTTTTTAAGAAACTAAAAATTTATTACTAACAAAAAAATAAATATTTACGACTAAAGCACATATAAAAAAAAAGGAACAAAGACTAAAACATAATTTTTCTAGATATTTACGAGACCTGTAAACTTATTTAATCTCATTTAATATCGTATTTTAGTTATAGATTATCATATTTGCGAAAAACTAACCTTGGTTAATACGTTTAAATTATGGAATAAATAAGTTAGTTAGCATACTTATAAATTAATCTAAGTAAAACAATCTAGTATGCTAATAATAAATATTAAGAATAAATTATACTCCTTTTCTTCTTTGAGAGATATCCATATTATATTATTTTCCTCTTTTGTGCTAAAATATACAAATCCTTTCAATCTTATACAAAATATATATTACATTTTCTACTCTTGATAAGTACTCATATTACACCACCCTTGCTCTTGTGTTAAAATACGTACTCTACTCCTCTTTTATGGAAAGTATGTTAGATTTTCCTCTTTTGAGATATTCATCCTACCCTATCTTTCTCTCTTATTTATATTTTATAGTCTAATAGTTTAGTTGTCAGAATTTTATCTACTCCTTAAAAGTGAATAAGTATGACTTCACGATTTAAATCCGCATTTATGCATCGTGAAAAATTATACATTCACACTCTTTCTTCGACAAAAAGTATTAAAAAACGGCATTGTCCTCCTCTAAAAGATTAATAAATTATATTATCCCTCCTTAGATTAATATCTATATTTTCACCATTATTCTCTTGTTAAGTACTTTAGTCAAATTTAATATATTAAAACTTTTATGAGGGAACCCTCCTTAATCAACCTGATTCATAACAAACGTGGTTTGTTTACGTGAGATCTTGTTTAGTTTGGCACTTCTAATATTTTCCTCATCCACACCCCATGACTCTGTATTGATGTTGATAGGAAGTTTCTCTCACAATTTTATGGCTCATGCTCAATAATTATTAAGATGAGATTAGTCATTTCCATTCGCTAAATGTCCTCTATGTGACCATGGATGCCACTCGTGATATATTTTATTCTTCATGATTGAAATGTCTCTATTATTTTAGCCACTTGGACTATTTCACTCTTTCTCGTTTGCAGGCTTTCTTCTTCCTGTTTCTTTTTCTTAGATATGATTTTGTCTTGAACAAAATCTTGACAACTTTCCCTTCCTCATTAAATCTTCGATAGCATCCTCTAGTTAGACACATTTTTCTGTGTTATGGACGTTACACATGTAGAGATGACTATGTTGAGATTTATCCACTCCCAAACATTCTCATAGTGGTTTTGGAGCTGTAACTTGTCCGTCTCTAAACTCTGTGTTGATTCATTCTTGCAAGATACACTCTCGATATATTTTATGACATGTAATCTTTATATCGGAAGGCATTTCTCCCTTGGCCTGTCACTTGGTCCGTGAATATTTCTTGGCTTCACCCCCTCTTTTTGTTTCTTTGTTTGGTTTATTTGTTTCTTATTCTACTTGCTTCTTCCTTCTTAAATCATCTATCATAAATTGACTTACTGAGTCAGTTTTACCTCATATTGTATAAACTTATCGACCTTTTCCAGTAGCTATTAAAGGTTTTACAAGCCTTTATTCCAATACTTTAGGCGAACTCATATCCTTGTTGGAGACTTAGACTTAAAAAGTTTTTTTTTCATTGTCATGTTGGTGCCCGTGACTAGTATCACTTATTCATTAAACCTCTAGGTGTGGGATCATAGTTACTCGCATTTCCCTTGTCTAACAAATTTCGGGATTTCTACTAACATGAGTTACCTTCTAAATTTTGTCAAGTGTACGGAAAGCAAGCACTTCATGGGGTCCAAATTCACTAAAAGTATTGGAACTAGAAGGAGATCTCTTTCGTATAGTTCGAGATGTCGAGAAGGCAACCAAAGTCAGTGGAAAGTATGAGATCCATCAGACAAGGGAGTGACAAGCTGATACAATCCTACATCGAGAGGTTCAACGTAAAAGTGATACCAATCAAGGGTGCCAATGATGAGAGGGAGAAGTACCTATGTAGAACATATTACAAGTTGCCCATGAGGGAACTAATGAAGTCATACAAGCTAGAATTAACATATTGAATCAAGAGTTTGAGCTATTTCGCATGAAGCATGGTGAAACCATTAGCGATATGAAAAAGAGGTTCACTCATCTCATTAACCATTTAAATACACTTTGTAATCCAATTCCTAATGCAATTGCTACTAACAAAATTTTGAGGTGTCCTATTAAGGATTTGCAACCAGAGGTCACGGCGATCAAGGAAGCCAATAATCTCACAGTGGTTTTAGACGTTACACATGTAGAAATGACTATGTTGAGATTTATCCACTCCCGGACATTCTCACAGTGGTTATGGAGCTTTAACTTGTTCGTCTCTAAACTCTGTGTTGATTCATTCTTGCAAGATACACTCTCGATATATTCTATGACATGTAATCTTTGTATCGGGAGGCAATTCTCCCTTGGCCACTCACTTTGTCCGTGAATATTTCTTGGCATTGCCCCTCTTTTTGTTTTTTTTGTTTGGTTGATCTGTTTCTTATTCTACTTGTTTCTTCCTTCTCAAACCATCTATCATAAATTGACTTACTGAGTTAGTTTTATCTCATATTGTATAAACTTATCGACCCTTTCCAATAGCTATTAAAGGTTTTATAAGCCTTTATTCCAATACTTTAGGTGAATTCAGATCCTTGTTGGAGACTTAGACTTAAAAAGTATTTTGTCATCTTCATGTTAGCGCCCATGACTAGCATCACTTCTTCATTAAACCTCTAGGTGTAGGATCATAGTTACTCGCATTTCCCTTATCTAATGAATTTCATAATTTATACTAACATGAGTTACCTTCTAAATTTCGTCTAGTGTACGGAAAGCAAGCTTTTGGGGTCCAAATTCACTGAAAATATTGGAACTAGAAGGAGATATCTTTCGGACAGTTCGAGGTATCGAGAAGGAAACCAAATTCAGTGGAAAGTATGAGATGCATCAGCAAGGGAATGACAAGCAGATATGATCCTACATCGAGAGGTTCAACGTAGAAGCGATACCAGTCAAGGATGCCAATGATGGGAGAAGCACCTGTTAAGTCATGGACTTTAATTGGATTCACATTTGTCTAAAGTATGGGAATCAGAGCCCCTAAAAACTTCAACAACTTGGACAAGCCTCTAAAAATAAGGAAGAATGTAATTTATTCATCTTTTAGGGAGGAGAATGCCATTTTTTCTAATATATTTTATTCAAGAAGAGATATGAGTGTATAATTTATTCACCTTTAAGTAGTGACTAATTGCATGTGAATGAGTTTGAAACTGTGACATCCTATTTATTGTCCTTTAAGAAGGCGAAATTATGGTCACTAGGCTACCAGACCAAAAAAATAAAAATAAAACATAAAAGAGAAAGATTGTGTAATATGAGCATCTCTTAAAGGAGAAAAATGTAATATATTTTTTATAAGAGGAGAGGGGAGTGCATATTTTAACACAAGAGGAGAGATTAGTTCAATTTCAATATCTCTCAAAGGAAAAGAGTGTAATATATTTCACATAAGAGAGGGAGAAATGTATATTTTAACACAATAGTGAAGAGTAGTGTAATATGAGTATCTCGCAGAAAAAAGGTGTAATTTACTCTTTAATTTATAATAGATGTGAATCATTAATTAAATTAAATGATATTATTTCTACGTCACCATCAACGAAGAAGAAGGTGATTACTATAATAATCCACCTTAGCTGACACGTCATTTCCACTAATGTCGTTTGTAACACCCTTCTAAACCCCGCGGAAATTTATAAAATAATTTTCAGAGTAAAACATGAAACCAAGGGTGTCACAATTCAATTTAAACCAATTTATCATAAATCCATTGTCATGCTTTCACTAAGGAACAATTCATCATAACTCATAAACATCTCATGTTAACACAGCGGAAAATTCATCATACGGATAAGCATAACATCATATATGCAATATCCCACAGAATTAATACAATAACAACACGATAGAGTATCATCGTAAACTCTAAACTAGCGTTCCCCCAGTGTTACAATATCAGAGCATGACACCTGACACTACACTAATACACTGACTTATGAGCTAATCCTCACCAAGTCGAAAGCAACTATCCTCAATCTGAAAATATCAACAGTAAGGGTGAGTCTCATCACAGTTACCAAATGTTATTGCATCTTAAATAACAACACATCATAGTTATATCATTCACCCAATTTCATCATATTCATATTATCAGGAACATCCATCATTTACACAAACGTCAACAGAACACATCTTTCAAACAGACAATCATACTTAACATTAATTCAACAAAACACGCAACCAACACATCATCAATATTTACAACACTGGAATACTTCCAATCATGTTATAAAAGTATGCATATGTATGAACTGACACTATGCATGTGGTACCAACCTCATTAAATGGGAATAACCCATGACCGATCCAACATCATCAAGATACGGCCCTGCCAGCACATATTCCACACAATGGGAATCATGCCCTTCACTGATCCAACACATCATCATGGATACAGCATCATCAATGAATATGAATGAATTCAAACATACATGAACATACTTATACCATCGTCAAGTCTAATGAGTAACATCATCAAATACCCATTTCATCATCATCCTCATCATCATCATCAAGTAAGTTTATATACGTTAGCATCATTCAAATACAATCAATCATCATCATCATCATTTAAAGAACATGCATGTGTCCACATCAATCATCATCAATAAGAAGAACACACATGTATCCACATCATTCCAAACCCAATCAATCAACATCATATAATTCTCAACAAATCATCACATCATAATGTTTTTCAAAACAACATCTTATATTGTCAAATTTCATCATTATATGTCAACAATACATCATCCAATTAAACAAATCGTCACATGATTAATATTTCAACATAGCATGTATTTAACACATCTCATCACATATATGTACAATACATCATTCACCAAGAAATAGAATCATATTTAAAAATAATTGGATTCACACCTCATTCCATCATTTAAACACGTAGGCTATCTCATAAGATTCATCGTGCTCGAAACGGCACTAAAAATAGACCTACGGTTCGAAAGTTACACATCATTTAACTTTCCCAAGAAAACAACTATTGCTACAGCACGCGGCGCAACCAAGGTTCGCGGCGCGACCTGAACCACACAAACGCGTTCGCGGCGCAACCTATGTACGCGGCGTGAAGCGAGAAAACAAGCACGCCTTCGCGGCGCCAACACTAGGACGCGGTGCGAACTGGCGATTTCACAGACTTTCAGGTCTGCGTCAGATCCTGCGATCTCACTCAATCTAAATCCAAAACTAACTCCAAACATCATATACAGACAGTTAATCATCAATTGCATCATTACTCATCATCATACATCAAAACAACACATAATCAATCGATAATCCATGCAATTTTCATCAATTCATAACCTCCCTAAACTTAACATATAATCCAATTGACTCAACAACATCCCTAATCAATATTATTATCTAAGAACACGATAATAGATGATAACCGGAGAGTCCCCCCCTTACCTTAGCCAAGAGTTCTTGTTTGGTCTCTCCCTCCGTTGCTCCTCTTTCACGTTCTTCGTGTTCCAAACTCTTTTCACGTTCCTTTCTCTTATTCTCAATTCTTTATTATTTTATAAAATAAGCTTTAATTAGAATAGGATCTTTACTAACATAACACCCCCTCATTCCTTAGCATCACACATGGCCCAACACCATAAACCATCTTTTCCCAATTAAATCCCACAAACCACCAATAATTCTAATTATTAATTAAATTTTCATTTAAATTAAAAATTAAAATATACGGGTGTTACAACTCTCCCCCACTAAAAGAGTTTTCTTCCTCGAAAATATACCTCAAGTAACCAGCTCGTATAAGAGTCCTTCACCTGACTCTCCAACTCCCAATTAACATTACCATCAGTCAATCCTCAAAATCCATCTGACATAACCAACAGGAAACATGTTCCATACATTCAAATCCCAGTTCTTACGTCGCATTTGACCATCCAAAAGTATACCACTCGCTATATCTCCAAAGGTTAACAACAATAGAACATTGAGGTACAACCTATATAATACGCTCAACAACTGAGTAATACAATTACACAATCCATAGTATGATCACACTGATCAACACTGCAGTAATGCATACCATCTACCGAACTTACCATCCTTAGACACACTTTTCCATCTGAGTGATAAGGTAATACTTACACTTTTCACCAACCTCTTCCTTCAAGAAACTCAATACTCATATTCCCATACTATTGAATTCCAATTATCTGACTCCTCTTAAGTCACACCATCAATTATCCAACACGCTACATTCCGCTTTTGCTGCACTATTTTGATTACTCATCACAATCATCTATACAAAATAGATTTCTGAGTTTTACCCGTTTCCGACTCTCTTTACTTATTCGTTCAAGAATCATTCTTCATCATTCATGGTACTAATCTACCACTTAGTAATACTTACTCGCACTCGAAAATAAATTCCAGATTTACTTCATCTATTAAAACACCCTAACCATCAGAACGAATACACACACAAGTAATTATAATCACACTCATCAGCCCTAATATACCATTGCTTACAAAATAGCTCAAACTGAGTCACGCTCTCTACTAAGAATTAAATCAATTTCTCCCTTCATAGAGTATAATTCCTCATTATATCTGGAATCTACAATATCACCTCAATAACAGCACAAAATTATTACAACATCATATAACATCAACTCTTCGTTTTAATTTCGCCGAATACATACTCGTTAACTACGTACAACCGTAATAACATATTCATCATCTCGGCAATTATTCAAAAGAGTTACAATTCTTTGACACGACCTCCTTACATCCACTGGATTCTAAATCCAACATATAGATCAATACATATTCTCTACGTAGGCTTCCGACATATTAATTCCTCACTTCCCATAAGTAGTACTTGCACACTACTCCACATCACACTTTCGCTGCGCGACTCTGATTACCCGTCTTAAGTCATTTGTCCATCATGTTGCACTCTTTCATATTCACCTCTTCATAAGTTCCCACAACATAGTGAGTGATTATTCCCACGACTTAGTATTCATCACATCTTATACCATTAAGGTAACAAAACAAGCTCACCTTATCTATATGATTCCATCTACTACCAACAAGAGATTTAGGGTGATCAAGTCCTAAATTTGTCAATAGATAGTTGACAATCATATTTAAGCATAACCGTCGTTACTGCATAATAGTGTCCCTTTTCGAGTTTGCGCCCAAACTCATTAACATCGTCATAGTTCAATAATTCACTACGGTGTCCTTCTTCTAGAATATTCTTCCGAAACTCAAAACATTAGGAACACAAATCCAATCACTCAACCTCATTATACTATTCTCGTCGATTCTGAATTCACCGCCTCTACCTTGGTAATTCAAAGTCAACCTATCGATCAACTCAACATCATCTTTCTGACCTTCTCTAACCTCGTCAAGAATACCACTAGTCATCTTCTAGCATACCCAATCTAACACTATTAGGAGTGCCTTCACATACCAACTCAAGTCTCAAAATTGTCCAATTAAATCCAACCCATTCACCATTAGCACCGACATATTTAAAGACTTCCTACGCTACATAATAGCACAACATTTTCCTTATTAGGATGGTAATTCAAACCAAAATCATAATCCTTAAAAAAAAATATACTCTAATCATCTCTGCTGCCTCATATTAAGCCCTTTCTGATCAAAGAGGTACTTCGACTCTTATGATCACTAAACACTTCGAATCTTGAACCGTACAATTAACATGCAAGACCAAGACAACATTCATAACTCGTGGTTTTAATCCAAATTCCATGATATCCTTCATGTCCAAATATCATTCCACTCGGAATCTCAACAAAGTCTTCCTCACGTCAACAGATGTTAGAAATTCTCTACAATTCTTCTTTTATACTTGTCGTTGCTTTAGCATCACAAATATGACTTCAACTGTTCCAAAGTTTATTTCACCTTTACTACTAATTTACTCATTCACTAAAATCTATCGGTATTCAAATCATCTTTGTGACCGAACATCTCGTCAACTTATTCATCAACAACATGTTCTACTCCACGTCGTTTCAAACAATCGCGGTAGTAGGCATCCCTATTCAACAAGCTTCACACTTCCGTAACCGACTTTAAAATATCTCCTCATAGGGTCAATCTACTGTATTTATAACTTTCCCATAAGGTAGAACATGATTTCACCTCTTCGTAGGCTCAAACGGCACATTAATCCGACACTCAGAACTCAAGATATGAATTTTCCAATCGTTATTCAGATGCAACATCGACATCATGCAGCGACACTCTATACGATATATCCAAAACCCTTCAAATGCTATATTCAATTCTTAAAATTACTTCTCAACAAACCTTCTAATTATTCCTTCAATACGTTCAACACTGACACTGACATCCCGTGCAGTACCAATGAACAAGTCTAGTTATAAGAACAAGAGTAACCGCAACTTCACCTCTTTCCAACGTCATCCTGTCACAATTAATTATGTTACAGCTGCCGCAACCATTTTTATAACAAATTTCATCTCGTTAGCTTTCCGACGCTATAAACGAAACTCAATCGGATCTCCAGAACTCCAGTTATGAATTTTCGAAGTTCTGCAGCTATTCAGCAATTTTCCTGCGTTTTGCTTAAAAAATCTCACTCGAAAACTCATTCTCTTCAACTCGATCACATTCCAAACATTCTTATAACTTGAGCAACACATCCCATCGCCGAAGTGCGATTTCTGAAACATTACGACAACAATCCTCTTTGCAAACTTGTAACTGATCCTCTTCCAAGACCCAAGGCTACTCAACTGACAACTTCGCAGCACACCAGCAGAGCTGACACATCGCAACTTTCTAATTTTCCTCTCCTACAATTAATCACCAAATACCTCTAATCATCTTCCTTCAAGATGTTCCAACTTAATTACCAGTCAAACCTTAATTCCAAGTCACCTTCAATTCGGGAAACAACAAACTCCAACAACGCTTGCACTGTTGCTAACAACAGCCTACTGAATCAATCATCTTACAACTGAAACATCACCGAGAAGCCAAGCTTCTCCCCCACTGGTTTTAATCCAACACCTGCAACCAAACAAACAAGTACCGACAGTGATTCACTCACATGTCGTGTACCAAGGGATAAAACGCCGACAGTACACAACTGTCGCGCAACTCAACTGACTCGACAATTGGCCGGACGGACCGACCTGCTCTGATACCACTATTGTAACACCCTTCTAAACCCCGCGGAAATTTATAAAATAATTTTCAGAGTAAAACATGAAACCAAGGGTGCCACAATTCAATTTAAACCAATTTATCATAAATCCATTGTCATGCTTTCACTAAGGAACAATTCATCATAACTCATAAACATCTCATGTTAACACAGCGGAAAATTCATCATACGGATAAGCATAACATCATATATGCAATATCCCACAGAATTAATACAATAACAACACGATAGAGTATCATCGTAAACTCTAAACTAGCGTTCCCCCAGTGTTACAATATCAGAGCATGACACCTAACACTACACTAATACACTGACTTATTAGTTAATCCTCACCAAGTCGAAAGAAACTATCCTCAATCTGAAAGTATCAACAGTAAGGGTGAGTCTCATCACAGTTAACAAATGTTATTGCATCTTAAATAACAACACATCATAGTTATATCATTCACCCAATTTCATCATATTCATATTATCAGGAACATCCATCATTTACATAAACGTCAACAGAACACATCTTTCAAACAGACAATCATACTCAACATTAATTCAACAAAACATGCAACCAACACATCATCAATATTTACAACACTGGAATACTTCCAATCATGTTATAAAAGTATGCATATGTATGAACTGACACTATGCATGTGGTACCAACCTCATCAAATGGGAATAACCCATGACCGATCCAACATCATCAAGATACGGCCCTGCCAGCACAGATTCCACACAATGGGAATCATGCCCTTCACTGATCCAACACATCATCATGGATACAGCATCATCAATGAATATGAATGAATGAAAACATACATGAACATACTTATACCATCGTCAAGTCTAATGAGTAACATCATCAAATACCCATTTCATCATCATCATCATCATCATCAAGTATGTTTATATACGTTAGCATCATTCAAATACAATCAATCATCATCATCATCATCATCATCATCATTTAAAGAACATG
The DNA here is from genome assembly GCF_029867415.1 of Vicia villosa. Lineage (NCBI taxonomy): Eukaryota > Viridiplantae > Streptophyta > Magnoliopsida > Fabales > Fabaceae > Vicia > Vicia villosa. Next base: position 1,065,148 of record NW_026704976.1, on the reverse strand, counting down.
CATGTGTCCACATCAATCATCATCAATAAGAAGAATGTTAGACGATAGGAATGGTCTAGAGGGGGGTGAATAGACCACCTTTTTCCGACTTAAGAAAATTTTAGCTTTTGAAATGTGACTTCCCTGGATCACTTAATCGTCTAAGAGAGATTATGTTATCGGGGACCGGATATGTGCATTAAACCGAATGCATGAAAATGTCAAGTTATGAATTACATTTTTAACGAATATCTCGATTGTATCAATTGCACACTATATGGTATATTACTCACAATGAACGTTTTCACTAAAATTTGAACAAAAATTTGATTGAGTAATTTTATCGAACACTTGGTGATCGATATTTTACCTAACCTTAGTTTTTGTTCAACAATGGTAATAAACGAAAACAAATGGAAATACGATAAAGTAAAAGCGATAAGGAACACGATATTTGTTTAGGCAGTTCCTCTATCGTCCTCGCATGAGTATGTCTGCCCCTAATTTCAAATGAAATTAGGAAAGTTTTATTAGATTGCAAAATGTTTAACAAGAATAAAAAGTACCAATAACCAACTACACACATGCAGTAAAATTGAATACAATTCGATCCTCCCCTTGATTCAAGTTGAATCAAGTCAATGTCTAAGATCTTCTCGATCAAGACCCCGATCGTTCCTTTCTCAATCCTCCGGTTGTAGCAAGTTTGTTGAGCGGATCTTCAATCCCTCAATCCCTTATGCACGGCTGAATTGATTACCAAAGCGAATCGATCGTCAAAAACCTTCGAACAAAATCTTTGATGAAGAAGGAAAAACCCTAAGGTTTTATACAAGAAACACCCTCAACACTCTTCACTCGAACAAGATGAATGTCTACCGTCGAATCTCGAACAAGACAAATATCTACCGTCGAACCTTATCAACACATGTTCCTTACTTCGATCGAGAAAGATGATTATGTGTGATTCTCGATCAATAAGCGAAAGTTTGAAGATGAGAAGAAGCTGAGTCTATCTTTCACGTTTCTTGTTGAATTGCTTGAGAATGATCACTTGAGTATTTATAACACCTAAAATGTATAAGCCAACTTGAAAACAGCAGAAAACAGGGTTTATTAGCGACAGGTCGAGCTGCTCTCTGCATAGGTCGACCTATTGAGTGTATAGCACCTGAAAAAAGCAATGTGTGACACTTGCGTCGACCTGAAGGTTCGGCGTGCGCATTCCCGTGACTTCCTCAAAATGCCATGCGTCGACCTAAACCATCCATGCGTCGACGCATAATGTTTTTATACTTCAGTCACCAAACCTTGATGCGTCGACCTGAAAGGTCGGCGTGCACATTCCAGTGAGTTCCTCAAAGTATCAATGCGTCGACCTAAGAAGGTAATGTGTCGACGCATTCAGCCTTCACCTGAATTTCTTTACAAAGGACTTGCAATAGGTCGACCTATGATATGTGTGAGTCGACCTATTGGTGTTTTTTGGCCATAAGTGCTTGTCTTGGTTGCATGTGCTCGATTTCTATGATTCCACTTAAGTTGTGGTTGATTCACAATATTTTGACAGCATGAAAAATACTATGTTAGTGTTTAATTTATTTTGAATTAGCTTGGAAAATTTCTCAAATGCGGAGAAGGTGTCACTTTTATTTGCTAAGAAAATCGTCCAATAATATCTAGAAAAGTCATCAACTATGACATACCCATAATAGTTTCCACCTAGACTTTTTATTCTAGATGGTCCAAAGAGGTCCATATGGAGAAGTTCAAGAGGTCTTGTAGTTGAAACAATGTTCTTAGATTTAAAAGAGATCCTCGTTTGCTTCCCCATTTGGCACGCATCACATAAGTGATCTTTGGAAAACTTTATTTTAGGTAGGCCGGACACTAAGTCTTTTGAGACGATTTTATTAAGCAAATCAAAGTTGACGTGAGCTAAACGTCTATGCCAAAGCCATGATTCTTCACTCATAGTTGCTAGACATTTTGCTTCAATCGAGGATACATCATTTAGATCAAGCATGTATACATTATTTACCCTCAGGCCTTTGAACACATCATCTTTCTTGTCATCATTTCGAATTATGCAACTTTCTTTAGAAAATGATACTGAGTATCCTTTGTCGCATAATTGACTGATGCTAATAAGATTGTGTTTAAGGCCCTCAACTAGAAGGACGTCAGAGATAGTAGTAGAAGAGGGATTACCTACACTACCTTTACCGAGTATTGCTCCCTTGTTGTTATCACCATAGGTCACAAATCCTTTCTTCTTAGCCACAGTCATAGAATAAAGATAAGTCACCCGTCATATGTCTTGAGCATCCGCTATCTAGAAACCATCTTCTCTCGGATGGCTCAAGACATTCCACCTACAAATTTAAACAAGGGAAATAGGTACCCAATTTTCATTGGGTCCTTGTGTGTGAGTGAAACAAAGGTTGCTCTTAGGAGTCCATTTGAAAATGCCTTTGGGAACCAAGAATCTCCTAAAGCGACATTTTTTAATGGTATGCCCCCGTTTGCAATAGTATAGACATCTTGAGTTTGAGTAGTCATCACATTTACTAGATTGATCCTTTATCACATAAGTGTATCGTTGATACGGGTTTATCATACTATTTTGAAATGTGATCGATTAATAGCATATGTGATTTTTGGTTGTGAGGCCTTGTCTAATTTGGCTTTGATAGTTTTAACTTCTTTTTGCCAAATGTGACAAGTTTCACATCCTCCCCACTTAAACCAAGGACTCTTGTCAACAACGCTTGTGTCTTTGATACTTTTGATCATAGATTCCTTGAGAGTTTCTAATTCCTTATTGGAATCGGAAACTTTCTTCTCAAGGTATTTGAAAATTCTTTTATTTGAAGCTAAGCATTGAAATGCTTCCTTAGCTTCATAATGCAAGGTATCAAAGGCATGCTTTAATTCAAAATAAGACATAGCATCAACATTATTATATTTATCATGACTTACAATCTTTTTCTTCTTTTGATGTGCCATGAGACATAGGTTGACGTTTTCCTCTTCATCGCTTGAGCTTTCTTTGCTAGATGAGTCACTATCACTTTCACAAGTGATGTAAGCTCTTCTTCCTTTTGGCTGCTTCTTTTGAAGTTTACTCTTTGTCTTATCTTTCTTTAGCGAAGGGCAATCCGGTTTGTAGTGACCGGGTTTTCCACAGTTGTAACAAGATCCTCTAAGTTTAGTCTTCTTGTACTCATCTTGCTTGTTAGGCTTTGATTGACGTCTATAATCAACTAGATTGTTGTCCGAATGCTTAATTTCATTCTTTCGAAGATATTTGTTGTATCTTCTTACGAATAATCCCATATCTTCATCCGGACTATCATCTTCATCACTAGACTCACTATCACATATATCTTTGGTGGATGACTTAGAACTTGAAGCCTTTAGAGCGATAGACTTCTTTTCCGTGTCCTTTGACTTTTCTTTCTTTTCTTTCTTTTCGTGCTTGTTTAGGTTCATGAGGTCTTGCTCATGTTCTTCAAGCTTTCCGAATAGAGCTGTGAGATCCAATGTAGTAAGATCATTGGCTTCTTTGATTGCTGTGACCTTCGGTTGCCATTCCCTACTAAGACATCTCAAAACTTTGTTAGTAGCTACGGCATTGGGAGTAATATGTCCCAAAGTGTGTAATCGATTGATAATGTGAGAGAATCTCTTTTGCATATCCGCAATGGTTTCACCTTGCTTCATATGAAAGAGATCAAACTCTTGCGTTAAGGTATTGATTCTAGCTATCTTAACATCATTAGTTCCTTCATGGGCGACTTGTAATGCATCCCACATTGCCTTAGCCGACTGGCAAAGCGACACACGAAAGTACTCATCGACCCCTAAGGAAGCTATAATCATGTTTCTAGCTTTCCAATCATACCCGTAATTCTTTTCATCTTTTTCATCCCATTGTGCTTGAGGTTTAGGTCTTGTGATGCCAGCATCGTTGGTTATGGTGATAGCCATAGGACCATTGACGATGACATCCCATATTTTTCTATCAACGGAGTTGATATGAATGCACATACAGTCTTTCCAATAACTTTAGTTTTCTCCAGTGAAAACAGGCGCTTTAGTATACGCCCCTTTTTGACCGTTCTCCATTTTCTAAAAAGTTATATCAAGCACTAGAATGAACCGGAGCTCGTGATACCACTTGTTAGACGATAGGAATGGTCTAGAGGGGGGTGAATAGACCACCTTTTTCCGACTTAAGAAAATTTTAGCTTTTGAAACGTGACTTCCCTGAATCACTTAATCGTCTAAGAGCGATTATGTTATCGGGGACCGGATATGTGCACTAAACCGAACGGATGAAAATGTCAAGTTATGAATTACGTTTTTAACGAATATCTCGATTGTATCAATTGCACACTATATGGTATATTACTCACAATGAACGTTTTCAATAAAATGTGAACAAAAATTTGATTGAGTAATTTTATCGAACACTTGGTGATCGATATTTTACCTAACCTTAGTTTTTGTTCAACAATGGTAATAAACGAAAACAAATGGAAATACGATAAAGTAAAAGCGATAAGGAACACGATATTTGTTTAGGCAGTTCCTCTATCGTCCTCGCAGGAGTACGTCTGCCCCTAATTTCAAATGAAATTAGGAAAGTTTTATTAGATTGCAAAATGTTTAACAAGGATAGAAAGTACCAATCACCAACTACACACATACAGTAAAGTCAATGTCTAAGATATTCTCGATCAAGACCCCGATCCTCCCCTTGATTCAAGTTGAATCAAGTCAATGTCTAAGATATTCTCGATCAAGACCCCGATCGTTCCTTTCTCAATCCTCCGGTTGTAGCAAGTTTGTTGAGCGGATCTTCAATCCCTCAATCCCTTATGCACGGCTGAATTGATTACCAAAGCGAATCGATCGTCAAAAACCTTCGAACAAAATCTTTGATGAAGAAGGAAAAACCCTAAGGTTTTATACAAGAAACACCCTCAACACTCTTCACTCGAACAAGATGAATGTCTACCGTCGAATCTCGAACAAGACAAATATCTACCGTCGAACCTTATCAACACATGTTCCTTACTTCGATCGAGAAAGATGATTATGTGTGATTCTCGATCAATAAGCGAAAGGTTGAAGATGAGAAGAAGCTGAGTCTATCTTTCACGTTTCTTGTTGAATTGCTTGAGAATGATCACTTGAGTATTTATAACACCTACAATGTATAAGCCAACTTGAAAACAACAGAAAACAGGGTTTATTAGCGACAGGTCGACCTGCTCTCTGCATAGGTCGACCTATTGAATGTATAGCACCTGAAAAATGTGAATACAAGATTACACTCAAAGATGTTTTTGATTCATGGCAAACTCAAATAAGCATGCAAACAACAAGACTGAAGCAGAAAACTTAAAGAAAAGCAAGCATTGATCACTCATAAGTCAATCCATTATGTGTATGTGTTTATAGGTTGCCTCAACACAAGCAAAACAAGAAGAATGCAGAAAATCAGCAGTTAGGTCGACCTACTGTCAATCTAGGTCGACCTAAAATGAAGGAAAATCAATATACCTCTGCTAGGTCGACTCACAGACCATTTAGGTCGACTCAAAATGAAGAAATCTTCATATCAGTCTGCTAGGTCGACCTACATGTCAACTAGGTCGACCTGATCTGTGAAAATGTCCCCAGAATGCATCAGAAGAGGATTCTGGTCGACCTACTCCTTCAACAGGTCGACCTAACTGGGAGCAAAATTCTGCAAGCTCTGTTAGGTCGACCTAAGCACTACAAGTGGTCGACCTAACTGATCAAGAAAGTTCAAAAATCAGTTTTTCTTGTTTCTAACTGATATGCAATCATATATATTGTTCAAGGGTAATTATTCAAGAAACACCAACGACTGAAAGATACACAAACGCTTCTCATCTTCGTTCTTCATCATCTCCAACACAATTACACATAATCATTCTTGCGTTGCGGGTTAGTGATGAGTTCGATAACGTCCATGGAACGGAATTGAAGATTCCTAGTGGGTGAAGGTTTGTGGGGTTTGTTGGTGAATAAAATCTGCGGGTTTTGTCCTCCACGACGGGTGGTTCTTGGGGGTTTTTATCAAGAGGCTTCATCGAGGATCCGGCTGAGTGTGAAGATTGAAGAACAAGTGTTCGAGGGAATTGAAGATTGAAGAACAAGGGTTCGAGGGAATTGAAGACACTGCAGAAAGGGATCAAAGTGAAGCTCTTGGATAACCTTGATCTGGCTCAAGATTAAGGGGGAAGAAGATTCAAAGGATCGACATAATTGGTTTATCGTTTATCGCTTTGTTATCTTCTTTGTATATACTACTTTCAACATTAATGAAAGATTACCCAATTTCAATTTGGAATTGGGGGCAGACGTAGTCGTAGCGAGGACGATCGACGAACTGCCTAAACAAATATCGTGTTCTTGTCGCTTTTACTTTCTCTTTTACTTTCTGTTCATAATTGGTTATAAGTGCAAAATTGATCAACGATTCGAGTGTTAAAATTGTGAATTAAAGTTCTGCACAAACATCACAATTCACCACAACTTGAATCCTATCAATTTGAACGTATCACCAAGTGTTTGTGTTTTTGCTTAATCCAATCTTACTGCATTGCAAATCAAAGTTGTCAATCTAGAAGTTAATTGGATTTCAGTTGTTAAACGTATTGGTTAGCTATCATATTACTTCACCATCAATTCCACTTACTTTTTGGTTTTGAAACACATACGACCTTTGCAATAGCGGTCCAGAATAGACGCAAGTCGATTCAGAACCGCTTTCGCTCAAGTCTGTAGAAAAATCTGTAAAAACTTAGTGAGATCTATTCACCCCCCCTCTAGATCTATAGGCCAGCGTCTAACAAGTGGCATCAAGAGCTCTGGTTGATTCCGTGCTACGTGAAACACTTATTGGAAAGATGGCTTCTGGACCTAAAGGGGCTCATAATAGAGCTCCAGTTTTCAACGGAGAAAACTACGGCTATTGGAAGGATTGTATGTGTGTCCATATCAATGCAATTGATAGGAACATCTGGACAGCTATTGTCAATGGTCCATTTCAGATCACTATGACAAATGCAGCTGGTGCAGTTGTTCCAAAACCAGAAGATACTTGGAATGCTGAAGATGAAAAGAAATATGCATACGATTGGAAAGCGAGAAACATTCTAATCTCAGCTCTAGGAGTTGATGAATACTATCGCGTTTCCCATTGTAGATCAGCTAAAGCTATGTGGGACACATTGCAAGTTGCCCACGAGGGAACGGATGATGTCAAACTAGCTAGGATCAATACGTTAACTCAAGAGTTCGAACTTTTCCACATGGAAGATGGTGAAACCATCGAAAGCATGCAGAAAAGATTCGTTCACCTGAAAAATCGATTAAATTCTCTTGATAGACCTGTTTCCAATGCAGTTGCTACTAACAAAATCTTAAGGTGTTTGAACAGGGAATGGCAGCCCAAAGTTACAGCAATTAAGGAAGCAAATGATCTCAACACTTTAGACATTACCACTCTCTTTGGTAAACTAGAGGAACATGAACAACATCTTAAATGCCTTGACATGCATGAGAAGAGGACAAAGAAAGAAAAGAACATGGAGAAAGAGGTAGAGAAGAAGTCAATAGCTCTAAAAGCTTCGAGCTCCAAGACCTCAAAACGAGAGCCAAAGGATAGTGACACAAGTGATGACGAAGACTCCGATGATGAGGAAATGGGACTGTTTGTGCGAAGATACAACAAATATCTAAAGAAAAATGGAGCAAAACATTCCGACAAAGGATTGATCAACTATAGAAAGCAATCAAACATGTTCAAACAAGATGACGACAACAAAGGAAAGATCAAAGGTCTTTGCTTCAATTGTGGGAAAGCCGGTCACTACAAACCGGATTGTCCATACCTTAAGAAAGAAAGGGAGAAGAACCAAAGCAAAGGTCAAAACAAGTCTAAAAGAGCTTACATAGCATGGGAAAGTGATTCATCTAGTGAAAGCTCGTCAAGCGATGAAGAAGAATCAGCAAACCTATGTTTCATGGCTCATCAAAACAAGAAAAAGAAAGCTGTAAGTCATCTTAAACCTGAACTCGTAGATAAGGTATCTCATTCTCAACTAAAACTTGCTTTTGAAGAATTACATAGAGATGCAATTAAAGCTTTCAAACTTTTGGCCTCAAATAAGAAAATATTTTCATACCTTGAATCAAAAGTTGAGAAAACCGAAAGGGATATGGAAGCTTTAAAACAATCTATGCTAGACATTCAAAAGGACAAAGTTGAAATAGATCCTACATCATGGTTTGGTTGTGAGACATGTCACATTTGGCAAAAAGAAGTGAGAGATCTAAAAGCCAAGTTAGACAAGGCTCTACAACCAAAAGTGACTTTTGCGGTTGATCCAAACAAGTTCAAAAGATCGTATACTCCTTTATATAGTAAATACACTTTTGTACCAAAAGTATCAACTAGCAAAACTCCATATTCTCATCATATTACCTGTCATTATTGTTGCAAAAAGGGACATACCATTGAAAAATGCAAATTTAGGAGAATTTTAGTTCCTAAAGGAGTATTTCAATGGTTGCCTAAGTGCAACAAATTGTGTACTCACTACCAAGGACCCAATGAAAATTGGGGACCTCCCTCCTTAAATTAATCTTGCAGGAAAAGTGTCTTGACATTGCCGAAAGGTTGTGGTTCCTTGATAGCGGATGTTCAAGACACATGACTGGAGACCTATCTCTTTTCGTTGAGTTTCAAGCAAAGAAAAAGGGGTATGTCACCTATGGAGATAACAATCGGGGAGCCATACTTGGTAAAGGAAGTGTAGGTAACCCTTCTACCACTACTATAACTGATGTGCTGCTAGTAGAAGGTCTTAAACATAATCTTTTAAGTATAAGTCAATTGTGCGACAAAGATTTTAAAGTAATGTTTACAAATTCTGGATGCACAATAGAACATACTAAGAAAAGAGACATTATGTTTAAGGGCTTAAGAGTAAACAACATCTACATGCTAAATTTGGATGAGGTATCTAAGTCTAGTACCACATGTCTAGTTGCTCTAGGCGATGACTCATGGCTTTGGCATAGACGTCTCGCCCACATAAATTTTGACTTACTAAATAAAGTTGTCTCAAAAGATTTAGTAATCGGCTTACCCAAAATGAAGTTTTCAAAAGATCATCTATGTGATGCTTGTCAAAAGGGAAAGCAAACAAAAACCTCTTTTAAATCAAAGAACGTGGTTTCAACATCACGCCCTCTTGAACTACTTCACATGGATCTCTTTGGCCCTTCAAGGACTAAAAGCATAGGTGGAAACACCTATGGTTTTGTCATTGTCGATGATTACTCGAGATTTTGTTGGACAATCTTTTTACCTAGTAAGGATCAAACTTTTTCAGCCTTTACTCAATTTGCAAGATTATGTCAAAACAAAATGAACAACAAAATAGTTGCAATTCGAAGTGATCACGGTGGAGAATTTGAAAACATTCTTTTTGAAAAATACTGTGATAAACATGGAATTGAGCATAACTTTTCAACTCCTAGAACACCTCAACAAAACGGAGTAGTTGAACGTAAAAATCGAGTTCTAGAGGAGCTGGCAAGAACAATGCTGAATGAGGGTAATCTACCAAAGTATTTCTGGGCTGACGCGATTAGTACAGCATGTTATGTTTTGAATAGGATAACAATACGTCCTATACTGAACAAAACTCCCTATGAATTACTAAAGGGTAGAAAACCAAATGTATCTCATCTCCATGTATTCGGTTGCAAGTGTTTTGTTTTGAACAATGGTAAGGATAATCTTGGCAAATTCGATGCTAAAGCTGATGAGGGCATATTCCTTGGTTACTCACAATCTAGCAAAGCATATCGAATATATAATAAGAGATTACTTATAGTAGAAGAGTCTGTACACGTTTCTTTTGATGAATCTTATGCAAAATATGTCGAGAAAGGTCTTTCATTTAATGGTGCAGGTCCATCCACTGAAGACATTGTCAAGGATAAGGAAGATGAGGATGAAAGTATTGTAAAGAAAGATGCTGAGAGAGAGAAAGATGAGTCTCACAATGAAAATGAAAAAGAAAGCATCTCAAACAATGAAGAACTTCCCAAGGCCTGGACAAACGTGAAAGACCATCCAATTGATAATATAATAGGAGACATCTCAAGGGGCGTTACAACACGCTCAAAGATAAGTAACTTCTGCCATCATTTTGCTTTTGTTTCACAAGTTGAGCCGAAAAACGCTAAGGATGCATTACTTGATGAGCATTGGCTAATGGCCATGCAAGAAGAATTAAACCAATTTAAACGGAATGATGTTTGGGACTTAGTCCCTCATCCGGGAGATCATCAAGTAATAGGCACTAGATGGGTTTTTCGTAACAAACTTGATGAAAACGGTGTTATCACTAGAAACAAAGCTAGATTAGTTGCCCAAGGTTACAATCAAGAGGAAGGTATTGATTATGAAGAGACTTATGCTCCTGTAGCACGTCTCGAAGCTATTCGCCTCTTACTTGCTTATGCTTGTTCTAAAGACTTCAAACTATTCCAAATGGATGTTAAGAGTGCCTTTCTAAATGGCTATATAAATGAAGAAGTCTATGTTGCTCAGCCACCCGGCTTTGAGAATTACATGTATCCAACTCATGTTTATAAGCTGAAACGTGCTCTATACGGTCTTAAACAAGCCCCTCGGGCTTGGTACGAACGTTTGAGCAAATTTCTCCTTAGTCAAGGGTACTCTAGAGGTAAAGTTGATACTACTCTCTTTATTAAAAGAAAAGATAAGGATATTCTCTTAGTCCAAATTTATGTAGATGATATTATATTTGGGTCCACTAATGCAAAACTTGTCAAAGACTTTTCTAAGCTTATGCAGAGTGAATTTGAGATGAGTCTCATGGGTGAGCTAAATTTCTTCCTTGGCCTACAAATCAAGCAACTCAGTCATGGAACGTTTGTGAATCAAACTAAATATTGTACGGAGCTGCTCAAAAGATTTGGAATGAGTGAAGCAAAGGAAATTGACACACCTATGGCAACAAATACAAATCTAGACAAAGATGAGAAAGGTAAAGAGGTTGACGTGAAATTATACCGAGGTATGATAGGTTCACTATTGTATCTTACTGCCTCAAGACCAGACATCATGTTTAGTGTGTGTATGTGTGCAAGATATCAATCTTGTCCAAAAGAATCTCACTTGAAAGCTGTCAAGAGAATTCTGCGATACTTACGTGGAACTACTACATATGGCCTATGGTATCCAAAAGGAAATGAGTGTCATTTGGTAGGATTCTCCGATTCAGATTTTGCTGGCTGCAAATCCGATAGAAAAAGCACTAGTGGAACGTGTCATCTATTCTCAAACTCATTAATAAGTTGGCATAGTAAGAAACAAGTATCGGTTGCATTATCCACTGCTGAGGCAGAATATGTAGCTGCTGGAAGCTGCTGTGCACAAATATTATGGCTCAAGCAACAACTTCTTGACTTTGGTATTAAGCTTGATCACATACCTATCATGTGCGACAACACAAGCTCCATAAACTTGAGTAAAAATCCTGTCTTACACTCACGTACCAAACACATTGAAATAAGGCATCACTTTCTACGAGATCATGTAGAGAAAGGAGACGTTACTTTTGAACATGTAGAAAGCAAGAAGCAACTAGCTGACATCTTCACCAAACCGCTAGCAACGGAGCAATATTTCAACATTCGTAGGGAATTAGGGATACTCGATATCTCTAATTTGGGCTAATTACGTTTGTTCTCTCTTAATATTATTTCTTTACTTTATGTGTATATCTATTTGTCTTGCTAACATTTTTTTTGGCATAAAGGTAGTTCATCATCAAGCCAGGCGTCATATTGAAAAAGCGGTAACGTAACTGTTGTTCACTTCCAAAAATATTATTGATACTATAATATGCTATCAATTAACATGCTTATAGTGACCTCATGCATAAAAACTGCTCCTGCTCACATATGTGTCTCATTCTACCATTAACTACCTTTTACCTACTATACTATACATGCTAGCATTATTATCTATGGTTCTCTTGTTACTCTTCTATTCTCCTGTTTTCTCTTTTTGATGTTGACAAAGGGGGAGATAGATGCTGGATGTACGGGGGAGCTTTGTTGAGAGATTGCCCTGTTGAGAGATAGATGCTGGATGTACGGGGGAGCTCTGCTGAGTCTTTATTATTTACTACCAGAGCTTAGTCGAATGGTTTGCCATCATCAAAAAGGGGGAGTATGTGAATACAAGATTACACTCAAAGATGTTTTTGATTCATGGCAAACTCAAATAAGCATGCAAACAACAAGACTGAAGCAGAAAACTTAAAGAAAAGCAAGCATTGATCACTCATAAGTCAATCCATTATGTGTATGTGTTTATAGGTTGCCTCAACACAAGCAAAACAAGAAGAATGCAGAAAATCAGCAGTTAGGTCGACCTACTGTCAATCTAGGTCGACCTAAAATGAAGGAAAATCAATATACCTCTGCTAGGTCGACTCACAGACCATTTAGGTCGACTCAAAATGAAGAAATCTTCATATCAGTCTGCTAGGTCGACCTACATGGCAACTAGGTCGACCTGATCTGTGAAAATGTCCCCAGAATGCATCAGAAGAGGATTCTGGTCGACCTACTCCTTCAACAGGTCGACCTAACTGGGAGCAAAATTCTGCAAGCTCTGTTAGGTCGACCTAAGCACTACAAGTGGTCGACCTAACTGATCAAGAAAGTTCAAAAATCAGTTTTTCTTGTTTCTAACTGATATGCAATCATATATATTGTTCAAGGGTAATTATTCAAGAAACACCAACGACTGAAAGATACACAAACGCTTCTCATCTTCGTTCTTCATCATCTCCAACACAATTACACATAATCATTCTTGCGTTGCGGGTTAGTGATGAGTTCGATAACGTCCATGGAACGGAATTGAAGATTCCTAGTGGGTGAAGGTTTGTGGGGTTTGTTGGTGAATAAAATCTGCGGGTTTTGTCCTCCACGACGGGTGGTTCTTGGGGGTTTTTATCAAGAGGCTTCATCGAGGATCCGGCTGAGTGTGAAGATTGAAGAACAAGTGTTCGAGGGAATTGAAGATTGAAGAACAAGGGTTCGAGGGAATTGAAGACACTGCAGAAAGGGATCAAAGTGAAGCTCTTGGATAACCTTGATCTGGCTCAAGATTAAGGGGGAAGAAGATTCAAAGGATCGACATAATTGGTTTATCGTTTATCGCTTTGTTATCTTCTTTGTATATACTACTTTCAACATTAATGAAAGATTACCCAATTTCAATTTGGAATTGGGGGCAGACGTAGTCGTAGCGAGGACGATCGACGAACTGCCTAAACAAATATCGTGTTCTTGTCGCTTTTACTTTCTCTTTTACTTTCTGTTCATAATTGGTTATAAGTGCAAAATTGATCAATGATTCGAGTGTTAAAATTGTGAATTAAAGTTCTGCACAAACATCACAATTCACCACAACTTGAATCCTATCAATTTGAACGTATCACCAAGTGTTTGTGTTTTTGCTTAATCCAATCTTACTGCATTGCAAATCAAAGTTGTCAATCTAGAAGTTAATTGGATTTCAGTTGTTAAACGTATTGGTTAGCTATCATATTACTTCACCATCAATTCCACTTACTTTTTGGTTTTGAAACACATACGACCTTTGCAATAGCGGTCCAGAATAGACGCAAGTCGATTCAGAACCGCTTTCGCTCAAGTCTGTAGAAAAATCTGTAAAAACTTAGTGAGATCTATTCACCCCCCCTCTAGATCTATAGGCCAGCGTCTAACAAAAAATAGCAATGTGTGACACTTGCGTCGACCTGAAGGGTCGGCGTGCGCATTCCCTTGACTTCCTCAAAATTCCATGCGTCGACCTAAACCATCCATACGTCGACGCATAATGTTTTTATACTTCAGTCACTAAACCTTGATGCGTCGACCTGAAAGGTCGGCGTGCGCATTCCAGTGAGTTCCTCAAAGTAGCAATGCGTCGACCTAAGAAGGTAATGCGTCGACGCATTCAGCCTTCACCTGAATTTCTTCACAAAGGACTTGCAATAGGTCGACCTATGATATGTGTGAGTCGACCTGTTGGTGTTTTTTGGCCAGAAGTGCTTGTCTTGGTTGCATGTGCTCGATTTCTATGATTCCACTTAAGTTGTGGTTGATTCACAATATTTTGACAGCATGAAAACAACACCTTGCCCTCACAAAGAACACACATGTATCCACATCATTCCAAACCCAATCAATCAACATCATATAATTCTCAACAAATCATCACATCATAATGTTTTTCAAAACAACATCTTATATTGTCACATTTCATCATTATATGTCAACAATACATCATCCAATTAAACAAATCGTCACATGATTAATATTTCAACATAGCATGTATTTAACACATCTCATCACATATATGTACAATACATCATTCACCAAGAAATAGAATCATATTTAAAAATAATTGGATTCACACCTCATTCCATCATTTAAACACGTAGGCTATCTCATAAGATTCATCGTGCTCGAAACGGCACTAAAAATAGACCTACGGTTCGAAAGTTACACATCATTTAACTTTCCCAAGAAAACAACTATCGCTACAGCACGCGGCGCAACCAAGGTTCGCGGCGCGACCTGAACCACACAAACGCGTTCGCGGCGCAACCTATGCACCCGGCGCGAAGCGAGAAAACAAGTACGCCTTCGCGGCGCCAACACTAGGAAGCGGCGCGAACTGGCGATTTCACAGACTTTCAGGTCTGCGTCAGATCCTGCGATCTCACTCAATCTAAATCCAAAACTAACTCCAAACATCATATACAGGCAGTTAATCATCAACTGCATCATTACTCATCATCATACATCAAAATAACACATAATCAATCGATAATCCATGCAATTTTCATCAATTCATAACCTCCCTAAACTTAACATATAATCCAATTGACTCAACAACATCCCTAATCAATATTATTATCTAAGAACACGATAATAGATGATAACCGGAGAGTCCCCCCTTACCTTAGCCAAGAGTTCTTGATTGGTCTCTCCCTCCATTGCTCCTCTTTCACGTTCTTCGTGTTCCAAACTCTTTTCACGTTCCTTTCTCTTATTCTCAATTCTTTATTATTTTATCAAATAAGCTTTAATTAGAATAGGATCTTTACTAACATAACACCTCCTCATTCCTTAGCATCACACATGGCCCAACACCATAAACCATCTTTTCCCAATTAACTCCCACAAACCACCAATAATTCTAATTATTAATTAAATTTCCATTTAAATTAAAACTTAAAATATACGGGTGTTACATCGTTTGACAATATTTGACGGAAAGGAAGAATCTGATACTGTTTGACAACGTGAGGGACTAACTTAAACGTTTTAAAAGAAATAGGACCAAAATGGACCCATAGATATAGATACCAAACCAAAAAGGATATTAAGCTTATTATCTTGTATTTCCTATTCTCTTTAACTTTATATTTTAATTATAGGTAATGTTAACTTGTACCCCAAAAGCACAACTTAAAAAACTCATAAATAAAAAAATTGTGTTAAAAGTATAAATATTGTGATTGAAAATTATGCATTAATTTGATTAAAAGTCTAAAATTGATTATTTTATTTATTTTTTAAACACAAACTTTCCATTCATAGTTTCTTTCCTCTTTCAAATGGAAATTCTCCATAATCATAATTTATTGCGTAAGAAAATTTCTATCACTTGAAACATTTTATAATAGCTCTCAAGGGAACGGGAAAATAAAAGAAGATGAAAATTTGTTTAATATGGTTGGCAACTACCAGAGTAATTTGGAATGCAAGAAATAAACTTTGCTTCGAGAATGAGACTTACGTGTTAGCGGACATGGTCGCAAACATAAAAGTGATTTTGTGGATTTGGCAAGCGATAGCTTTGAGCGGTCGAAGATGCTCTTCTTTTAATAATTGGCTACAAGCCCCGTTAGACTTTATTAATATATAACTTTTTGGCGGTTAATGGGATAGAGTACCCCTTGTATTCATAATTAATAAAACATAACTTTGCCTATAAAAAAAAATTATTGTGCAAGTCTTTCAAGAACATCATCAAAACAAACTAAACCTATATATTAAAGAGTAGGGATGGCAAAACGAGCCGCCCACCTTAAGTCCGCCAAAAAAAAGAGAAGGGCAGATAAGCTTGTTAAGTGAAAATGGGCATAAAAATCAAGCTCGTCCCACCAAGGTAGCTGGTTGATGGACGGCGGGCTTGCCCGTCTATTTGTTCATTTATTTTGATTTTTTTAATACATTAATAGACTTTTTTTACCTTTTAATTAAATTTTTCAATTATTTATTAGAATAATTTTTTATAAAATATCTTTTAAAAAATATTTATTTAAAAAACTATTACATAAAAATAAATGAATAAAATAAAACCATCAAGAATTAAAATTACTATAATTAATTAAAAAAAGACATGCTTAAGGCGGGACAGGCTGAACGAATAAGTGCGGCGGACTTTAACGATCGGCGAAATTTGGCGGGACGAATATTGGCGGGCGGGGCGAATTTTGATGGCAGCGGACGCAAAATTCCAACTCAACCCGCCATTTTATGACGGGTGCACGGACCGACCCGGCGGGCCAAGACCGGTTTTTTCCACCCCTATTAGCAAGATATAAAAGTAGAAAGGTTAAACACCATAAACAGATTTTGCCATTCAAATAATAGAGAAAACATACAACTTCTTTAAAACTTTTCTCGTTTTATGAAATAAAATATACTAATACACAATTCATTAAGGTACTTCATACAAAATCCTCATAATCTTCTTGTTTTTGCCGATCCAAATTAATTAATAATAGATTTGAAAAAATGGCTATTGAAGATCTCATAAATGTGGGAAATAGTAAGGCAATATCTAGTTAACACATTAATCTCTATCTTTTCTAATTTATCTAACATATCAATTCTTAAGTAGAATATCTAGTCATGATATTCATCATGAGACGCAGAAGAATACCGCACAAATATCACTTAGTTTCTCTCGATTGAACTTTGAGTCTTTCAATTTCTTTATAATCTCTATCAATGGTGAAATCCGTGACGCATAACAATACCACGGAGATATCGTTTAATTCCTCTTGATTGAACTTTGAGCCTTTCGATTTCTTCAATGGTGTTTTTGGAGTTTCGATTTTTAAAAATTTATCATTTGAATCAAAAGTCTTCTTCTGTGGCGTGCTAAACTTACAATGTGATTCTTTCACAAGAAGTGTCTACTATAGAAAAAATGCAACAATTATTAGAAATTAAGGGAATAATTAATTACAATGCTAATAATTAATAACAATGCATACCGCTTCTCTAGCGATTCTGGAACATGAAAAAGCTGCTTCAGATCATCATGGTCAACTCCATACAACACATGTAACTGTAATTTAGAATATCCAATATATAATTAAAAAATGAACAAAAATATTCAAAATAATAATAGCAATAATGAAATGGTTGAAATAGTTATTAGAATATCTTGAAGAAGTGTTTTGAGGGAAGATATATCAGAGTTGAAATTAAATCTATCACTGTATATGAAGTCTTGTTGCACTTACCAATAACAGTGTCTGATCGATTTCAGTGATAGTATTTTGGATATTGAGAAGCATATCTCCCCGAATACTGGATGTTATCAGATAATCCACCATGTCGAGGTCTTAGAGTCTGTACCCCATATGGGGGATGCAAAGCTGAAATGTTATAGCAACAAATTAATATTGCATTAATCTAAAAAAACATAGAAAAGAAGAAATTATAAGAGAGTAACTACATGTGGCTGCTGCAGGTAAAGGCAGGTCAGGCTGAAAGTCTCTGTATTCAACATAAGGTCTTCCACGAAAACCCATATTGTTGTTCCCTGTAGTGCTTGGCCTATACTGGCTACTGAAAACAGGATTTCGGTATGCTTCGATGTCACCATAAGTTCTACTGGAACCAACATTATCTATAGGATAGGGTGATCTTGAAACATGTGAAATATGACTGTTTGGATGAGGTTCATACATAAAACCATGTGTATTGATCTGAGAGCATGTACCATGGAATTAGCATGGTTTCCACAAGACATAAGTAACCAAGATGGAAAAGTTTATGTGTTGTAAATTGCATATATAGAAAATAACAGTTCATTCAAATTCTGCAATGCAATCTTTTGTACTAATCAGCGTTTGGAAAACAATAGCAATTTGTTCAAATTCTATTATGATATTATGTTGCATTGCCGCTATTTGACAATACTGAAAAGTTTGCGAGTTAATAGAAAGTTGTAGTATAGGTTGAGGTGACTAACTTGACTAGGCATCCTATAGTCGGGTTGAGAGATGGAAGAATGAGCTCTCCACTGGATAATGCCACTTCCTGAGCAAGAGTGCAACAAAGTCGATATTATTAAAGAAAATTATACAATAAAACAGACTGCAATATTGAAAAGCAACTACAATTAGATAAAAACCTGTCGAACATCCTTGACTATGAAATGCAGGTCGAAAAGAAGACTCAGAAGAACCTCTGTGCGATAATGTTGACGGGTTGGTATTAGATAGAGACAGAGTATCTTGCTTCATCTGATCCAAATATTTCTGAGACTCGTCCCGGTTCAGTTCAACAAACAAAACCTTGAAATACAAATGAAGCTTTAGTATATGTCATGCTTGATAATTTGATAATCAGATCAACAAAAAGCAATGTAAGTTACTAATACCTGATCAAAATATTCATCGGAATATGGAAGATCCTTGCTTTTAGGTAGAACATAATTAGCTGCCATGGTAATAAAATATCAGAACTTGCACAAGACTCTTAAGTTTAAAAAATGATAAACTAAACACCAACAGACAACAAGAAATACCTATCATGTTATTCAAAGCATCAACTGGAACTTCTTTGCCCATTTCTTTAAATCTTTTTTCAGATCGTCTCTTGAGCTCTTCTGGCTTTGGGAACACAACAACAACAATCTGGAATGGACAAAAAAAATATTATCGAATCTATAATAAACTTATTTTTCCATCTCCGACAAATAGTTATATAGATAGCTACCTTTTGATAATTGACAAATGGATTAAGTTTCCGCTTGCGTGCATTTTTGTACACATTTGTCTGATCGATTATATAATTGCGAGGTACATTAGCCGCCCTTGACAAAATTACGTTGAACATTGAAGTTGCCTTATCCATTAATCGATCAAACCTTTCACCATAGTTGTTCTTCCGCAGTAGTCCAGGAACCTAAAAAACATTGTGTTAAGAAAAAATATAAGATACAAAATTGATAACCGCAAATAATCAGCAAATAAACTAACCTTCATCTGTTCAAGGATTAAGTTTGTGCCAAGCAAAACATAACGCTTCTCGGGGTGATCTTTCACCCATTTCTCAGCCCATGAAGTCTTGCCTGAAGCCGGTAACCCCACGAGCATCATCAATTCACAATCCTTTGGGTCAGAAAATGAAGGCCCCATAACTGCATTTCCATCCGCAATAGCAAAGGCCCAAGGTCTGTACCCTTCTCGAGGAACAAGTCCTTGTTCAACACTGAACTGCATCTGAACCACAACATTTTTCAATAAAACATGTGGAAAAAGTGCCCATTCCCAAGGCGAAACCTTTGGAAAAGAAGAATCTGCTCCAAGACCGAGAGAATCAACATCAAATTGTAATGCAGTTCCCAACCATTTACCATTCTTAGAGAAACCAATAGTAGCTAGTGGTTTACTCTCAAGATCAATGCAACAAACTATTGTATCACCAACACCAAACTTATCGCCAAAATTAAAAAAATTGCCAGCATTAGAAAACTTGCCGGTGCCTCCATAACCAAAGCTGTGTTTGGTCTCACCAAGAGCTCCAACAGTATCATCACCTCTAGAAACACCGAGACGACATAGATGCCGCTGATCAGGAGCAGTATCATCCATATCAACATGTTGAGCCGAAACAACAACGCAGCCATAACAATATCTACCATTTGTTATTCCAACAGTAGCTCGAGCACCAGACCAACAATAACCAAAGCCTTCCTCATAAAGGCCATATCCAACTACTCCATTGCATTCAACATTGAAATCTAACAAAATAAATCATGAAACACTATAGATTAACATGCAAATACATTGCTTCAATAGGGAAATCTAACGAAACACCATATAACTAAATTTGATGAAGTGAGTGAAACTGAAAAAGATAGAGAAATTTGAATACCTAAGTCAGAATCAGCTAAATTGAGAACAACGCAAGATGAAGGAAGCTGTTTCAACACAACTTCTTTTGCTTTCTTTTGCTGACGGGCTAATTCATCCTCTACTTCACATGAGAAATGTCGTTTGATTGGAGCCATTGTCAAATAAGTACGAAATTTTCAAAGGTACATAAACTCTCTCTCTCTTTCTTATATATATGTATACAGAAATTTAATTTAAAATAAATCAAACAAACTTTTACATATATAAATTTATTTTTTATAATATCAACACAATTACAGTATTTCCTTGTATATATATTTAACAAATTTAATTAAAAATAATTAAATAAACTTCTATAAATGTAAATTTATCTAAATTTATTTGTTATAAAATAAACACAACATATTATTACTATATTTCCTTTAATATATAAAGAAACTTAATTAAAAAGTAATTCAAACAAATTTCTATATATTTAAATTTATTTTCCATATAAAATACACAACTAATTCATTTCTATATATAAAAGAAACAAATTTATTACTGTATTTCCTTGTATATATAAATAAATTCAAACAAACTTCTATTTATATAAGTTTAC
The DNA here is from genome assembly GCF_029867415.1 of Vicia villosa. NCBI lineage: Eukaryota > Viridiplantae > Streptophyta > Magnoliopsida > Fabales > Fabaceae > Vicia > Vicia villosa. The sequence continues at coordinate 1,044,226 of NW_026704976.1, read as the reverse complement.
CTAATTTTATTTTTTTAAAATAATCACAATTTCCTTATATATATATATATATATATATATATATATATATATATATATATATATATATATATATATATATATATATATATATATATATATATATATATATATATATATATATATATATATATACGGGGGCGACTCAAGTGAGAACACTTGGTTATTATGAGAAATGAGAACAATGAATCACGGCCATTAAATTTTGATTTTGTTGATTTTAATGGACTGGATTGGTTTCTTTCTATGATCCTTAGTATTTATTTTAAATCAACATAGAAAGAGAAACAAATCCATTCCATTAAAATCAACAAAATCAAAATTTAATGGTCGTGATTCATTGTTCTCATTTCTCATAATAACCAAGTGTTCTCACTTGAGTCGTCCCCTATATATATATATATATATATATATATATATATATATATATATATATATATATATATATATATATATATATATATATATATATATATATATATATAGAGGAGGGATCAAATTACACCCGAAGAGTTACACCACGAGTTACACTCGTTCAATAACTACATCTCGAAATAATATTTTTTAAATTCAACCGTTGGATTGAAACATAATATCATATAGATCATTCCTATAAAGTTTGAGCTTAATCTATAATGATTTACTATGTCATTGAATAACATCAAAATTAACGTTATATGAAAGCTCATTTTGACGTTAATCTTTGGATATCTTGATGATATAGTAAATCATTATAGATTAAGCTCAAACTTTATAGGTATGATCTATATGATATTATGTTTCAATCCAACGGTTGAATTTAAAAAATATTATTTCGAGATGTAGTTATTGAACGAGTGTAACTCGTGGTGTAACTCTTCGGGTGTAATTTGATCCCTCCTCATATATATATATATATATATATATATATATATATATATATATATATATATATATATATATATATATATATATATATATATATATATATATATATATATATATATATATATATATATATGAGGAGGGATCAAATTACACCAACAAGTTACACTAATTGTTACACTATTTTATAACCATTAATGGTATTTTAATCTAATGGTTATTAAAGGACCTCTTTTGGACTCATAACTCACATGATTCTTTCTAAAGATAGTTTTCTCTATTTTTAGTAATAAATAAAAAATGATTTTCTAAAAATTTAATAAATCAAAAAAATTAGATTTCTTAAATACGTACAAAAAAAATTATTGATTATTAATAAAAAAATAGTTTCTTCTTATTTTTAAAATAATCTCACTTTTGTATTTTTTATATATTAACTTTTATTATATTCAACTAAAGCAAATAATGAATTATGATTCTAAATATTTCTTAAAACATCATAATTTTTAATAAAAATACATTTTTTTTTAAATTTTAAATGAGTTTATTTTTTATTTAATTTCTTTAATGTTTTTAATACGATTTTGTACATTTTATTACGTACATTTTCTATAGTAAGTGATAATTTGTTCGATTACAACATAATTATTATGTACATTTTATTCACTATTTTATTTTTTCTTTAATATTTTCAATACAATTTTGTAATTTATTTTAAAAATTATAAATTTCATTGTGTATTTTAAATGGGTAAATACTGTTTTATATAATAAAATCTAAAAAATATTGTTTTAAATGGATAAGAAAATAAAAATAAATAAACTGAATTTTAATATATAATAATATTTTCTAAACAAAACAAAATTTTATTCACGTTTTTCTTTGAATCAAGTTCTATTACATAAATTCAACTAATACTTTTTAAAAATAATATGCAATAATATTCAAAACATTTATGAAAAAAATTAAACTAAACAATGAGTAAAGAGTATATGATGTTTTAGTTTTGAATGAAATAAATAAATAAATGATATAAATTAATTTCAATAAAATGTTCGCTTAATATTTTTTTTCCAATTTACAACATAATAATTATATACTCATTACTTCAAGCACAAAAAAGATCAGAAGTTCTCCTCCTCTTCTACCCTAGCCGTCACTTTTCTTCTTTTTCCTTCCTCTCTCTCAAATAGGGGTGATTTAGGATCAATTTTGATCCAAAATCACCCCTCCAAATCGTTTTTGTTTATCTATTACTTAAATAAGTGATTTTCACACCTTTTCTTTTTGTCTTTTTTGTGATTTCGTGGGTCATTGTTTGTTTTGATTTCCCATATTTCTGTGGTGTATTTTGATTTCTCGTCTTCGTGCGGGTATTTTGTTTTTCCGTTTTTATGCGGTGTTCATTTGTTTCAGGTTGAAAGATTAGTTTCGATCTAGTACAGATTCAATCAATGACTTTGGTGCCGTCAACGCTACAGATCCGGAAGCATGAATATTTCGGACATCTCAATACAGTCAATACATTAATATTTGTAGGCATATGCAATTTGCCGTTTTATGCTATTAACATGGATGCTGTGGATTTGTTCGCAGATTCATCCTTTTTGTTTTTGGCGATTTTGAATTTGTATTGCAACATGTACTCTATCGATTTGAATGAATGAATATCATTTATTTTCTGTCAAAAAAAATTATATACTCATTACTTACTATTTTATTTTTTTCATTTTATGTTTTTTAATAAAATTTTTAAATTTTATTTAAAAACTTATAAGTTTTATTGTATATATTTTAAGTGGATAAATATTGTTTTATTTAAAATAAATTAAATAATATTGTTTTAAGTGGATAAAATTAAAAGAAAAAGTAAATTTTAATATTTATTAATATTTTCTAAGTAAAAAAAAAATTTATTCACTTAGCACACTATAAAATTTATAAATTTTTAATTAGAATACATAATCGTTTTAAAAACATTAAAGAAATTTAGTTAAAATTATAAAAAGCTATTTTTATTAAGAATTGTGATTTTTTAAGAAATATTTAGAATCATAATACATTATTTGCTTAGTTGAATATAATAAAAGTTAATATAAAAAAACTACAAAACATGAGATTATTTTAAAAATAAGAAACAAATATTTTTATTAATAATCAATAATTTTTTTAGAAGTATTTACAATTTTTAATTTTTTAATTTATGAAATTTTTAGAAAATCACTTTTTTATTTATTACCAACAATAGAGGAAACTATCTTTAGAAAGAATCACGTGAATTATGAGTCCAAAAGAGGTCCTTTAATAACCGTTAGATTAAAGTACCATCAATGGTTATAAAAGAGTGTAACAATTAGTGTAACTTGTTGGTGTTATTTGATCCCTCTCTCTCTCTCTCTCTCTCTCTCTCTCTCTCTCTCTCTCTCTCTCTCTCTCTCTCTCTCTCTCTCTCTCTCTCTCTCTCTCTCTCTCTCTCTCTCTCTCTCTCTCTCTATATATATATATATATATATATAGGAGGGATATTCTTACTACAAGAGTAAGTTATCAAGACTTACTCCTCATCATCACCATTAATTCTTCTAAATCTATTGGTTAAAATTAATGAGTATTATTTTTATCTCTCCATATTTAATTTCTTATTAATTTTAACCATAAGATTGAAAATAATCAATGGTCATGATAAGGAGTAAGTCTTGATAACTTATTCCTGGAGTAAGAATATCCCTCCTTATATATATATATATATATATATATATATATATATATATATATATATATATATATATATATATATATATATATATATATATATATATATATATATATATATATATATATATATATAATCAAACTCCTTAATTCTCTCAATCACCTGGTGAATTTTCAATTATGCCCCCTATTTTCGTAGATTCACATCTGGAAGCAATTTTTTTTTCAAAAAAAATATTTCTTTTCGTATGTACATCTACGGAAGCATTAAAAAATATAGTAAATGTTTGCTTAATTCAAATTATTTCAGTTCGGCAATTCTTCTGTAGCTACATCTACAAAACGTGTTAAAAACAGAGTATTCCGTAGATGTACATACGAAACACTCTGCTATATTTTCAAATCATATGCATTTCACTCCAAAACTCAATTTTTATAACATCTATGGAAAATCAAATTATAGTAAATTAAAGTAATGCAATTTAAAGGCAATAGTAAATAGTACGAAAAAAATACATTGTATAAATCGTCGGCCAACATGTCGAATACATAATCAAAGTAACGTACATAAATGAAATTAAAATAGAGATATAAAAAAAACACAGGCATCACTATTGTGTGTGCCGAACATCATCATGCGCCTCTCCTCTGCCTCTGCCCCACCTCCGCCTCTACGTCCAACACGCCGTCTGTTGGCTACTCTGCCTCTACCGATCAAATGTCCCACCTGTCCTGGCACGATGTCAATGGTACAAAAATGTCTCCTCTATCAGTCTAATCATATCATTCACTACACGTCTGGCATTAGACTCCTCGGGAAAGAAACCATCTACAATGCATGTCCGCCCCATGTCAGTTATCTGACGACACCGAGGAAGAACATCTTGAATGTGGTCCAAGTGAGCATGATGAGTCTGCAAAATCTCCCTATGGGCTGGTCTGGCGGTGATTCCGGTGCAGTGAACATTATGTATGTGTGTGACACTCTATAGTACCATGTGATGTACCCATTGACGCAGCTCCAGTCTACCTCTGATCTGGTCACCCGAGCGTCGTCAAGAATCATGTGATGCTCCCACTCTACAAAGACATCATCTAGCTGTCGACGGGTCACAGCGATAGGAGCGGAGACAGCAGGGTTGCGAGGTATCGTTTGTTGGTAGCTAAACTGATGCATGACACGCTCTAAAAGATAACGAACAATAATGGTCGAAATGACAGCCAACCATCTAGAATATAGGGCGATGTCATCCCACTGAGCCGTTTCATGGTGATCAGCATAGCAGTCTATTGGACGTCCTCGGTAATCATGCGATCAAGATAATGTATGTAAGGATCCGACACCTGGTTCCCTCTGAAGGGGACGAGGGCTCTTGCACGCGGCGTGTCTTTAGTGTATCCAGGCATCTTTCCTTAGCCAATGATGTCTAGGAAGTGCTATAATATCCCCCTGGAAAAAAAAACACGGTTATCAAACATACTATCACAAATATATAATAAACTTTGAGAAAATGTAGACGGATATAAGATTATTACCACTAAGAGGGTACATCTGTCAGCCACAATCCTTGCCTTCCACAGACACCCCTCTCCGAGTCTATGGTATTTGTACGCCACTGTAGCCGCTCCCCAGTTGTACTCATGGACACGTGCGATATCCGATAAGTATCAAGCTTAGAAAACTATAGAGACAAAACTAACCCCTCCTTCCTAGTGATTGATTTAAAAGAAAGATCTTTTATCCCTGGTCGATCAACAGCTATTGTTTGGTAATGATTTTGAAAGTGATAAAAAATGGCACTCCTCACTCCATTGAAACCCTCTACGTGTACATCCTTATTGAAACTGAGATGATATCATTCGACCTTCTCCTTGAAGACATAATACTATGAAAGAATTTTGAATTTGCATCTACTTCCTTTAGCCAAAGTAGTCTAGACTTTTTCCACTAGATACTTGTAAGTAATTTGGATAAAGAAAGAATTTCTACCGATAAAGAGTGTAACTCTCCCAACACTTCATCCTCTAGATCATACTCATCCCCTTTAACATCCAAGAAAGAAATACGGTCTTTTATCATTTTGATTTTTCCTTCTGAATTATGAGTATGATTTTGATTCCATATCTTAAATTGCCTTAATCAGCTCCAGTTTTTCTTTCAGCACAGAACCTCCCCAACCATCCACCTGAAAAGATAGCCACTATTCCTTAATTCCATGTAGCCTGGTAAATCCTTCAAACATTTTAACATTCTCCTTGGCCTAGGACCCCAGTTCTCTTTGTTAATAGTCACCAGAGTCAGATAATGATTAGAAATGGTGTGAGGAAGAGCCACTTGAATGAAATTTGGCCAAAAATAATCCAAGCATCCGATAATAAAAAGGCTTGTTCAACTTCTTCAGAGTTGTTTGAAGCCTCATCAACCTGTGCCATAATATATACATGGGCCCGCCCTCCATAGGTTGGTTCCATTTATAGGCAACAACATCATGATATCCCTCCATAGTAACCACACTATTTGTGAACTTGAAATTAGCCCTTCTGAACTCTTTCTTCTCCTGACGAGACAAGCATAACAGAGCATGATCTGGAACACTGGGAGGCAGAATTTTCAGAGTCATATCAGTATTGTTTTAGAGCCAAACAAAATTCCCAAGAATTCGATCTATTCTTGAATAAATGATCCTTATGTGTGTTTATTGGACCAAGTGTAATAGTCCCCTATATTATCTTTCTTAAACAAACATGTATTCACCATCATGTTATTCAGATCCACGTGTTCATTCTCAGTCACCAAGTTGCCACTAATTCTGTTCATAGACTTAACCACATTATTAAAGTCCCCAATAAGGAAGCCTTGCTTATTTCTATGGACATCCTTCAAATATTTCCATAATTGTCTCCTTTAGTCAAGTTGGTTTAGAGCATAGATGGTTGTCATCAAAGATTTAAATGTGCCATTAATGTCCAAAAGCCCAAAATGAATCATCTGGCTTGTGCTTCTAACAAGCCTAATGTCAATCCTACTATCATCCCACTCCAACAAGATCCTACCATTAGCATGCTTATGGTAATTATCTAAGTATCTACCTCTTAGGTTGAGCTTTTCCTTAACCATATTAGCCTTATAATTTTTTACTCTAGTCTCTATTAGAATAATAATCTCAGGGTGAAGTTTAAGGAGACAGGAGATAATCACCCTTAGCTTATTACCAGATTTATTCAGCCCCCTAACATTTCAGGAACAATCTAGCCCCCTAACATTTCAGGAACAATCATTGGCCATTGTCATGTGGCACTAGGGTTTCATTCAAACCCCATAATGCCTCAAAACCATTCTCACAATGAATTGTTGTTGGTGAATTATCCAATTGAGCAAATTTACTTTTGTTTCTAGCAAATTTGTTCACTAAGTATCGGTCATCCCTCTTGTGTTCTCCATAATTGCTGGTGCTTGCCGCATTAGTTGATACCTCAACATTTTTGGTGAGAGCTTTCCTTTCATCGGGTATTTATGGTTTAGGTCTCCACTATTTCTGAATTTTAGCCTCATGTTTGTGTCCAACCTTTTGAAATTTGTCATAGAACAGGGGTTTCCATTCATACTATATAGGTTGTTTCAACTTTCTTGCTTCCTTTCATTGATGGCAATTTCTTTAGCCAACTCATGTGTTATATCGACTTCCACCAAAATTCTATAATAGGAAACCCTAAGCTTGTTAGCTATACATTTGTGAGTTATCAGATGTGTACCGATAGTGCTTCGATTCTTACTCAGGCTCCTCGCGACCTGTGGATGTAGAGTAAGTTGAGGTAGTTTGATCCAAATTGGTAGTGTTCGGAACATATCTTCCTTTAGATTGAAACCAGGTGTCCATTCTCTTAGAAGAATTGGCATGTTTATGATGGTGTAAGGCCCTTTCATCAATACTGTATCCTTGTCCATATGCGATCGGAACCTGAGAATGAAATAACCTTCTTCATGGTAGAACATATCAGGAAATGGAGCAAAATTCCACGACTTGGTCATGAAGAATCCCAATATTTCAACTCTGATTTGATATCTTCTTCTTCAATTTCAATTTCTAGTGATCCATTCACCACCTTTGGGGATACAAACTCAATAACCATACCTTTATCTAGGTTCCTGTTGTTGCTAAGCACATCAACCCACAATTTCTTTGTCATCGTGGAATCTTCTTTCTTCTCCTCTTCTAGGGTTTCAGATGTTTTGACTTCAGCATCCTCCTCTAATTCAATGTGTACTATATTCTCTTCATTGAGCTTGTTATGTCCCTCTTCTACATCATTTTGATGGTGCGAAACGATAGGTCTTTCACGACTTTCCGGCGGCGGTGGCACTGATTCTGATTCATCACTAACTAATTTTTGATGAAAAAAATTTTGCTAGATTATTTTTTTACACCATTATAATTTGCATCATTATTATTTATTGTTTTAAATTTATTTTTAATTTTTCTACTAAGTTAGTTCGTAAATTTTTACCACCTAAAATTTTAAATTTGTTTTTACAATATCTCCATTAATTTTTCAGGGGTTAATAGTAATTCACCCCCCTGTAATGTTAGCGAATTTTGTTTTTGCCCCCTCCCTACCCTTTGACAACGGTTTTTTCAAAAAAACCGTTGCCAAAACCTGCCTTTGACAACGGTAGGGGGTAAACCAAAACTCGCTCATATTACAGGGGGTAAACTACTATTAACCCATTTTTCAGATAAAAGTTGTTAAGTTAGTGGATGGAGTTTTTCCGCCCCAAAATATTAGTAATTCCTAAAATTTATTTTTATTTAATTATTATTGACATTTATATATTTTGACTGAATAGTTTATAGTTTTTCTCTACTTTACCACATCATTATTATTATTTATTGTTTTAATACATTATTTATATTTTATAATATATCAACTAATTTCCCCTATAAAAGCTGTTAAGATAGTGGATGATTTTTTTCTACCTAAAGTAGAAATTTATTAGTAATTCTATAAATTTATTATTTATTATTAAAATTAAATATATTTTCATAGAAAATTTAATTATTTTTCTATTTAATAATTCCCTAAAAATTTTAAAATTATTATCAAAATTTATGTATTTTAATTGAATATTTAATAAATTACCCCTATTAAATGCATCATTATTTTATATTATTTTAATAATATCTCCACTAATTTTTCCTATAAAAGTTGCTAAATTAGTGAATGTATTTTTTCAGTCTAAAATGGGAAATTATTAGTAATTCCTAAAATTAATTTAATTATTATTAAAATTTATCTATTTTGACTGAATATTAAATAAAAATTTCTCTCCTATGAATTGCAATATTAAGAAATTATTTACTTTTAATAATACCTCCACTGATTTTGAATGATTTTTTTCTACCTAAAATAGAAGTTTGTTAGTGATTTCCTTAAATAATTTAATAATTATAAACAATAACTTATTTTGACTGAATCTTTAGTAATTTTTCCCCTATGAATTGCATTATTATTATTATTTATTGTTTTAAAAAATTATTTACTTTTAATAATATCTCCATTAATTTTTTCTACCTAAAATAAGAATTTGTTAGTAATTTCCAAAATTAATTTAATTATTATGAACATGTATATATTTTGACTGAATATTTTATATTTTTTCACTCTTATAAATTGCTTCATTATCATTTACTGTTTTAAAAGTTAGTTATATTTTACAATATCTCCACTCTCTACGCATATCTATCACATTCCACAATGGCTCCTACCAAACGCCATTTCTCATTGGAAGAAGAGGAAGCATCAACTCATCATAAGAAAGCAAAACAAGATGCGTTGGAACCACTTTCTTCGTCATCCCGTGTTGTTCTCAATTCTGCTGATTGTGATTTAGGTATCATTTTTTTTATATCTACTTCAGTATTTAACTGGCCGACGTTGTTAGATTTTAATATTGAAGCAATTGTAATTTGTATGTTAATGTATGGTGTTTCATGATTGATTTTGTTAGATTTCAACATTGAATGCAATGGACTTGTTGGATATGGCCTTAATGAGGAAGGGTTTGCTTATTGTTGGTCTGGTGCTAGAGCTACTGTTGGAATAACAAATGGTAGGTATTGTTTTGGGTGCATTGTTGTTTCTGCTCAACCCGTTGATACCGATGATACTTCTCCTGATCAGCAACATCTTTGTCGTCTTGGTGTTTCTAGAGGTGATGATGCCGTTGGAGCTCTTGGTGAGACTAAACAAAGCTTTGGTTATGGTGGCACCGGCAAGTTTTCCAATGCTGGAAAGTTTTTGAATTATGGTGATAGGTTTGGTGTTGGTGATACAATAGTTTGTTGTGTTGATCTTGAGAGTAAACCACTAGCTACTATTGCTTTCTCTAAGAATGGTAAATGGTTGGGTATTGCATTGCAATTTGATGTTGGTTCTTTTGGTGTTGGAATGGACTCTTCTTTTTCAAAGGACTCACCTTGGGAATGGGCACTTTTTCCGCATGTTCTGTTGAAAAATGTTGAGGTTCGGATGCAATTCAGTGTTGAACAAGGACTTGTTCCTCAAGAAGGGTTCAGACCTTGGGCCTTGGCAGTTGCAGATGGAAATGCGGTTATGGGACCTTCATTTTCTGACCCAAAGGATTGTGAATTGATGATGCTCGTGGGATTACCGGCTTCAGGAAAAACTACATGGGCTGAAAAATCATCCGGAGAAGCGTTATGTTTTGCTTGGCACAAACTTAATTCTTGAACAAATGAAGGTTAGTTTAGCTTCCCAATCATCTTTTGTTATCATTTTTTATCTTCAATTTTTGCTTAATCCAGTTTTGTTTAGGTTCCTGGGCTGTTGCGGAAAAATAACTATGGTGAAAGGTTTGACCGTTTGATGGACAAGGCAAGTTCAATGTTCAATGTAATTCTGTCCAGGGCGGCTAACATACCTCGCAATTATATAATCGATCAGACAAATGTGTACAAAAATGCACGCAAGCGTAAGCTTACGCCTTTTGTTGACTATCAAAAGGTAGCTATTTGTCTTTTTGTTTGTTGAAGCTAGAGAAATAAGTTTACTATAGATTGGATAATATAATATTTTGTCCGTTCCAGATTGCTGTTGTCGTGTTCCCAAAGCCAGAAGAGCTCAAGAGACGATCTGAAAAAAGATTTAAAGAAATGGGCAAAGAAGTTCCAGTTGATGCTTTGAATAACATGATTGGTATTTTTTTACCCTTTACTTGTTATCTACTGTTGTTTAGTTTATCATATTTTTATTAACTTAAGAATCTTCTTATGCTTGTTCTAATATTTTATGACCATGGCAGCTAATTATGTTCTACCCAAAAGCAAGGACTTGCCGAATTCCGATGAGTATTTTGATCAGGTATAGCTACTTACATTGCTTTTTGTTTATCTGAGAATCAAGTTATCAAGCATTACTATACTAAAGCTTCATTTGTATTTTAAGGTTTTGTTTGTTGAACTGAACCGAGACGCGTCTCAAAAGTATTTGGATCAGATGAAGCAAGATACTCCATCTCTATCTAATAACAGCCAGTCAACATTATCGCGCAGAGGTTCTTTTCAGTCTTCTTTTAGGCCTACATTGCAAAATCAAGGAAGTTCAACAGGTTTTTATCTACTTACAGTTACTTCTCGATCTTACAGTCTACTTTATTGTATAATCATCTTTAATAATCCCGACGTTATTGCAATTTTGCTCAGGAAGTGGCATTCAACATTGGAGAGCTCATTGTCCCATCTCTCAAGCCAACTATAGGATGCCTAGTCAAGTTAGTCAGACAAACCTATTTTGCAACTTTTTATTTACTGGCAAACTTTTCAGTATTGTTAAATAGCGGAAATAACGGCGATAAAATATAATACCTTAAAATTGTCAAAATATTTTCTATGATCTGCAATTTACAACACTGAAACGTTTCCATCTTGGTTATTTCTATCTTGTGGCAACAATGCTAATTTCTAAGGACTTGTTTTCAGGTCGATGCACATGGTCATATGACTGAACCTCAGCTTAGCATGAATCCATTGTCAGGAGGATATCCAAGCAGTCAAATTTCAAATGTTGCAAGATCACCCTATCCTTTTGGACTTTATTCCAATCACGAAGCATCTTGTTATCCTAGAGATAATGTTGGTTCCAATAGAACTTACGGTGACATCGAAGCATACAGGAACCCTGTTTTGGGTAGCCATTATAGGCCAAGTACGGCAGGGAACAGCAACATGGGTTTTCCTGGAAGATCTTATGTTGACTACCGTGAGTCGCAACCTTTTAATTATAGTACATATGGAAGACCTTATGTTGAATACAGAGATTTCCAACCTGAGTTTCTTTCACCTGCTGCAGGCACACGTAGTTATTCTCTTAGAATTTCTCTATTTTTAAGTTATTTTTTTAATCAACACAATAATAATAATATGTTGCTATTACATTTCAGCTTCGCTTCCCCCATATGGAGAACCAACAATAAGACCTCAACATGGTGGATTACCTGATAATGTGCAGTATTCAGGGAGATATGCTTGTCAGTATCCAAAATACAACTACCCTTGAAATTTACCAGACACTGTATTTGGTAAGTGGAACTCAATATGTAATTATGGATGTCTGTTTGTATTTTGGATATACAGTTTGGTTTAGAGGTGTCAAACAATTCAGTCCAATGAAATAAGCTCACAAACAGTTTTTGTAGTAAAATAGATAGTGCTGTTTTTATATGTGGCACGTACTCTTACTGAAAAGTGTATTATTGTATTTAAGATTCATAATAAAAACATGAAATGGGGTAATCTTAAAATAATATTTAAGATAAAAATTCACAATATAGGATTTGTTTGGTTTTCATGATACAAAATGGAGAAGTGGTACTTTCTTTTGTATTGGATAATCCTTTGTAGCCCATTAAATTTGAGTTAACATTATGGATTTGTTTAGTTTTAGTTATTTGATATAGGATTTTTTTAGTGTTCGGATGATAGAGTTGTATAAAATCAGATGGCACTAGTATATAAATTGCTATATGTGTGTATATGTTAGGATTGTTTATATAGGAAATATGATTTGAGATGATCTGTGAAAACTTATAAGTAGCCTACTATTGAACAGTTATGAATTATCTCTTTTTAGGCATGAATTAATACCACCATGTCATAAAAAACAAGAGATAATTTTTTTTCTTGCTATTGGTATGTATGACGTTCATTAATCTTCTTGTGTTTTGTTTCACTTTACTTTGGATCTAGCGCATGCTCAATCATTGCAATTCTGTTTTGGTTTGTTGTCTTGTAGGTACGTACGGCTCCGCCAGAGAAAAAATCCTGGATGCGCATGGAAGGCTTAAAGGACATGGAGCTTCTGAAGGAAATCTTGATGTTGATTATGTCAACAGAATCATGGGCAGTAATTAGTAAATTATTAGAAATAATTCGGTTGAGATTGTACATTTATTTGTAATATTTATTTTCTTAATTAGTATAATTAGCTGTAAATGTAAATATGACAGCTTAGGAAATAATCGTGTATTTATATGTGAAATCAGAATGAAAAGAATAACAGTTTTGTCCAAACCTTTGTCTTAGTTAACATGGTATCAACTTAGGTTAAAATCCAAGAACCTAGTCTGTTTTTTTTTCACGATCCTAGTCTGTTTTTTTCACGATCTGTTTCACTTTTGTTCACGTTCTCGTTTTTTTTTCTCTTCTTTTTCAATTCTCGGTTATTTGTTTCCGAATCCAAATTATCCCCTTGTTCTTGTTCAATTCCTATTTCCATGACTACCGAAAAGCATGAAGTCCTGTTGGTTCGCCTCAATGGCAAAAACTACTTAGCTTGGGCATTCCATTTCGAGATATTCGTCACTGGAAAAGATTTGTGGGGTCATGTTGATGGCAGCACTACAGCCCCTGACAAAGACAAAGATAAAGTTGCACATGCCAAATGGATAGTCAAAGATGCTCAAGTCATGTCCTGGGTCCTAGGTTCTGTTGATCCCAACATTGTCCTGAATCTTCGACCTTACAAAACAGCAGCAACAATGCGAAATTATTTGAAGAAAGTCTACAATCAGAACAACGCCGCTCGAAGATTCCAGCTTGAACACGACATAGCTGTCTTTAAACAGGATAGTCTTTCGATCTCTGATTTTTACTCTCAATTCATGAATCTGTGGGATGAATACACCGATATAGTTTATGCAGATTTGAATCCTATAGGTCTTAGTTCTGTACAATCTGTTCATGAAACTACTAAACGAGATCAATTTCTTATGAAATTGAGGTCAGAATTTGAAGGCATTCGGTCCATTCTCATGCATAGAAACCCTGTACCATCATTGGATACATGTTTCAATGATCTGTTACGTGAAGAACAACGTCTCCTTACGCAGTCCATCATTGAAGATAACAAATCATCTACTGTTCCAGTGGCATATGTAGCACGGGGAAAATCAAGAAGTCATGACATGAGTGTTGTTCAATGTTTCTGTTGCAAGCAATTGGGACATTACGCTTCAAACTGCCCGAAAAAGTTATGCAACTATTGCAAAAAAGACGGACATATTCTTAAGGAATGTCCAATAAGGCCACCAAAGAGACACGTCACAGCTTTTACAGCCTCGGTTGGTTCATCTATTCCGAACAATTCAGCCAATCCAGCACCGGTTCAACAAAATGCTTCTACTACTACTACTACTTCCACGGTGACCCCTAAAATGGTTCAACAAATGATCGTTTCAGCATTCTCTGCTCTCGGATTCTCGGGTAAACCTTCTTCCTCTTGGTATTTTGATTCGGGAGCTTCCAACCACATGACCAACAATGCCCAATTTCTTACGAATATAAAAAATTATTTTGGAAATCTCAAGATTCATACTGCTGATGGAAATCAATTGCCTATCACAGCCACTGATGATATTTCTTCCTCTCTAACAAATGTTTTTGTCTCGCCTGGTCTCACTAGTAATCTCATTTCAGTCGGTCATTTAGTCGAGAATGATTGTCAAGTACAATTCTCACAATCTGGTTGTTTTGTGCAGGACCAACAATCAGGGAAGATAATTGCGAAGGGGCCTAAAGTTGGACGTCTTTTCCCAATTCAGTTTTCATTGCCTCCAAGTCTTTCTCTGCCTTTAGTTTCATGTAATTCTGCTATTGTTGATTACCAAATATGGCATAAGCGTCTTGGACATCCAAACGCAAATGTCCTTCATGACTTGTTAAAATCTAGTTTTCTTGGAAATAAACACATTCCATCTCTTAATTCCGTTAATTTTGATTGTATTCCTTGCAAGCTTGGTAAAAGTAAAATCCTGCCTTTTCCAACACATCAATCTAATGTAACACAAGTTTTTGATATCATCCACAGTGATGTTTGGGGCGTGGTGTAACACCCCAAATTCTACCCAAAAATATCATGCGAGAAATCAGAGTATTTTAAAAACTATCAACAATGCATTTGGGATATCACATTTACTTCCTATAAACAACTCATAAACAGCTACATAGCACTTTAATCTCAGAGAAGCACAAAACAACTTATAACAGCTCTTAGACAAACCAACTTCATTTTAATATGCAGCGGAATCATAACATTCGAATTTATAAACAAATCATCTTATTTAATCGGAAACAACTTCAAACATCATAGTACTTCTCATTATTCAATTTGGAACTCAACAACTAAAACATGAACAACATAGAAACAACAATATAGACAACCCCCGAGTGCTACGTATCAGAGCGACACACCAACCAGACACGGTGAATCTACAAACTTCCACATCTATACTTGAGTACCTGCCTATTTCCCATGGTAGGGGAAACATCAGCAGAAGGGGTGAGATATCAAACATTATAAAGGAAAGTATGATAATACATATAGCAAAGATAAAATCATACACAATTCACCACTTCTCAATATAAGCAATTTGCATCACAACAATAATGTTAACTATCAACTATAACAATGTATTCAAGTTTACAAGTATGTCATTCAAGCACATAATAACATATACTTCATAATCACAACGTAAATTAATACAACTATCAACAATGGCAAAACATGGTTCATATATTCCACATATATCATTAATACATATATATATATATTTGCATTCTCATCATATACGTTTCATTTACATATATCACCAAAATCATGTATCAAACATCACCAAATTTAATTATCACATCTCATGCACACATAACAATCACCTAATCACATAATTACATATATTCAAACATCACATAACTCCAATGTAACTCAATGCAAGACATGTGACTCTATGCATGTGGTACCCAATATGGACCCAAAGTTCCACCGCTTCCGATTCATATAGAATCTAGCCACGCTTCAGATCCGGACAAGACCAAAGCCACCAAATGTAAACATATAGTTTACCGCTTTCCGATTCACTCTAGAATCCAAGCCACGCTTGTGTTTCAAAGCAATTCCACCTATGTTTCAAGGCAAACTATGATATGAATGTATGTACAATCTCACAAATATATGCAATTAAGATCATCTCTACCATCTTAACTTTCCACATATCACAATAATTCAACTCTATGAATTATCCACCAATTGTACACAACATTCACAACACTCACACATCATTCACATATGAGAGGCCAATTAATCAATTACGATTCACACAATCCAATTAACACTAGTAATCATACTATCTCATGTTAATTCTCATTTTTGTCAATTATACATGAACACACATTTTCAACATCAAGCAATTAGTCATTAGAATTAATGCTAACCAACTAACCATAAAGAATCAATATCAAAACAACATCATTGGCATGACAATATATATTTCTCAACATACATATTCAAGCCAAAACACAATTACAAACAATTTCTCAAAATACCGTAATTTACCGATAAACCAAATAATTGGTCCAAGCTCAAGTATATTCCAATCACATAGACTTATTGGAATCAATTCAACTAATAATTTAACTATCCAATTAATAATTAAACTATATTAATTTTAATTCAACTATAATATTTCTATTCCATTGTTTTCCAATTCTATAACAAAACCCATTATTTCACTATCAATGGTTTACTCACAACAAACATAACAATCTAATACACATAGATTATCAATTGCACACAACTTATCACATTTATATCATCACATTCCAACAATCATCAAATACCCAAAATTGCAACATAGAAGAACATGGATATCAAAGTATAAAATTAAACCCACTATAACATACTATCATACAACCCTTTAGCATGAAATAACCCCACCCTTACCTTGGCAAATATGAAATCTTTCACCATAACTCTAAGCTTTTCTCCAAAATAAATCTTTCAAACATAATTTGGAGACACACCTAAAAACCAGTTCGGAAATCAGCTTATCAGACGAACTTAAAATCCTCAAAATCAAAATCGCTCCGGTCAGAACTTACCTCTATGAGTCAGGAACGTTGTGTCAAAACCATGCGAAGATCCAACGGTTGGATTGAGAGATACATCCGTTTTGCTAAGGTGACTCAATGCTGAAACTTGCTGCGAAAATGAGGTTTCTTCTAGCTTTTCTCTTCCACCATTGTTCTCTTCCCTTTTGCCTCTTTTCTCTTCTACCTATCTTTTCCCCCAATTGAAAATAGTAACCTCTAAAACCCTAACCTTCTCTTACTATCTCACTTATGTCAATTGGGCTTAACCCACCAATCCATCCATTATGTTTCTATCACTTAGGCCCATTTAGTTATATCTCTCTAATAACTCAATTAAGTCAAACAACACAAACACTCACATAATTAAATACTTAAATAATTATTATATCACATAATAACTAAATAAATAAGTTATTATTAAAAACACCAAACAATATAATTTCTAATATAATTAATAAAAATATTAATAAAAATCGGGATGTTACAACTCTCCCCCACTTAGAATATTTTCGTCCTCGAAAATACCATCGACACAACCATCTCATCTCCAAAACTACACTTACTCTCCCCAGAATCACACGAACACAAAGGCGTTCCACACCTTCGACCATACAAAGCTTCAAAATACAAGCTCTCAAAAGATCCTCAAGTTACTGAATCGTCTTCTCCGTTTGACCATCAGCTTGCGGATGATAAACAAAACTCAAACACAACTTAATAATCAAAGTACTCTACAAAACTTTCCAAAATCTAGAAGTAAACTTCGGATCTCTATCAGAAACAACACTCGATGGAATACCATGCCAACTCACAATCTTTTCAAAATACAACTTTGCAAGTCTCTCCATCCGATAAGCCCTGCTTATCGGAATAGAGTGAGCAAAATTCGTCAATCCATCTACAATGACCCAAATTGCCTCACAATTAATCGATTTCCTAGAAAAACCCAAAACAAATCCATAGAAATGCTATCCCACTTCCACTCAGGAATGGACAACGGTTGCATCAAACCAGACGGTTTCTGATGTTCAATCTTTGACTTCTGACAAGTCAAACACGAATACACAAATTCCGCAATATCCTTCTTCATACCTCGCCACAAAAGTAACTTTCTCAAGTCTTGATACATCTTAGTAGCACCAGGATAATTACTCAACCACTTTGATGCCCTTCATCCCAAAAATTCTCTTTTTCAAATCCGAAACATCTGGAATACAAATTCAATCACGACATCTCATGACACCGTTCTCGTCAATCCGAAAATTATCACCTTATCCTCAATTAATCAATTTCATCTTGTCAACCAATTTCAAATCCGATTTCTGACCTTCTCTAATCTCATCAAGAATACCACAAGTAAGCTTCAACATACCAAACTCAAATCTCGAAATTATTCCAACAATTCCAATTCTTGAATCATCAACATAGACATATGCAATTATTTCCTACTCAATGCATTGGCTACAACGTTCGCTTTTCCCGGATGATAATTCAAAGCAAAATCCTAGTCCTTCAAGAATTCCAACCACCTTCTCTGTCTCATATTCAACTCTTTCTGATCAAGCAAATACTTCAAACTCTTGTAGTCACTATACACATCGAATCTCGATCTAAATAAGTATTGCCCTCGAAGTTTTAAAACAAAAACAACGGCGGCCAACTCAAAATCTTGCGTCAGATAATTTCTCTCATGAATCTTAAGTTGCTTTAGAGCATAAGCTACAACTTGTCCTTTTTGTTTCAACATAAAGCCTTGCAAAACCTTCCTTCTTCTTAACCAACAAAAACATATGCACCTCTAGACGACACACTCGAACGAATCAACCTCTCCTCAAACAAATCTTCAAGTTGAGTCTTCAACTCTTTCAACATCATAAGCAGACATCCTATATGGAGTCCTCGATACAAGACTAGTTCCAGGAACTAAATCGATCGAAAACTCAACTTTTCTTTCTGACGGTAAATCACTTACATCTTCAGGAAACACTTATGCAAATGCGCCAACTATCGATAATCCCCCAATCGTTATTTCCTCATGAACATCCAAAGTTGCAAACAACCTAAACAACATCGCACCATCTTGCACAGACTTATTCACTTCCAATATTATCAAGCTGGTAAGACAAGTCTATCTCATTACAATACGATTCTGTCTACTATCAACAAGAGATTAAGGGTGATCAGTTCCTCAATTTGTCAATAGATAGCCGACAATCATAATGGTAGCGTAAACCATCGTTACTTAACTGCAATAGAATCCTTTACGTCACCAAAAGTACCATACTTCATTTACTCCCAAAATCATTTGAACATGCTAACACACACCTTGTGATAACATTAGAACATAATTCCTTTACACCACTATCAACACTTTTTATTCTTGGAATCATACTCGTCCCTTCGCATTTCTAACTCCGACTTGAACGTTTCAACAACTTCGACAACTTTTCCAATCTCTTGCCAAGGATCCCTTGACAAGGTCTACCGTAATTCGTCGCTTAATAATTATTCTTACGTCAACATCCTACGCAACGGTTACTTAAACTGATAACTTCACAGTCCACCAATAATGCTGAATATGACAACTTCCTAAATTCCATCTTATAACAATTGTCCTTATTCCAAGACGTTCCGACTTGTTAAACAACCAAAATCTTAAATCCATGTTACCTTCGAATTCGGAAACCAACAAACTTCTACATTGCTTGCTCTGTCTCCTTAAGAAATATATTGCACCAATAACTTACAACTGAAACATATCCAAGAAGCACAGCTTCTTCCCTACTTCGCTCAAACTAACCCTGCAACAAAACGAACAAGTACCAACAGTGTTTCACACACATGTCGCGTACTAAGGAATAAAACACTAACATCATTCAACTATCACACAACTCAACTGACTCGACAACTTGGCCGGACGGACCAACCAGGCTCTGATACCACTAATGTAACACCCCAAATTCTACCCAAAAATATCATGCGAGAAATCAGAGTATTTTAAAAACTATCAACAATGCATTTGGGATATCACATTTACTTCCTATAAACAACTCATAAACAGCTACATAGCACTTTAATCTCAGAGAAGCACAAAACAACTTATAACAGCTCTTAGACAAACCAACTTCATTTTAATATGCAGCGGAATCATAACATTCGAATTTATAAACAAATCATCTTATTTAATCGGAAACAACTTCAAACATCATAGTACTTCTCATTATTCAATTTGGAACTCAACAACTAAAACATGAACAACATAGAAACAACAATATAGACAACCCCCGAGTGCTACGTATCAGAGCGACACACCAACCAGACACGGTGAATCTACAAACTTCCACATCTATACTTGAGTACCTGCCTATTTCCCATAGTAGGGGAAACATCAGCAGAAGGGGTGAGATATCAAACATTATAAAGGAAAGTATGATAATACATATAGCAAAGATAAAATCATACACAATTCACCACTTCTCAATATAAGCAATTTGCATCACAACAATAATGTTAACTATCAACTATAACAATGTATTCAAGTTTACAAGTATGTCATTCAAGCACATAATAACATATACTTCATAATCACAACATAAATTAATACAACTATCAACAATGGCAAAACATGGTTCATATATTCCACATATATACATATATCATTAATACATATATATATATATATATATTTGCATTCTCATCATATACGTTTCATTTACATATATCACCAAAATCATGTATCAAACATCACCAAATTTAATTATCACATCTCATGCACACATAACAATCACCTAATCACGTAATTACATATATTCAAACATCACATAACTCCAATGTAACTCAATGCAAGACATGTGACTCTATGCATGTGGTACCCAATATGGACCCAAAGTTCCACCGCTTCCGATTCATATAGAATCTAGCCACGCTTCAGATCCGGACAAGACCAAAGCCACCAAATGTAAACATATAGTTTACCGCTTTCCGATTCACTCTAGAATCCAAGCCACGCTTGTGTTTCAAAGCAATTCCACCTATGTTTCAAGGCAAACTATGATATGAATGTATGTACAATCTCACAAATATATGCAATTAAGATCATCTCTACCATCTTAACTTTCCACATATCACAATAATTCAACTCTATGAATTATCCACCAATTGTACACAACATTCACAACACTCACACATCATTCACATATGAGAGGCCAATTAATCAATTATGATTCACACAATCCAATTAACACTAGTAATCATACTATCTCATGTTAATTCTCATTTTTCTCAATTATACATGAACACACATTTTCAACATCAAGCAATTAGTCATTAGAATTAATGCTAACCAACTAACCATAAAGAATCAATATCAAAACAACATCATTGGCATGACAATATATATTTCTCAACATACATATTCAAGCCAAAACACAATTACAAACAATTTCTCAAAATACCGTAATTTACCGATAAACCAAATAATTGGTCCAAGCTCAAGTATATTCCAATCACATAGACTTATTGGAATCAATTCAACTAATAATTTAACTATCCAATTAATAATTAAACTATATTAATTTTAATTCAACTATTATATTTCTATTCCATTGTTTTCCAATTCTATAACAAAACCCATTATTTCACTATCAATGGTTTACTCACAACAAACATAACAATCTAATACACATAGATTATCAATTGCACACAACTTATCACATTTATATCATCACATTCCAACAATCATCAAATACCCAAAATTGCAACATAGAAGAACATGGATATCAAAGTATAAAATTAAACCCACTATAACATACTATCATACAACCCTTTAGCATGAAATAACCCCACCCTTACCTTGGCAAATATGAAATCTTTCACCATAACTCTAAGCTTTTCTCCAAAATAAATCTTTCAAACATAATTTGGAGACACACCTAAAAACCAGTTCGGAAATCAGCTTATCAGACGAACTTAAAATCCTCAAAATCAAAATCGCTCCGGTCAGAACTTACCTCTATGAGTCAGGAACGTTGTGTCAAAACCATGCGAAGATCCAACGGTTGGATTGAGAGATACATCCGTTTTGCTAAGGTGACTCAATGCTGAAACTTGCTGCGAAAATGAGGTTTCTTCTAGCTTTTCTCTTCCACCATTGTTCTCTTCCCTTTTGCCTCTTTTCTCTTCTACCTATCTTTTCCCCCAATTGAAAATAGTAACCTCTAAAACCCTAACCTTCTCTTACTATCTCACTTATGTCAATTGGGCTTAACCCATCAATCCATCCATTATGTTTCTATCACTTAGGCCCATTTAGTTATATCTCTCTAATAACTCAATTAAGTCAAACAACACAAACACTCACATAATTAAATACTTAAATAATTATTATATCACATAATAACTAAATAAATAAGTTATTATTAAAAACACCAAACAATATAATTTCTAATATAATTAATAAAAATATTAATAAAAATCGGGATGTTACACGTGGCACCAGTTATATCTCATGCTAATTACAAATATTTTGTAACTTTTATTGATGATTATAGTCGATTCACGCGGGTCTATTTTTTGCGATCAAAAGATGAAGTCTTTTCAGCTTTCAAATTTTTTCATGCTTATGTTCAGACCCAATTTTCATCAAAAATAAAAATATTTCGCTCGACAATGGAGGGGAATACATGTCACACTCATTTCAGGAATTTTTGCAATCCAATGGCATTGTATCTCAAAGGTCATGCCCCTCAACTCCACAACAGAATGGAGTAGCGGAAAGAAAAAAACCGACATTTGCTCGATGTTGTTCGTACCCTTTTGTTGGAGTCTCATGTGCCTTCACGATTTTGGTGTGAAGCCCTTTCCACCGCTGTCCATCTTATAAACAGAATGCCATCTCCATCAATAGGTAATGAATCCCCTTTCATTCGGTTATATGGTCACGCACCAAATTACTCCACTCTTCGAGTCTTTGGTTGTGTGTGTTATGTCCATCTTACTCCACAAGAACGCACCAAGCTTACTGCACAATCTGTTGAATGTGCTTTTCTCGGATATTCTCCTCATCAAAAGGGATTTGTATGTTATGATCCTAACCTTCGTAGGATTCGTGTATCTAGAAATGTCATTTTCCAAGAAAATTTATATTTTTTTGCATCACATCAGGATCTCATCTCGTCTCCAATTTCTATTTTGCCACTGTTTTCTAACTCCCATTCAGGTCAACAATCTTCTAAACCTCTCTTGACCTACAAAATACGTAGTACTGCCGCTCAAAATCAACCAACGGATGGGCCCCCTCAAGAAAATTCCTTGGCTCCTGGTCCAGTAGAAGAAGAACCAGAACCAGCTCCTCTACGACGCAGCTCACGTGATAGAAAACCCCCGGAAAGGTATGTCAAATGCATGAAAACATCATTATCTTCTATTCCTATTCCTTCATCTTATAAACAGGCCATGGATAATGATTGTTGGCAGAAAGCTATTAAAACAAAACTTCTTGCTCTGGAAGAAAATCAAACTTGGGATATAGTGCCATGTCCCTCATCTGTTAAGCCTTTAGGCAGCAAGTTTGTGTTCTCCATAAAGCTGCGTTCGGATGGATCCATAGATCGATACAAGGCTCATTTAGTTGTGCTTGGAAATAAGCAAGAATATGGACTAGACTATGATGAGACGTTTGCTCCGGTTGCCAAGATGACAACCGTACGCACTATTCTTGCTATTGCTGCGTCACAAGCTTGGCCACTACATCAAATGGATGTCAAAAACGCATTCCTCCACGGTGATCTTCAGGAGGAAGTTTACATCAAGCTTCCTAATGGTATGCCTACACCTTCACCTAATACTGTTTGCAAACTGAAACGATCTTTATATGGATTGAAACAGGCACCAAGAGTATGGTTTGAAAAATTTCGATCGACACTAATTGGTTTTGAATTCAATCAAAGTCAGTATGACCCATCTCTTTTCATACAAAGGACTCCTAAAGACATCGTGGTGCTTCTTGTCTATGTGGATGACATTGTCGTCACCGGTTCTGATCAAGATGGTATTTCTAGAATCAAACACCTGCTGCATTCAACTTTTCAAATGAAAGAGTTAGGCCGTCTCACTTATTTCTTGGGTTTAGAGGAGCATTATCATCATGAAGGTATTTTTCTAAATCAACAAAAGTATATTCAAGACTTGGTCCAGCTAGCTGGACTCACAAATGCAGCCCCTGTTGACACTCTTATGGAAGTTAATGTTAAATATAGAAGAGATGAAGGTGACCTTCTTGATGATCCCACTCAATATCGCAAACTGGTAGGAAGTCTTATCTATGTAACTATCACTTGCCCAGATATTTCTTTTGCTGTACACACAGTTAGTAAGTTCATGCAAGCTCCACGACATTTCCATCTATCAGCGGTACAACAAATCATTAGATACCTCCTTGGCAGTCCAAAGCGTGGTTTTTTTTTTCCGTTGATTCATCAATCAAACTCCAAGCATATAGCGATGCCGATTGGGCAGGATGCCCAGACACAAGAAAATCCACTACTGGATGGTGTATGTTCCTAGGAAATGCTCCTATTTCATGGAAATGTAAGAAACAAGATTCAGTCTCAAAGTCATCCACAGAAGCAGAATATCGCGCAATGTCTGCCGCTTGTTCTGAAATAATATGGTTGCGCGGTCTTCTTATTGAGCTTGGATTCTCTCAACAACAACCAACTCCGCTACACGCTGACAATACCAGTGCCATTCAGATAGCAGCAAATCCAGTTTACCATGAACGGACAAAACACATCGAGGTTGATTGTCACTCTATTCGGGAAGCCTATGATAGAAGAGTCATCAATTTACCACATATCTCAACATCAGTTCAAACAACTGACATTTTCACTAAAACATTGACACGTCAGCGACACAATTTTCTACTTGGCAAATTGATGCTTGTAGATTTAACAGCATCAATTTTAGGGGGGATGTCAACAGAATCATGGGCAGTAATTAGAAAATTATTAGAAATAATTCTGTTGAGATTGTACATTTATTTGTAATATTTATTCTCTTAATTAGTATAATTAGCTGTAAATGTAAATATGACAGCTTAGGAAATAATCGTGTATTTATATGTGAAATCAAAATGAAAAGAATAACAGTTTTGTCCAAACCTTTGTCTTAGTTAACAGATTAAACCGAAACCAGATATGAAAGATAGATGCGTGTCGTGGAAAAACAATGAAGGATTCATTGTCAAAGGTAGCTTTGAGAGGTTGGAAGATGTAAGATGTGAAGGACTTATTGTAGAGGAAGGTATTCTTGGAGAATTGAGAAAAGCTTTCGAGATCCACATTGCAAACTTGAATGGAGCTTGTTAGAAGAGGGATTACTGAGGCAAGACAGTTGTGGTATAAAATCCTTAGATGGCTTGACTTGCAGTTTAGGCTTCAGTTTAGTGTAGAGTTAAGGCAACATTACTTTAAGAATATGTTTTGATATCAGTACTCTCTTACATGGTTTAATATAATTGAGGACACTTGTAACATTTTAATGCACTTCACTATTTTTTAAAATTTAAATAGTACTTGAACAAATGTTTAAATAACAAATATATTTTATTTCTATCATCTTCAATCTTGATTTGGATTTTACTTATCCGATTATGACCCACATATTCAAATACAAATTTAATGGTTTTTGATCTTTATTTTCAACAAAAACCATTGATAAGTGTCAAAATATCGTTATTTTGAGTATATAATTTTGACACTTATTGATTCTATTCTTATAGTTTTTGTAATAAAATCTCAACTTTTGTGTATATATGTGTATACTTGAGTTTTCATTCGTTTTATGTATTGTTTGATAGTGTTTCCTTTGTATTATAGGTATTTATATATATCGGAGCCTCGAGGAATAAAGTGTCGAAGGCACAACTTCGATTTCGTAGTTTTGGAGCAATAAAATGAAAATCATGCAGAAGCTCACTAAGCCACCTTCAAGCGCACTTCTATAGGCTCAAAATAAGGATGATAAAACTCATCAATTTGGTTTCCATTTAATTATTTTTAGATAGAGCATTGAATAAGCTTTCAAACGCTCCGAACCAGGTGCAGTTTGGAGTTACGGTTCTCAAGTTATGACGGAAACAAAATTTGATTTTTTCTACTACTCGAGATTGCCTGAGACAGCAGCTCGTTAAAAGGGGCAAAAATCACATTTTTTAGGTTATGTTTTGGGGTATTTGTTCTCAACTCATCAAACTATCATTTTTAGGCTAGATTAGGTTAGAAAACAACTATGGAGCTTGCATTTGGATGAATGAAGGTGGATTGAGCGTCGAACAAAGCTGACAAACTGAAAGATTTTTGGTTCATTTCTCTTCCTCTTTTTGTTTTCTCTTATAATTGGGTTTTGTGTATGTATTTACTTTGAACTCATGCATATTTGTCGCCCATGGCATTATATAAAACTTGGTTTATAAATATGTGTTGATTGTTGTCTTAGATTTTTATTCTATGCTCGGGATTTGTGTTGCTTTAGAGATAAACTTCTTGAATCCTTATCTAGGATGATTATCTGTTAGTTTATGAACTCTAGAGATAAATTTAGAGATGACAATCACTTTGGTATCCGTTCTTAATGCTTTCGTGTTTGAGTGGCGCGGGAGAGATCACCGACGCGAGAATATAGATGTTCTCACGACTTTGTGTTAGAGATAACCTTAGTTGCGAGTTGATCTCATAGGTGCTCTAGAGATGGACACCGATGTGAGAGATACGTGATGACATAGACGAGTATCGTAGGTTGAGTATAACTGGTCGATAAGATTAAGTTTGTGAGAAGTAGATTGTATGCAATGCTTAATAAATCTTATCTTTCCGAATAATGAATTATTTTGTGTTAATATTTACTTTTCCGTTTTTATACTTTTGTTCATTCAAACCCGAGTTGGAAACCATATAAACTGTTGAATGACATTCTCACCATCTCTGTGGACACAAAAAATTCCGGAGTAATATTTCTGGAGTAATAATGAATTGTTTTGGGCCCTTTTGAATTTTAAAAGTATTCTCAAATGATGCCTATGAGATGGAAGAGTTAGCAGAGGATCGAAGGATCCTAAAAGTAAATGAAAAATACTTGAAGAAGTACAAATCATTCCTTCAAGAGATCAACATAATGGCGAAATAACAATAAAATAGTGCGAAGCCAAAATGGTGTAATTTAAGAAAAGCGCCAAAATGGAAATATTCCAACATTATACATCTTAAAGAAACAGTCATCCATGAAAATATTCGAACGTAAAATGACATAAGACACAAAAACAAGATTGGAGTTAAAAGTCTGAAGAAAAAAAACTAGATGTTTAAAGATCAAAGTCATTGGAAAGGGAAGCTTTCAGTTGAGCATATTGTGAAACAGACACAGCCAGGTGACGCTCAATTACAATACATTGTCTCTTCAACTCTTCGATTTCGGTCTCCAATTGTTGGGCCTTTTTGATATGTTGAATACCAGTCTTTACTTCTTCGTCTAGCTCCTGGTGGTCGAGTTGTCGGATCTCATCCTGACGATCCTTCCTAGCTTATATCTTTTGCTTCAATTCTTCGATTTGTTGCTCCCATGACTTAATATTCTTCTCAATAGTTGCATATTCCGCCTCATACTTCGAGTTTTGTGTTTTCATGGTTTCAACTTTGACGTTCGAAGCACTGGCAGCATCCCACGAGGAAGTTTGAGCATTTGTTTTATCAGCAATTTTTTGAGAAACATCCTGTTTTCGGAGTTTATCTGACTGGAGTTGGTAAATTAAAAAGCCCAAGGAGATTAACACTTGAGAGACCTCTTCAGAAACAGTTAACACATCTACTTTTTTTCAGCAATTCCTTAAGGCCAAAGCAGATGTTGGCATTATTCTTCACAGCATGAACCGTGTCTACATCGAAGATCTTCTCTTTGATTTGGCGAAGGATACTCTAGCTAGCTGATTCTGAAGTATTTTCACCCGAAGCTGTCGAGGAATATCCACCTTTATCATACGAACTACTCCTTGCACTCATCATAGCTTTAAGAAAGCTTGCGGGGTTTGTAGCCTTGAGTTTGTCTAGCCCAGCCTGAGTTGGAATTCGAGGAGTGTTGGCAGAAGCCGTCGTAGGTTGTTCAATCGTGCCAAAAGGTTGGTTCGATTTCTCCATCGTCTCTGGCATAATCAAAGCATCATTGTTACTTCCAGTAGACTGCTCATCTCCTTCGTCAACATTTGATAATTGTGGATTGTCTTCCATCTCAACATCTCGATCCTGATGTGGGATTTCTGGAGATGAATCATCTCGACGTATTATTTCATCATCTGGAAGTATTGCTTCGTCGAAACTAGATTTTTGATTTGTATTTAAAGCATCATCACATTCAGTATCTGAGTTGGTTGAGAAAATAGGTTGGAACACTTGTTGTTGAGTAGGGACTGCAAAAAAGAAAACCATTGAATTTATAATTCGATCCTTCGAAGGAAAACCTTTGTTAGATAAAGAAAAGAAATGAGCAAATACACACTCAAAAAATTATCGGACAGAAGGTTATCAGATAGAGGATTATAAATTGGAGGGTTGGTATTCTTGAGGTTCGAGGTAGCAGAACCCATATCATCCTGCAAAAAAAAAAACAAAAAAAAGCAAAAAAAATGAATCACTTCATATCCGGAATAAGTGGAAAGCTTATAGAATAAATAAGAAATGCAATATACCTTGAGGTTAGCATTATCTGGACTAGAGTTGTGACTTTCAACAGCCGTTGCAGCTTCAATAACCTTTGGAGGTTGTTCTTTGGTTGATTGTTGTTCATTCGAAGCTCCAAATTTTGAGGTCCTGGAATTTTTCTCCTGAACCAAAGAAGCTGCAGCTTTTTGTCTCTTCCTAACGAGTAGTTTGGAGTGTGGAGGAGAATCATCTTTATGATCAGAATCGAGGGTGATACTTTCTGGAACCGTTTTTCGCTCTGGAGTGGGAGGTGGTTTTCGAGTATTCTAAAATAAAGCATGTTGGAATGTCACAGCAACAAATTAAGATGTATAAATCAAAATTCAAATGATTACCACTGGTTTGGGTTTGTTGGTGTTACTGGAATCTTCACTGGCTTTCTTATGCTTGGAAATAGTGGCGGGCTTTCGCGCAACAGCCGTCGATTCCTTAATAGTTTGCCTTCGGCTAAGAGCTATGATCAAGTAAAAGAAACAAACAAGTTAGTATGAAGTTTCTTTTCGAAAGAAAACATATAAATGAGATCGAAAAGATTCTCCAGTTCCAAACCTTCAAGTATCAGAGTTAGAACACGAACGTGTTCGAGACCAATATGAAGATGTCCTTTGAAACTATCCAAGGTATGCTTAGTCGGAACCACTCGTTCAGCGCGTTTTTTGGATTCCTCGCGAAGAATTTTTTTAAAATTCCCACAAACGAACCAGTCTGGAAATGGGGGACTAAAAGCCACACCAAAGTCAGCATTGGGTAATCGAGGAAATTTTGGAGGATACATTTTGAAAGCCACTTCATAACGTTGTTCAGGATGTACGTATGAGGGCAATTTCAGTTTATCTAGTTTTTTAGAAAACTTTTTGTTTAAAGTAAAAGCTACCTCACCAATGGTTCGACTAAGATCATTTTGCCTATAAGCAGTTTCAAATAACTTTTAGAACGCTTGTATTTCTTTAATATGTGTCGAAGTACCTTTCTTGGAACGCTCCTACGTAGAGGTGAAAGCCGTAGTTAGTTCTTTTGTCAGGGTGGGAACATCAAAGATTTTTTGCTGATAGTATTTCGACCACCATTTGTGGAATTCCATAGTACTAAAGAACGAAGGTCTAAAAGAGATAGGAGTAAGGGAGGTAATGTCGATATATCTGGCAGTCTTCGATTCAAAACTTTCTTCGGTTGAATACATAGAGTACAAGAACAAGTGGCTCTTCTTGTCGTACAAAGATCTGGGTTTGATTTGGACAAGTTCAAACTGTCGTGAAACGAGATTGGGTAGCTGAGGAGACCATAATGACTTTTTGTAATTCGCAACCTGTGGGATAACATTTTGGGGGAGTAAAAAATGCTTCCCAAATGGCTACGGATTCAGCCTTATGTTCTGGTAGGTGGGAGGGAACTCTCGAGTGAACCATTCTGGACCCACTTTCCTCTCAACAAAAGGAGCCATCAAAGGATTAAATCGATAGTGCTTGGCGAACATCATTATGTAGGCTCGAAAAGCTTCGGACATGTGACCACCTTCGTCTTAAGGGGTTAAGTAGGCTAATCTTGTCCCTTTGACTGTTCTGTTCTTATTAGCTTCATTGTCTTCGTCAATTATTCCTTTTTTGGGCAAGACAGTCTCAAAGGTAGCATTTAGCCATAATTGCAGCAGCCAAAAGGGTCCAGCGAAGAGTGTAGCGGCAAAAAATTACTCGACGCGTTTTCGCGCATTCGAAGTACAACAGAGTCGCCACCGAACTTTATTGATTCCAAGAAGGAAAGGGAAAATATCGATAAAACCCACAAATAAAAAGAAATGGATAAGATGGTCTTCGTAACCAAATTAGGGTTCGGGAGTCGGTTAAGCAAGGGGAAGGTATTAGCACCCCTCACCTCCATCGTACTCGATGGGACCCATTTAGTTAGTTTCGTGTTTGAGTGTTAGTGTAATGTTTGCGTTCTTTAGCTTATTAATCGAGAAAAGGTAAAGGAAAGAATTTTAGGGTTTTTATTATTATGAGGAAAAAGAAAAGGGTTTTTTATTATTATGCTCGCCAAGACGTTTGTATCTTGTGCCTACGTATTCCCTAGTGCAATGGGAAAGTCAGAGCAATCGTAGTTCGGACTAAGAACCACGAAATGTTTGTTGATTGATTTTAGCGAGAGGTACTCGATCGCTTTCAAATGGAAATACTACGCGCACATGGATATGATATCACTACAAGAATGGATGACTAAATCAAGATAAGACATGATTTTGGCCATCATCGCATTCGAGTGGAAGATGTTCGATCTTCACATGTGGAAGTATGTTCGTATTGAAAATTGGATAAGTGTCTCGTTTATGAAAAGAGTTTTAAAAGCCATAAGGCAAAAAGGTTGAATGAAATTGAAGTTGTGTTTTAAAGGGACATTTAGCAAAGGATTGAGCATAGGTGTTCACCTAGCGCGTCTTTACCCAAGGTATTGAACAGGAGCGAGCCCCATTTTCACTTGTTGTCCTTATTCAAAAGATCAAGGTATTCAAGAGGTGTGCACTTCTTGTCACATGATCTCTTTGATTTGATTAATGTGTTTGGATTCAAAAGATCAAGGTATTCAAGAGGTGTGCACTTCTTGTCACTTGATCACTTTGATTTTATTAATGTGTTTTGATTCGAAAGATCAAGGTATTCAAGAGGTGTTCACCCCTTGTCACAGGATCTTTCGGTTTGATTAATGTGTTTTAGTTTCAAAAGATCAAGGTATTCAAGAGGTGTTCACCCCTTGTCACAGGATCTTTTGGTTTTATTAATATGTTTTAGATTCAAAAGATCAAGGTATTCAAGAGGTGTGCACTTCTTGTCACTTGATCACTTTGATTTGGTTAAAAAAAGGTTCAAAAGATCAAGGTATTCAAGAGGTGTTCACCCCTTGTCACTTAACCTCTTGATTTTATTAAAGAAATGTTCAAAAGATCAAGGTATTCAAGAGGTGTGCACCCCTTGTCACTTGATCACTTTGTGTGATTAATGAAAGGTTAAAAAGTGTTAATCCAAAAGAATCGAGGTATTCAAGAGGTGTACACCCCTTGTCACACGACCTTTCGGTATGGTTTAAAGAAAGTTTTAAAAGAAGAGACTCAACGTTGGATCGAGAAATTATTTGTATCAACTTGGCGTTGGACCAAGATTTATTTATTTTTGGAATGAGATTGATCTAATATTTTTGCTTTTTTTTTTATAATAAAAAAAATAGAATTTGAATATATAAACATATTTTTGTATTTTTAAATAGGAAATTTCAACAATTATATAACTAAAATTGAAACAAGTGAACTAATATAATAAAATAGACTAAAAAACAAAGCATAACATGGGGGGTTTAAAAGAGGAATGGGCGCTGGGCCCAAATAGATTGGCCCAAAATAACATATTCTGCCCTAGGAGGGGGGTGTATCGCAAAGACAGGGTCCAACAAGAGAAAAGCCATTGGGCTCTGAACACTACAGCCCAAAATAAATAAAAAAAACGGCCTAAGTCAAGAAGAAGGAAACCTAAAAACTAAAAGAAACTCAGCCGCTTCCTCTGTTTCCAGCTTCACATTTTTTCACACGAACAACAATAGCAAACGTGTTCTATCCTCACCCTTGCCCAGAATTCCTTCGGCCTCCTCTCTTAATCTCTCACGATTTCTCCCCTAAACTCTCTCTGTTTCTAACTTCTCTCGAATCTCTCTGTTCTTCTTCGAACAAAAACGACAATGAAAACTCCTATTCTCTATCTGTTTCATTCATCTATGTCAGTTTCTCTTCCATTCAATTTCTTTTACTCAGTTTCCCAACAAACATCACAAAATCAAAAACACATAATCTCAATCCTACAATAAATGAGGACAACATTCAACATGGGATCAAGCATACAAAATTTCAGCATAATTTTCAGTTCAAAAGCAATATACCGACGCGTAGAAAGAGTTTAACAGTTACCGATCGAAGAAAAGATTGTTGTTCAGGAAGTTTATTATGAATTAGTTGCTGATGATGTCATGTATGGTGCGTCGGTGACCGTTGTTGCTGAGCGTGGTGGAGAATCGAATCTGCTGCGTGCTGAGTTGAATTTGGTATTGTTGTTGTTGTTTGTTGGATTGTCGATTCTGAAAGTTTGAAGCTATTCGGAGTTGCTTTGTGACTGATTTGAGTTGTTGAAAGAGTTTGTTCGGTGAAGGATGTATTCACGTTTTTGTGGTTGTTGAAGGTTTGATGTGAGTTGTATGAAGGTTGCGGTTCTGTATGAGTGGATTGAAGGGATAGTTTGAGGTTGTCGTATGCTGAGAGTGTTTTAACAGAGGTTTTGAGTGAGTTTTTTTTGAAGAAGAACTCAAAAGAATTTCAGCAGAGTTTTTCCTCAAGTTTTTCTCCTCGTGTCGCTCCCCCTATGTGTGCTGTGAATCTCTATTCTTATAGATAGAATTGGTGAATTTTTGGGGGGAAATTGGGTGTGTTTTCAAACAATTATGGTATACTGAATTGTTTCTTTTTGTTGCAGGTTCTGTCTGATCCATTTTTGTGCAATTTTCGGACAGTAATGTGCAGCAAGGTTGGTGGAGCAGGGTCACGGCCCCTATAGTGTAGGGGCAGGCATGGGATAGCAAGCAGAAGAAGACAAATTCTGTTTCTTTGTATATTTTTGTTTGACTTTGTGCAAACTGGACTTTACAAAAAAGGACAAGGGCCCAACATACAAAAGTCCTTTGTATTTGGACAAAAAATTCTAAAACTATAAGAACAATAATAAATGATAATAATAAAAAGAAATTGTTGGTAAAAATAAAATAAAAAATGAAATAAAATAAAGATAAAGATAAAAAGATGATTTTGTTTTTAATAATAGTCTCATTAAGAGATTCTTGAAAATTAAATATATAAAAAAAATATAAGAATACATAAATCAATAAACTATCTATATATATTTCTATATTTCTAAAATGATAATAATAAAAACAAAAAAATCTATGCAATCTAAAATAAAAATTCGAACAAATGTTTACTCGTATAAAATTACGCAAGGATGCAAAATGTAAGCTATTTTTGTTGACTTTAATAAAAAATCTTTTTTTTTTTCAAAATATGCAAAAAATGCGAATTAATTGAAATACAAATGTGACACAACCAAAAATGAATGAAATTTGTAGGGCAAAAATTGGGGTGCGACAGATATTTCCCCTTTCCTTCTTGGAATAAATAAAGTTCGGTGGCGACTCTGTTGTACTCCGAGCGCGCGAAAACGCTCGAGTCACATTTTTCCGCTACAGAAAGTGGCGACTCTGCTGGGGACTATCCTAAGAGAGTCAACCCTAGTTTAGTTTGTTTTATGCTTGAGTGTTTTATTTTGTTTGTTTATTCTTGTGTTTTTTATGCTTGTGTTCTTTATATTTATTCTTGTATTATTTATGTTTCTTTACTCCTGTTTTATCGCTTTTATTTATTTCTGTATATACTCATTTATGTGTATGGGAATGATATTTGAGTGAAGCTCTCAACCCGAGCTTTTGAAAAACAAGAGAAAAACATAAGTTAGGAGGTGGTTGTGTAGTGCTAGTCCCCAAGGTGAACACCTTGAATGGCTAATACGAGAACCCCACTTGGAGGAGACTTAGTCATGAGATTTGTCATAAGATGGTTCGCCCATCGCATGGCGGAAATCTGATTTCGTCGCTAACTCCAAGGACCTTTAGAACCCGTTCCATCTAAAGAAGTTATGTATTGATCCTCAAGGTGCACTCCTTGTCTGATTGGTACAATAACTTCGCCTAGAGGTTGCATATTCATGAAATTCGTTATAAGACGGTTCACCTGTCGCATGATGAAATTCTGATCATGCTTGGATGCCTCTAGGAACCGTTATATACAAAAACTTTAGAGCTAACCTCGTGAGGGGATTTTTGGGTAAAGAACTTAGAACTGCCCTAACTTAAGGAGCCTTCCTCAATAGGTTGTGTTTGTTATCACGCTTTGCATCCAAACATTGCATGACATTGCATAGCATTTGCATCATGCAAGTACCTCATTCCAACTGTCTCTTTCATTCAGTTATCTGTCAAACTGGTTCCTCCACACGAGTACGAGACTAGAGCCAACGTCAGACGAAGAATGGCGGACCAAGAACAACACAATGC
Source organism: Vicia villosa (assembly GCF_029867415.1). Lineage (NCBI taxonomy): Eukaryota > Viridiplantae > Streptophyta > Magnoliopsida > Fabales > Fabaceae > Vicia > Vicia villosa. The sequence continues at coordinate 1,009,314 of NW_026704976.1, read as the reverse complement.
TGAAGTTCGAATGGAAATTGAGGATTTGAAGTCAGGAATGACTAAGCTCACTGAGATGTTGCAAGTTCTGATTTCTAGAGGGGAACCACCTCAAAGGACTGTCATTCAAGAGGTCGCCGACAATGTTGAAGACCCTATTCCTGTTCAAAGGCCAGCCACTACTTGGCCTGAGTTTGGCTTACCTCCGGATTATTCTCCACCTCATGCCACTACTGCTATGATAGGTCAACCTTCACGACCAATGTTCCAAGCACCAATCATGACTGAGTCTCAGCCAATTGTGCACGCTGCTGGCCAAACCACTTATGAAAATCCTCTCTTCGAGTACCAAGCTGGCGACATTGATGAAGTCAAAGAACAATATCAAGTCTTGGAGAAAAGACTAAGAGCTATGGAAGGCGCTGATTACTTTGGGGTTGCTGCTGAGAACATGTGTTTGGTTTCCGACCTGGTCATACCTGCCAAGTTCAAAACTCCTGAGTTCGAAAAGTACAAAGGGTACACTTGTCCAAGAAGTCATTTGACCATGTACTACCGCAAGATGGCTGCCTATACCAAGAACGACAAATTGCTGATTCACTGCTTTCAAGATAGTCTGACTGGCGCTTCCCTGAAATGGTATATGGGACTGGAGAAGGGTCGTATCCATTGTTTCCAAGATCTGACTGATGCTTTCATGAAGCAATACAAGTACAATCTGGACATGGCTCCTGATCGCCGTCAACTTCAAAACATGTCTCAAAAGGAAAGAGAATCGTTCAAGGAGTATGCTCAGCGCTGGAGAGAGCTAGCTTCTCAAGTGGAACCTCCTCTGGCTGAAAAAGAATTAACTGGAATGTTTATGGATACTCTCTCATCTATCTATTGGGAGAAGATGATTGGAAGCGTTTCCTCCAACTTTACTGATTTGGTGACCATTGGTCAAAGGCTAGAGGAAGGAATCAAGAAAGGCAAGGTTGCCAATGCTGCTGAATCCTCCAATGGGGCAAGAAAATCTTTTGGAAACTTCTTTAAGAAAAAGGAAGGAGAAACAAATGCTGTGAGTGATGAAGGAAGAAGACCTCGTCAAAGGACTAATAACTATGATCAACCAATTGTAGTTACAGTTGCTCCTGTGACCAAGGTTCCGCAAGTTCAAGCTCCTCAACCTCAAGCTGCCATTCAGAATCAGAATCGTGGTAGGACGACCTATGATCCTATTCCCATGACTTACACTGAGCTATATCCTGCACTAGTCAAGAAAGGTCTGATTACAACAAGAGCTTTTACTCCACCGAATCCTCTTCCACCCGGTTTCAGATCCGATCTGCATTGTGAATTTCATCAAGGTGGTGCTGGCCATAATTTGGAAAGTTGTTTCGCGTTGAAGGCTAGAGTGCAAGAATTGATGAGGGCAAATATGTTATATTTCAAGGATATCAATCCCAATGTTGTCAAGAATCCTTTGCCTGAGCATGACAAGAGTGGCTGAGGACAAAGAAAGCCAAGTTACCTCCCTAAAGCCAAGTGTTTCGTGATAGGATAGCTCCTCCTTGTCGCTGATTAGTCACTAGGCCTTGTTTCGTTTTGTTTGCAATTTCCTTATGTTATTTTGTGTACTGCATTTGAACTTTGTTTGTTCCTTAATGTTAATTTTAATGAAATGAGCATTACATATTTGAATCAATCCATTTACATCCACTATGTGCTTCTTTATGTTTTATTTTTTTTAAAAAAAAAAAAAAAAAAAAAACAAATATATATCTCTTCTTCATTTTCTTTATCAAGCTTTTGTTTATGCAAAGATTGGAGGGAGGATGATGACAACAAATACCCAAATTGTTGAATTGTATGCTTTTAAATAAAACTTTGCTGATGATGTACAGGCATTGTTTCAATCCCCAAACACTGGAGAAATAAGGAAGTTAATCCCTTGTCAACCCCTTTGAGCCTTTGGAGTTGAAGTTTCTTTTTTTAAAACGGAAAAACCCGCAATTTTAACCTGGGGTAGGGTAGGTCTCAGTTAATTTACATGTGCATTCAAATTCAAGATAATCATTAAGTACACCTTTCAATAAGGGTTTCAATCAAAAGTGACCAAGATGGTTATCATCAATCATCATCGAGGCAGTCACTATCTTTCCAAATACAAAAAAATATTTCAAAAAAAAAAAAAAGGGCCCGCTAAGTCAGAACCTACGAAGGAGACTTAGGAAAAATTGGGGCATCTCGCTGACTGTGATCTCATATGAAACAGTTTAGGCAAAAGTTAGGGATAAAAAAAAAAAAGAAAGATAAGTCAATAAAATCCTAAACGACCACAAAATGTTGTGACTATCAAATGAAGAGGTGACTGCCATCTCGAAGATTCCCTTGGTCTTTAAACCGTCATCATATGAATGGGTGCAATTCCAAAGTCTCTTGGAACCTGAATGCATAATTTGATTTAATTGAGCGTAGGATTGGAGATCATCACGAAGAATGGGGTGGGTACAAATGATTTTGAGCCTATATCCTTTGTTTCTGAAACCGTGAACCAAGCCACGTTACAACCTTCAAAAGACCTAATTGAAGCAAGGTTTATTTTGAAAGCATACTACAACAAGGTTGCGTTAACCTGACTCCTAAAGATCTTTGCAAATCGTTTGTTTTACCACACCTTTTGCTTTATCCATCACTTTGAATGTCTAAACAATTGTGTTTGGACCTTTGATTCATTTGCTTTACATCAATAGCATTATTCCAATAAATGATTTTGATTTCAAAATATGCTTTGAGCGTTGCATTAAAATTACCATTTTGAATGAACATTTTATTTACAAGTACTCATCTTTCAAGGAAGTTCAAACAGTTGAGAAACTTGATCGGTGATCCTATCAGGGGCACGTTACTTCAAGATCCTGTTATTCAAGACTTATACTGGGGCACATGTTCCCGACATTCATTTCAAAGAACTGAAGCCACGATCAGTTAATAATCAGCTAGTCAGGGGCAGTTTTCTTCAGCGATCCCCAAGCAGTTTATCAGTCCTTCTCAAAAGGATCATCAGTGTGACATGACAGATTTGGCAATGTTCTTGTGTTGAGGAATCAGAATTCCAATCTACCCTCATAAAAGAGTCTACTTCAGTTGTCATAACCAAATGCATTACATTACATTCACATATCATGCATAGGAAAATTCAATATCATGCATAGAAACAAAATTCATACTCATTTGCATTCTTTCAAGGTCTCGTTGTTATCCTTGCTTAAGATCAAAGCCCAAATTACTTGGCACCTACCAAAGCAGATGTCTGTATAATTGCCTCTCTTCGTCCAAAGCTATTATTGGATACTTTTTGTTTCTCTTTGTCCAAAGCTACTCTTGGATTTGTATTTGTTTCTCTCTGTCTAAAGCTACTGTTGGACATGTTGTTTCTCACCTTTTATCCAAAGCTACTGTTGGATATCACAGTCCCTAGTAAAGCGTCATTCAAAGCTACTGTTGAATGGTCTTTATATCTTTGAGCGGAAATACCATTCTTTTCTCGTCCAAAGCCACTCTTGGATGTTCTTGAGTTTGTTTTTTCCTTCCCATCCAATGCTACTATTAGATGGTCGCTCTTATTTTCCAAAATTGGTATCCATTTCATCTATTGCTCCTCAGGATGACTCTGATATATTTCTAGGTTCCGGTCTCCTTTTTGCATTCAAAGCCACTGTTGAATCTCTTTGGTTTCCGTTTTATCCAAAGCTACTGTTGGATTATCCCCGTTGTTTTCAGAGTTTGGATTCCATTCGTTCGAAGCTACTCTTGGACGTCTCTACCATATCTCCGAGTTTGTAGGTCTCCTCTTGCATTCAAAGCCACTGTTGAGTCTTGTTGGTTTCCTTCCATCCGAAGCTACTATCGGATGTCTCCGATGTTTCCCCAGAGTTTGGATTATTTTCAGATTCATTCAAAGCCACTCTTGAATGTCTTTGATGTTTGGTGTCGTCTAAAGCCACTCTTAGACATTCCTACCCAAAGTTTTGTTTCAGATTCATTCAAAGCCACTCTTGAATGTCTCTGATGATTTCCGCCGTCTAAAGCTACTCTTAGACATTCCCACTATCTTTTTACCCAGAGTTTTATCTCTCGTTTCAAAGTTTCTCCATCAACAGTTTGTCTTTTGTGACCCTATATTCCCCACAAAATTCAGAGTGCCTCATATCATATTGCATTCAAAATAACAAAAAGGCACATGCATCGCATTTCATTTGCATATGAAGGACAAAAATTGTGTACTTTGTATTTAAGTCTCTTCACATCTTCGATAGAAGAAACTTAAATAGGGGCATCTGTCGCACCCCAATTTTTGCCCTACAAATTTCATTCATTTTTGGTTGTGTCACATTTGTATTTCAATTAATTCGCATTTTTTGCATATTTTGAAAAAAAAAAGATTTTTTATTAAAGTCAACAAAAATAGCTTACATTTTGCATCCTTGCGTAATTTTATACGAGTAAACATTTGTTCGAATTTTTATTTTAGATTGCATAGATTTTTTTGTTTTTATTATTATCATTTTAGAAATATAGAAATATATATAGATAGTTTATTGATTTATGTATTCTTATATTTTTTTATATATTTAATTTTCAAGAATCTCTTAATGAGACTATTATTAAAAACAAAATCATCTTTTTATCTTTATCTTTATTTTATTTCATTTTTTATTTTATTTTTACCAACAATTTCTTTTTATTATTATCATTTATTATTGTTCTTATAGTTTTAGAATTTTTTGTCCAAATACAAAGGACTTTTGTATGTTGGGCCCTTGTCCTTTTTTGTAAAGTCCAGTTTGCACAAAGTCAAACAAAAATATACAAAGAAACAGAATTTGTCTTCTTCTGCTTGCTATCCCATGCCTGCCCCTACACTATAGGGGCCGTGACCCTGCTCCACCAACCTTGCTGCACATTACTGTCCGAAAATTGCACAAAAATGGATCAGACAGAACCTGCAACAAAAAGAAACAATTCAGTATACCATAATTGTTTGAAAACACACCCAATTTCCCCCCAAAAATTCACCAATTCTATCTATAAGAATAGAGATTCACAGCACACATAGGGGGAGCGACACGAGGAGAAAAACTTGAGGAAAAACTCTGCTGAAATTCTTTTGAGTTCTTCTTCAAAAAAAACTCACTCAAAACCTCTGTTAAAACACTCTCAGCATACGACAACCTCAAACTATCCCTTCAATCCACTCATACAGAACCGCAACCTTCATACAACTCACATCAAACCTTCAACAACCACAAAAACGTGAATACATCCTTCACCGAACAAACTCTTTCAACAACTCAAATCAGTCACAAAGCAACTCCGAATAGCTTCAAACTTTCAGAATCGACAATCCAACAAACAACAACAACAATACCAAATTCAACTCAGCACGCAGCAGATTCGATTCTCCACCACGCTCAGCAACAACGGTCACCGACGCACCATACATGACATCATCAGCAACTGATTCATAATAAACTTCCTGAACAACAATCTTTTCTTCGATCGGTAACTGTTAAACTCTTTCTACGCGTCGGTATATTGCTTTTGAACTGAAAATTATGCTGAAATTTTGTATGCTTGATCCCATGTTGAATGTTGTCCTCATTTATTGTAGGATTGAGATTATGTGTTTTTGATTTTGTGATGTTTGTTGGGAAACTGAGTAAAAGAAATTGAATGGAAGAGAAACTGACATAGATGAATGAAACAGATAGAGAATAGGAGTTTTCATTGTCGTTTTTGTTCGAAGAAGAACAGAGAGATTCGAGAGAAGTTAGAAACAGAGAGAGTTTAGGGGAGAAATCGTGAGAGATTAAGAGAGGAGGCCGAAGGAATTCTGGGCAAGGGTGAGGATAGAACACGTTTGCTATTGTTGTTCGTGTGAAAAAATGTGAAGCTGGAAACAGAGGAAGCGGCTGAGTTTCTTTTAGTTTTTAGGTTTCCTTCTTCTTGACTTAGGCCGTTTTTTTTATTTATTTTGGGCTGTAGTGTTCAGAGCCCAATGGCTTTTCTCTTGTTGGACCCTGTCTTTGCGATACACCCCCCTCCTAGGGCAGAATATGTTATTTTGGGCCAATCTATTTGGGCCCAGCGCCCATTCCTCTTTTAAACCCCCCATGTTATGCTTTGTTTTTTAGTCTATTTTATTATATTAGTTCACTTGTTTCAATTTTAGTTATATAATTGTTGAAATTTCCTATTTAAAAATACAAAAATATGTTTATATATTCAAATTCTATTTTTTTTATTATAAAAAAAAAGCAAAAATATTAGATCAATCTCATTCCAAAAATAAATAAATCTTGGTCCAACGCCAAGTTGATACAAATAATTTCTCGATCCAACGTTGAGTCTCTTCTTTTAAAACTTTCTTTAAACCATACCGAAAGGTCGTGTGACAAGGGGTGTACACCTCTTGAATACCTCGATTCTTTTGGATTAACACTTTTTAACCTTTCATTAATCACACAAAGTGATCAAGTGACAAGGGGTGCACACCTCTTGAATACCTTGATCTTTTGAACATTTCTTTAATAAAATCAAGAGGTTAAGTGACAAGGGGTGAACACCTCTTGAATACCTTGATCTTTTGAACCTTTTTTTAACCAAATCAAAGTGATCAAGTGACAAGAAGTGCACACCTCTTGAATACCTTGATCTTTTGAATCTAAAACATATTAATAAAACCAAAAGATCCTGTGACAAGGGGTGAACACCTCTTGAATACCTTGATCTTTTGAAACTAAAACACATTAATCAAACCGAAAGATCCTGTGACAAGGGGTGAACACCTCTTGAATACCTTGATCTTTCGAATCAAAACACATTAATAAAATCAAAGTGATCAAGTGACAAGAAGTGCACACCTCTTGAATACCTTGATCTTTTGAATCCAAACACATTAATCAAATCAAAGAGATCATGTGACAAGAAGTGCACACCTCTTGAATACCTTGATCTTTTGAATAAGGACAACAAGTGAAAATGGGGCTCGCTCCTGTTCAATACCTTGGGTAAAGACGCGCTAGGTGAACACCTATGCTCAATCCTTTGCTAAATGTCCCTTTAAAACACAACTTCAATTTCATTCAACCTTTTTGCCTTATGGCTTTTAAAACTCTTTTCATAAACGAGACACTTATCCAATTTTCAATACGAACATACTTCCACATGTGAAGATCGAACATCTTCCACTCGAATGCGATGATGGCCAAAATCATGTCTTATCTTGATTTAGTCATCCATTCTTGTAGTGATATCATATCCATGTGCGCGTAGTATTTCCATTTGAAAGCGATCGAGTACCTCTCGCTAAAATCAATCAACAAACATTTCGTGGTTCTTAGTCCGAACTACGATTGCTCTGACTTTCCCATTGCACTAGGGAATACGTAGGCACAAGATACAAACGTCTTGGCGAGCATAATAATAAAAAACCCTTTTCTTTTTCCTCATAATAATAAAAACCCTAAAATTCTTTCCTTTACCTTTTCTCGATTAATAAGCTAAAGAACGCAAACATTACACTAACACTCAAACACGAAACTAACTAAATGGGTCCCATCGAGTACGATGGAGGTGAGGGGTGCTAATACCTTCCCCTTGCTTAACCGACTCCCGAACCCTAATTTGGTTACGAAGACCATCTTATCCATTTCTTTTTATTTGTGGGTTTTATCGATATTTTCCCTTTCCTTCTTGGAATCAATAAAGTTCGGTGGCGACTCTGTTGTACTTCGAATGCGCGAAAACGCGTCGAGTAATTTTTTGCCGCTACAAAGAGTAGATAGGTCCAAGCTTCATAGGCCCTCATAGAGATACCCAAGGATCATCTAGCTTAAGTCCAATTTTTTTGCTTGAATTCAATTGTTTTTCCATAGCAGGGTATCTCTTCGCCATCTGTAGAGATCTCGAGCAGAAGACACACCTCGAAAGCCAGAGCGCCAAGAAAGCAATATGCTCTTCGTCAGAAACATCATCACTATCCTTATTATGATGTTTCGTAGTGAAAATGGTATAAGTGCCTTAGCTCTCGCCAAATTTGATAGTGTCAGTATCCATGTAGTTGGGATCGAAATCCTCTCCCAATGGACGAAGCCCAGTGATAGCAGCCACGTCGAAGAGAGTAGGAGTAACCATTCCACATGGGAGATGGAAAGTGTTATGAGTCGGGTCCCAGAAATATAAAGATGCTACCAACATGGGTTTATTATACTCTAACGCAGTTTTCGACAACTGGATTAAATCATAAATCCCTAATTCTTTCCAGAATTGGGCCTTCTTCAATTCAACTTTTTCTAACCAAGAGTAGTACGATTCAAGATCCTTTGCTAAAGGAATCGATCTAAATACCTTAAGGGTATTGATAATATACTATAATTGGATAGTTTCTTGAGCTATAGAAGCTCCTGTCGAAGATCCAGCAGAATCCTTTTCTACGTTCTCAACAAAAAGGAGTTTACCCTTATCATCTAGTTTGTTTTTACTAACTAAAGGCCTAGTCTTATGATAAGCAGGAAAAAACTCAGAATGTAAATGTGCATTGGGACCAGGAAGTGGACCCATGAAAGCATGCGCTTCACCTCAAATTTCAAAAGGGATGATTACCTGGGAGGCATAGATTTTGTGTTTCTCTTCTATATAAGGGGATTCAGGGACATACTCTTGATTCCCAACCAATGTAGGTTTTTGAATCTTCAGAACTGGTTGAGAAGCTTCTCTGGTTTCCATCTGTGTGAGTTGTTGATCGTTGGAAGCCATTGTTGATCAAGTTTGTTTTGAAGAAGATGAAGAAATTGGAAATGGGTTTGTTTAGAGGAAGACAAGAGGGAAAATCATGCAGAAAAATGAGAAGAAAAGTTCTGAAACTAGCGAGGATCACTATTTAAAGAGGATTGAAGTGTAACCCCTTCAAGTTTCTAATAATTTTATGATTAAAATTAATGGGGCATGTGTTAAAAGGTGACTGGCTCTTCAGGCGGATGCGCGGTAAATAGCCTCACTCCTAGTTTTTAGGGGTAATGATTAACGTGATGGCGAATGTATTGAGGAGACGTTTGAAAAGAAACATCATAATTACTATGATGTCATTTTCAAGAAACCAAAGGTTTCGAAGTGTCGAAATCTAAAGTATCAAGAAATGTCTGTTTCTGTTTATCTTTCGAAATAGACATTTATTGAGGGCAATTTGTTAGCTGAAGATTTTGACAAGTAAATGTTCTATCATGAGTTATGTGCTTCGAAGAAGAATGGCTTTATAAGGCCATTTTTGAGTTTCTTTATGATTGGATTTTATACTAAGTTGAAGAAAAGCATGATCTATAATGTCTTCGAGGTTGAAAGATCGAAAAGACTTAGGATATTTCGAGATATATCTGAGAAATACGTGTTGGCAAAGTTGCGTTGTTTTGCACTTCAGAGCTTCGAGCGGGAATGTTTTGAATTTCAAAGTATTTTATTTGATTAGAAAGACACGTAGAAGCATTAGAAAATCGAAACACATGCAAAGAGACAACGTGGCATTCTATTATCATAAAACCATTAGAATCGAATTAGTATAAATAAGGATCTTAGTGGTAGGATTCAGGGGTGTTCATTTTGTACAAATTACTCAAAAAATCACTTAAGTACCAAGCGAAAGAGAAATAGTTTCATTGAGAATGTATGTGTAACACCATTTGTAACTTTACATTCAGTCTCAATTTTATAAATTCAAGTCATTTACATATACTGTTCTTTTTCTTTCGAGTCTTGTCCTTTATCATTACAATCGAAGTCTTTTATTCAGATTATGTCTTTACAATTTACATTGCCTTTAAATCTGTTACACATTCGGAATATACTTTTAGAATATGAACTCAATCATAAAGATTATAAACTTTTAGACACATGTCCTAGGATCAATCTAGTCGATCTTCTAAGTAACTAAAATATATTTAGTAATTTGGAAGATTAACGATTGTTTTACCAGAAATCACTGTAAACAACCTTCTATTTGTTTCTCTAAGAATAGTAAATGGTTGGGTGCTGCATTTCAATTTGATGTTGGTTCTCTTGGTCTTGGAGCTAATTCTTCTTTTCCAAAGGTTTTGCATTGGTAATGGACACTTTTTTCTGCATACTCTGTAGAAAAATGTTTTTGTTCAAATGCGATTCTCTTAGCTGTTGCGGATGGAAATACAGTTACAAATCCTTCATTTTCTGGCCCTGAGGATTATGAATTGATGATGCTGATGGAATTACCAACTTCAGGAAAGACTAAATGGGCTGAAAATGGGTGAATGATCACCTGAAGAAGCGTTATATTTTGCTTGGCACAAACTTATAATTCGTGAAAATATGAAGGTTAGTTAACATGTCGCCCATTTTGTTGTTATCATTTTTCTATCATCAATTTTTTCTAGTAAACAAATATAGTAATATATTGTTTTTAAAAGGATACCCTATTCATTAATAAAAATTTATTAATTATTTTATTTTCATGAGTTATATTTGACTGTGGCCTCTTTTCCTCTTTCAAATGGAAATTCTCCATAATCCTAATTTATTGTGTAAATCTATCGGGATCATCATCAAAACAAACTGAACCTATATATTAACGAGATATACAAAGAGACAAGTTAAACACCCTTAACATATTTTGCCTTTTTTTTCATCACCAGAAATGGTTTCATTCCCCTCCCAATCGCAGTCGTGGAGGATCAAAACATGGTCGCAAATCAACACTGAACATACTAACGATTGGTTACCATTGAGAAAACATACAATTTCTTTAAAACTTCCCTCATTTTATTAATACAAAATCCTCGTAATCATATTTTTGTTGCCAAACCAAATGAATGAATAATAAATTTGAAGAAATGGCTAGTGAAGATTTCATAATGCAATATCTAGATGACAAATTAATCTCTATCCTTTCTAATGTTTCTAACATATCAATTCTTAAGTAGAATGTATATTCATAATCTTCATCAATGCAGCAATTTGCGACGCAAAACAATACCGCAAAGATATCGCTTAATTCCTCTCTATTAAACTTTGTGTCTTTCGATTTTTTCATAATCTTCATTAATGGTACAATCTGTGAAGCAGAACAATACATCAGAGATATCGCTTAATTACCCTCGATTGAACTTTGAGTCTTTCAACTTCCTCATAATCTTCATCAATGGTGTAGCCCGTGACGCAGAACAATACCGCAAAGATATCACTTAATTCCTCTCGATTGAACTTTGTGTCTTTCAATTTCTCCATAATCCTCATTAATGGTGCAATCCATGACACTGCACAATACCACATAGATATCGCTTATTTAAGAGAATAAATGTCTTATTTGGTATATTAAACTTAAAATGCGACTCTTTCACAATTAAGTGTCTGCAACATGAAAAACTCAACACTCATTCAGTATTTGATTACTATTAAGATATATCCAAAACACAAACAAATATCCATAATTACTTGTTCTAGCTGTCAATGATGTCTTGTTCCACTTACCAGTAACATTGTCTAATCAGTTTCAGTGGTTGTATTTTGGATATTGAGAAGCATATCTCCCTGAATATTGCATGTTATCAGGTAATCCACCATATCGAGGTCTTAGAGTCGGTTCTCCATACGGGGGATGCAAAGCTGAAATGTAATAGCAACAATTAATATTGCATTAATCTAAATAAAAATTTAAAAAGTTGAAATTAAAAGAGAGTAACTACATGTAGCTGGTGCAGGTGAAGGCAGGCCAGGCTGAAAATCTTGTATTCAACATAAGGTCTTCCATTAAAACCCATGTTGTTGTTCACTGCACTTCTAGGCCTATACTGGCTACCCAAAATAGAGTTTCCATATGGATCGATGTCACTGTAAGTTCTATTAGAATCAGCATTATCTCTAGGAAAACAAGATGCTTCGTCATTGGAATAGCGTCCACGGGGAAAGGTTGATCTTGCAACATGTGAAATTTGACTGCTTGGATATCCTCCATACAATGGATACATATTGAGCTGACGTTCATTCATATGACCACCTGTATTGACCTAAGCATTTACCTTGGAATCAGCATAATTGCCCAAGATAGAAATAACCAAGATAAAAAAGTTTCAGTGTTGTAAATTGCAGTTCATAGAAAATAGTGATTTATTCAAATTCTTCAATTCAACAGTGCTACAACACCAACACCGCTATTTGACAATATTTTGTATGGAATAATGTATTGCGAAACAATAACAATTTGTTTAAATTCTGTTATGATATAGTGATGTATTGCCACTATTCTTGCTATTTAACAACACTGAAAGTTTGCAAGTTAATATTATAGGTTGATGTGACTAACTTGACTAGGCATCCTGTAGATGGTTTGGGAGATGGGAGAATGAGCTCTCCACTGGTGAATTCCATTTCCTGAGCAAGAGTGAAACAATGTCGATATTATTAAAGGTAACTATACAATAAAGGGGACTGCAAGAACGAAAAGCAACTGCAATTATATAAAAACCTTTTGAACTTCCTTGATTTTGCAATGCAGGCTTGGAAGAAGACTGAGAAGAACCTCTGTCCGATAATGTTGACGGGTTGTTATTAGATAGAGGCAGAGTATCTTGCTTCATTTGATCCAAATATTTCTGAGACGCGCCTCGATTCAGTTCAACAAACAAAACCTAGAAATACAAATGAAGCTTTAGTATGTGTAATGCTTGATAATTTGATAGTCATATCAACAAAAAGCAGTGTAATTAAGTTACTATACCTGATCAAAGTTTTCATCGGAATATGGAAAATCCTTGCTTTTAGGTAGAACATAATTAGCTGCCATGGTCATAAAATAACAGAACATGCATAAGAAGATTCTTAAGTAAAGAAAAAAAATGATAAACTAAACACCAACAGAAAACAAGTAAAGGGTAAAAAAATACCTATCATGTTATTCAAAGCATCAACTGGAACTTCTTTGCCCATTTCTTTAAATCTTTTTTCGGATCGTCTCTTGAGCTCTTCTGGCTTTGGGAACACAACAACAGCAATCTAGAATGGACAAAAAACAATATTATCAAATCTATAGTAAACTTATTTTTCCATCTCCGACAAATAGATATACAGATAGCTACCTTTTGATAATTGACAAATGGATTAAGCTTACGCTTGCGTGCATTTTTGTACACATTTGTCTGATCGATTATATAATTGCGAGGTACATTAGCTGCCCGTGACAAAATTACATTGAACATTGAAGTTGCCTTGTCCATCAAACGATCAAACCTTTCACCGTAGTTGTTTTTGCGCAACAGCCCAGGAACCTGAACAACACCGAATTAAGCAAAAATAGAAGAGAGAAAAATGATAACCACAAAATGATCGGGAGCTAAACTAACCTTCATTTGTTCAAGAATTAAGTTTGTACCAAGCAAGACATAACGCTTCTCAGGGTGATCTTTCACCCATTTTTCAGCCCATGTAGTCTTGCCTGAAGCCGGTAATCCCACTAGCATCATCAATTCACAATGCTTTGGATCCAAAAACGAAGGTCCCATAACCGCATTTCCATCCGCCACAGCCAGGGCCCAAGGTCTGAACCCTTCTTGAGGAACAAGTCCTTGTTCAACACTGAATTGCATCTGAACCACGACATTTTTCAACAGGACATGCGGAAAAAGTGCCCATTCCCAAGGTGAAACATTTGGAAAAGAAGAATCTGCTCCAAAACCGAGGGAACCGGCATGAAATTGAAATGCAATACCCAACCATTTACCATTCTTAGAGAAACCAATAGAAGCAAATGGTTTACTCTCAAGATCAACGCAACAAACTATTATATCGCCTACACCAAACCTATCACCATAATTCGAAAACTTTCCGGCATTGGAAAACTTGCCGGTGCCACCATAACCAAAACTGTGTTTGGTCTCACCAAGAGCTCCAACGACACCATCACCTCTAGAAACGCCAAGACGACATAGGTGCCGCTGATCAGGAGCAGTGTCATCAGTATCAACATGTTGAGCAGAAACAACAACACAGCCATAACAATATCTACCATTTGTTATTCCAACATTAGCTCTAGCACCAGACCAACAATAACCAAAGCCTTCCTCATTAAGGCCATATCCAACAAGTCCATTGCATTCAATGTTGAAATCTAACAAAACCAATCATGCAACACAACAGATTAAGATACAAATAACCACTGCTTCATTAGTGAAATCTAACATGAATCATTTATGAAATACCATATATAAACCTACAACTTGAATAAAGAAAGCAATATTGAAGAAGGTATAGAAAAATGAATACCTAAATCACAATCAGCAGAATTGAGAACAATACTTGATAAAGGAGGCAGTTGTTTTGCTTTCTTGTAATGAGCTGATACTTCCTCTTCTTCACATGGGAAATGGCGTTTGTTAGGAGACATGGTCGAATGAAATAGAGAAGCGCTAAAGATACAAAATTACAAATACTCAATTGTTAATTTATAAAGTATTGTTGATAGTAACAAATAAAATTAATAATTTTATGAGTGAAGACCCATTTTGGTCCCTCACAAATATTACACGAGTCAAATTAGTCCCTCACAAAAAAATTGACCCAACTTAATCCCTTACAAAATTTAACCGGATCATATTAGTCCTTCTGCTAATATTTTTCTCAAATCGGCTTTTTTTCTAGTTTTAAACCGTGACTGGACTGCCACTTTGGATTTTATTTATTTTTCATTTTGTAAATACTAAATTGATTTTTATTTTTAATTTCATTTTTAAACAATTATAAATTAATAATATAAAAAAGCCAAAATTGTTTCTTATAAGGAGTTGAACTTAGGCCCACGTAGTTAATCTTAAACAATTCTAAATTTAAAATATAAAATATAAAAGTTGTATCAATATGGTCTCGAAACTAAGTCTCTTCAGATTAAATGACAGTCAATTATACAATAGAAATTGATTTGTCTATTTGTAAATGATAGTCACTTTACTAACAATAGAAATTGATTTGTCTAGTTGTTATTGATAGTCACTTTACTAACCGTAGAAATAGATTTGTCTAGTTGTAAATGATAATCACTTTATTAAGAATAGAAATTGATTTATCTAGTTGTAAATGATAATCACTTTACTAACAATAGAAATTGATTTGTCT
This sequence comes from Vicia villosa, assembly GCF_029867415.1. Lineage (NCBI taxonomy): Eukaryota > Viridiplantae > Streptophyta > Magnoliopsida > Fabales > Fabaceae > Vicia > Vicia villosa. Next base: position 994,164 of record NW_026704976.1, on the reverse strand, counting down.
TGTTGTAAATAATAGTTGCTTTAGTAACAATAGAAACTGATTTTTCTAGTTGTAAATGATAGTCACTTTATTAACGATAGAAATTGATTTGTCTAGTTGTAAAGTGAAAATTATTTATAACTTGAATGAGACTTGGATTTGAGACCTCATAGGTAAAAATTTATGTATAGAATTTGTTAATATTAGTAGAAATCATGGAAATTATTTGTTTAAAAATTACTTTATAAGAAATAATTTTGGCTTTTTTGATATTATTCATTGATAACTGTTTAAAAATGAAATTAAAAATAAAAATTAATCTAGTATTTAAAAAAAATCTAACGTGTCAGTCCAGTCACGGTTTAGAAGTATGAAAAGAACCGGTTTAGAAGTAGAAAAAACCGATTTGAGAAAAATATTAGCAGAAGGACTAATGTGACCCAGTTAAATTTTGTAAGGGATTAAGTTGGGTCAATTTTTTTGTGAGGGACTAATTTGACTCGTGTAATATTTATGAGGGACCAAAATGGGTCTTCACTCTAATTTTATTTTGTTATTAATTAATTAATTAGTTCATGAATTAGTAGGAAAATATTAATTAGAAGTTTTAACAGGAAACTTTTAAAAGAAATATTTTAGAAATAGAATTAACTATATTAACTATTATTGCTATTTGGCATGTTTAACATTGATAATTCTTAATTAATAATTGCTCAATTAGTAGGAAAATATTATGTAGAAGTTTTAGAAGGAAATTTTTAAAACAAATATTTTAAAAGTAGAATTAAGAATATTAATAATTATTATTATTATTTGGCATGTTTAAGATTGGTAATTCTTAATTAATTAATTGCTCAATTAGTAGGAAAATATTATTTAAAAGTTTTGGCAGGAAATTATTAAAGCAAATATTCTAGAAGTATAATTAAGTATATTAACTATTATTATTATTTGGCATGTTTAAGATTGGAATTTCGTAATAAATTTATTTTAGGAGTAGAAGGAAAACATTACATATAGGAGTTTTTGCAGGAAATTTTTTTTAAAAATATTTTAGAAATAGAATTAAATATATTAACTATTATTGCTATTTGGCATGTTTAAGATTGATAATTCTTAATTATTAATTGCTCAATTAGTAGGAAAATATTATTTAGAATTTTTAGAAGGAATTTTTTAAAGAAAATATTTTAAAAGTAGAATTAAGAATATTAACAATTATTATTATTTGGCATGTTTAAGATTGGTAATTCTTAATTAATTAATTGAAGGATTAATAGGAAAACATTACATATAAATTTTTGTAGGAAATTTTTTTAAATAATATTCTAGAAATAGAATTAAGTATATTAACTATTATTATTATTACTTGGCATGTTTAAGATTGATAATTCTTAATTATTAATTGCTCAATTAGTAGGAAAATATTATTTAGAATTTTTAGAAGGAATTTTTTAAAGAAAATATTTTAAAAGTAGAATTAAGAATATTAACAATTATTATTATTTGGCATGTTTAAGATTGGTAATTCTTAATTAATTAATTGAAGGATTAATAGGAAAACATTACATATAAATTTTTGTAGGAAATTTTTTTAAAAAATATTCTAGAAATAGAATTAAGTATATTAACTATTATTATTATTACTTGGCATGTTTAAGATTGATAATTCTTAATTAATTAATTGATGGATTAGTAGGAAAATATTATTTTGAAGTTTTAGCATGAAATTTTTAAAGCAAATATTCTATAAGTAGACTTAAGTATATTAATTATTATTGGTAATTCTTCTAAAAAAAGGTGTTATTTCTGACAAGTTCTAGCAATTTTCGACGAGATTTTTGTTGAGCATTTCCGGTGATATTGTGTACAACGGTAATAGAGTTGACCCTGAGACCTCTCTAAGATGGTTTAAACTCCTAACCCTAGGGTTAGAGACCACTACGGGAGGAATTAGGGTTTATTTCTAGTATTTTCTGGATTTGGGGATGGGACGTGGTCGATCGAAGAAGAAGGTGACAATGACCCCACCATCGAGTTAGAGTGTTCTCACCAGATCCAAATTAGGTGGGAAGGAGGGATACACAGGTAATAGTGGTGCGAGAGAGATCCATGTAAAAGGAACACCCAGTTTGTGTAGAAACTTGGGTACAAACTAAAATACAGACTCAATATTTTGCTGAGAGATAAAATTACTTCATATATTATTCAAGGAAAAATTTGGCTTAAATAGCCTTTACAAATTGAAAAGAGACGTTAGGTTTTCACCCACTAAAAGTCTAACAGAATAGAAAAACCAGGACCTGAATAATAGGTCTCTTTATTAACTAAACAGAGAGAAAATAGAAACTAGTAAACTGAACCTAATTTTATGGATGAATCTAATTTTACAGAAGAATAAGTCCATCAATCCCTCCTTTAAGCTGAATACTGTAAGTAAATCAGCTTACTTCTATTGCAGACATCAGCCCCAACATCTCTCGTAGCTTGATAATTTTTTCTTTCTTCAATGGTTTTGTCATAATATCTGCAATTTGATTCTGGGTATTACAGTACTTCAGTTTCACAGTTCCTTCATTCACCAAGTCTCTCAAAAAATGAAACTTCACATCTATGTGTTTACTCTTGCCATGGAACATGGAGTGCTTTGAAAATTGTATTGTTGAACTGTTATGACAGTACATGAGGCTGCCTTCTTCTCCTTTATGCCCAAGTTTTTCGAGTAACCTCGTAAGCCAAATGTATTGACATGCGCAAGAAGTCGCGGTAATGTACTCAACTTCCGTGGTTGATAATGTAACCACAAGCTGCTTCTTTGATGCCCAAGAAACTGCACCTCCTGCAAGAAGAAATACAAAACCATAAGTACTTTTCCTGTCATTAAGATCTCCTGCAAAGTCGTTGTCCGTGTATGCCACCAATTATGTGATGCTTTCTCCTTTGTAAAGAATTCCCATTTCAATTGTGCCATTAATGTATCTTAATATCCTCTTTGCTGCACACCAATGCTCCTAAGTTGGAGATGACATATATTTGCTAATCAAACTCACTCCAAACATAATGTCTGGTCTCGTTGCTGTCAAGTACATCAAGCTTCCAACAACTTGCTTGAACATGGTTGAGTCGATCTTGGTTCCCTTCTCATCCTTGGAAAGCCTTGTGCCTGGCACAATATGATTTCCAACTGGTTTGCTATCAGACATGGGAAATCTAGCAAGCACTTCTCTCGCATACTTTCTTTGACACATGAATATCCTCTTCAAATTCTGTATAACTCCCATGCCAAGAAAATAGCTCATCTTTCCCAAATCATACATGTCAAATTCATGCATCATTGACATCTTAAATTCCTCACAAATAGTTTTATTATTCACAGTATAAATCAAATCATCAACGTAAAAACTGACAATTAGGAATTTACCTCCCTCCTTTTCTTTTGTAAAGAGCATGTGTTCAGAAGCACACCTTTCGAAGCCCTCTCGAATGAAGTAGGATTATATGCGGCTGTATCATGCTCGCGGAGCCTGTTTCAGTCCGTATAAAGCTTTATTTAGCTTATACACCTTTTCTTCTTCTCCCTTCTTCTCAAAGCCAGTAGGTTGTTGTACATGCACCTCTTCCTTAAGTTCACCTTGAAGAAATGCACTCTTGACATCTAACTGGTATACTTCCCACTTGTTTTGAGCTGCAATTGCCAAGATAAGTCTTATTGTATCAAGACGAGCCACTGGAGCAAACACCTCTAAATAGTCAATCCCATATTGTTGCGCATATCTTTTGGCCACCAACCCAGCTTTGTGCTTCTCTACATTACCATGCTCGTTAATCTTGGTTTTAAAAACCCATTTAACTCCAATAGCTTTGACTCCAGTCGACAATGTTGCGAGTCTCCACGTGCCATTTTTCTCTATCGAATCAATCTCTTTAGCCATCGCATCTCTCCATTTTTTTCTTTCACGACTTCTTATATGTGACTGGATCTTCTTCTGTTATCATCATCATTGCTTCTTCTTCCTCCTTTGAAAGTCCTTCTCCGGTTGTGTATTCTGACATCCATGCAGGAGCTCTTCGAGATCTTCCTTTAGGCGAGCTTGGTTTGCTTCCACCTGATGAGGTTATGGAGGAGTTTCCTCCTGTTTGCGAGATTGTGTTACTTATATTGTTAGAATTAGAGTCTTCTTCTAACTCTAACTCTTTGTTAGCATCTGAATTTTTATCTCCCCATTCCAGTACATCTGTTTGCACTTATTCTTTGCTTTGTTCCCACTTCCAGCATGCATTTTATTCAAATTTTACATCTCTGTTTATTGTTGTTTTCTTGGTAATAGGATCAAAGAGTTTGTATGATTTGGACTCCTTGCTCACACCAAGAAAAATGTGTGCTTTACTTTTGTCATCTAGCTTTACTCTTCTCTGATCTGGAACATGTACATGAGCAAGACATCTAAAAACTCGGAAGTGATCCACCCTTGGTTTGCAGCCAGTCCATGCTTCTTGTGGAGTCATGTTTTCAAGAGATGTTGTTGGACAACTATTATGGATGTGAATCGACCAATTTGCTGCTTCAGCCCAGAATTCCTTCGGCATTTGTTTCTCAGACAACATGGAGCGCACCATATTCATGATCGTCTGGTTCTTCCGCTCAGCAACACTATTTTGTTGGGGAGTGTATGTTGCCGTTAGTTGTCGAGTGATCCCATGAGTGCTGCAAAAATCTTTAAACTCCTTTGAGTTATAATTGCCTCCTATATTCGTTGTCAAACACTTAATGCTTGTTCCAGCCTTTTTTTCAGCCCATGTGTTGAATCCTTTGAAAGCCTCCAACGCTTCTGATTTCTTATTCAAAAAATATATCCAAGTTTTATGTGTAAAGTCATCAATAAAACTTAGGATATACCTCTTATTGCTGTTGGAAATTGGGCTAATAGGACCACAAATATCTGAGTGAACAAGCTGCAATTTGTATGTTGATCTCCAGAGATTTTTTTAGAAATGGGATCTCGGTGCTGCTTCCCAATGCGACAATGTGTGCACAACTTTTGTGGAGTTTTCACAGTAGGCAGCCCTTCAACCATTCCTCGATATGCAAGAGTTCTCAGTCCCTTGTAGTTGAGATGTCCAAACCGTGAATGCCATAGTCGTGATTCATCATCAGCTTCAACTTGCATACATTTAGGCAGAGTTGGTACCATCTTCGCCAAGAAATTGAACATTCTATTTCCACTCATATCAGAATGCATGATTAGTCCTCTACTAGGATGAAACACTTTACAGGTGCCATTCTGAATTAATACAGTGAGCCCCTTCTCTTGTAACTGCCCAATACTTAATAAATTAGTTTTGAGTTCAGGAATATAATAAACATTGGTGATTACCTGAATGATGCCATCTACACATAACCGCACACTTCCTATTCCCATCACTGCAATACGACTGTTATTTCCCAATTTCACTGTTTGCTTGAAGCCCTCGTTCAAGTCTGTAAACCACTCCTTATTTCCACTCATGTGATTGCTACATCCAGAGTCCAAGAACCATATTTCTTCTCTTGTTGCTTTCTTTTCTTCAATGTATGCCATGAGTAACAGCTCATCTTCATGTTCTAATTCAGCAAACTTGACCCTTCTTTCCCAATCTGGACATTCGTACTAGAAGTGTCCTTTTTTGTGACACTTGAAGAACTTTACTGCTGCCTTGTAAGCTGGTGATGGTCTCCCTTGTCCCCTTCCTCGATATCCTCCAAACGTGCTTCTTCCTCTTCCTTTTCCACTTCTCTCCTCTTGAGTCACTTTAAGCACTTGCTCTTCTTCATTGATCTTTCTTCGAAAATTTTGTTCAAGGACAATGAGTGAACTTTGAAGTTCATCATCTGAGAGGCAGTTTATGTCTTTTGATTCCTCTATTGAGACAACTATGTAATTGAACCTCTCAGTGAGAGTCCGCAAAATCTTCTCCACAATTTGAATGTCTTGCATGGCCTCTCCATTGCTGCGCATGTGTTCGCCACCGTCATAACTCTGGAGAAATATTCAACAGTGGTTTCTCCTTCTTTCATTTCGTGGATTTCAAATTCTCTTCTAAGAGCTTGCAATTGGGCTCTTTGTACCCTCTTACTTCCTTGATATTTCCTTCTCATTGATTCCTAAAGTTGTGTAGATGTGTCTTTCTGCAGGATTGTCTTTAGAATGCTCTTATCTATGGCTGCGAATAGATAATATTTTACTTTCAGATCTTTTAGCTTCAGATCTGCTCTTGCCTTTTTCTCTACATCACTCTCCACAGCATCTGCACCCAACTCGACGTATCCTGGATCAATGAACGAAGTAAATTCTCCATCACCATACTCCATTGATCGTAATCACCATCAAACTTAGGAATACTCAACAAGTTTTGTCCTTCATTAGACATTTTTCTCACTCTCTAGATCAGGCCTCTTGGTGAGGCTCTGATACCAATTATAGAAACTTGGGTACACACTAAAATACATACTCAATATTTTGCTGAGAGATAAAATTACTTCATATATTATTCAAGGAAAAATTTGGCTTAAATAGCCTTTACAAATTGAAAAGAGACGTTAGGTTTTCACCCACTAAAAGTCTAACAGAATAGAAAAATCAGGACCTGAATAATAGGCCTCTTTATTAACTAAATAGAGAGAAAATAGCAACTAGTAAACTAAACCTAATTTTACGGAAGAATATAATTTCACGGAAGAATAGGTCCTTCAAGAATAAGTCCATCAGTTTGGAGACTATTATGGAGGAAAATATCGAAGGAAAGGAAAACCTTGAAGACAGCCCACCACAGCTTTGGGTTGATATCATCAAAGGCAACCGATTACCGTTAAATGGAATTGAGATTAAGTATGCTACTCTGCTGATTATCAATGAAAAAATTGAGGTTCAGATTAAAGAACAGAACCTTGCATCTGAAAAAGATTTTTGGAAGAATGCTCTCATAATGTATGCTATAGGTGTTGAACATTCCATGAACGCAAGTATGAAATTCATGATCAATACATGGAACTTCATTACTCTCCCAAAAGTATACCACAAGGATATTTTCTCATTAGATTCAAGAATTGTATGGATATGGACGTTGTTCTTATGTAGGGGCCATATACCATATAGAAGAAACCTATCCTACTTCATGAATGGACATCCATTTTTACCTTGAAAGATGATGTTCTGAGAGTGTTACCTATTAGGGTGATCTTCCCATAACTACCACTAGTCTACTGGGGAGATAAGAGCATTGGAAAAATAACAAGTTCTATAGGTAAACCTCCGCTAACAGGTGAATGTACGGCTAAGAAACTAAGAGTATCATATGCTAGAGTTTTAATTGAGGTGGATGATACCAGGGAATTGAAACAACATATAACCACCAGGGATCCTCAAAGAGTTAAAATGGTACAACAAGTGGAGTACAAATGGAAACCACTTTATTGCATCGTATATAATAAGGTGGGTCATGAATGCAAGAAGAAAGAGGAAATGCCAAAGAGGAAAAATGATAAGAAGAAAGAGTGGGAACAAAAAAAGAGGAAATACCAATAGGGGGTGATAATATATGGGGAACCACATGTGTTGGAGACCGAAGCTAACACAGAGGAAAAGAATAAAGATGAGGAAGGGAGAGCTTGGACTATTTTGAAGTCTGCTAACAGGAACAGAGGAAAATAGCCCATTCAAAATGAGAGCGGCATAAAATGTAATAATGGATATGAAGCACTAATACTTGGAGAAAGTTCCACAACATTTGACAATAAAATCCAATGATAATTAGCTGGAATGTGAGAGGGCTTAATAAACGAGCACTACAATATTTTTCCTCTTTGACAATAATTTAAAAGTGTTGCCAGAACTGAGAAAAACGTTGCTTAAAAGAATAGGGGACGTTTTTCAGCCTTCGTTAATGCGAGCGTTACCTATCTTTTAAGGCAACATTTTTTATCACTTTCTGGCCACTGTTTCCTTAAACTCGCCAGAGACTTGGTAAAAAATAACCTCGGAAGGTATGGGATTGAAACTCCTTAAATAAGAGTTTCAACAGTGGCGGCAAACCAATCTTAGTGTTAACATAACATTAACTTCAAGATTCAATGGGTAACAACAAGTCGTTGATTTGGATGTGTATCGGACATTGAGAAATAATGTTGACTACTTTTAAATAAAGGGTTGAGGTTTTTAAACCTCTTAATGAAGTTCAAAACCGAGGGTGAGTATCTCATGGAAAAAGATACACCATGAACTTCACCTATGTGAAAATGTAACTATAGATGCATAATGTAACTATAGGCGAACGATTGCAATCTTATGTTGAAAATGTGTTGTTTCATCAAGAGTTGCAAATCTGTGAAACAACACATGCAAGACCTTTAAATACATTATTCAGAATTCGAAAATAATTCATTCAATTTGCACATCCTCTTTATTATTCCAAAAACTCTTCCTTGCATTAGATTTCTTCACCAGTCTTGTGCAAAATTGATTGCGAGGCTGAATTATCTTGGGTATTCTTGTTTTCTAAACTCTGAGACAATTAAGAAAGTGCTTGAAATACTTTTAAGGAAAGTGACTCCATTCACGATTCAGTCCTAGATCCAATTAACTTTATCGAAATTTCTAACAATTAGTGGGAGGTTTTATAAGAGATAAGCAGTGTAGTGGATGAGAGGATGAAATGACAGAATATCCATTGGTATAATAGTATTGTCCTTTTCTACATTTTTCAGAGTAGTGGAAGGAATATTTGATATCGTATTGGTTGTACTCTTGCCACGTATTCTTCATATTGTCATTATCTTCTAGTCAGAGGCTTCGAATGAATTTTTGTTTAAGCTTGAGTAGAGTCAGAGTGTGTCTTCAGAACTTGGTGAAAATGAGACTTCACAATCTATAGAATTCATAGTCCTAAGACTACAAAAGCTTGGAATATCAAAGTCATTAATAAAGTTGATCTTCAAAGTCATTATCAAAGTAGATCTAGATGAATAGCTTTAAAATTGTTGACTTGAAAATCAGAAACTTGACTTCATTAAACCACTTTGTTTGTTCCTTTTGGTTCAGAATACGTCTTTCGTTCATAGTCTGTTTGCTTCAGATTTTGCTAATCTTCAGATTCTGCCAATCTTTATATTTTCTTCAAATCTTTAGATCATGATAATCTTTAGATTCTCCCAATCTTCAGGTTTTGCAAATCTTCAGATTCAGCAAAGATTGAATTTCATAAATGCTTTCTTCAGAGTCTGGTTCGACCATACTTGACTTCCCTAGATTTAGATTTTGATTTCTTTTGATCTGCACACTTAACAACGTAGTTAGAGTACAAAATTGTTCTCTATACAAATTAAGTTTTGTTATCATCAAAACTTGAAGATAGTTGATGTACCAAACTTATTTCAACACAAAGTTCATTTGTTATCCTTAAACTTAAATTATGTATTTTTGAGTTGAGTGCTTCTAGTCAGTGTTTTAAAAAAATGATAATCTCTATTAATCCAATTGCTTATAAAAAAAAAAAAGCTTCTTAAATTTTTTTAGAAAAAAAACATTTTTTATATGAATTCGCGGTGATACTGATATTTCTTTGGAACCTCAAGTTCCACTCGTTCAATTTGTTGAGGTTTTGGTAAAAGCCCTACTGATTATGTCATCTTCAGCCATGAAAGTTGCCCCACCCCAGATTCATTTGTCAGAATAATCCTTTGTGGACATCCCCGTGTGTAGTTGGAAGTGCAAAAGAGATAAATACCAGTGTTGCAGCGGTGCTAGTGTGGATGATATGATTACACAAATTTAAACAAGACTTTGCTAAGTTCCTTTCCACAGAAGTTCTTGGAAAGCTATTATATGTACTTTTTGTAGAGCTATATATTCTCAAATCTTACCGATAAATACCATCACCAAATTATGATCTAGTTATTGACTTATTCGTTCACCTTCATACTCTTCTTCATCCACTTTCTTTGTATATTTACATTATATAGTATTTATTAAAACTAGTATACACTATAGTAGATTCCTTCTGTATTAAGAGATTTTACTACTTTTATTATCTTTTATACTACAAAAATTGTTCTTAAGTTTATGTTTTTTGGAGTGAAATATTTTTGTTTTATATGATAAGATCTATAATAGGTGAATTCTTATTTACCCAACTCTAAAACTTCTATAATATCTTATAGCAACACTGCACTTGTTGATAATCATTCAATAACTTGTATTCACTAACTAACACAAACTTTTCAATTTCTCCTGTTCTCTCCTAGATAAAACCGTCTTCAATCTGTTTTCCACTATAATTAGTTAATTACTAATACGATATATTCAAAACACAAACATATATCTATAATTACATTAATAAAAACATAATATTATTATTACCATTAGTTATATTTGACCGTGGTCTCTTCTCATCTGTCAAATGGAAATTCTCCATAATCATAATTTATTGTGTAGATCTTTTGTGAACATGAACCTGTATATTAACAAGATATAAAAGGAGAAAGGTTAAATACCATTAACATTTTTTTTTTTTTATAAAAGGAGGGCTAAAGCCCAAAAGAAGAAATTACACGAATTTAATCGAGGGACTGAAATCTCTTAATAAGTCACTTTCTAGCAAGTGATCAATGAAAAATGGACAAGAATCAAAGTTACACATAACATTCGAGTTTGAAATTTCATTTCTTGCTAAACCATATGCACACATGTTTGCTTTGCGGTAGATATGACTGATATTAATGTCATTTTCTTAGAGGAAATAGGATCTGATTTTGGATATCAGTTTTCATCCCATGAAGTTACTTGAGTTGTTTGTATTTATATCAGTCACCACTTATTGGGAATCAACATTAACTAATACACAATCCATTATGGTACTCCATACAAAATCCTCATAATTTTCTTGTTTTGTCAAACCAAATGTATCCTCATAATTTTCTTGTTTTGTCAAACCAAATGTATCGCTATCCTTTCTAATCTATCTAACATATCAATTCTTAAGTAGAATATCTATTCATAATCTTCATCATCGGTGCAATCCGTGACGCAGAACAATATCGCAAAACGACCACTTAATTCCTCTTTGATTGAACTTTGAGTCTTTCAATTTCTTCATAATCTTTATCAATGGTGCAATCCGTAATGCAGAATAATACCATAGAGATGTCGCTTAATTCATCTCTATTGAACTTCGAGTCTTTCAATTTTTTCAATGGTGTTTTTGGAGTTTCATTTTTGAAAATTTATCATTTGAATCAAAAATCTTCTTCACAATAACTGTCTACCACAGAAAAATCCAACAATTATTACAAACTAAGAGAATAATTAATTACAATGCTACTAGTTAATAATAATGCATACCGCTTCTGTAGTGATTTTGGATACATGATAAAGCTGCTTCAGATCATCATGGTCAACACCCTACAACATATAATTGCAATTTAGAATATCCTATATATAATTAAAAAATGAACAAAAATCATTAAAAAAAATAATACTTATAATGAAATGATTGAAATAAACACTAGAATATCTTAAGGAAGTGATTCAAGGGGAGATATATCAAAGATGAAGTTGAATCCATCATTGTATATCATATGCTCTTCAAAGGAGTAATAGTCATAGAATATACTTTAAGACTTCAAACTTGTCAGTTAATCAATTATGGAGGGAGATGGAACTTTTGAGATCTTGTTGAGTTAAAGTTGTTGTGTTTGTTTTTCTCTCATTAAACAAGTGAACTTATTAAAACTTGTAAATAAGTATGGAGGGATGGATAACAATAACAAAAGTCATATAACAATATGAAAGAATCTATTTTTGTTTTACAAAATGACACGGCAATTGCTGACACTCATTCAGTAATTGATAAATATTAAGATATATCTAAAACACAAACAAATATCCATAATTACCAGTTCTAGCTGTCAATGATGTCTTGCTCCACTTAACATTGACATTGTCTGATTAGTTTCAGTGCTAGTATTTTGGATATTGAGAAGCATATCTCCCTGGATACTGGATGTTATCAGGTAATCCACCATGTTGAGGCCTTAGAGTCGGTTCCCCATATGGAGGATGCAAAGCTGAAATGTAATAGCAACAAATTAATATTGCATTAATCTAAAAAAAACATAAGAAAAGAAGAAATTATAAGAGAGTAACTACATGTGGCTGCTGCAGGTAAAGGCAGGTCAGGCTGAAAGTCTCTGTATTCAACATAAGGTCTTCCATGAAAACCCATATTGTTGTTCCCTACAGTGTTTGGCCTATACTGGCTACCGAAAACAGGGTTTCCGTATGTTTCGATGTCACTGTAAGTTCTACTGGAACCAACATTATATATAGGATAGGGTGGTCTTGAAACATGTGAAATATGACTGCTTGGATATCCTCTACACAACGGATTCATATTGTGATGAGGTTCATTCATAAAACCATGTGTATTGACCTGAGAGCATGTACCATGGAATTAGCATAGTTTCCACAAGACATAAGTAACCAATATAGAAATGTTTCAGTGCCTTAAATTTCATACATAGAAAATAACAGTTCATTCAAATTCTGCAATGAAATCTTTTGTACTAATCAGCGTTTGGAAAACAATAGCAATTTGTTCAAATTCTATTATGATATTGTGTTGCATTGCCGCTATTTGACAACACTGAAAAATTTGCGAGTTAATAGAAAGTTGTAGTATAGGTTGAGGTGACTAACTTGACTAGGCATCCTATAGTCGGGTTGAGAGATGGAAGAATGAGCTCTCCCCTGGTGAATGCCACTTCCTAGTGCAACAAAGTCGATATTATTAAAGAAAATTATACAATAAAACAGACTGCAATATTGAAAAGCAACTACAATTAGATAAAAACCTGTCGAACTTCCTTGACTATGAAATGCAGGTCGGAAAGAAGACTCAGAAGAACCTCTGTGCGATGATGTTGACGGGTTATTATTAGATAGAGACAGAGTATCTTGCTTCATCTGATCCAAATATTTCTGAGACTCTTCCCGGTTCAGTTCAACAAACAAAACCTTGAAATACAAATGAAGCTTTAGTATAGTCATACTTGATAATTTGATAGTCAGATCAACAAAAAGCAATGTATGATACTATACCTGATCAAAATATTCATCGGAATATGGAAAATCCTTGCTTTTAGGTAGAACATAATTAGCTGCCATAGTAATAAAATATCAGAACTTGCACAAGACTCTTAAGTTTAAAAAATGATAAACTAAACACCAACAGACAACAAGTAAAAGGTAAAAAAATACCTATCATGTTATTCAAAGCATCAACTGGAACTTCTTTGCCCATTTCTTTAAATCTTTTTTCTGATCGTCTTTTGAGCTCTTCTGGCTTTGGGAACACAACAACAGCAATCTGGAATGGACAAAAAAAATATTATCGAATCTATAATAAACTTATTTTTCCATCTTCGACAAATAGTTATATAGATAGCTACCTTTTGATAATTGACAAATGGATTAAGTTTCCGCTTGCGTGCATTTTTGTACACATTTGTCTGATCGATTATATAATTGCGAGGTACATTAGCCGCCCTTGACAAAATTACATTGAACATTGAAGTTGCCTTGTCCATCAGACGATCAAACCTTTCGCTGTAGTTGTTTTTGCGCAACAGTCCAGGAACCTGAACAACACCGGATTAAGCAAAAATAGAAGAGAAAAATGATAACCACAAAATGACCGGGAGCTAAACTAACCTTCATTTGTTCAAGAATTAAGTTTGTACCAAGCAAGACATAACGCTTCTCTGGGCGATTTTTCAGCCCATGTAGTCTTGCCGGAAGCCGGTAATCCCACTAGCATCATTAATTCACATTCCTTTGGATCCGAAAACGAAGGTCCCATAACTGAATTTCCATCGCCAATAGCCAAAGCCCAAGGTTTGAACCCTTCACGAGGAACAAGTCCTTGTTCAACACTAAACTGCATCTGAACCATCACATTTTTCAATAGAACATGCGGGAAAAGTGCCCATTCCCAAGGCGAAACCTTTGGAAAAGAAGAATCTTCTCCAAGACCAAGTGAATCGATATCAAATTGTATTGCAGTACCCAACCATTTACCATTCTTGGAGAAACCAATAGAAGCAAGTGGTTTACTCTCAAGATCAACAAAACAAACTATTGTATCACCAGCACCAAACCTATCCCCAAAATTCAAAAACTTCCCAGCATTAGAAAATTTGCCGGTGCCTCCATAACCAAAGCTGTGTTTGGTCTCACCAAGAGCTCCAACAGTATCATCACCTCTAGAAACACCGAGACGACATAGATGCCGCTGATCAGGAGCAGTATCATCGGTATCAACATGTTGAGCAGAAACAATAACGCAACCATAACAATATCTACCATTTGTTATTCCAACATCAGCTCGAGCACCAGACCAACAATAACCAAAGCCTTCCTCATAAAGGCCATATCCAACTACTCCATTGCATTCGACGTTGAAATCTAACAAAATCAATCATGAACCACGATAGATTAACATGCAAATACATTGCTTCAATAGGGAAATCTAACGAAACACCATATAACTAAATTTGATGAAGTGAGTGAAACTGAAAAAAATAGAGAAATTTAAGTACCTAAGTCAGAATCAGCTAAATTGAGAACAACGCAAGATGAAGGAAGCTGTTTCAACTCAACTTCTTTTGCTTTCTTCTCCTGACAGGCTGATTCATCCGCTACTTCGCATGAGAAATGTCGTTTGATTGGAGCCATTGTCGAATAAAGTACGAAAGTTTCAAAGGTACGTAAACTCCCTCTCTCTCTTTCTTATATATATAAAGAAATTTAATAAAAAATAAATCAGACAAACTTTTACATATATAAATTTATTATTTATAAAATCAACACAATTACAGTATTTCCTTATATATATATATATTTAACAAATTTAATTAAAAATAATCAAACAAACTTCTATATATGTAAATTCGTCTAAATTTATTTGTTATAAAATAAACACAACATTATTACTATATTTCCTTTAATATATAAAGAAACTTAATTAAAAAGTATTTCAAACAAATTTCTATCTATCTAAATTTATTTTCCATATAAAATACACAACAAAATCAATTCTATATATAAAAGAAACAAACTTTTTACTGTATTTCCTTGTATATATAAAAAAATTCAAACAAACTTCTATTTATATAAGTTTACCTAATTTTATTTTTTTTAAAGAAACAAACTCATACCTATAAAGTTTGAGCTTAATCTATAATGATTTACTATATCATCAAGATATCCAAAGATTAACGTCAAAATGAGCATTCATATAACGTTAATTTTGATGTGATTCAATGACATAGTAAATCATTATAGATTAAGCTCAAACTTTATAGGTAAGATCTATATGATATTATGTTTCAATCCAACGGTTGAATTTAAAAAATATTTATTCGAGATGTAGTTATTGAACGAGTGTAACTCGTGGTGTAACTCTTCGGGTGTAATTTGATCTCTCCTCTATATGAGGAAGGATCAAATTACACCCGAAGAGTTACACCACGAGTTACACTCGTTCAATAACTACATCTCGAATAAATATTTTTTAAATTCAACCGTTGGATTGAAACATAATATCATATAGATCATACCTATAAAGTTTGAGCTTAATCTATAATGATTTACTATATCATCAAGATATCCAAAGATTAACGTCAAAATGAGCATTCATATAACGTTAATTTTGATGTGATTCAATGACATAGTAAATCATTATAGATTAAGCTCAAACTTTATAGGTAAGATCTATATGATATTATGTTTCAATCCAACGGTTGAATTTAAAAAATATTTATTCGAGATGTAGTTATTGAACGAGTGTAACTCGTGGTGTAACTCTTCGGGTGTAATTTGATCTCTCCTCTATATGAGGAAGGATCAAATTACACCCGAAGAGTTACACCACGAGTTACACTCGTTCAATAACTACATCTCGAATAAATATTTTTTAAATTCAACCGTTGGATTGAAACATAATATCATATAGATCATACCTATAAAGTTTGAGCTTAATCTATAATGATTTACTATATCATCAAGATATCCAAAGATTAACGTCAAAATGAGCATTCATATAACGTTAATTTTGATGTGATTCAATGACATAGTAAATCATTATAGATTAAGCTCAAACTTTATAGGTAAGATCTATATGATATTATGTTTCAATCCAACGGTTGAATTTAAAAAATATTTATTCGAGATGTAGTTATTGAACGAGTGTAACTCGTGGTGTAACTCTTCGGGTGTAATTTGATCTCTCCTCTATATATATATATATATATATATATATATATATATATATATATATATATATATATATATATATATATATATATATATATATATATATATATAATTACACTCCTTAATTCTCTCAGTCACTTGGCGAATTTTTAATTATGCCCATGTTTCGTAGATGCACATTCGGAAACATCTTTTTTTTTCCAAAAAATTTGATTCTTTCTGTAGGTACATCCACGGAAGCATTAACAAACATAGTAAATGTTTGCGTAGTTCAAATTATTTCAGTTCAATAATTCTTTTGTAGCAGCATCTACGGAACGTGTTAAAAACAATATTTCGTAGATGTACATACAAAACATTCTGCTATATTTTCAAATCATATGCATTTCACTCCAAAACTCAATTTTTATCGGGAATCTTGGTAAAGAGCATTAGGATGCTGTTAAGATAATCCTGAGATATATAAAAGGAACCTTAGATGTTGCGTTATGTTTTAGAGGATTGGAATTTATTGTCAAGGGTTATGTTAATTCAGACTTTACAGGTGGTCTATATAAAAGAATGTCTACTATTGGTTATGTGTTCACACTTGTAGGAGTAGCAGTAAGTTGGTTGTCAAAACTACAACTTGTCGTAGCTCTATCTACTACAGTAGCTAAATATATAGAAGTTATGCAAGCTTGCAAGGAAGATATTTGGATACAAAGGCTAATGGAAGAACTCGTGCATTGTCAATATTAAATTGTTGTGTATTGTGATAGTCAGAGTGCTTTACACATTACAAGGAATCCAACCTTTTATTTGAGAACAAAGCACATAGGTGTTCAATAACATTTTGTTCAAGAAGTAGTAGATCAAGGGATTGTTGATATGAAGAAAATTCACACCAAAGACAATCTAGCGGATGTAATGACAAAGTCAGTCAATGCTGACAAATTTTAGTGTCGATTGATCGGTACATTTTGATGCACATTCTACTATTGTACTTTATTGAATTTTTGTATTTTATTTTCATCATTAGTTGTTATTTAATACCTCTTCTTTGTGCAGACCATAACTTGAGCTACGAGAATTAGATTGACGCGCTCTGAGATGCGCTGGAAGGCTAAGAGAAAGAGCTACAAGTTTTGTGTTGAAGCCAAAATCTGATTAAGAGTGATAGATTGTCGAATAATTCATTGAAGTTATAGACTTTAGAAATATTTAGTTTTGAGCCATTTTTTATGTTTTTCGACCCGGTTGGGTTAGAACCCGAATTCTATGTTTTTCCTTTAACCTAAGTCAGCCGCGGTACTATTTATTCTATTCACTATTAACGAAATTATTCTATGTGATGTACAATTCATAGAGAGCTAAGCCTAAGGAAAAATGTGTTGATTACAGGTTCCACCATACTTTGAGGTTCTAATAATTCCAATCCAAACTTTATTCCTTTCAATGTTGTTATGTGATCATTGTTTGCTGAAATCGATTATCATATATTAGTGTTGATTTAATCGACTGTTATATGTTCCTTAATCGTAATCACATTAGTGTAACTTATTTATTACCGTGTTTGATAGAGTCTCGTCTGCTTAAATCGCGAGAGCTTAATTCCGTTTGCTTAATTCAGATAATAGGAACTTACATCATATAAAACTAACTGCGGTTGTCAGTCAGTTTTATAATCTAATAGGAAAATATAATACGCTTAGGATGTTGGAGTTATATTAAGCAATGATGAGTCGGAACCAAAATCAGTAGATTAGCCATTTAGCTTATTTCATAATCACTTATTCTAAATTGAAACCTAAAATCCACTCGTTTCAGTTGGCTAATTTTAATCAAGAGTCCTTGTGATACGATACTCGAGTGTCGCTTCTCCTTAAATATAGTTTTTATTTACTTGTTTTTTACCTATGTGCGACAGTAGATCAAATTGGCGCCGTTGCCGAGGACTATTTGATAATATTAACCAAGTTTAGGGTCCTAGTTTTGAGTCTTGTTAGAATTTTTCTTGTTTTTTGTTGTTGTTGTGTTTGTTGATTTCATAGGTTGTAGTACAATGGTATGTATTCCAGTCTATCAGGTACGTTTGGACTGTTTCGATTTACTCTAAATTTTTTCCAGAAATTCAGAAGAAAATCGATGAACAGTACTCCTTTTGACCATCAAAATCATAAATTCCTTATTTTTCTATTTTTTTATCATTTTATTTTTGTTTTCATAGTTTCAAAAAATTCCAAAAAAAATTGTGAAATTCAAATTTGACTTAATTAGATTAAATTTCGTGTTTTTGTATTTGTTTATTTTATTTTAATAGTTTTTTGTGTCTTCAAATTGTTTCTGCTTAATAGGGACACTGTTGGTATGAAACATCGTGTGGAAGAACATTCTGTTTTTCATATTGAATTGCTTTCTGAGTTGGTTGATGATACTTATTCTAATGTCTTCAGCTGATTTTCCATCATTGTCCGACTTTAATGATACTTACTTTTGTGATTCATATACTGACACTAATATTTGCTCTGTTTATGTTGAGATTGAGGCTGCCCTGCAGGTTAACATTGTTCCTACACATGAAGTTGTCAATAAATTGTTTATGCATCTGAATCTCTCGAATGCTTCCCCAACCGCACCACCCATTGGGCAACCACATTTTTTAGAGCCTGGACCACTTCTTAGAGATTTAAATTATTCATCAAAGACTAAATTTGAGGAGGAAGAGAAATCATTACAGGAACATAAAAAGGGAATTGGATGGACCTTGATTGACATTCTTGATATTATTCTATCCTTAAATGTGCATAAGATCTCACTTTCAGATGAAGCAAAAGCAGTGAGACAGCCTCTTAAACCATTGATTCTTGATGTTATGAGAAATGATATCACTTTCACGTGCTCATTCAAAACTTTTACTTATCAAAAATCATTCTTTGATCATGGAGTAAAAGGTGAAGGCACTAATACAAAATTCAAGTTCAATAAACACTATCCGAAACTGCTCCATGAGAGCCCCACTTTGGAAGAAGAGATTGTAAAAGAGCCCTCACTAGAAAAGGGTGTGTATGCAATCACCTATCCCCTTTGACTTCTTGGATGTGTTCTTTCCTCTCTCACTCTTATTTTATATTTTTTTTCTTTCATTAAGGATAATGTATGTTTTAAGTGTGGGGGAGGAGCTTTATTGTTTTCCTTTATTATTTTATCGCTTTCCTAATTTGTTTTCATATTATTAGGACTTTAATATTTGTCGTTTAAAAATTGTTATTCAAGTCAATGCATGTGTTGTCGAGTCTTTTTGCATGGTTTCTGCTATTTACCGATTTTCCACTTTCTTGAACCATAACAAAATAAAAATTTTGACTTAGAAACACAATGTATCTTTTGAAATTTTTAGGCTATAGGTTAATTGAGCTTAGATTGTTGAGACTTGGGAAAACTATACAAGATCAATATCGTTTTAACACTTTAAGTCTCCCGAATAGAGAAATTAATTTGAATACTTGTTATGACATAACCTTGAGTTCTCATCCTTTAATAGCTCTTAAGTAGTTTATCTAGCAGTTGGGACCATCTAGAAATCACACACTAAGTAATTAAGCTAATGCAAATAAGTGAATGATCTCGTGCTTAATAAGAAATCTTAATATGAATCTGCCTTTTAAGTTAGGTGACTTTCACCCGGTCACTTAGCCTAACGGTTGTGAAACCTTCAAGAAAAAAATTGTCGTTGCTAAAGTGGTTAATTTTGAAATTTTGACAAGATATGGATCATATTCACTAACAGGCTTATTTACCATGTGTGTGAATGGATAACATGCTTAATGTGATTGGATTAGAATGAAAGAGAATAAAAAGAAGGATTAGTAAGTTAAGCTTAGGCATGATAACATGATTTCAATTGGTTTGTATAGAAGGGAGGCTTATGACCGTACAATTGCAAATTTGTGTTTTTACGATATCCTTAGTGTAATATTAGTACCTATCGATGTTATCTTAACCGAAGAAGAGTTTGTAGCCTAGAATAAGTATCTTAATGTTATTGTTTTTAATGAGTCTTGATACTATTTTGCTCGGAGTGCAAAAGTTAAAATGTAGAGGAATTTGATTAGTGTATTTTGATCCACATTCTTATATTATTGTACCTAGACATTTCTTTAGTTTGTTTTTATTATTTTTTTATATTTTATTGTGTTTTTATATTTTAGTTTATTTTTCCTTTTATTTAATTTTTGTATTTTATTTTCGGCATTAATTTTTATTTGATACCTCTTTTCTATGCAGACCATAACTTGAGCTACGAGAATCGAATTGACACATTCTGAGATGCATTGGAAAGCTAAGAGAAAGAGCTACAAGTTTTGTGTTGAAGTCAAAAGCTGATAAGGAGTGATAGATTATCGAATAATTCGTTGAAGTTCCAGACTTTAGAAATATTTAGTTTTGGCCTGTTTTTTTTTTTATGCTTTTCGACCCAGTTGGGTTAGAACCTGAATTCTATGTTTTTCCTTTAACCTAAGTCAGTCGCGGTTGTAACACCCCTTTTATACCCCAAAATAATTAAGCATGTAATCAGAGAATAAGCATGCATATAATAAAAGGGCGTCACACCGATGTTTTCAAAAAACTAAAAGCCTTTAAAAACCGACAGCATTTACTTACAATATATGATACACCTAGTCATTTAAAATAACACTCCTCAATTAATCATATTTTATCCAGAATATGCATTCACAGCGGAAACTACTAAATACTCATGTGTTTCATAAATGATCCATGTCCCATACCATGATCAAGTCTCAATAATCATATCAACGTAAATTAAAACATAATTCAGAATATTTGGCTTGAAAGCCTCTCAAACAATAAGTAGCCAAATAACAAGTTCTCAAGTCATAAACATAATACATAACCAAATAGAAACATGAGTTCGACACGACTAATCTACCCAGTGTTACATGACCATAGCATCGACTCACTAATTAATTACCAAGCAACTCAGAAGAAACCCACAACAACATAATGCACACAATCAACTATCACATAACTCTAATGTGACTCAATGAAACATGTGACACTATGCATGTGGTACCAATGTGAAATTCTAAGTTCACCGGCCTCCGATTCATATCTCTAGAATCTAAGCCACACTTCCGATCCGGACAAGACCAAAGTCCACCAATTGTAAACATATAGTTTACGACTTCCGATTCACTCTAGAATCCAAGTCCGCTTGTGTTTCAAAGCAAATCCACCTATGTTTCAAGGCACACTATGATATGAATGTATGTACAATATCACAAATATATGCAATTAAGATCATCTCTACCATCTTAATTTTCCGCATATCACAATAATTCAACTCTATGAATTATCCACCAATTATACACAACATTCACAACACACAGACATCATATATAAGAGGCCAATTAATCAATTACGATTCACACAATCCAATTAACACTAGTAATTATACTATCTCATGTTAATTCTCATTTTGCCAATTATACATGAACACACACTTCCAACATCAAGCAATTAATTCATTAGAATTAATATTAATCAACTACTCACAGAGAATCAATATTAGCACAACATCATGGCATATACATATATTATTCTTAACATAAACATTCGAGCCAAAAATACAATTACGGACAAATTCTCAAAATACTGTAATTTACCGATAAAGCGAATAATTGATCCAAGTGCGAACATAATCCAATCAAATCGGCTCAATGAAATTAATATCACTTACTGCCAACAAAACTATTTTTATTGAAAAGAATGTCACGCTAGCTTTCTAACGCTTCAAACGGTACTCAAAACGGATTCACGGTTTAAAAGTTATGAATTTGTAAAGTTTCAACGATAATGTAACCCTGACATCCTAAACTGACAATCTAAACATGTCAGAATTACGTATAACAATTAAAAGTATGACTCTTAATAACTTAAAACAACCCTGACAACTTTGTTGACAACTCTAACGACTCTATTGACAACTCTATCGATAACTCTAACGAAATTGGAAATACTTTAAATGAGCGAAGTAACCCAAATATTTATTTCTAACTTAAAATTCAAAAAGAAAAAAATATTGTATACTAATAATAATTGATCAGTATTTATTAATGTTATTATTAAGTATTATCTAATATACATATTAGTAAACTTGAAATAATCATATTGATTTTCTCAATTAGCTTTAAATGCCGCTACAGTACCTATATCAGTAGCATATCATTCTCACACCAGTTGGAAGAGATTTACATTTATTGATTCAATTTATGTGTTTTCTATTTCAATTATTCTAAACAAAATTTATCTTTTGTTCCATGTGCATGTAGTAATAATATCATCATCAAAGTATCAATAAAGTCACCCACTTTCTAAAATAAAACTTCTAAATTTCTAGAAGAAAGTATATGATATCAAGTTTACCCATAAAACTAGAAATAACCAACCATACTCTTTTTCTTGTAAAGCAAACATATAGTCACATTTATTTATTTATTTTCTTTTGGTCATTGAAAACTTATATGATAATATATTATGATACAAACATGTTGTTGGAAATTATGAGCATTAATTTCATCAAGTTATGTTCTAAAATGACAAATGTGAGAATGACAATAAATGCTTCATAAATAGTCCCACATAAAAAGTGGAGCAAACTTTAAAAGCATTTATATATCACTTGGAACAATGTACATTCCAAAAAGAGTCAAAGAGGATAAAGTGCCACATAGTCATATGTGGTGGTCCCAAGCCTTATGCCACTTGTCTCTACCAAAAACACCATCGCCGGTGTCGGTGTCGCCACCGGCGACACCGGGACCGGGTCCGAGGGCGTGGACGTAGAGGCGCTAGTGGCGGCTTGTAGACGGCACTTAGGCACGTCGCATCGGAGCGATCGGGCTATTCGCGGCGTTAATGAGGCGGCGCCGGTGGCGCTCCGGCCGCCTCCGGCGGGCGGCCCGGCCTTCGGCCGGCATACTGCAAATATGTTTTAATTATTGCCTAAAGTTTGATTTTTGATTTTGAATTTGAATTCGAAATACATAACATTTCATGAAGTGGTGCATTGTATTTTTATGAACCATTGCAATTATATATTTTAAATAATATTGTTTCATGAAGAGTTGCAACTTATGAAACAGACTTTTGCATGGGCTATAAATACAAGTTTGTTATTTCGGAATCAATATACAAAATCATTATCCTCTGATATATTTTCCAGACAGCTTCCTTGCATTCGAGTTTCTTCACCGGTCTTGTGCAGACTCGAGTAAGGCTGAATTATCCTGGGTATTCAGGCCGTTTCAACTCTAAGACTATCGAGAGTGTGCTTGAAATACTTTTAAGGAAAGTGATTCCGTTCACGATTCAGCCTGGATCCATTCGATCTCTCCGATATTTTTAACAATCTTAAAAGTATTAGTTCTTCAATGGCTTCCGACGCTGCAGTTTCAAGCATCAAAGTTATGAACTAGGATCTTGTCAAATTGGATCGCTTTGATGGAACAAATTACACCAGATGGCAAGACAAGATGACATTCCTTCTGACTGCCCTGAAGATTCAATATGTCTTAGATCTTGACTTACCGCCAATTCCAGAGCCAACAGATGATGATTCTGACGAAGTCAAAAAAGAACGCAAGAAACGTAAGGAGGGCGAATTATTGTGTTGTCGACATATCCTAAATACATTATCTGATCGTCTCTACGACCTCTATACGGACAATCCCTCCGCGGTAGAGATATGGAAAGCCCTCGAGTTTAAGTTCAAGGCCGAAGAAGAAGGTACGAAAAAGTTTTTAATTTCTAAATACTTTGATTTTAAATTTATAGACGGCAAACCAATTCTTCCCCAAGTGCACGAATTGCAAGTCCTGGTGAACAAAATCAAAGCAGTGAAAATAGACATCCCAGAAACTTTTCAAGTTGGTGCAATCATTGCAAAATTGCCACTTTCGTGGAAAGGCTATAGAAAGAAATTGCTGCACAGTTCCGAGGATTTTTCCTTGGAGAAAATCCAGAAACACCTTCGAATCGAGGAGGAATCGAAGGCAAGGGAAAAATCAGAATCTGCAGGTCTTTCCAAAGCCAATGCTGTGACCAACAAAGAAAGAAAGAAGCATGATAGCAACAAGCGTCATCTAGGACCAAAAAAGGAACTTAACAAGTTCAAGAATTCTGGGGGTCAAAAAGGTCCAAAGACCGGATGCTTTGTTTGTGGAAAACCTGGACACTATGCTCGAGATTGCAAGCACAATAAATCAAAGAATGAGATCAATGTTGTTCATTCAAATGATGACATAATTGCTACTGTGAGCGAGATTATGGCAATCAAGGGCAAAGTACAAGGCTGGTGGTACGATACATGTGCCACGGTGCATGTCTCCTATGACAGGGCTGCATTCAAAACCTATTCTGAGACAAATGATGGACAAGAGGTACAAATGGGAAATGAAGTACGATCTAAGGTTGTTGGAACTGGATCGGTTGAACTCAACTTCACTTCCGGAAAGAAAATTACTCTTGTCAATGTGCTTCATGTCCCAGACATGAATAGGAATCTTGTTAGTGGGGATTTATTGGGAAAACCTGGTATTAAATCTGTTTATGAATCGGGCAAACTTATATTGACCCGTAATGGTGTATTTGTTGGAAAAGGATATTCCGCTGAGGGAATGATCAAACTATGTATTACCAACAATATGATTAATGAAATTTCTAATTCTGCTTATATGCTTGATTCTATTTCTTTATGGCATAATAGATTAGCACATACTGGTATTAGTTCAATGAAGAGACTAATTAAATCTGGAATGATATCATGTAACATCAATGATTTTAACAAATGTGAATTATGCGTTAAATCAAAGATGATTAAAAAGCCTTTCAAAAGTGTTGAAAGAAAGACAAATCTACTTGATCTTATACATTCAGATTTGTGCGAATTTAATGGCATGTTAACCCGTGGGGGAAACAGATATTTCATCACTTTCATTGATGATGCTTCTAGATACACATATGTATATCTCTTAAAGCATAAAGATGAAGCTTTTAATGCCTTTAAGATTTATAAAGCAGAAGTAGAAAATCAATTAAGTAGAAGTATAAAAGTCCTTAGAAGTGATAGGGGCGGTGAATACTTCTCTACTGAATTTGATGCATTTTGTGAAGAACATGGCATAATACATGAATGTTCGGCGCCTAGAACACCGCAACAAAATGGCATAGCCGAAAGAAAGAATCGAACATATCAAGAGATGATGAATGCTATGTTAATGCATTCAGAATTACCTTTCAATTTATGGGGCGAAGCGTTACTATCCGCTTTTCACATAATAAATAGAATTCCTTTAAAGAAAACTGGTATTTCTCCATATGAGGTATGGAAAAACATGGCACCGAATATTGGTTATTTCAAAGTGTGGGGGTGTGTCGCTTACTACAAAAATATGGATCCTAAGAGAACCAAGTTGGGTCCTCGAGGGATAAGATGTGCTTTCGTTGGATATGCACAAAATAGTAAAGCATATAGACTTTTAAATTTAGAGTCTAATATCATTGTTGAATCCCGGGATGTAGAATTCTTTGAAAATCTTATCACTAAGGATAAAGAATCGGAGTCGGCCACAAATAAAGAATCTTGTTAAGAAGATTCTTCTCGGATTGTAGAAATACAACCTGAAGGCACTCCTCAGATCATTGAATCACAACCCGAACCAAGGATAAGCAAAAGAGTCCGGAAAACAAAGAACTTAGGACCAGACAAAATTGATTCTCAATCCATTTCGTTTTATCTGGTCGAAGGAAATAGTACAAAATTCGTTCAAAGTATTCTGGTCATACTTCAAGTAGGGGATGATCCTAAAACTTATAAGGAAGCAATAACTTCCAGGGACTCCTCTTTTTGGAAGGATGCTATCAAAGATGAAATGGATTCAATTATGTCCAACCACACTTGGGAACTTGTCCACTTACCAAAGGGATCAAGGCCCATTGGATTCAAATGGGTGTTTAAAAGGAAATATCATAGTGATGGTACCTTAAACACTTATAAAGCAAGATTAGTGGCAAAGGGATTCAGACAAAAGGAAGGTATAGATTACTTTGACACCTATGCACCAGTAGCAAGGACAACCACAATTCAATTGTTGTTTGCCTTAGCCTCTTTGAATGATCTTATAGTTCATCAAATGGATGTTAAAACAGCGTTCCTAAACGGAGATCTCGATGAGGAAATCTATATGGAACAACCAGAAGGCTACGTACTTCCTGGAAATGAACTAAAGGTGTGCAAACTAGTCAAATCCTTATAAGGATTAAAACAAGCACCAAAACAATGGCATCAAAAATTTGACTCTACAATATTGTCAAATGGATTTATTCCTAATTCTTGCGACAAGTGCCTATATACAAAAGTGTACAAAGACACTGTAATATTTTTGTGTCTCTATGTTGATGACATGCTAATAATTAGCAACAAAATGAATGGGATTTTAGAAACAAAGAAATTTCTAACTTCCACTTTCAAGATGAAAGATCTTGGACTTGTTGACACAATTTTAGGAATAAAAGTCAAGCGAAATAGTGGGGGTTATGAACTTAATCAAACACATTATATTGAGAAAATGCTTGATAAGTTCAAACACCTACAATTCAAGGAAGTAACCACTCCATTTGATCATGTAATCAAGCTTGAAAAGAATGATGGAAGAGCAGTGGCTCAACTAGAATATGCAAGTGCAATCGGATGTCTTATGTACTTAATGCAATGTACCAGACCTGACATATCTTTTGCAGTTAGTAAAATGAGTAGATTTACTAGCAACCCAAGCAATGAACATTGGAAGGCAATCACGAGAATTTTTGGCTATTTACTGAAAACCAAAAATCTAGGCCTTCATTATGGTAAGTTTCCTGCCATATTAGAAGGATATACTGATGCGAGTTGGATATCAAATGTTGGAGATCATAAATCTACAACTGGTTGGATATTTACACTAGCTGGAGGAGCAATTTCTTGGAGGAGCAAGAAACAAACATGCATCACTCTTTCGACCATGGAATCAGAGTTTGTGGCTCTCGCTTCCGCTGGTCAAGAAGCAGAATGGTTGAGGGATCTTCTTTTGGAAGTTTGATCCGCTGTCGCCGCGGGTCAAAAACGAGTTAATTTGTAAAACTGTAGTAACGACGGTAACATTAACTCAAGTATCGTCTCTCAAGGATTCCTATTCTTATTAACCAATGTAAAATCGAATTTGGGGGGGGGGGAGTTGGTTCAGTTTTGAATTACAGAAAAAATGCTTAAAATAAGTGATTCTGAAAATAAGCTGTTTTGAAAATAAGTGATTATGGGATAAGCCAATCTACCGATTCAGTTCCTACCAATCATCGATTATTATAATTTTACTATCCTAAGCGGATTCCATTCCTGTTCGATTATAACATCAATCAACAAGCGCAACAACATTATCAGAATTATATTTCCCGTTTGCCGAATTAAGCATTTGGTTAAGCATACAGCGGATTAATGATTAAGCAACGATAAACCGCAAATAAATTGGAAAGCATAAATCAATCGAACCAAACAATCTACTCTACGAATAATCAGATTAAGCAAATGATAAACACAAAGTAGAATTGAAGGAATTGGAATTATAATGCAAAATTATATTAATCTCATAGTTTTGGAACCTGAATACGGAAGATTAACTCGAAAGGATTAGTTCGCCATGGATCAATTCGTACAAGCCTTGTTTTTTCGTGAATGGGAGATGATTGCTACAGTACCACGGCTGCTACCCTAAGGGGAAAGAGTACAACCCGTTTTACAATCCAACTGGGTCAAACATACAACCCAGGCCCAAAGCTAATTGACCCGAAACTTAACTAAAACTAGTGCTGCAACTTCAACGAATTTTCTGACCCTTCTACAGTCTGATTTTGACTTCGACTCCAACATAAGAATTGTAGCTCTTTCTCTTAGCTTTCCGTCGATTATTAGAACGCCTTAATCAAACTTCTGGAACTCCAGTTATGATCGTTTCCGTGCAGACTGTTAAAGCTGAAAATTAAATACGAAAATCAAATAACAATAAAAATAAATTAAAATATAAAAACATTATAAAATACAAAAATAAGACAAGCAAACCATGGAAATGTATAAGTGCAACCGTAGAGGAATGTGCATCAAAATGCACTGATCAAATTCCCCCACACTTGAACTTTTGCACTCCGAGTAAAATGAAAAACAAAACAAAGAAATCACAGATACATCAACAGTTACTCATCCCAGGCTACAAATCTTCTTCGGGTAAGTTTGCATCGACAGGTACTAATCTTGCACACTAAGGACATCGTAAGAACACTAACCACAGATATGCAGACTTAAGCCTCCTAAATACACAAACCAATTCAAATCATATTATTATACCATAGCCTAACTTACTCATCCTTCTTGCTCTTTTTCATTCAGGCGCAATCACATTAAGCCCGTTATCTCCACACACTTATAGCGGGACGACCGGTTAGTGACTCTGATCCTCTTTTGCACGGGGTTCCGGTACTTACGTGGCATAACCCTTTGCTTACTCAGATGTAGTTGCGGGGGATCGGACCGTAATCCTCCCTACCAAGTTCAGCACCAGAAACCGCTGAACCAACTAACAAAGAGTTTTAAAATCTTTTTTTTGAAGGTTCCACAACCGT
Source organism: Vicia villosa (assembly GCF_029867415.1). NCBI lineage: Eukaryota > Viridiplantae > Streptophyta > Magnoliopsida > Fabales > Fabaceae > Vicia > Vicia villosa. The sequence continues at coordinate 965,173 of NW_026704976.1, read as the reverse complement.
TGGGTTAAGTGACCGGATGAGGGTCACCAAACTTAGAAGGCGCATTACCTTTTTCTTTTTTTTCGGAACATTCACTTATATTCATCGGTTTCCCTGCGTAAAGTGTGTGAGAGATGGTGCCGACTGCTGAAATAAACTACTCAAGAGCTGTCAAAGAATGAGAAATTAAGGCTTAAACATAATAACAAATTCAAATCAATTTCCGTATGCAGGAGACTTACGGTGTTAGAACGATACCAATCTTGTGAATTTTTCCCACGTCTCCGCAAACTCGACTCAAATTAGCCTATAGCCTAAAACTTTCAAGAAGATGCATTTTTTATTGGTTGAAATTAAAACTAAAACAAAAAAAAATTGAAAGAAAACTAAACAAAGAAATGATTCTCTCCCCCACACTTAAGACATACATTGTCCTCAATGAAAGAACATTAATATAAAATAAGAGTGAGAGAAAGGAAAGAACACACCCGAGTACTCAAGGAGGATAAGTGATCACATAAGCTGCCTTTCCCAAAGAGAGATCTTCTATATTCTCTTCTTCCAAAGTGGGGCTCTCATGGAGTAGCTTTCGATAATGCTCATCGTCCTTAAAAAGTGGTTTAACTCCTTCGCCTTTTATTCCAGGATCAAATAATGTTCTTCTAAAAGTAAAAGTGTCAAATGGGCACGTGAAGGTGCTCTCATCTTTCACAACATCAAGGAACCAAAGGTTATGGGGCTGCCTCACTACTTTTGCTGCATCTTCAAGTGAGATCTTATGCACACACATGGACGAACTAATATCATAAATGTCATCCAAGGTCCATCCAATTCCTTTGTTATGCTTCTTCAAAACCTGCAAAAACTTACTTTCTTGATCAAAATAAAGTTTAGAAGAAATTATAACCGAAAATTTTTCATTCATCTCTAAATAAGCATATTTAAGATTTTGAGGAATTGGTTTCAGCTCCCGAGAAGGTGGTTGTTCAATGGATGGTTTGATCCGGGCAGCCGGGGTGTCGAGAGCTTCATCTACATGAACAACTTCATTTGCAACCTCATCTGTAGTGAGAATATCAACTTGCAAGGCAACCTCAATTTCAGCACAAACAGAGCAAATTTTAGTGTCAGTACAAACATCACAAGAGTAAACATCATCAAAACCAGACAATGATGGAAAATCATCTGCAAACAAATCAGTACAAGTATCATCAACATTTTCAGAAATCAACTCTATTTGAAAAACAGAATGCTCTTCCAAGCGTTGTTGGTTTGATCCTTGAGCTTGTTGCATGACATTCATCAAAGTGGCAAGCTGTCCAATCTGTGTTTGCAAAGTCTGGAGAGTAGAATCTACTTGCTGTTGATACTGAAGATTATTTGCAGCCATTTGTTTGACAATATCCTCTAGTGAAGGTTCGGAAGGTGCAGAGCACACAACCTGAAATTCCTTCAGATGCTTATGCGGATCCTCACCTGCAAAACCATTAAACCTAGGCAACAAATGTGTTAAACCATATTCCAATTCAAAAGGTGCATCACCCGCAGGATAGTCAATACATAAACCATTATAGTTCACATTAGGGACATCCAACTGCGTTAGTGTTCTTTGTTCAGCCATGGGTTCAACAAACACCGAACTACCGATTATGTCCCATACACGCAGAAACGAATAGAAAGAATAAAAACGATCAAACTAAATTCAAAAAAATATAAAAACACGAAATTTAATCTAATTAAGACAAATAAGAATTTTGGGAATTTTTTTAGATTTTTTTGACTCTATGAAAACAATAAAAAATTCATTAAAAATAGAAAAACGATGAATTTGGCGATTTGGGGTCGAATTCCCTTACTCTTCTAGAGTAAAGGAGTATTGATCACATAATTTTTTTGCTCCCAGTAGGCAAAAACAGATTATCGATCACACTCAATTTCCAAAAAAACCATTTTTTCGACTCAAAAAGGCGTTATGGCCGAAACCGCGAGGAACCTATGGCCTAAACACATAAACACTTAACCTAAGACTCTAAAATCAGTTAATAACGACAAGAATCCCCGGCAACGGCGCCAATTTGATCCGCTGTCGCACGCGGGTCAAAAACGAGTTAATTTGTAAAACTGTAGTAACGACGGTAACATTAACTCAAGTATCGTCTCTCAAGGATTCCTATTCTTATTAACCAATGTAAAATCGAATTTGGGGGGGGAGTTGGTTCAGTTTTGAATTACAGAAAAAATGCTTAAAATAAGTGATTCTGAAAATAAGCTGTTTTGAAAATAAGTGATTATGGGATAAGCCAATCTACCGATTCAGTTCCTACCAATCATCGATTATTATAATTTTACTATCCTAAGCGGATTCCATTCCTGTTCGATTATAACATCAATCAACAAGCGCAACAACATTATCAGAATTATATTTCCCGTTTGCCGAATTAAGCATTCGGTTAAGCATACAGCGGATTAATGATTAAGCAACGATAAACCGCAAATAAATTGGAAAGCATAAATCAATCGAACCAAACAATCTACTCTACGAATAATCAGATTAAGCAAATGATAAACACAAAGTAGAATTGAAGGAATTGGAATTATAATGCAAAATTATATTAATCTCATAGTTTTGGAACCTGAATACGGAAGATTAACTCGAAAGGATTAGTTCGTCATGGATCAATTCGTACAAGCCTTGTTTTTTCGTGAATGGGAGATGATTGCTACAGTACCACGGCTGCTACCCTAAGGGGAAAGAGTACAACCCGTTTTACAATCCAACTGGGTCAAACATACAACCCAGGCCCAAAGCTAATTGACCCGAAACTTAACTAAAACTAGTGCTGCAACTTCAACGAATTTTCTGACCCTTCTACAGTCTGATTTTGACTTCGACTCCAACATAAGAATTGTAGCTCTTTCTCTTAGCTTTCCGTCGATTATTAGAACGCCTTAATCAAACTTCTGGAACTCCAGTTATGATCGTTTCCGTGCAGACTGTTAAAGCTGAAAATTAAATACGAAAATCAAATAACAATAAAAATAAATTAAAATATAAAAACATTATAAAATACAAAAATAAGACAAGCAAACCATGGAAATGTATAAGTGCAACCGTAGAGGAATGTGCATCAAAATGCACTGATCAAAGTTCCACTGGCTAAAGACAATGTTTCAAAAGTTATGATACACTGCGATAGCCAGGCCACTCTAGCAAGAGCATTCAGCGAAGTGTATAATGGAAAGTTTAGGCATATAGGACTTAGGCATTCGTTCGTGAGAAAGTTGATTAAGGATGGAATCATTTCACTCACGTATATACGAACAAGCTATAATTTGGCTGATCCGTTTACTAAGCCACTGGCCAGAGACTTAGTAAAAACAACCTCGAGAGGCATGGGGTTGAAACTCCTTGAGTAAGAGTTCCGACAACGGTGGCAACCCAATCTTATGTTAACAGAACATTAACTTCAAGATTTTCAATGGGTAACAACAAGTCGTTGATTTGGATAATTGTCGAACATTTCGTGATAATGTTGATTTTGAAACGAGGGTTGAATTTACTTTAAGAAACTCTTAATGAAGTTCAATACCAAGGGTACGTGTCTTGTGGAAAAGGACATAATATGAACTTCACCTCTGTGAATTTCGAGATGGTGCCGTCTCAAAGTGAGAGTTGGAGTTTCTCTCATGGAAAATTCATGAAACAGGATAGCACATGGCCATAAATAAGTGCTAAGCGAGTTATGCAGAGGAAGAACCCTTAAAGAGTGTGTGTAAGGCGACACCGGTCTAATCATATGGATTCATGGTTTAAAAGCTTTGCTACCTAATATTCCGATTAAACTTTGTGTTGTCCTCACTAAGGTTAAGTTTTAAATCGAAAGATACCTAACTGTATTAACACTCTTTATATTATATTTCTGGAATTATTAGATTTGTCATTATTAGAACAAGTGGGGGATTGTTGGAAATTATGAGCATTAATTTCATCAAGTTATGTTCCAAAATGACAAATGTGAGAATGGATATAAATACTTCATAAATAGTCCCACATAGAAAGTGGAGCAAACTTTAAAAGCATTTATATATCACTTGGAACAATGTACATTCCAAAAAGAGCCAAAGAGGATAAAGTGCCACATAGTCATATGTGGTGGTCCCAAGCCTTATGCCATTTGTCTCTACCAAAAACACCCTCGCCGGTGTCGCCACCGGCGACACCGGCTCCGGCTCCGGGTCCGAGGGCGTGGGCGTAGAGGCGCTAGTGGCGGCTTGTAGACGGCACATGAGCACTTAGGCACGTCGCATCGGAGCGATCGGGCTATTCACGGCGTTAATGAGGCGGCGCCGGTGGCGCTCCGGCCGCCTCCGGCGGGCGGCCCGGCCTTCGGCCGGCATACTGCAAATATGTTTTAATTATTGCCTAAAGTTTGATTTTTGAATTTGAATTCGAAATACATAACATTTCATGAAGTGGTGCATTGTATTTTTATGAACCATTGCAATTATATATTTTAAATAATATTGTTTCATGAAGAGTTGCAACTTATGAAACAGACTTTTGCATGGGCTATAAATACAAGTTTGTTATTTCGGAATCAATATACAAAATCATTATCCTCTGATATATTTTCCAAACAGCTTCCTTGCATTCGAGTTTCTTCACCGGTCTTGTGCAGACTCGAGTAAGGCTGAATTATCCTGGGTATTCAGGCCGTTCCAACTCTAAGACAATCGAGAGTGTGCTTGAAATACTTTTAAGGAAAGTGATTCCGTTCGCGATTCAGCCTGGATCCATTCGATCTCTCCGATATTTTTAACACATGTTGCAGGTACTACAGTCACTAAAGTATCCATAGGCTTATCAATTGTCATATTAGTCATTACATATCATTACAATATTGACATTAGCTATATCTAACATTATTAGATAATATACTAAACAATGTACCTACTAAACATGAACCGCTACAGTGCCAGTTAATTTGTTTTTCTCCTCACAGACCATAAGTATTAACATATACAATACGTACCAATTGACATACTCAGTATCTAAAACATCAAAATAGGTTCTCAATTTATCTCTCAGTTTCATCAATATATCAATTCCAAACACAATTTATCATCACATATTAAGGATTACTCATCAAAATCTAACAATTTCCAAACCATAAAAATTAGGGATTTCAACCTAAACATTTTCTACCCATTGACCCAATCATACTAACCCATAATAATAAGGATTCTCCCCCTTACCTCTTCAATTTCTTCAAACCTAACTTTTGCTCTTCTCCTCTCTTAGCCTCCTTTCTCCCCTTTTCTCTTCTCTTAAAAAAAATCAGCAAAATGAAATGATATCTCTCACTCTCACTCAAACCCTTACTATCTTATTTCCTCTTAATGGGCTTAAGGAAATAACATCCAATTACTTCTATTTCTAATAAATAGGCCCAATTAGATATAATCTTTAATAACTCAATTAACCCATTAAACCAAATAAACACAATTATACACAAAATTAATTAATTAAATTAATTATTATATCACATAATAATTAAATAAATAATTAACACACAAAGTAACATAAAATAATATAATAAAATAAATACGGATAAAATCCTCTAATAACTCAATGTCTCATATTTCCGGTCTAATCTTAATTACTCGGAAAATTCTCAAAACGCTAAATATTAACTCATTAATATTTCTAATACTAAAAATATTAAAAAATTTGATTAAATATCGATCCGCTATCCCGAATTAATATCGACTAAATCATCCCAAAACGCGAAAATTTCAATAAACATCACAAATGACTAAATTAAGCAAATAATTATTAAAAACACCAAATAATATAATTACTAATATAAATACTAATAAAATTAATAAAAATATTAATAAAAATCGGGATGTTACAGCTGTACTGTTCATTCTATTAACTATTCACGAAATTATTCTTTGTGCTATACAATTCATGGAGAACTAATCACAAGGCAAAATCTGCTGATTACAGGTTCCATCATACTTTGAGGTTATAATAATTTCAATCCAAATTCTATTTCTTTTAATGTTGTTATGTGATCATTGTTTGCTTTATTCGATTATTATATAGTAGTGTTGACTTAATTTGGTTGTTGTATGCCCTTTAACTTTAATCATGTTAGCGTAGCTTATTCGTTACCGTGTTTGTTAGAGTCATGTTTGCTTAATTCACGAGAGCTTAAATCTGTTTGCTTAATTCGGATAATAGAAACTTATGTCACATAAAACCAGTTGCGCTTGTCAGTGAGTTTTATAATCCAATAGGAATAGATAATCCGCTTAGGAGGTTGTAATAATAATAATAATCAATGATGAGTCGGAACCTGAATTAGTAGATTAACCATTTTAGCTTATTTCATAATCACTTATTTTTAATCACTTATTCTAAATCGAAACCTAAAACCCTCTCGACTCAGTTGGTTAATTTTAATCAAGAGTCCTTGCGATACAATACTCGAGTGTCGCTTCTCATTAAGTATAGTATTTATTTACTCGTTTTTGACCCGTGTACGACAACAGATCATCGATCCTCCTACGACATGATGAAAAGTTCACAAATTTGACTTTATTTGGAAGATTGTGAAGATATAAAGTGACATTTAAATGATGGAAATTGTTAACATCATAGAAACTCTAAGGATGAAAATAAATTTCTTTTCTACCTTTAAATAAGTTGTTGATCCTTCAGGGTGAGATACTCTGCTGGATACGAGAGCCCAGGCTGAGATACCTCTGTTGGCTGAGAGAGATACCCGATAAGATCGTCCCATCCAGTTGGGATGATGTCTTCGAGGGAGACTTGTGCATTCTGGGGAGCAGTGTACTGCATCAGGAAATCATTCTCATTATTTGGTGTTTCCCAGACTTCTTCAGGAGCGACAGGGCTTGTGAATGTCATATTGTCTTCGAAATGGTTGTCCCATCCAGTTGGGGTGATGTCTTCAATAGCGATCTGCGAGCTCAGGGGAGCGGAATACTTCACCATAAAGTCATACTTGCCACTTGGTTCTCCTAGTGTATCCCAGACTTCTTTTGGACTAGGTGGACTTTGGTATTGCTCAGTAATGGAACTTGTGAAACTTTTGCAATCTTCAAACTGATCACCCCATCCAGTTGGGACGATGTCTTCAATGGCAATAAAAGAACTCTGAGGTGCAGTGTACTTTACTAGAAAGTCATACCTGCCGCTTGGTTCTCCCAAAGTATCCCAAACTTCCTCGGAAACAGGTGGAACTTCATTTGGATATTGCTGAATAATATGGTTCAAGATCACTCCATCGTCTTCAATAGCATTCACTCCTTGGCTAATGAAATGTGACATTAATCCTCCAGAACGAGGACTTTGATCGTTCTTCTGAGTTCCATTAGCATAGCCCAGACCTAGCTTATCGAACTTGTAAGGCACATCGAGGAGTTGTCCCCATACTGTGCAACCACCTTCTTCGATCACAGCTTTAGCATCTTTGAGAGAAGCCATAGTTGGAGTTATTTTTGTAACAGGAGTAGCAGAAATATGTTTGGCAGTAGAGACATCTGGAGGGACCAAACTTCTATATATCTACATTTATTTTTTATAAAATAAACACATTATTATTACTATATTTCCTTTAATATATAAAGAAACTTAATTAAAAAGTAATTCAAACAAACTTCTATATATCTAAATTTATTTTCCATATAAAATACACAACAAAATCATTTCTATATATAAAAGAAACAAACTTTTTACTGTATTTCCTTGTATATATAAAAAAATTCAAACAAACTTCTATTTATATAAGTTTACCTAATTTTATTTTTTTTAAATAATCACAATTTCCATATATATATATATATATATATATATATATATATATATATATATATATATATATATATATATATATATATATATATATATATATATATATATATATATATATATATATATATATATATATATATATATATATATACCTTAATTCTCTCAGCCACCTGGCGAATTTTTAATTATGCCCCATGTTTCCATAGATGCACATTCGGAAGCATCTTTTTTTTCAAAAAATTTGATTCTTTCTGTAGGTACATCCACATAAGCGTTAACAAACATAGTAAATGTTTGCGTAATTCAAATTATTTCAGTTCGACAATTCTTTCGTAGCAGCATCTACGGAACGTGTTAAAAACAGTATTCCGTAGATGTACATACAAAACATTCTTCTATATTTTCAAATCATGTGCATTTCATTCCAAAACTCAATTTTTATAGGGAATCTTGGTAAAGAGCATTAGGATGCTGTTAAGATAATCCTGAGATATATAAAAGGAACCTTAGATGTTGCGTTATGTTTTAGAGGATTGGAATTTATTGTCAAGGGTTATGTTAATTCAGACTTTACAGGTGATCTTTATAAAAGAATATCTACTACTGGTTATGTGTTCACACTTGCAGGAGGAGCAGTAAGTTGGTTGTCAAAATTACAACTTGTCGTAGCTCTATCTACTATCGTAGCTGAATATATAAAAGTTATGCAAGCTTGCAAGGAAGATATTTGGATACAAAGGCTAATGGAAGAACTCGTGCATAGTCAATATTAAATTGTTGTGTATTGTGATAGTCAGAGTGCTTTGCACATTACAAGGAATCCAACCTTTTATTTGATAACAAAGCACATAGGTGTTCAATACCATTTTGTTCAAGAAGTAGTAGATCAAGGGATTGTTGATATGAAGAAAATTCACACCAAAGACAATCTAGCGGATGTAATGACAAAGTTAGCCAATGATGGCAAATTTTAGTGTCGATAGATCGGTACATTTTAATGCACATTCTTCTACTATTGTACTTAGACATTTCTTTAGTTTTTTTTATTATTTTTACTATTTTATTGTGTTTTAATATTTTAGTTTATTTTTTCCTTTATTTAATTTTTGTATTTTATTTTCATCATTAGCTGTTATTTAATACCTCTTCTTTGTGCAGACCATAACTTGAGCTACTAGAATTAGAGTGACGCATTCTGAGATGTGTTGGAAAGCTAAGAGAAAGAGCTACAAGTTTTGTGTTGAAGCCAAAATCTGATTAGGAGTGATAGATTGTCGAATAATTCATTGAAGTTCTAGACTTTAGAAATATTTAGTTTTGAGCCATTTTTTATGTTTTTCGACCCAGTTGGGTTAGAACCCGAATTCTATGTTTTTCCTTTAATCTAAGTCAGCCGCGGTACTATTTATTCTATTCACTATTGACGAAATTATTCTATGTGATGTACAATTCATAGAGAACTAAGCCTAAGGCAAAATGTGCTGATTACAGGTTCCACCATACTTTGAGGTTCTAATAATTCCAATCCAAACTTTATTCCTTTCAATGCTTTTATGTGATCATTGTTTGCTGAATTCGATTATCATATATTAGTGTTGATTTAATTCGATTGTTGTATGCTCCTTAATCGTAATCACATTAGTGTAGCTTATTTATTACCGTGTTTGATAGAGTCACGTCTACTTAGTTCGCGAGAGCTTAATTCTGTTTGCTTAATTCAGATAATAGGAACTTACATCACATAAAACTAACTGCGCTTGTCAGTGAGTTTTATAATCTAATAGGAATAGATAATACGCTTAGGATGTTAGAGTTATATTAAGGAATGATGAGTTGGAACCAAAATCAGTAGATTAGCCATTTAGCTTATTTCATAATCACTTATTCTAAATTGAAACCTAAAATCCACTCGTTTTAGTTTGCTAACTTTAATCAAGAGTCCTTGTGATACGATACTCGAGTGTCACTTCTCCTTAACTATAGTTTTTATTTACTCGTTTTTGACATGTGTGCGACAGTAGATCAAATTGGCGCCGTTGCCGAGGACTCTTTGATAATATTAACCAAGTTTAGGATCCTAGTTTTGAGTCTTGTTAGAATTTTTCTTGTTTTTTGTTGTTGTTGTGTTTGTTGATTTTATAGGTTGTAGTACAATGGTATGTATTCCAGTCTATCAAGTAAGTTTGAACTATTTCGATTTACTCTGAATTTTTTCCAGAAATTCAGAAGAAAATCAACAAGAAATTCAGAAGAAAATCGACGAACAATACTCCTTTTGACCATCTAAATCACAAATTCCTTATTTTTCTATTTTTTTATCATTTTATTTTTGTTTTCATAGTTTCAAAAAATTCCAAAAAAAATTGTGAAATTCAAATTTGACTTAATTAGATTAAATTTCGTGTTTTTGTATTTGTTTATTTCATTTTAATAGTTTTTTGTGTCTTCCAATTGTTTCTGCTTAATAGGGACACTGTTGGTATGAAACATCGTGTGGAAGAACATTATGTTTTTCACATTGAATTGCTTTCTGAGTTGGTTGATGATACTTATTCTAATGTCTTCAGCTGATTTTCCATCATTGTCTGACTTTGATGATACTTACTTTTGTGATTCATGTACTAACACTAATATTTGCTCTGTTTGTGTTGAGATTGAGGCTGCCCTGCAGGTTAACATTATTCCTACACATGAAGTTGTGAATAAATTGTTTATGCATCTGAAGCTCTCGAATGCTTCCCCAACCGCACCATCCATTGGGCAACCATATTTTTTAGAGCCTGGACCACTTCTTGGAGAGTTAAATTGTTCATCAAAGACTAAATTTGAGGAGGAAGAGAAATCATTGCAGGAACATAAAAAGGGAATTGGATGGACCTTGATTGACATTCTTGATATTATTCTATCCTTAAATGTGCGTAAGATCTCACTTTCAGGTGAAGCAAAAACAGTGAGCCAGCCCCTTAAACCATTGATTCTTGATGTTGTGAGAAATGATATCACTTTCACGTGCTCATTCAAAACTTTTACTTATCAAAGATCATTCTTTGATCATGGAGTAAAAGGCGAAGGCACTAATACAAAATTCCAGTTCAATAGACAATACCCAAAATTGCTCCATGAGAGCCCCACTTTGGAAGAAGAGACTGTAAAAAAGCCCTCACTAGAAAAGGATGTGTATGCAATCACCTATCCCCTTTGACTTCTTGGGTGTGTTCTTTCCTCTCTCACTCTTATTTTATATTTATGTTCTTTCATTAAGGATAATGTATGTTTTAAGTGTGGGGGAGGAGCTTTATTGTTTTCCTTTATTATTTTATCGCTTTCCTAGTTTATTTTCATATTATTAGGACTTTAATATTTGTCGTTTAAAAATTGTTAATCAAGTCAATGCATGTGTTGTCGAGTCTTTTTGCATGGTTTCTGCTATTTACTGATTTTCCATTTTCTTGAACCATAACAAAACAAAAATTTTGACTTAGAAACACAATGTATCTTTTGAAATTTTTAGGCTATAGGTTAATTGAGCTTAGATTGTGGAGACTTGGGAAAACTATACACGATCGATATCGTTTTAACAACTTAAGTCTCCCGAATATAGAAATTAATTTGAATACTTGTTATGACATAGCCTTGATTTCTCATCCTTTAATAGCTCTTAAGTAGTTTATCTAGCAGTTGGCACTATCTAGAAATCACACACTAAGTAATTAAGCTAATGCAAATAAGTGAATGATCTCATGCTTAATAAGAAATCTGAATAGGAATCCGCCTTGTAAGTTAGGTGACTTTCACCCGGTCACTTAGCCTAACGGTTGTGAAACCTTCAAGAAAAAAATTGTTGTTGCTAAAGTGGTTAATTTTGAAATTTTGACAAGATATGGATCATATTCACTAACAGGCTTATTTAGCATGTGTGTGAATGGATAACAGGCTTAATGTGATTGCATTAGAATGAAAGAGAACAAAAAGAAGGATTAGTAAGTTAAGCTTAGGCATGATAACATGATTTCAATTGGTTTGTATAGAACGGAGGCTTATGACCGTACAATTGCAAATTTGTGTTCTTACGATATCCTTAGTGTGTAATATTAGTACCTATCGATGTAATCTTAACCGAAGAAGAGTTTGTAGCCTAGAATAAGTATTTTAATGTTATTGTTTTTAATGAGTCTTGATACTACTTTGTTCGGAGTGCAAAAGTTCAAATGTAGAGGAATTTGATTAGTGCATTTTGATGCACATTCTTCTATTATTGTAGCTAGACATTTCTTTAGTTTGTTTTTATTATTTTTCATATTTTATTGTGTTTTTATATTTTAGTTTATTTTTCCCTTTATTTAATTTTTGTATTTTATTTTTAGCATTAATTTTTACCTGATACCTCTTTTCTATGCAGACCATAACTTGAGCTACGAGAATCGAATTGACACATTCTGAGATGCATTGGAAAGCTAAGAGAAAGAGCTACAAGTTTTGTGTTGAAGCCAAAAGCTGATAAGGAGTGATACATTATCGAATAATTCGTTGAAGTTCCAGACTTTAGAAATATTTAGTTTTGGGCTGTTTTTTTTATGCTTTTCGACCCAGTTGGGTTAGAACCTGAATTCTATGTTTTTCCTTTAACCTAAGTCACTCGTGGTACCGTTCATTCTATTCACTAATCACGAAATTATTCTTTGTGCTATACAATTCATGCAGAACTAATCCCAAGGAAAAATCTGCTGATTACAGGTTTCATCATACTTTGAGGTTATAATAATTTCAATCCAAATTCTATTCCTTTTAATGTTGTTATGTGATCATTGTTTGCTTAATTCGATTATTATATAGTAGTGTTGATTTAATTAGGTTGTTGTATGCTCTTTAACCGTAATCATGTTAGCGTAGCTTATTCGTGACTGTGTTTGATAGAGTCGTCTTTGCTTAATTCGCAAGAGCTTAAATCTGTATGCTTAATTCGGATAATAGAAACTTACATCACATAAAATCAGTTGCGCTTGTCAGTGAGTTTTATAATCCAATAGGAATAGATAATCCTCTTAGGAGGTTGGAATAATAATAATAATCAATGATGAGTCGGAACCTGAATCAGTAGATTAGCCATTTTAGCTTATTTCATAATCACTTATTTGTAATCACTTATTTTAAATCGAAACCTAAAACCCTCTCGGCCCAGTTGGTTAATTTTAATCAAGAGTCTTTGCAATACGATACTCAGGTGTCGTTTCTCCTTAACTATAGTATTTATTTACTCGTTTTTTACTCGTGTACGACAGCGGAGCATCGATCCTCCTACAACATGATGGAAAGTTCGCAAAATTGACTTTAATTGGAAGATTGTGAAGGATGAGAATAAATTTCTTTTCTACATTTAAATAAAATAGTAATAATAGTTATATAAATTGAAACTATTGTATATTAATCATGATATCTACATTGAGAAAAATATAAACAAAGAATACATTTTTCATCTAAATTTTAGTTGTGTAATAATAATATTTTATTTTGGTATCCAACATAAATAAACTCAAATTCTTTAAAAGGGATAAATAATTTTTTCCATTCTTTAGAATAGCTTACATAATCTATTTCCATATTCAAAAACACACATGAGACCATCCCTCGCATAATCTAGTAACATAATTCAAGTGGGTCTACCAAACTTTCCAGCTTCCATTTATAGTTACTCAATTTCTTTTTCTGATAACTCATAAACCAACTAACCCTATATGGACCATCCACTCAGCATCTCATGTGGTTCTAGGTGAACTTTCACATTCTCTAATGTAATAACCAAAATTTATCAATAAAATATCAAACAACTTAAAACAAACCAGATGTATCTCATATCAATAACTAATGTCTTAAAATAGTCTCTACAAAATAGTATTAGAAAATGCCGATATCAATATTGTTATTTTGTGTATTTATAATAAACAAACAAAAAAATTGTAATTAGTTTATACCGCGATAACTTTAAACAATTTTGCAACGTCTGTACTGATCAAAACTGCAAAAACATTTATGTAACCGCGACAGTTACTTAAAACATTGGTGTTAACTCTTACATATAGATTAACTAATGCAAAAGTTGATTAGATTCCATGAATCAAAACCTAAATTTCCACTACAAAACAATGAATTTGATATAAGATTAAAAGCATAACAACTTTTTAGGTTTGGATTTTTAGATTTTCCTAAAGATTGTCTTGGTTACATCCCTATTATTCCATGCCTTTTCCTCAAGCTAAAAAGTCCTATAAACCCCACATTAACACTCTGTCCAAATCCCTTTCACCATTCTCTAACTTCTAACTTTTCTCATCAATTATTATCAAAATTCCAAAACCATCTTTTTCTACACATGGCTTTGATTTTCATCTTAGTTATTACACTCACTTGAAATAATTGTAATCTCAATGAAGGGAACAGAAACAGAGCCTCTGTTTTCATGCATTGTTGCATTCTGTGTCTTGATTCTCATCTTTTTGCCGCGGTTTTTCTTCGAGATTGTTTTCTCACCGGTTTTGATTTTCACCGGGGCTATATTGATCAGTCTTCTTCGTTTTGGTGCGATTCAGAGATCTAAGAATGAAGAAGAAAAATTGAAGAAAACAGAGTCTGTTACAAAACAGGGGAAAAAAACAGAGGAGGATGTGAAAATCGATTCTTTTGATGAAACTGGAAGATGGGTATTGGGGAATTCGGAAGAGAATTCGAAATTTGAGATGGGTTTTGAATCAAGTTCGTTTCTTGATGATTCTTTCGTCGAATGGAACGTGAAAGCGCCATTGGAGGTTATATATGAAGGTGAAGAAACAGAGGAGGGTTCTGTTGGTGGAGGAATGAGGAACCCTTCTTGGTCGTTTTACTATCCGGAGTCTGATTCGGATAGTTCATCGTCGGAGAAGGATTTTCCGGCGATGGGGAACTGGGACTCGCCGGAGGAGATGGGGTTTATGTGGGATGAGGAAGAAGATACAGAAGAGTTGATTGAGATATCACTTGATGGGTGGAAGAAGAAGCTCAAGAAAGAGATGGAATTTGGGTTTGAGGAAGAGAATATGATTGAGATTGATCTTTCTCCGACGAAATTGAAGGGAGTTTTCCGGTGAGGATTAGGTGTTTTCCGGTGAGATTAGGTGCAATTAATATGAGATTTAGGAGAGATTAACAGTGTGTTAATGTTAGCATGTGATTTGTTTTGGGATGAGTGTGAAAGGTTTAGAGATTTGGAGTTATTTTGGGTTTTGGCAGGTTATGCCTCTTTTGGATTTGAGATTGTATCTAAGCTTAAGTTCAATTAATCAACCTAATCAATTACTAGTACTATTGTCACATTTTGCTAAAATGCTTATTTGTAAAAAGATTGTTGTTTTTTTTTATTGTTTAGAATGTAATTTTAATTTACCTTTTTTTTAATTGTGTTACTATTTTGTTAAATATAATATATACCACTTTTAAGTAAGATCATCTCCAATAATACTACTCATTTTTTTAATTTTTTACAAGATCTATTAAATCACATTATTTCAAAACAAATCACTCAATTTTAATTTTAGTAGTGTAATTGTAAAGAATTCACATTAGGTCACATAATTTTACTTTTTATATTAATATATTTTTATTTAATATTTTATTATAACTTTAAATGGTTCACAATTTAAATTTTTTATTTATTTTTAATGTTGATGCTGGTTCGACTGGAACAATGGTAGACTCGATCTTGATAGATGCAACCACGACAGGGCATGCCCATGGATGTTCCAAGCAATTCCAACAGGAAATCTGATAACACCCACGCAAAATCCAGACAAATCTTGAATTTTTAACGTTGCTTGGTGATGCAACGAATAGCCACTGTGGCCAACTCCATTTTCTAAAAAGTTATATCAAGCACTAGAATGAACCGGAGCTCGTGATACCACTTGTTAGACGATAGGAATGGTCTAGAGGGGGGGTGAATAGACCACCTTTTTCAACTTAAGAAAATTTTAGCTTTTGAAACGTGACTTCCCTGAATCACTTAATCGTCTCCGAGCGATCGCGTTATCGGGGACCGGATTTGTGCGCTAAACCGAACGGATGAAAAATGGCGAATAATAAATTACGTTCTAACGAATTTATCAATTACTTCAATTACACACTTGATAGTATATTACTCACAATGAACGTTTACACTAAAATTTGAACAAAAATTGATTGAGTAATTTTATCGAACACTTGGTGATCGATATTAACCAAACCTTGATTTTTGCTCAACAATGGAAATATAACGAAACGAATAGAAACAAGATAGAAGTAAGAGCGATAAGGAATACGAGATTTGTTAAGGTAGTTCCTCTATCGCCCTCGCAGGAGTACGTCTGCCCCTAATTTCAAATGAAATTAGGAAAGTTTTATTTGATTGCAAAATGTTTAACAAGGATAGAATTTACCAATCACCAACTACACACATGCAGTAAAATTGAATACAATCCGATCCTCCTCTTGATTCAAGTTGAATCAAGTCAATGTCAATGATCTTCACAGATCAAGACCCCGATCGTTCCTTTCTCAATCCTCCGGTTATAGCAAATTTGTTGAGCGGATCTTCAATCCCTCAATCCCTTATGCACGGCTGAATTGATTACCAAAGCGAATTGATCGTCAAAAACCTTCGTACCAAATCTTTGATGAAGAAGGAAAAACCCTAAGGTTTTATACAAGAAACACCCTCAACAATCTTCACTCGAACAAGATAAATGTCTACCGTCAAACCTCGAACAAGACAAATGTCTACCGTCGAACCTTATCAACACACGCTCCTTACTCCGATCGAAAAAGATGATTATGTGTGATTTTCGATCAATAAGCGAAAGGTTGAAGATGAGAAGAAGCTTGAGTATATCTTTCACGTTTCTTGTTGAAATTCTTGAGAATGATCAATTTGATATTTATACCACACACTTTGCATAGGCCAATTAGAATACAGCAAAAACCAGTTTGAGAAGCGATAGGTCGACCTGCTCCCCTGCATAGGTCGACCTGTTGAGAGGATTGCACCTGAAAATGAGTTAAGTGTGACACTTGCGTCGACCTGAAGGGTCGGCGTGCGCATTCCCGTGAGTTCCTCAAAATAACATGCGTCGACCTAATGCATCAATGCGTCGACGCATTTTGTTCTTGCACTTGAGTCACCCAAAATTTGATGCGTCGACCTGAAGAGTCGGCGTGCGCATACCCGAGATTGCTCCAAAGTCCCATGCGTCGACCTGAGAGGGTAATGCGTCGACGCATTCAACCCTTGTAAGGAATCCTTCACAAAATGCTTGCAGTAGGTCGACCTATAGTATGTGTGAGTCGACCTATTGGTATCTTATAGCCAAAAGTGCTTGTCTTTGTTGCATCCATTTGATTTCTATGATTCCGTGTCGATTGTAGTTAATTCACCATGTTTTGACATCATGAAAACTACACCATTTCCCTCACATACTCCCCCTTTTTGATGATGGCAAAACTTGTGAATCTTTGTCGAGGCGTTGCTTAAAACAAAGTGCTTGCTCCCCCTTTCTACATGCTCCCCCTGTCTTGGTGCGTGTGTTTGCTGTAGCTTGCTAATTCACTCATTTCTCCCCCTTTGACAACATCAAAAAGAGACAAGCGATATTATACATACATGGTGGGATAACATCATTCAAATTTGATCATTACTTAAGCCCTTTTGCAATCATAATCACAAAACAATCATTCACATAAAACAATGCTTAATGACAAAATTAAAAAAACGGCAACATAACATAAATAACCAAACACGTAATGTGCACATAGATCAATTAATATTCTTACACAAACACACAGTACGGTAGAATTTTGTTCAGCATAATATAAAATAAAAACACAAAAGCACTAAAATTGTTCATGAAAATATGTAAATGGTTTATGCATGAAAAAGAGGACACTAGGCATCATCATCTTCATGTATCTCTTGGTCCGGAGGTGGTGGTTGAGCTGTATGAATTGGAGGGAATGGATAGTGTTGCATAAAGGCGTTTGTGAAGGAAGAGAGTTGGTTGCTCTGAGCATCCATCATACCATAGAGTGTGTTGTACCGTTGCTCTTGAAGTGTGGAATAGGCCGTAAATTAGGCACCTTGCTCATTGACATGAGTGCTCAAGGTAGAAAGGCGCTCATTCATCAAATTCTGATTCTCGATTTGTTGAAGATGCATAGCCTCAATTAAATTTGCCACACTAGAGCCAGCATTTTCAGCACCCACATCTTCATCTTCATCTTCACCTTCATTGTCTGCCCCTTCATCAATATTCATGTCATCCTCATCTTCTCGGTTTAGGTCAGGATTGTTTCCTCGTAGAACAGCTCCATAGGTACCTGTGGCTCTGTTGTAGTAGAATCCCATCATGTTTAGAGTTTTCTTGGTGAATTCTTGGTCAATTGAGACGGACTTCTTGGGAAGCCGTTGAGATGGAATATTTACCTTATTGAGCACCCATTGGATGAATGATGCATATCCAATAGCGGTGCCTCTTCCTGATTCCTTCAACTCAAACATCCGCTTTACTATAAAACGAGGCCAATTTACCGGAATTCTGCTATTGATCAACCAAACTAGATACACTTCTTGTTGATCAACACGTGAGTATCCACCTTGTTTAGGTCAGATGATTCGTGACACAATCCATTGCAGAATTCTATCAACTATGGTCAATAGACCTGTAGTAGCCGACCGAGGGAACAAATTGCTTTGAACGATATGGTCAGCATGAGGGCGCCTCAACACGTTGTTCAACGCAACATTGTACTCAAACTTAGTCTACACGTTGGTATCAGTTACCGTGACAGCATTCTCACGTAGCGCAAATAAACTGACATGCCTCCAAGTGTTGTCGGTAATGGCGTATGTGGATGTACCCATCTGAAAATTGAAGGAACTGCCTTGGAAGTGTCCTTCCATCCCATTGTAGAAAATCCGAACCAAATCCTCATTGTAATCATGATTTAATTCAAGAAAAGCACCCAAATTTTGAACATCAAGCAAATCGATTACCTGTTGAAGATGAAGTCTTCGCAAGGTTCCCGTGAATAACATGAATTGTTCATGACCTTTCTTTTGCTGAAATGGGCTGAGTAGGATTCAACAAGAGCGTCGGGAATAAGAGATAGAGCATCCTCAATTTCAGGTTGTGGTTGAGAAGAGGAGTCCCCTCTGCTTGCTCTCTTTCTTGAGGATTTGTGGGAAGCCATTGATGAGTGAGAAGGAGGAGATTGATGGAGTACTTGATGGAGGTGTTAGGGTTTTCTGTGAGTAGGTCGACGGCGGAAGGAGGGAAAGAAGAGAGTGATTTGCTTTGAGCCCCCTTTTTAAATGTAACCTAATTTTGAAATTCTGCGAACGATGCGTCGACCTATGCAGGTGATGCGTCGACGCATTAGCCTCAAATTTTTAAAAAATTTCTTTGAGTAGGTCGACTCACAGAAAGAGTAGGTCGACCTATGTCTTGCAAATTTCAAAATTTGGCTATATGCAATGAATGTATGTATGTCACAGCCCAATTATGCACGAAACAAACATACTTATGAACAAATTTCACCTTTACCATAGTGATATATTAGCATGAAGTGAATCTAAGGTTGAAACGATATTACCTTTACGCATGGGAGATGGAGTAACATGCCCTCACATATCTTTGAATAAACACTTCAATAAATTTGTGAGAACATAGATAATAATAATAAATAAAGCATATGCAACTACTCATAGTTGTAACCTATCCGATATATCAAGGACGCCAAGTTCCCTACGGATGTGAAAGAAGTGCTCGGTAGCTAGTGGTTTTGTAAAGATGTCGGCAAGTTGGTTTTTGCTATCAACGTGCTCAAATACTACATCACCCTTCTCAACATGATCTCTAAGGAAATGGTGTCGAATTTCTATGTGTTTAGTGCAAGAGTGCAAGACCGGATTTTTGGTTAGATTTATAGCACTTGTGTTATCACAAAAGATAGGAATATGATCAAGCTTGACATTGAAGTCAAGTAATTGTTGCTTGAGCCATAGTATTTGAGCACAACAATTACCGGCCGCCACATATTCCGCCTCGGCGGTTGACAAAGCAACGGACACTTGTTTCTTGCTATGCCAACTAACCAAGGAATTTGAAAAGAAGTGACATGTTTCACTAGTGATTTTCCTATCCAATTTGCACCCGGCAAAGTCGGAATCAGAATATCCAACCAAAGAGTAATCACTACCTTTGGAGAACCATAAGCCATGCTTAGTTGTACCGACAAGATACCTAAGTATGCGCTTAACGACTTTTAAGTGAGACTCCTTAGGACATGATTGGTATCTTGCACACATACAGACACTAAACATAATATCGGGACGAGAAGCGGTAAGATAAAGTAGGGAACCGATCATACCTCTATACCTTTTTACATCAACCGGCTTACCATGTTCATCCCGATCAAGATTTACCGCGGTAGGCATAGGAGTGTCAATGGCCTTGGACTTTGCCATGTCAAAAAGTTTGATGAGCTCTTGACAGTACTTAGTTTGACTCACAAACGTGCCTTCTTTTAGTTGCTTTATTTGGAGTCCAAGGAAGTAGTTTTGTTCACCCATCATGCTCATCTCAAATTCTCCCTGCATAAGCTTAGAAAACTCCTTTACAAGAGTCATATTAGTAGACCCAAATATAATATCATCAACATACATTTGAACTAATATGGAATACTTTTCATGTCTCTTAATGAATAGGGTGGTATCAACTTTCCCTCTTGAGAAACCTTGATTAATCAAAAAATTACTAAGCCGCTCGTACCAAGCTCTAGGAGCTTGTTTTAGACCATACAAGGCACGCTTAAGTTTATAAACATAATCAAGATAATCAACGTTTTCAAATCCGGGAGGTTGAGATACATAGACCTCTTCATTAATGAATCCATTTAGAAACGCACTCTTAACATCCATTTGATAAAGCTTAAAGTTTTGTAAACATGCGAATGCAACTAACAAGCGTATTCCCTCAAGTCGGGAGACCGGAGCATAGGTCTCCTCATAGTCGATCCCTTCCTCTTGGCTATACCCTTAAGCAACAAGACGGGCCTTGTTGCGAGTGATGATACCGTTTTCGTCTAGTTTGTTCCTAAACACCCATTTAGTGCCAATTACTCGATGGTCTCGCGGAGGAGGGACAAGGTCCCAAACCTTATTTCTCTTAAATTGGTTTAGCTCTTCTTGCATAGCTAAATACCAATGCTCATCGAATAATGCATCTTTGGAGTTTTTAGGCTCAATTTGAGAGACGAAAGAATAATAAAAACAAAAGTTACTTATCCTTGACCGTGTTGTCACCCCTTTTGATATGTCTCCTAGAATGTTCTCCATAGGATGGTCCTTAGAGGATTTCCATGCAAGGGGAAGATCACTCTTCTCACTTGGTTGGTCCTCCACTTTCTCCTTAGGTGTTTGATCCACTTCCTCTTCATTATTCTCGGGTAAGAGGGATTCTTTATCTTTCTCAAGCTTGGCATCCGGATCTTTAAGTAAACTCTCAGTTGAGATACCTGCACCATTAAGAACACTACCTTTTCCGACAACTTTCGGACAAGACTCATCAAAAGAGACATGTACGGACTCTTCAACAATATGTAACCTTTTGTTGTATACTCTATAAGCTTTACTAGATTTAGCGTATCCTAGAAAGATACCCTCATCCGCTTTTGCATCAAACTTACCAAGATTCTCCTTTCCATTATTTAGAACAAAGCACTTACATCCAAATACATGAAGGTGGGAAATGTTTGGTTTTCTTCCTTTCAAGAGTTCATACGGTGTTTTGTTTAGAATAGGTCGTATCAAGATCCTATTTAAAACATAACAAGCCGTATTTATGGCATCGGCCCAAAAGTATTTTGGAAGCCCATGTTCATTAATCATAGTTCTCCCAAGTTCTTCCAACACATGATTTTTACGTTCCACTACTCCATTTTATTGGGGAGTTCGTGGTGCGGAGAAATTATGATTAATGCCATGATTACCACAAAACTCTTCAAAAAGATGATTTTCAAATTCACCCCCATGATCACTTCGGATGGATACTATGTTAGTATTCAATTTATTTTGGAATAACTTGGCAAATTTCTCAAACGTGGAGAAGGTGTCACTTTTGCTTGCTAAGAAAATCGTCCAACAATACCTAGAGAAATCATCAACTATGACAAACCCATAATAGTTTCCACCTAGACTTTTTATTCTAGATGGTCCAAAGAGGTCCATATGAAGAAGTTCAAGGGGTCTCGTAGTTGAAACAACGTTTTTAGATTTAAAAGAGATCCTTGTTTGCTTCCCCATTTGGCACGCATCACATAAGTGATCTTTGAAAAACTTTATTTTAGGTAGGCCTAATACTAGATCTTTTAAGACAATTTTATTGAGCAAATCAAAGTTGACGTGAGCTAAACGTCTATGCCAAAGCCATGAGTCTTCACTCATAGTTGCTAGACATTTGGCCTCAATCAAGGATGTTAGAACAAGAATTGTTCTGATCAATAATCTTAGTTTTGATGATAACAATGTATATGAATCTTGCTCAAGATAATGTGGTACTCTAATCCTATGCAATTTCCTTTTCAGGAAATATATAAAGAGTATGCACAAATCAGCGCTAAGAAGCTTTGACTCAGAAGGTTCAGTATGCAACTTCAGCACATGGTCTAGCAAGACATCAGAAGATGGTCAAGCAGAATCAGAACATGGTCTATTAGAAGCATCAGAAGAACTTGAGTTCAGAAGCAGAAGCACTGAAGTCATGGAATCACGCTCAGAAGCATATCAAGATCAGAAGATCAGAAGATGCTCTGCACCAAGCTGTTTGTACTATAATGATATTCAACGTAGTATTTACAAAGAACAAATCAGAATCAAGTACTAGATGGCAAGCTACGCTGACTGACAAAAGGAACATTAGAAGCTATTAACTGCAACGTCAGTAGTCACAGCAAACGCAAGGCTCGAGGTAGTTGACAAAAGAGTGAAACATTAAATGCAATGCTGTACGGAATACGCAAAGCATTAAATGCTCCCAACGGTCATCTTCTCAAAATGCCTATAAATATGAAGTTCTGATGAGAAGCAAGGTTACGAAATTTTGGACGCACTATGAACGAATTCTGAACTATCTCTGATACTACCTTGCTGTTCACTTCAAAAGCTATCAAACTTCATCTTCAACCTCACTACATTACTGTTGTAATACCTTAGTGAGTCTAAGCTTAAATCTGTAAGAGAAATATCACATTTTGTGATTATCGCTTTTAAGAAGCAATTGTAATACTCTTAGAATTTGTTTACATTAAATTGTAAAGGACTAGAGTGATCGGGTTGTGATCAGTATACTCTAGAGAAGTCTTAGAAGGTCTCTAAGCAGTTGTTCCTAGAGTGATCAAGTTGTGATCAGAAGACTCTAGAAGACTTAGAAGTTGTCTAAGTGGAAAACCATTGTAATCTCGTGTGATTAGTGGATTAAATCCTCGGTTGAGGTATATCACCTTGTATAGGGTGGACTGGAGTAGTCTAGTTAACAACGAACCAGGATAAAAATACTTGTGCAAATTATTTTTATCTTACGAGTTTTTGAAACTACACTTATTCAAACCCCCCCCTTTCTAAGTGTTTTTCTATCCTTCAATTGGCATCAGAGCGCCGGTTCTAAGGTGTAAGCACTTAACCGTGTTTAGAAAAGATTCAGGAAGAGAAAAACGCTTCAGTAAAAGATGGCTGGTGAAATTCCAACAAATACATCTGCATCTACATCTGACTCTGCTGAGCAATACAATGGTAACAATGGTTATACTAGACCACCAGTGTTTGATGGTAAAAACTTTGAATACTGGAAAGATAAACTGGAAAGTTACTTTCTTGGTCTAGATGGTGAATTATGGGATCTTCTGATGGATGGTTACATACATCCAGTGAAAGCCAGTGGCGTAAGGCTTACAAGGCAAGAAATGGATGATGATCAGAAGAAGCTTTTCAAGAATCATCATAAATGTAGGACTGTTTTGCTGAATGCTATCTCTGATGCTGAGTATGAGAAGATATCTAACAGGGAAACTGCCCATGATATATATGAGTCATTGAAAATGACCCATGAGGGAAATGCTCAAGTCAAGGAGACTAAAGCTCTTGCTCTAATCCAAAAATATGAAGCCTTCAAGATGGAGGATGATGAAGACATTGAGAAGATGTTTTCAAGATTTCAAACTCTGACTGCTGGATTAAGAGTTCTGGACAAAGGCTACACCAAGGCTGATCATGTAAAGAAGATCATCAGAAGCTTGCCCAGAAGATGGGGCCCAATGGTGACTGCATTCAAGATTGCGAAGAATCTGAATGAAGTTTCTTTGGAAGAGTTGATCAGTGCCTTGAGAAGCCATGAAATAGAGCTGGATGCAAACGAGCCTTAGAAGAAAGGTAAGTCTATTGCATTAAAATCTAATGTTAAAAAATGCACTAACGCTTTTCAGGCTGAAGAAGAAGATTCTGAAGAATCAGAATCAGAAGAAGAAGAAGATGAACTGTCCATGATTTCCAGAAGAGTCAATCAACTCTGGAAAAGCAAGCAAAGGAGGTTCAGGAGCTTCAAAAGCTCAAAGAAGCCCGAAAGAGGAGAATCTTCTGGAGGTAGAAGAAATGACAAGAAAAAGGTCGTGTGCTATGAATGCAATGAGCCAGGACACTTCAAAAGTGAGTGCCCAAAACTTCAGAAGGAAAATCCCAAGAAGAAATTTCATAAGAAGAAAGGTCTTATGGCAACATGGGATGATTCAGAATCAGAATCAGACTCTGAAGATGAGCAGGCAAATCTGGCACTAATGGCCACAATGGATGACGGATCAGAATCTACATCAGAATCAGATTCTGAAGAGGTATTTTCTGAACTATCTAGAGAAGAGTTAGTTTCCAGTCTAACAGAACTTCTGGAACTCAAGTCTCAGATTAGTATCAAATACAAGAAGCTGAAAAAGCTATTTGAATTTGAAACTAAGAAGCTTGAAGTGGAGAATTCTGAACTGAAGGAAAAAGTTTTAAATTTATCCAAAAATACTGGATCTCCTTCTGTCTCTGGAAAATCTACTCCAAGTCTGAACAATATTCTGAAAGAATATGACTTAAGTTTCAGAAAGTTTTTATCTAGAAGTATTGGCAGAAGTCAACTTGCTTCTATGATATATGCTGTGTCAGGAAACAAAAGAGCTGGCATTGGTTATGAGGGTGAAATCCCATACAAGCTTGAATCTGTGGATGATATGAAAATATCATACAAGCCTCTGTATAACCAATTTAAATTTGGCCACTCCCATGATATTAGGCACACATCACATGCTCAAAGCTTTCACATAACACACACCAAGAAGCATGTGACAAAACCTAAGAAATATCATGGAACTCAGAACATAAACTATCATTCTGTTCCTCCTATTTCATATAATGCTAAACCCAAGTTCAATCAGAACTTGAGGAAAACTAACAAGAAAGGACCCAAGAAGATGTGGGTACCTAAGGAAAAGATTATTCCTATTACAGATATCCTTGGCTGCAAAGAAGGAAAATCACAACATGTCATGGTACCTGGACTCTGGATGCTCACGACACATGACAGGAAGAAGGTCTATGTTCCAAGACCTGGTGCTTAAATCTGCTGGAGAAGTGAAGTTTGGAGGAGATCAGAAGGGCAAAATTATTGGCTCAGGAACTATAAAGTCTGGTAACTCTCCTTCTATTTCTAATGTTCTTCTAGTAGATGGATTAGCTCATAACTTATTGTCCATAAGTCAATTAAGTGACAATGGTTATGACATAATCTTTAATCAAAAGTCTTGCAAGGCTGTAAGTCAGAAGGATGGCTCAATCCTATTTACAGGCAAGAGAAAGAACAACACTTATAAGACAGATCTTCAGGATCTTAAGAATCAGAAGGTGACTTGTCTTATGTCTGTTTCTGAAGAGCAATGGGTCTGGCACAGAAGATTAGGACATGCTAGTTTGAGAAAGATTTCTCATATTAACAAACTAAATCTTGTCAGAGGACTCCCTAATCTGAAATACAAATCAGATGCTCTTTGTGAAGCATGTTAGAAGGGCAAGTTCTCCAAACCTGCATTCAAGTCTAAGAATGTTGTCTCTTCCTCAAGGCCGTTAGAACTTTTGCACATTGATCTGTTTGGCCCAGTCAAAACAGCATCTGTCTAAAGGAAGAAATATGGATTAGTCATCGTTGATGATTATAGCCGCTGGACATGGGTAAAGTTCTTGAAACACAAGGATGAGTCTCATTCAGTGTTCTTTGAATTCTGCACTCAGACCCAAACTGAGAAGGAGTGTAAAATCATAAAGGTCAGAAGTGATCATGGTGGTGAATTTGAGAACAAATTCTTTGAGGAGTTCTTCAAAGAAAATGGTATTGCCCATGATTTCTCTTGTCCTAGAACTCCACAACAAAATGGAGTTGTAGAACGAAAGAATAGGACTCTACAAGAAATGGCCAGAACCATGATCAACGAAACCAATATGGCTAAGCACTTCTGGGCAGAAGCAATAAACACTGCATGTTATATTCAGAATAGAATCTCTATAAGACCTATTCTAAAAAAGATTCCTTATGAATTGTGGAAGAACAGAAAGCCCAACATTTCATATTTTCATCCTTTTGGATGTGTTAGTTTTATTCTGAACACTAAAGTTCATCTTGGTAAGTTTGATTCTAAGACACAAAAGTGTTTCCTTCTTGGATATTCTGAACACTCTAAAGGCTACAGAGTATACAATACTGAAACATTGGTTGTAGAAGAATCAATTAATATCAGGTTTGATGATAAGCTTGGTCTTGAAAAGCCAAAGCAGTTTGAAAATTTTGCAGATATTGATATTGATATCTCAGAAGTTGAAGAACCAAGAAGAAAAGTTTCAGAAGCTGAAAACCAAAGCAGCAAAGAATCAGAAGATCAAATTGCTGCATCCTTGGAAAATCTGAGAAGTTCTGAAGAACCAACTATCAGAAGATCATCTAGACTCACATATGCTCACTCAGAAGATGTCATTATTGGAAAGAAAGATGATCCTATCAGAACAAGAGCATTCCTCAAGAACAATGTTGAATGTCAATTAGGTCTGGTTTCTCTGATCGAGCCAACTTCTGTTGATCAAGCTCTAGAAGATACAGACTGGATAATTGCCATGCAAGAAGAGTTAAATCAGTTTACAAGGAATGATGTTTGGGATCTTGTTCTAAGACCTAAAGGATTCAATATTATAGGAACAAAATGGGTTTTCAGAAACAAGCTGAGTGAGAAAGGTGAAGTGGTAAGAAACAAAGCCAGACTAGTGGCTCAGGGTTATATTCAGCAAGAAGGGATTAACTATACAGAAACCTTTGCACCAGTGGCCAGGTTAGAATCTATTCGTCTATTAATTTCTTTTGCCACTCAACACAACATCACTCTTTATCAGATGGATGTTAAGAGTGCCTTCTTAAATGGTTACATAGATGAAGAAGTTTATGTCCATCAACCTCCTGGTTTTGAAGACTCCATGTCTCCAAATCATGTTTTTAAATTAAAGAAATCATTATACGGATTGAAACAAGCTCTTAGAGCTTGGTATGAACGTTTGAGTTCTTTCCTTCTGGAAAATGGTTTCACTAGAGGAAAAGTGGACACTACTCTCTTCTGTAAAACATTTAAAAAGGATATTTTAATTTGTCAAATATATGTTGATGATATTATCTTTGGAACATCTAATGCTACACTTGGAAAGGAGTTTGCTGAGTCTATGCAGGCTGAGTTTGAGATGAGCATGATGGGTGAACTCAAGTATTTCCTTGGGATTCAAATCAATCAAACATCAGAAGGAACGTATGTTCATCAAACCAAGTATGTGAAAGAACTTCTGAAGAAGTTTAATCTTTCTGACTGCAAAGAAGCCAAAACTCCTATGCATCCAACATGCATACTAGGTAAGGATGAGGTAAGTAAGAAGGTAGATCAGAAGTTGTACAGAGGTATGATTGGATCTCTTCTATATTTAACTGCTTCTAGACCTGACATTCTGTTCAGTGTTTGTTTGTGTGCTAGATTCCAATCAGATCCTAGAGAATCTCACTTAACTGCTGTTAAGAGAATTCTAAGGTATTTGAAAGGTACTACTAATGTTGGTTTAGTCTACAGAATATCTGAAGAATACAACTTAGTAGGATTCTGTGATGCTGACTATGCTGGAGATAGAATTGAAAGGAAGAGTACTTCTGGAAGTTGTCAATTTCTTGGAAGTCACTTAATCTCTTGGTACAGCAAGAAGCAAGCAACCATTGCTCTTTCAACAACAGAAGCAGAATATGTTGCTGCTGCTGGTTGTAGCACACAAATGCTCTGGATGAAAAGTCAGTTAGAAGAATATCAAATATTTGAGAATAACATTCCTATCTTCTGTGATAATACTTCTGCTATATGTTTATCTAAGAATCCTATCTTACATTCAAAAGCTAAACACATTGAGATTAAACATCATTTCATAAGGGACTATGTTCAGAAGGGTGTTTTATCTTTAAACTTTGTGGATACAGACCATCAGTGGGCTGATATCTTTACAAAACACCTGGCTGAAGATAGGTTTAAGTTCATTCTGAAGAATATCAGTATGGATTTATGCCCAGAATGAGATGATGAGAAGATCTTGTGTATGGCTATCTTCTGAAATGAGATTGGATTAATGTTTTATAAGAAGTTCTGATCTTAAATCAATTAGAAGTAGTGACTCGTTTATTACTAACGTTTCATTGTCTAAAGTTGATTCAGAATATCTTTTAAAGTAAATGCAGCTGTATCTAGCTTTCCAGATGGTAACACGTGTCTACCCTATTTGGACAAGCATGCGTGCAGTTGAGGAGGCGCCTTTCCTAGGTAATTGTTCTATCACTTCATTTGTCATAGTTTCTCTCTCCTCTTATCACGTAACATTAAATGCCATTCATCATTTCCTTTACTTTCTTTTTCGTTTTATATCTTGTCAAACGTTTCCCTTCCCTAGAACGTTTCCTTCCCCACGTTTCCTTCCCCAAATATCGGGGATCGCTGACTTTGATTTCAAGACAGATCTTTCAAGATTCCAAGAAGTCTCAAGTCAGATCTCTTCTGTGATGCTGTTATCAACATTTATCCAAAGGAAGAATACTTTCTTGAGATACTGGATGAAGTTAAGGATCATGTTCTTGACTTTTATGTTAAGAGAAAGCCCCGTTTGCGACATTAGCTCTCTTTCTGTGAACTGTCTCTCACTTCCTCCTTGAATTCATGCATCTCTCCTACAGTGGAGGTTCTAGTCTGAATAGGCTTATGACTAGGCTAGGGTTGTAGTCTTTGTGTCCTTGTAGTTTTCTTTGCTTATTGCACTTGTGTATTCAGCATACATCTTTTGTAATTCTGTTGGTTTAATCAATGAAAAGCTTTTTCTGCATAACTCTTGTACTTCTGCTTATTTTATCAATGACTATTTGTTTCTCTTTCCATTTGTCCTGTGGTTACATCTGAATCTTTTACATTCTTTTTGATGTTATGACAAAAAGGGGGAGAAATAGTGATAAATGATTTGATTTATATTAGCAGTTGCTGGGAAGAAAGCCCCCACATTACTAACAGAAGCTGCAAGCTTCATATGTTTCTAAGTTGTTTTGCAGGATTGAAAGCACAACATTAAAAGCAAAATCATGAGGAATCGCAAATTCTGTAAAAGGAATATGCTCATGGAAACTGAAGCAAGCTGAGTGCTATGAAGCTTCAGAATCAGAAGCAGGAAGAAAGAAGTGTGATGATATTCTGATAGAATATGCATTAACTTATTTTCTGTCCTTAACATGTTCTGATAATCCTATATCTTATCATATATAATCTGATGCATTGTGTATGTTCTGATATATATATATATATATATATATATATATATATATATATATATATGTGATAAGTTATGATTTATTCATGCTACAACTTTTGTTGTGGAGTTTGTTCTGTAACATTTCAGAATGTAGAAGATGCTCTGATGATGCTCAAGTACATTCAACAATGTTCTGATACAATCTAGCATGGATTAATTCAAGAAGAAATTCAAGCTCTGAAGCTGTCCGCTGGAAGCAAGAATCAGAAGCTGTGAATGTTCCGAGGATCAAAGAAATTCAAGTTCTGAAGCTGTCCGATGGAAGCAGGAATCAGAAGCTGTGAATGTTCTGAGGATCTAAAGAAATTCAATGTTCTGAAGCTGTCCTATGGAAGCAGAAATCTGAAGCAGTGAATGTTCTAAAGTTCAAGCATATGTGATTGTCTCTACTGAAATACTAAGGGAAGTCTTTTATTTATAAAATTCTTCTAGTATTAATTTCAGGGGGAGATTGTTAATCTCAGGGGGAGACACATTCACATTATGTTTATATGCTTATGCTATAACTGTGTAATTGTCTTTTGCCGTCTGTTATTCTGATTGCAAATTCATATCATTTATATATGTTTTTGTCATCATCAAAAAGGGGGAGATTGTTAGAACAAGAATTGTTCTGATCAATAATCTTAGTTTTGATGATAACAATGTATATGAATCTTGCTCAAGATAATGTGGTACTCTAATCCTATGCAATTTCCTTTTCAGGAAATATATAAAGAGTATGCACAAATCAGCGCTAAGAAGCTTTGACTCAGAAGGTTCAGTATGCAACTTCAGCACATGGTCTGGCAAGACATCAGAAGATGGTCAAGCAGAATCAGAACATGGTCTATTAGAAGCATCAGAAGAACTTGAGTTCAGAAGCAGAAGCACTGAAGTCATGGAATCACGCTCAGAAGCATATCAAGATCAGAAGATCAGAAGATGCTCTGCACCAAGCTGTTTGTACTCTGATGATATTCAACGTAGTATTTACAAAGAACAAATCAGAATCAAGTACTAGGTGGCAAGCTACGCTGACTGACAAAAGGAACGTTAGAAGCTATTAACTGCAACGTCAGTAGTCACAGCAAACGCAAGGCTCGAGGTAGTTGACAAAAGAGTGAAACATTAAATGTAATGCTGTACGGAATACGCAAAGCATTAAATGCTCCCAACGGTCATCTTCTCAAAACGCCTATAAATATGAAGTTCTGATGAGAAGCAAGGTTACGAAATTTTGGACGCACTTTGAACGAATTATGAACTATCTCTGATACTACCTTGCTGTTCACTTCAAAAGCTATCAAACTTCATCTTAAACCTCACTACATTACTGTTGTAACACCTTAGTGAGTCTAAGCTTAAATCTGTAAGAGAAATATCACAGTTTGTGATTATCGCTTTTAAGAAGCAATTGTAATACTCTTAGAATTTGTTTACATTAAATTGTAAGGGACTAGAGTGATCGGGTTGTGATCAGTATACTCTAGAGAAGTCTTAGAAGGTCTCTAAGCAGTTGTTCCTAGAGTGATCAAGTTGTGATCAGAAGACTCTAGAAGACTTAGAAGTTGTCTAAGTGGAAAACCATTGTAATCTCGTGTGATTAGTGGATTAAATCCTCGGTTGAGGTAAATCACCTTGTATAGGGTGGACTGGAGTAGTCTAGTTAACAACGAACCAGGATAAAAATACTTGTGCAAATTATTTTTATCTTACGAGTTTTTGAAACTACACTTATTCAAACCCCCCCTTTCTAAGTGTTTTTCTATCCTTCAATTGGCATCAGAGCGCCGGTTCTAAGGTGCAAGCACTTAACCGTGTTTAGAAAAGATTCAGGAAGAGAAAAACGCTTCAGTAAAAGATGGCTGGTGAAATTCCAACAAATACATCTGCATCTACATCTGGCTCTGCTGAGCAATACAATGGTAACAATGGTTATACTAGACCACCAGTATTTGATGGTAAAAACTTTGAATACTGGAAAGATAAACTGGAAAGTTACTTTCTTGGTCTAGATGGTGAATTATGGGATCTTCTGATGGATGGTTACAAACATCCAGTGAAAGCCAGTGGCATAAGGCTTACAAGGCAAGAAATGGATGATGATCAGAAGAAGCTTTTCAAGAATCATCATAAATGTAGGACTGTTTTGCTGAATGCTATCTCTGATGCTGAGTATGAGAAGATATCTAACAGGGAAACTGCCCATGATATATATGAGTCATTGAAAATGACCCATGAGGGAAATGCTCAAGTCAAGGAGACTAAAGGTCTTGCTCTAATCCAGAAATATGAAGCCTTCAAGATGGAGGATGATGAAGACATTGAGAAGATGTTTTCAAGATTTCAAACTCTGACTGCTGGATTAAGAGTTCTGGACAAAGGCTACACCAAGGCTGATCATGTAAAGAAGATCATCAGAAGCTTGCCCAGAAGATAGGGCCCAATGGTGACTGCATTCAAGATTGCGAAGAATCTGAATGAAGTTTCTTTGGAAGAGTTTATCAGTGCCTTGAGAAGCCATGAAATAGAGCTGGATGCAAACGAGCCTCAGAAGAAAGGTAAGTCTATTGCATTAAAATCTAATGTTAAAAAATGCACTAACGCTTTTCAGGCTGAAGAAGAAGATTCTGAAGAATCAGAATCAGAAGAAGAAGAAGATGAACTGTCCATGATTTCCAGAAGAGTCAATCAACTCTGGAAAAGCAAGCAAAGGAGGTTCAGGAGCTTCAAAAGCTCAAAGAAGCCCGAAAGAGGAGAATCTTCTGGAGGTAGAAGAAATGACAAGAAAAAGGTCGTGTGCTATGAATGCAATGAGCCAGGACACTTCAAAAGTGAGTGCCCAAAACTTCAGAAGGAAAATCCCAAGAAGAAATTTCATAAGAAGAAAGGTCTTATGGCAACATGGGATGATTCAGAATCAGAATCAGACTCTGAAGATGAGCAGGCAAATCTGGCACTAATGGCCACAATGGATGACGGATCAGAATCTACATCAGAATCAGATTCTGAAGAGGTATTTTCTGAACTATCTAGAGAAGAGTTAGTTTCCAGTCTAACAGAACTTCTGGAACTCAAGTCTCAGATTAGTATCAAATACAAGAAGCTGAAAAAGCTATTTGAATTTGAAACTAAGAAGCTTGAAGTGGAGAATTCTGAACTGAAGGAAAAAGTTTTAAATTTATCCAAAAATACTGGATCTCCTTCTGTCTCTGAAAAATCTACTCCAAGTCTGAACAATATTCTGAAAGAATATGACTTAAGTTTCAGAAAGTTTTTATCTAGAAGTATTGGCAGAAGTCAACTTGCTTCTATGATATATGCTGTGTCAGGAAACAAAAGAGTTGGCATTGGTTATGAGGGTGAAATCCCATACAAGCTTGAATCTGTGGATGATATGAAAATATCATACAAGCCTCTGTATAACCAATTTAAATTTGGCCACTCCCATGATATTAGGCACACATCACATGCTCAAAGCTTTCACATAACACACACCAAGAAGCATGTGACAAAACCTAAGAAATATCATGGAACTCAGAACATAAACTATCATTCTGTTCCTCCTATTTCATATAATGCTAAACCCAAGTTCAATCAGAACTTGAGGAAAACTAACAAGAAAGGACCCAAGAAGATGTGGGTACCTAAGGAAAAGATTATTCCTATTACAGATATCCTTGGCTGCAAAGAAGGAAAAGCACAACATGTCATGGTACCTGGACTCTGGATGCTCGCGACACATGACAGGAAGAAGGTCTATGTTCCAAGACCCGGTGCTTAAATCTGCTGGAGAAGTGAAGTTTGGAGGAGATCAGAAGGGCAAAATTATTGGCTCAGGAACTATAAAGTCTGGTAACTCTCCTTCTATTTCTAATGTTCTTCTAGTAGATGGATTAGCTCATAACTTATTGTCCATAAGTCAATTAAGTGACAATGGTTATGACATAATCTTTAATCAAAAGTCTTGCAAGGCTGTAAGTCAGAAGGATGGCTCAATCCTATTTACAGGCAAGAGAAAGAACAACACTTATAAGACAGATCTTCAGGATCTTAAGAATCAGAAGGTGACTTGTCTTATGTCTGTTTCTGAAGAGCAATGGGTCTGGCACAGAAGATTAGGACATGCTAGTTTGAGAAAGATTTCTCAGATTAACAAACTAAATCTTGTCAGAGGACTCCCTAATCTGAAATACAAATCAGATGCTCTTTGTGAAGCATGTCAGAAGGGCAAGTTCTCCAAACCTGCATTCAAGTCTAAGAGTGTTGTCTCTTCCTCAAGGCCGTTAGAACTTTTGCACATTGATCTGTTTGGCCCAGTCAAAACAGCATCTGTCAAAGGGAAGAAATATGGATTAGTCATCGTTGATGATTATAGCCGCTGGACATGGGTAAAGTTCTTGAAACACAAGGATGAGTCTCATTCAGTGTTCTTTGAATTCTGCACTCAGACCCAAACTGAGAAGGAGTGTAAAATCATAAAGGTCAGAAGTGATCATGGTGGTGAATTTGAGAACAAATTCTTTGAGGAGTTCTTCAAAGAAAATGGTATTGCCCATGATTTCTCTTGTCCTAGAACTCCTCAACAAAATGGAGTTGTAGAACAAAAGAATAGGACTCTACAAGAAATAGCCAGAACCATGATCAACGAAGTTGTGGAGAACAATGTATGCTTTTGACTTATTCTAAGAAAACTACTATTAGTGATGTTCAACCAGATCTTGAAGCATCATCTCAGCAAGGGGTTACTCTAAAAATTGTTAAAAGGCTAACATGCGCTAAGTAATAAGACCCGCAAGTAAACAAGACTTTTGTCAAATAGGGAGTTCATTATTTGGAGTTTATTTTAGTCTAAAATCATTAGTAGTTTCTTAGATGAAATGAGTAATAATGATGAATCTTGGAGTAAAAGCCTTTGGACAAATCTAATGAAGATGGTATGAAAAGAGGATGTTCTGGTTGAGAAATAATTGTATCTCGTGGATCATAATTTATTCTCTATTGGGATGACTACTACGTGTATAATGTCAAACTGAATGTCATGACATTGTTGTGTGACAAGCTACTGCAATCAAGGTACTCAAGGATTTAACTCTGTATACAGAAACATGTCTTTAATTTAAAGTTGCCCTGGTGTTAGAAGTCTTGCTATAGGGAAATATTGACATTTCTAAGATTGGTATGTCTGAGTAGCTGTAGGAAGTATTTTCATCATAACTTGAAGTGCCAATTACAATGAGAACATGAGGGGTAATTTTATAATTGCACCGCTGAAGAATTATAATAGTAATTATCTTGTCGATTTGCCAACTATATGCCTTCATCTTGTGATATGTGCAAATTGTGTTTTAGCAATGAGCAAACCTTCCAAATATTCTGGTGCTAAGAAGGTTCATCTGCCGAGGTCCGATGAAATAAGGTTGGTTTCAACATTGAAATAGATGTTGGAACATCTACTAGAGCATCCAGGACAGGGAAGACATATGTGACAAAGATGAAATCCCTAAAGAAGAATCAAGTTCATCTACATGATTCAGACTCAGATGCTGATGAAGACTGAGTTAATTTCATTTACTCAGAAGGGAGACTTGGATAGTTGTTATATGCTATTTGTTAAAAAAAAATACAAAAATAGGGAAAAGAAAAAATATTAAAAAAAGAGATGGTTTGTTTTTCTGCTATTTTTTTCTTTCTGTTTAGAGTCTTTTATTTCCCTCGTTAATTTTTGTCTATTTGGGTCAAGTTTGTTTTTTTGTTTCCATTATTTTCATCATTTTCTGTTTTTGTCAGTTCAGGTTGGGTGAGTCCTTTTTGTTTGAGTCAGTTGGGTCAAGCATCTAGTTATTGAGTCAATTTCTTTTTGTTGTTTGTCTTGAATCAACGCTTGTTTTTTTTTGTGTCGGTTTCTTTCTACTCATTTTTGGGTCAAGTTTTGGCTAAAAAGGGAGGGAAAATGTCATTGAGTCTAGTATCTAAATTGAGGAATGCCATAATTTATAGGGAGTGAGTCTTGAGTCTGTCTTTGTTTGTTTAGTTTGTATGTTTTTGCTTCTGCTGCTGTTTGGAATCTTAACAAATTTGATTTGTTTTAAATTGATTACGTGATATTTCTTTTGGATATATCTTAGTGATTTTCGCAGGTCAAGAAGATTTAATCTGGAATAAGAGAATCAAATCGCCACCAGAGGGACCAATGCCAAGTCCTGGGTTCGAATTCTGCTAGGTGTTATCAATCCTTGTGTTGGGCCCGTCCATACATAACTTTGTTCTGGATTTAAATGGGGTCTCCGTTAGTGGACGGTGGGATTGGTCCCTCTTGGATTAGTCGGTCGCAAGGTCGGATACCAAGATTTCAAAAAAAAAAATGCCGCCAGAATTAAAGTTTCTAAAATTGGATGATTAAGACAATATTTGTTTCAATATTCAAAAAAAGATTTCTCTGTAGATTTGTTGCAACTCTTAGCTTGTGGATCAAGTAAAGTGTTTTCAAGCCCGTGGACTGCTGAAGACTATTTAAAGAGATCCCTAGACTTAATGTAACCAAGTCTTTCATAATTGTAAAATTAGGAGAAGGTTAGAAGTCTTAGGTTTTGAGAGTATGTTGTGTTTCAAGTTAACCACGTATATTTTGATAAAATATGGTAGACTGTTTGTTACCTGACTGTTTGTCAAGTTGTTGTTCTCACTCTTAAAGCTTTTAAGCATTGAGTTGAGTATTGTTCTTGGTTGAAGTTTTTAAGCAATACTAAGTATTTTGTATTTGAAGCATAATCTTTTAAATTGGGTTGTTCTTGATACAATTATTGGGACTGTTAGACACCACTAAGGTAATTTATGAAGTGAGATGGTGATTTCCCAAGTTTAGATGTCGATTTCTAGGTAGAAATTGTACTGAATAGTGATTAAGTGAGAAGTTGTAAACTGAGACTGTTTAACTTTGAATTCATACTACTGATGGTAGATTTCCTTCATGGCTTGGTAGCTTCCAAATTAGGTGTTGTTGCACGAAACTGAATTAACACTTTTCTGTGTTGTTTATCATTCTGCAATTTTAATTAAGTATCAAAATTTCAGTCTGATGTGTCTGGTCTGTTTCTAGATGTCATAAAATCTGTCTTGACATCATGTAAGACACCTGTGTGTGTTAACATGTGTTGTGCATGTACACAAAATTTCAATCAGATTCTTTTGCATAAAAAATCGTTCAATTTAGAAAAATGAATTTAAAGAATTCTAATATTTTAAAAAACAGTTTATATAAATATGTAAGAATTTTTAAAAATAAAAAAAAATATATTATTTTTTTAAGCTAAATCAAACGAACCCATAGTAAAAAGACCAGAATTTTTTTAGAAACGTGTAAGAATTGAATCTTGACAAAAACTTACTAAAACTAAAGCTTAGAAACTCACTAATGACATAAACTAAAATTATAGTTAAAATTATAAATTAATTAAAATAAATTCTCATATAAAGTCATATTTTGTTAATGTTTAGTTAAAATTCAAAATAGAACTTAATATTTCATATACATTAATTTTTTAATTTATTTAAATATAAACCATATTATTTATTTATAAACTTGAATATAAAATATACATCAAGCGGGTTATCAACTTATCATGACAATCAAAAAGTGACACAAAGCTAAATTAGAATTAAATGTAAATATAGGGAAAAATTTAAATAACCATGTTTAAAATAAAAAAAATCATGTTTTTAGATTATTTACCAAAGTGTCTAGGTTTGGGACACCGGAAAGGTGTATGTGCCAAATAAATGGCGCATAAGTGTATTTCTGGGGTGTATGCGCCAAATCAATTGGCTAGCCCTAATTTTCTAAATGTTTGCGCCAAATGAAATGGCTCATTAGGGTTATTTTTTCCCTTTAAGCCAAACCATTTGGTGCCTAAGGCCAGGGCTTTTTTTTATATTTTTTTTAGTTTTTATAATTATCATTTAGAAACACCTATTAGGGAACAACGAATCTATATAAAAAAATCGGAAATAACAGATTTCAATAATTTTAGGGAAACGATACATCGACAACAACTGATTAAAAAAAACATAACAAAATGCCTAATGGTTTCTATCGCCAAGATAATCATCTGTTCCGCACGAAGGTCTTGTTATCGGACGTCTAGCGCGGGCGTTGACGCCGCCGCGAAGCCTAGCACCACCCCTACCCCTTCGTGCTTCTTGCTGTGTCTGTGTAGCTGGGCCTGGAAGTGGGTTGTTCTGCTGGTTGTTGTCTATGAATTCGTCAATGCCACCATAATTTCCCGGAAACCGACTGTCGTAGTGTCGGTTACCCAAGCCCTCAAAAGTGTTAAATGGTGGTAGGGGAGTGGGTTGGAATACGACTTCCGGTACGTAGCACCCAGCAGCACTAGAACTACCTTGATAAAATCCAAATTGGTTCGACGGTGTTGCATAGCCAAAAGGGGTGCCACGGTGAGATGATTCAGCATATGGACCATCGTTGGGACTTAGATGGAGGCTTGACGAACCAGTCTCAATGTTTTGGCCGAACAACCTTGTGGACCCTGTGTACGCTGCAAATCCAAGTGGTTGTGATTAGGTCTGATATTGGCTAGCGAAATGGTGTTGATTTTCAGCTTCCTGGAAAGGTTGAGACTGTGTTTGGAAGAGATTTTGTTGGCGGTAGTTGCGATTGGAACGGGACGGAGTCTGGAACAGATTTTGTTGTTGGTGGGTGTACTGATTTTGTTCTTGTTCTCGTTGTTGTAGTTGTTGTTGCTGTAGTTGTTGTCGTCGTTGTTGTTGTAGTCGTTGTTGTGGTTGTTGTTGTTCCTCTTCAGGTTGTTGTTGTGGTAGGATATAGTTGTGAACACGGGGGTCTATCAAGTAGAACGGATCTGCAATAAATAAATTAGGGGTGGTAACAGTACGGTACCAAATCATGTATTGTGCAGACGATTTCATCCCACGATCACTCACGGGGAAGTCTAGGACATATTGGCGATGCTCTTTCCACATCTGGCGCCATTCGGGTGCGAAATCCTTCCAGTTTTGATGATTCCACAGGTGGTTTACTCGTCTGAGGTGCCACACTCCCAAGTCAATTGGAGGATCAGGTATACCTTGATGCATTCGGAACTGGAATTTGACCCGGTCACTATGATGCATTTCGATGATGTAGTACCGGATCGGGCAAGTTCTTGCTGACCAAATAGCTGCATCTGCACCTCTTGGCTCATGGTCGCATTCCAGATACGGTCTCCAGATAAACTGCATGCATAAGAGTTATATATTATTTCGGTCAAATATTTATAAAAAATACACTTATAAAAGAGGAAAAGATTAGAGATAATGCATCCTCGAGTCGTAAGTGATCAATCAGCTCGCGGTACATCGTGATATTTGACCGTGGATTTTTCGTGAAATCCATCTTTTTCACGCAGAATCTAAAACGCAAATTAAATGTGTCAGTTAGAGTAAATCATAATCAATTTATTTTGAATGAAAAATATGAATTAAAAAGTTACCTCATTGCATATGGGAAGGTCCAGCTGGTTCTGTTAATCGGGGCCATTATAGGCATTCTCCACCACCCCCACACTTGCACCAACAGAGCGCATCCATAGAATATACAAGAATCATTTTTTGCGTTCTTGCACAGGGATTGGTACAACATAGCCAGGACAGCAGACCCCCAACTATATAGACTCACTCTAGTAAAATCCATTAACAAACGTAAATACATAAAATTTACAGTGTTACCGGTACTATCTGGAAACAAAACGTTTCCAAAGAGCAAGATCAGGTAACACCTGGTTTTCTGAAGTATAGTTTCTTGGAAAGAATCATCATCCAAATGAAATGTTGAATAATGGTCCTTTAACCTCTTAAGGTTAACACCCTGTCCCCTAGCACCTTCTTGTCCCTCTATCAAATCTATACCCAATGCCTGATGGCAAAGGGAATTTGCTTGCATTACACAACCATTAATTGCCTTACCGTCTACTAGAAGGCCTAGCAGCATGTGTACATCCTCCAGGGTTATGGTGCACTCCCCTGTTGAAAGATGGAATGTGTGGGTCTCTGGCCTCCAGCGTTCTAACAAGGCCAGAACAAATTTGTGATCTATGGAAGCCTCAGCGATGCTGCTAATGGGCCCGAAACCAACAACTTCTAAGTATGGTTTTATGCGTTCGTCCGGAGCGACGATCGAGTGACTACAAATGTGGAATCGGGAAGCATCCTGAAAATAATTATGTATGTAATAATATGCAGTTATAACATAAAGAGACATGCAGTTATTAACATAATAGTAAAATACTTACTAATGTTGCAATGTTTTCCACGGTTCCACGGTGCGTATCACCCATGGTTAGGAGAGACATGGTTGAAGATTGGAAATCTGGAATTTGAAAACAAAAAGATTTTGGTGAGAGTAAATAAGTGATGGTGATGAGAAATCTACAAAGGCCAAGGTAGTATATATAGTGAGAATGCTGAAACGGTAACATGCTGCATGTTGGACATGTCAACACATTCAATGTTGTTAGGTGTTGCTTGTGCAGAAGTGGTTGGCATGCATGCAACATAGCTTTCGGTGACAGGACATGGTGACATGCATGCAGAGCAGAAATAGGTGACAGATAGGGTTGCATGCATGTAATAGTATGAGGAATCGTTTCAGGAATCATTTCAGGAATCGTTTCAGGAATCATTTCAGACGCATGCGAACTTGCAGGAATCGTTCCAGACGCATGCAACACACAAAAATTATTAAGACGCAAAGAGGTGGGGACCAGGCAGGGCCGGCCCTGGGCCCGGGCAAGCAGGCCCACAACCCAGGGCCTCTAAAAATGGGGGGCCTCATATTTTGGGACTATAGTTAAAAAACATAATACAGAAAAAATATAATATTAACATTTTAGCGAAATCTGTATACATCTTGTTGCCTGTAACCCAGCGGCGTAATAATTGATGTGTGAGCTTTATGTAACCTATTCGATTCTTACTGGCTTCTAAATATTCAATTATCAATTTTTTTAGAGAATATAAATAACTGCAGTAAATAGAGATTTCATTTTAGAAAGAATATAACTGTAGTAAAGTAAATAAATAAATATGACATTAAATTGTGGTTGATTTAGAAAGAATATGGAGAGGTAAACTTAGTTAATTATACCTAATAGTTAGTATTTTTCAATAAATTTTTGATGTAATTATTGTGACAATTAGAATTTTTTAAATTTTAATCATAAAATAATTTGTATATGATCAATTAAATTTTATAATGAGATTTTAAATTAAATTTTATTTTTAATAATTATTTATTCTAACCCTTATAATTTTATTTAATTTATTTTAGTATAAACTTTGGAGACTATTTATATGCTATAATTAAATATTTAAAAATTTACCATACAATTAACTTATTTATTATCAAATATTTATGATGAAAACAAATTTATTATCATTTGTGCCTTGATTTATTATTTTTCTGATCAAATTAAAATTCTTTTTGTCGTTAGAAACAACCAAAACTTCATATTTTTTATTAGGGGTCCAATTTTATTTTTGCCCTGGGCCTCTAAAAAGTCGGGACTGGCCTCGGGACCAGGTGGGGACCACATGGCCCATATACTAATGCGCAAATTAAAATGGCGCCTTCATCATAAATGTAAGTTTATATATATAATTATATATATATATATATATATATATATATATATATATATATATATATATATATATATATATATATATATATATATATATATATATATATATATATATATATATATATGATAGTTTTGTCTTATGATTTGTCTTTTATTATTAATAATATATTTCTTGGCTTTGATATTTTGCTTTTACCTATGTGTCTTTGTTAATCAAGAAAATCTAAGTCAATGGGACACATATATAGATATAATAGTTTTGTCCTTTGATTTGTCTTTTATTATTAATAACACATTTCTTGGCTTTGATATTTTGTTTTTACCTATGTGTCTTTGTTAACCAAGAAAATCTAAGTCAATGGCACACACACATATATATATATATATATATATATATATATATATATATATATATATATATATATATATATATATATATATATATATATATATATATATATATATAAAATAGTTTTGTCCTTTGATTTGTCTTTTATTATTAATAACGCATTTCTTGGCTTTGATATTTTGTTTTTACCTATGTGTCTTTGTTAACCAAGAAAATCTAAGTCAATGGCACACATATATAGATATAATAGTTTTGTCCTTTGATTTGTCTTTTATTATTAATAACACATTTCTTGGCTTTGATATTTTGTTTTTACCTATGTGTCTTTGTTAACCAAG
This sequence comes from Vicia villosa, assembly GCF_029867415.1. NCBI lineage: Eukaryota > Viridiplantae > Streptophyta > Magnoliopsida > Fabales > Fabaceae > Vicia > Vicia villosa. The sequence goes on along the minus strand of NW_026704976.1, from coordinate 923,028 downwards.
AAAATCTAAGTCAATGGCACACATATATAGATATAATAGTTTTGTCCTTTGATTTGTCTTTAATTATTAATAACACATTTCTTGGCTTTGATATTTTGTTTTTACCTATGTGTCTTTGTTAACCAAGAAAAATGAAAATAAACACACACACACACACACACACACACACACACACACACACACACACACACACACACACACACACACACACACACACACACATATATATATATATGGTAGTTTTGTCCTGTAGCGAAGATGTCCCATACTGTTTGTGTTATGGACAATAAGATAGGCGTGCGACCCTCTATAAATTAGGGTTTTTTATGTGCAAAAGACTACACACACGAATTAAGGATGAGATCTTGTATAAGGCCAGATAACACGCACCGGAGATCAGAGCCTCCACCACCTGTGAAGCGGTTCGACTATCAACCGGAGTATCGTTGAAGGAACGGGCATGTCATATTCTCTCCCGTCAAACCTCCTATACCTGTTATGTTTTGGAATATCCATTCCATGGACCAACCCAAGAGGACCATCCTGAGTTTTTTGGATGGGGAGTACAATCCTGGCGAAGAAATCAAAAGTATCAAGAGGCTTAGAACAAGGGGTGGTGTTGTTCTTGAAAGGCAGCGTTGGTGGGAGACTATGGAGGACAACATCCAATGCACTCGGATGATGGAGGACATAGAAGACATTGTTTTAACCGTTGTAATATCTTAGGTGCCGCAGTTTCTTTGATTTTTGTAACATCTTTACTGTTCAATCAAATGCTCAACGCATATTTCAATGAATTGATATTTTATCGTTACAACGTCGCCAATAAATATTTAAGTTATTAATAATTAACAACAATATTTACCTCCAAATAATAAAATATTGTACAATATTTTCCCGCTAAAAAATAATTGGTAGAAGTGGTAGGCTCTTCTATAAATAGAGGTGTGTGTGTGTGGAGGTTGAAGTATCAAATCCTTTTTTCTTACTTTCAATAGTTATAAATGGATTCAGTTTGGGTTGTAGTGTTTTTTGAGGAAGGTAGTCACTAAATGCCCATATAAACAGTGAGACTTACTCATATGAAACAACTGGTTTTCCGATGAGAAACACTCAAATTGTGCCATTTTTGTTAGCAAAAGAGCCACCTTTACATCCTTCATTCAGAGACTTTAGGCTAAGATTGCAATGGGTCCTATTGCAAACATTGTCTACCAGTGTCCTTCTTTCAATAACAACAACACCGTCAAGTTTTATGAGATGGAGATTGCAAATGACGAAGACCTCCAGGATATACTTGCTAACCACAAATATTGTTCATTCGCAAGTTATTGACCCACCAGGTTGAGACACAAGAACCTCATATTGTTCATTCGCAAGTTATTGACCCACCAGTCAACGAGCAAGAAGAGGTTGATGTCATAGACGAGGAAGAAGAAGATCTGGAAACTGAATTTGACGACATGGTCAACGAGGAATCCGAAGACGAACAACACATGTCGGTGCCTCTAGTTCGTGTGTACGCACCTCCAGCACATATGAGTAACTTGAACCTGCAAGGTGACGAACCATCATCCGACATCTTCTTCACCCCGTACATCCAAAGTGACGATGAGTTAAAGGAAGGAGACAAGTTTCCTTCTAAGGAGGCATGTCTTAGAACAATAAAAAAATGGCACATGGCGCACAACGTTGATTTTGAAGTAGATCGTTCAAACTTGGAACGGTATGTAATCACTTGTAAAAATCTAGAGTGTGGCTTCAGACTGTTGGCTTCTTATAGGAAGAGAAGTAATGCATGGGTCATAGGGTCGATTATGCAACAACACACATGTGTTAACCCAAACACTTCCTAGGATCATACGAAACTCAGTGGCGATCTTATCTATCAGGATATCTTGCTTCTCATAAGCTCTGATTCGTCTTTGAAGGTCAAAAATATTATCTCGCATATCATTACAATCTACAACTACACTCCATCTTATAGAAAGGCGTGGGTTGCAAAAACAAAGGCAATTGAAAAAGTCTACGGCAATTGGGAGGAGTCATACAAAAATCTTCCCCACTACCTTACTGCGCTACAAACTTACGCACCTGACACTATTTCTATTCTAGAGACACTGCCCGCGCATGCCCTGGATGGAAACCCTGTCCAAGTAACGGAATATTCCATCGCCTTTTTTGGGCGTTCAAACCTTGCGTACGAGGGTTTGCATTTTGTAAACCCATACTTCAAATTGACGGAACATGGTTATACGGAAAATACAAGGGAACCATGCTTATGGAGGTTGCACACGATGGGAACATCAATATATTTCCAGTGGCGTTTGCAATTGTTGAAGGTGAAACCCCCGCGGCTTGGAGTTTCTTTCTAAGAAATCTCCGAGAACATGTTGCTCCTCAGCCTGACCTCTGTTTAATATCTGATAGGCACGCTTCCATTGAAAGTGCTTATAACAATCCGACAAATGGATGGCATGACCCACCATCAACAATCCAGAACTTCATGCGGGAGATCAAGGATAGGCAGCTCAGGAAGGCCCTGGTCAATGCTGATTATGCATTAACCCAACCTACATTCCAGCATTATCGGAGTGAGATTGTACTGACAAATCCAGATGCGGGAACTTGGATAGATAATCTTTCTAGGGAAAAATGGACAAGGGCTTATGACAAAGGCGTGCGATAGGGCCACATGACGACAAATCTGGTAGAATCCATGAATGGAGTTTTCAAAGGCATTCGTAACCTTCCTATCACTGCACTAATGAAGGCAACCTACTTTAGGATGGTTTCGCTATTCTCAACGAGAGGCAAGAAGTGGAGTGATGTTAGACAATCGGGTCAATTGTTTAGTGATAGTTGCATGAAATTTATGCAAGAGCAATCGGCAAAAGCAAACACTCATCAAGTAACTGCTTTCGACCGATTCAACCGCACCTTCAGTGTTCGCGAAATAATTGACCACAATGAGGGTTTGCCAAGACAACAATATCGGGTTCTACTAGAAGAACATTGGTGCGACTGTGGAAAGTTTCAAGCTTTTCGTATGCCTTGCTCACATGTCATAGCAGTATGTGCATTTGCGCACCGCGACACAATATCACTATTGTCTCCAATTTACAAGGCTCAGACATTACTCCGAGTTTACAGTCCTGCGTTTCCAGTGGTGGCCAAGGAGGATTACTGGCCTGAGTATGATGGGGAGGTAGTTTGGCATAATCACGTAATGCGGCGAAAGAAAAAGGATCGCCCTAATAGTACGCAGATTAGAACCGAAATGGACGTCCACGACAAAATGGAAAGAAAATGCAACATTTATCGTCAGATGGGACACAATAAAAAAAGATGTCCTAGTCGTGGCTCGACCTCGTCGCAAGTTTAATCTACTTTGTATTTTTTTTAACGACAAAGTATCAATTTCTTTACCACCTCTTGCAACCTTTCCTTAGTCTTTCACCAATAAAGTGTGCTTTAGTAAAAAACCGAAATCGACAACGCAAACATTATTTAGGGTTAATAAGAATTTTACGAACTCGATTTATCAGACGTTTTTACGAAAATAAAAGACCGGAATAAAAAACTTTGCGCGAAAATACCCGAAAGGGATTATTTTTTTTTTAAAAAAAATACCCCAACACATAGGAGCCAAATGAAATGGCGCCTATGTGTTGGATCATGAACTCATGCGCCAATTCATTTGGCAAGAAATTTTTTGCCCTAAAATTTTAGTGTTTGCGCCAAACCATTTGACTTGCAGCACATTAATGCGCCATTTCATTTGGCGCATACACCTTTCCGGTGTCCCAAACCTGAACATTTTGATAAATAATCTGAAAACATGGTTTTTTTTATATAATTTTTTTTTTAAATATGGTTATTTAAATTTTTTCTTCTAAATATAGAATACATTATAGTATATAGATACATAATTGTAGATCTGATAAAATCCTGACTTAACCCCCAAGTCAAGAAAGGTCAAATTCGTCAAATCAACTCATAAACCCTGCAACCGTTATTTACGACTACCCTAAAACCCTCACCCTGCTTTTCCAATTTTCACGCGTTCCTCTTTTCTCTTACATTTCTCTCTGTTTTCTTCTCCCACAAACTTGGATTCACAGAGAAAACAGAGAAAAAAATGGCGAGTTTATCTTTCTTCCAACGTCTTTCTAGAACTTTCCGTGACAATCACAGAACCGTTAAGCTTGTTCTTCTCTGCACCGCTGTAAGGTAGTGTACTAGTATAGTTCAATATCTTCAACTTCATTCTTCACCGTTTCATTGATTTATTTATCATTATCATTGTTTGTTTTTCACGCATATTAATCTGTTAACTAACACGATCGTGTTTGCTTCAATTTTGAATTCACATTCCGGTTAATGTTACAGTTATCATCAAAGCAAAAAAATAAAGTTAGATCTATGCATTTATTTAGCAATAAATTTTTTATGTTAAAATTGTTTTAGTTCATGAATTTATGCGTTTCATATGCAAGTAATTTTGAATACATTGTGTAGATCATAGTTTTAAATAACGGATCGCAGTAGATCGTGTAAAAGTTTTCGCGATTTTGGTCCGTACATGTATTGCAACAATAACTGTCGCGGTAGCTTTGCGATTTCGGTAAATATATGTGTTGTGACAATGCGCTTTCGTCACGGTGTATTGCAACAATGCGATTTTGGTCTGTGCATGTATCGGCACATTTTCGCTGTAATGGACAGTTTTTTAAACCTTGATGAATATAGAATTGTAGATCTGTGATATGTGATTGAGTTAGTTTTTTAAACCTTGATGGATATAGAATTGTAGATCTGTGATATGTGATGGATTTTGTGTTGGTTGATATGCAGTGGTGGTGGAATTGTGGCATATGGTGAGTTGGCTCCGTCGGAAGCGGTTACCGATAAGAAAAAAGTGGTGGTGCTCGGAACTGGTTGGGCGGCTACGAGTTTTATGAAGAATTTGGATAATCCGAAGTATGAAGTTCAAGTTATTTCGCCTCGGAATTATTTTGCATTCACTCCTTTGCTGCCTAGCGTGACGTGCGGGACAGTTGAAGCGCGCAGCATTGTTGAACCTGTTCGCAATATTTTTAGGAAGGTAAAAGGTTTAAATGCAGCTCAATTTCGTTTTATTAACTGACTATTGCTTTTTCAAATTACATTTTTAAAAATATTAGTTATAACCAAAAAAAATTATATTATGAATTAATATCATACCAACAATCTAACGTTTAACAAGAATTTGTTCATTGGATCTAAATTTAAAGTGAATCACACACTAATAGAAATAATGTAATAGGGTTGCTAGAAAATCCTAATATAATTGAAAATTTATTAGGTTGAATGTAAACATCAAAATTTGAATCTTGAATTAGATTTTTACGGTAGCTCGTACATGATTTTCTAATACTTAAAATTTAAGTCTCTTTTTTTACTTAAAAAAAAAAGATTAATAAAAAGATTATATTTTACATTTTATTTTAATAACAAAATTATTAACCACGCAATAAATACAAAATAAAACTTTTGTTGGAATTCCTCTGATAAGTAATAAATATATTTAAATGTGTATGTATATTTGACATATTTTTTGGCCATCCAAGCTCATTCATATAGACATATTAACATATGTATATTAAATATTATTAATAATTAACATGATTAATTAATAATATTTCTAAAATATAACTCTTACAGTGAAATTAATTGCAATGTATTATAGTCTAAATTTTTTACATATACATTTAATAAAATGTCACTATGATGTCACTTTGTTTGATCACTTCATCAAAGTCATCTTTGAGAGTGTATAATAGTATAGTAACATTTTTTCATGATTAAACTATAGCAAAACAGACATATCCATACAAGTTTTTTACTATTAATTTTAATTCTAACACATAATCTCTCAAAAATTTGAAAATGGACTTCAAACATCTCTATAAATATCTATATATCATATGCATTTGTCTGTTTTATACTATATTTAAGTCCTTTACCAATTATTTATATCCCATATTTAATTATTTTAAATGAATATGTGCATGAAATTTCAGAAAATTTATATTAATTGTTTTGTAATTACCTTATGTATATTATACGTTGACATAAATATGCTACACGTGCATGAACGATCTAAAATATACTTTTTTTTTATAAAATAGAATGTAAAAGAAATTTATGAATTATTATTAATTTAATAGAAACAACAATAAAATAATAAAATAAAGAACTACTAATAGTATATTAAAATAAGAACTAATGTTAATCATTATAGTCAATAAGCATTTGTGGCCAACCTTTAGTCAAGAAAAAGTAAAAAATACTATTAGTTGGTCATCCTTTGATTGGGCCGTTGAAAAAAAAGTATGTCCACCCTAAAAATGGAATTATGACATTAAATGTTGTAAAATTTGTCTCTATTTTATTTTGCATAATTTAAAGAAATCATGTGTCTGTTTTATTTTAGTTTTACAATCAAAGGATGACCAACTTAAAAATAGAATAATGACAGCTAAATGTAGTAAAATTTGTCTCAAATTTGTATGAGCAAAATTTCTTTTATTTGGTAGGTTTTAAAGGTTGGATTTGGATTTCCCCATATAAAAAAATATCACATTTTCTTCATTCATGCATTGTAATTTGTAAGGATTATTGACATTTTAAAAATTTATTTCAACATTTAGTTTTTCACTTTTACATATCCAAACATAAATCAATTCTGCCAAAATTATGTAGGAATTTTAATATTGAGGAAACGAATAGGGTGTAAAAATAATATAGTCAAATAATTAGCAGATGATAGTGGAAAACATTGGCATAAAATTAGTAAAACTAGTTGAAGAACATAAAGATTCTGCAGATGATGGTTATATAATTAGTTCCTTTTTACCTGTTTTCATCTGAGCAGAAAAAGGTGGACGTGCAATTCAGTGAAGCAGAATGTTTCAAGATCGATGCTGAAAATAAAAAAGTTTATTGTCGATCTAATGCAAACAATAGTTTGAACGGGAAAGAAGAATTTGTTTTGGACTATGATTACCTAATCATCGGCGTTGGCGCTAAGGTCAACACATTTAACACACCAGGAGTGGTGGAGAATTGTCATTTTCTGAAGGTATCACCATCATGTCCTTTATCCGTAGTTACTATGGTGACTAAAGACATTAACCGGATTCTGTTTGTTCTCGTAAATTGTAGGAAGTTGAAGATGCGCAGAAGATTAGAAGAACAGTTATCGACTGCTTTGAGAGAGCGAACTTGCCTGAAGTAAGCGAGGAAGAGAAGAAAAGAATTCTTCATTTTGCTATTGTTGGAGGTGGGCCAACTGGAGTAGAGTTTGCAGCCTCACTTCATGACTTTGTCAACGAGGATTTAGTCCGTTTATATCCCGGGATAAAAGATTTAGTAAAAATTACACTTCTGGAAGCTGGAGATCATATCTTGAGCATGTAAGAATATGAAACATTAACCACACTTTGTGATTATTTGATCTTCTGATGATACTTTGTCAAATAGTTTGTGACATTTGGTGTTTTCTTTACAATTTTCAAAGGTTTGACAAAAGGATAACTGCTTTTGCTGAAGACAAGTTTCATAGAACTGGGATTGATGTGAAAACAGGATCCATGGTTGTGAAAGTATCTGAGAAAGAAATTTCCACTAAAGAGCTGAAAAATGGAGGAAATATTACTACAATTCCATATGGAATGGCTGTCTGGTCAACTGGTATCGGCACTCGTCCGTTTATTAAAGATTTCATGTCACAAATTGGTCAGGTGCGTTCTAGCTACTGATGGATTTATCTTCACAAATTGTTGAGAAATTTGTCTTTAAACATTTCATAATTCCATTTTATTTACTTTTCTTTAAGCATTCTCTCTTCTAAACAGGCTAGCCGGCGTGCTCTAGCTACCGATGAATGGTTGAGAGTTGAAGGATGCAACAATGTATATGCACTCGGTGATTGTGCTACGATAAATCAGCGAAAAGTCATGGTAAAAACTATTTCGTCACCAAACCTTCTGTTACATGAGTTTCTTTGTTGTGTTTTTCATGGAAGGCATGCATATAACTTTGGAGAAATAGGAGTATCTATGATTCCTTAACATGCACATTTGCTTGGTTTCCTATTAATATATGATGTATTATTTGACCTGTATTTCAATTCAAATGTGCTCTTTTTTACTGTAGATTTTTTATTGGCTTGACTTTGGCATTTCAGGAAGATATTTCGGCGATCTTTAAGAAAGCTGACAAAGGCAATTCAGGAACACTTACAGTCAAAGAATTTCAAGATGTCATGAAGGACATTTGCGTACGATATCCTCAAGTTGAGCTGTATCTGAAAAGTAAACAGATGTGCAACATTGCTGATTTATTGAAGGAAGCCAAGGGAGATGTTAAAAAAGAAACAGTTGAACTGAATATCGAAGAACTCAAAACAGCTCTTTCCAAAGTGGATTCTCAGATGAAATTTCTCCCTGCAACAGCGCAGGTGAATTTTATCTTATTTGCTTGTGGCATTCCATCGAATAGTACTTAAATTAAGCATGTTTCTCATTGATTTGAATTCTATGTCAGGTTGCATCTCAGCAAGGAATTTACCTAGCAAAATGTTTTAACCGAATGGAAGAGTGTGAGAAAAATCCAGAGGGTCCTCTCAGATTCAGGGGAGAAGGTCGCCATCGCTTCAATCCCTTCCGGTACAATAACTCTTAGAAGCTCTCATATTTAACCCAATTTCATTAACACTATACAAATTTCAAGCTTTTTCATAAGTTAGATCAATGATATACTCATTGTTGTTCATCGTTGCTTGCTCCTTAAGGTACAAGCACTTAGGTCAGTTCGCTCCTTTGGGAGGAGAACAGACAGCTGCCCAGCTTCCTGGGGATTGGGTTTCAATTGGTCACAGCAGTCAATGGTTATGGTATTCTGTCTATGCAAGGTATTGTTTATATATACACTCACAAAATTGTTTGAATTTTGAGACATTCTTCTCATCAAGTTACTGATTCTCATTCAATCTTTTGAACAGCAAACAAGTAAGCTGGCGTACTAGGGCGTTAGTAGTTACAGACTGGACAAGACGTTTTATTTTTGGGAGAGACTCAAGCCGCATCTGAAGAGGTTTAGCATTTTCCGGTGTTTTCATTGGCATCATCACGAAGAAGGTCGTTAGTTTTGAATTTCTTTTGAAATAGGAAAAAGTTTAGTTTCAATTCCATTATTTCTTTTCTTGAGCAAAAAAACTCCACCAATTCTTTACACAAGCGCACTCCTTGTTGCCTTGTTGAGCAAGGCACGGACGAGATTTCTTCACCAGCATACCAGATTCAATCCAAGTATTGATGATTTAGTTTCTTTTACGCAATTTTGATGTTATAGTTATTCTCTAGTTATTTCCTCAATGTTCAATCTTGTCACTAAAATTACTGAAACTTTGTAAAGTACATTTTAAATACGAAACTATATTTACACATCATGTTTATTGCATTTTTCTCACACTTCAGTTTTTTTTAACCAGTAAAACAAATGAAATACTTATTCCAAGACATGCTCTCACTTTTCTTTTACTACAAAAGAATATATTGTGAAGAGAAAAAATATGAAGATCATGGAATATAAATTTAGCCATTTTTCATTGAAGTTTGAAAGACAAATAATCCAATTCATGAGAGAAAGTGCAATTGATGGAAGCTTATTCTCTTGTTACTATAAACAAAGGAGTAGGAGTAGCATTTTTTGAGTCACATTTTGCACAAATTGCAAGAAAAGAGCCACACAAGAATTAAAATTGGAAATCGGAATCATCCCATTGAAGAACAGCAGAATCAATGTTCTGTTCCCTTTTGAGCCTGTCTTTAAGGAACCAATCACATATCTTTCCAGCATTGAGCTCTTGTATTGGACAACCTTCTTGTTCTGATATCACTTTTAGTAAATTCAATGAAGATATCTACAAACATAAACAATATGAAAATTCAATGAAAAAACACAATCCTAGGAAATATCATATGACAAGACAACAGAGTTAAGGTAAATACTGTTAAACGGCATAGAAAGCGCTCATGAGTGCTCAACCCTGACATCTCAACCAAACCAGCTTCTTCAAGTGTCAAAAACGTTCTCTTCTCACTCTTCTTTTCTCCTGCACTGCATTTGACTTCTCTTCTATGTACTTTAATCTTCCTCTGTGCTATCACACTTGTTTGTGTTTGTCTACGTTGATTTATACTAACATTTGAAGGGTTGCACAAAATTGGTGTTTGAAGACAAAATTTATAAGGTTGTAGAGAAATCATAGTTTCCTTGCTGAGGAAAATATATGAATGCAGTTGGGACTTATCTATTTGTTTCTTTTTATTTAATTTAATCTAAAAGATTGGAATGCTTTATGGGGATTATCTGTTATTCTTTGTGTGGAGGAGGAGGATGATGGGAATTTCAAACAATTGGGCCACCAATATTTGGACTAACTTCGACCAAATTTGGCCCATTATATTATATGGGCCTTTAACACCTTCATCAATAAGTTAAGAAAGCCCATAAATGCATTATTAAAGAACAAATCGCAATTTCAGCCGCACTAATGTGAATTAACTATAATTTTTTTCCGAATGAATTAACTACAATTTATTCTTTAATATAAAAAGACTTTAATATAAAAACAGCGAGTAAAAAGAATCGGTGAAAAACGGTTTAATGTTTTTGCGGTTGCGGACCATTTTTATAGTCTTGCTTTTTGTTAAGATTTTAAAAAACAGCCGCGGTCGAGTCACGCAAAGACTTTCACAATTTTGGTCATTATAACTGTCACAATACTAATTACGGCCGCAGCGGTGTGAATTAACCACGATTAATTTTTAACATAAAAACTATGAATATCAGGATTGGTAAGGCCATTTTTAAAACCTTTTGCTACAAAATAAAAGAGAAAACATGTATTCATAATCATAGAATAGAGTGATGCAATAATCTGCAAAGTTTTATACATAGATACAAATAGATAGATAGATTTACAAGACAGATTGGGTAGCTACAAAATAGATATTAATTGAAACATATAGATGCATGCAGCATGCATATGTTAGATCAATTGGGACCCCAACAGCTCAAATACATAACAGTCCTAAGAGACTCTTCAGCACGTTTAATCTTGTCACCTTTGAAAGCAGCTGATGAATTATCAAAAGAAGAAGAATTAGAGAAGAGCCTGGCTTTAGCTTGCTTAGAAGAAGACGAATCCCTTATAGATTTGATAGTTGAATCGCCACACTTTGAGGTTTGATCTTTCATAACCTGAAGTGTTCTCATTGCAGTATTGTACAACACTCTTCCTGTGTACCTCAAGCTCATCACAATTTCTTTTTATATATGAAATGAAAAGTGAAAAAGAAGAAGAAGAATCTTTCTGTTTTGATGATTTTGTTGCTGAAAAATCGGTGTTTGAGAATTATAAGAATGTGACAAAGTGGATGAATAGGTTATTGTTTTTGTTTTGTTTTATAAAAAGGAAAAACATGGGGCTACCTGTTGGAAGAGGTTGAAACAACCGGCTGAGAACAACGGGCATAGCATAAATCTGTGGGCTGAGGAAGGACACGTGTCGGTTGAATTTGATAGCACGTTGGATGTGCGAAATTTACGTGTGTAATGATGCAGTTATGTTTGTTTATCGGTTTTGGTTGGGAATGATTGGACTAAAATCGAACAGATATATTTGGATTTGATTGATATATGATGACCCACGTACATGTAGACGTAGATGGATACGAATGTTTCCTTTTATGCAAGTATACAGCTCACGGTTTTTATCCTATTTCTGACGAGGCAGATTATTCATAACAATTACTCCTAGCTTAGTCGGAGATTTCGCAAATGACCTGTTTGGTGCATCATTAACTCATGTTTGACTAAATAGTCAGCACAAACATTTTTTTCCTTTAAAATATAAAATAGTTGAACTCGTCATTTTTTAGAGATAAACTTTTTAATATTGTGAAGAATGATAACAAACTCTTAAATAAATTTGATATTAAATCCGTCTCATATTAAGTGTTTTATTTAAATTCTGCGCGGTTCTTAATAAAATGATTAGATGTGATGATTTTAATGATAAAATTAACATCATTTACTAAAATATCCTTATTTATTATAGGTAGTAGAGTAGTTGAAAAACGTGAAAATTAATAAATAGGAGTATAGTAGTGGAAAAATATAAATATTATATTGGTATTCTAAAGAGACATTTATTTTGAGACATATAAAAAATGCATATGAGACACTTATTATGATACGGAGGGAGTAACAGAGTTTGAGTCAGAATAACACATCAGGTATTTAATGTCAAGTTTACAAGTTATCTGAAATCATGATTAAAGGTGTACAGCTGAGTTAAATAATAAAATTCGGTCAAATCCACTCAAAAATATCTAAAAAAGTGGGTTGGATTGGATTGGATAATTGGATGCATATGAGTTTAAAAACATAAAAATCATTAAAAAAAATTGAGTTCGGATAAAATCGGACTCAGATCCAAAAAACTCCCTAACTCTCTAATCAAACATTTATTATTACAATTTTAATGATTTTGATTGGTATTAACTTAGTTATTAAATTTTAATCTCTTAATATTTATTATTTTAGTGAACCATAATTGTAACTTGTTTTAAATATTTCACTCTTTAGTTATTTTTTATGCTTAAATAATTTTATGTCATGCAGGTTTAGTTTGTTTCTACTATTTTATCTAACTTTTTTAAATAAAAAGTTGAGTAATTTTTATGAAAAAAATATGACGACTTATCATTTGGTCATTTAATATTAGTAAAACTAAAAAAGTTATTTGGGCAAATCACCACCCAACCCAACACAAAAATTAGTGGATTTGCTCAAACCGACTCATTGATGTAGCGGGTGATTATTTAACTTCACCCAAGCCAGAGTGTCCTATATGAATTTGATATTAAATTTGGCCAAACCCAATCCAAACCAACCCACATACACCCCTAATCATGATATAGCGCCATCAACTCAGCATGAAAGATATTGACATAACCAATATTGCCCGCAAAACTGTGAACCTAAGCACCATCAACATTTCGAATCAATCCACCAAAACCCAAGACACCAAAATTACCAAGGCTACTGCCATCAACATTCAAAATCATGTTACTACATTTGTGTGCATTCCATATAATCGTTCTTGTTGGATGAGATAGACTATGTGTGGGAAAATATTTAGCTAATAGATTAGCATAGTTAACAGTGATGAGTTTCAAAGTATATGAAGATTCCACTTCATTTCCAAGACACGGTTTCTTCTTAGCACGCATCAACCACCGACAAGCAGTAAAAAAGATAGAGCCTCCATTGATGACAAGTTTAATTCAATCATGTAAACTATCCTCTTGGAAGAATAAGGAGTCAATGAAGCCAATAAATTTCCAAAAGTGAGTAGCAAACTCACAATCTCTCAAGAAGTGTAGAGTCGTCTCAACATCCTGAATGCATCTAGGACAAAAATTCGTCTTGAGCATACTACAATGACACAACATCAATCTCGTATGAAATGACTTAGTAAAACCGTCCAAAAGAAAAATTTTACCTTCTTATGAGCAAGAATATGTCATGCCCACATTCAAGAGTTATTATTTATTGTATTATGAACAAATTACAGTCTGTTGAGACAGACATAACCATCCTGAGCAGTATAGATATCACCTAAATTGTCTTTCTATGTTAATCGACAGGCACCAGAGATAAGATATATCATCTAAAATTATATGAAACACATGTCTTACTATATATATATATATATATATATATATATATATATATATATATATATATATATATATATATATATATATATATATATATATATATATATATATATATATAATGTTAACTTTAAAATAGTAATGAAAATTATCTATCAAATGTCAACTTAGAATAGTAATGTAAATTATTACATTTAAGGCCGAATATGGATCTGTGCAACCTGGCCCTTTGTACATGACCTAAAAAAATCGGAGACTTCGAAATTGAGAGAAGGGTTAAAATTTTAAGATAATTAATAACTAATATAAATAATATTTGCTAAATAAATAACAATTATAATATGTAACCTAGTGGCTAAGTATGACCTAATGTGCAAAAGGGTGCCCGTTCGACCTTCAACCCCTACTAGTTGACATTTTTATAATTTTACAAAATACATTAATTTTATTATATATTTTGACAAATAATTTTTATAATATAATATTATAAAATTTATAATGGGCCCTCGAGTCAAAACATTTTTGCATTTTGATTTTATAATTTAAAAAAAAATTTATGCATTAATTTTATTTTATATTTTGAATGACAATTGACTTTTATATAATTTTTTGAAATTTACAATGGACGCTCAAGTCAAGATTCGTTTTCGATGATTATTTATTGTAAATCCTAAACCCTAAATTCAAAGACCTATGGATATCAATGTTGTGTCTCTTAGAACTATATGCTTCATTTTTAAGATGATTTATTACAAAAGGGTATCAACGCAGCTTATTGTACGCCTGGTTTTTATGTATAATTCTTGTTAATATATAATTATATAAATTAATAAAAAATGACTCTTCATGAATTCTCGATGTTCCTTTTTTGAGAGGTTGATTTTTAAAATTGGAACATGAGCTCCAAAGTGTTTGAGACAATCTTGGTTACTTTCATGTAATCAATGTTTTAAAAATTGGACCAGAGATCAAATTGGTGAAGCTTTCGATATAAGGTTTAATTAATTCAACCGGTTAAATCTATGGTCGATCCGTTGATTAAATAAACTAATAATATAAAACTAATTTTTTTATAGATATGTGACACATAATCATATACTCACAACTTAATAAAATAAATATTTCAAAAATCAATTACAAACTTAATACAACAATAGCAATAGTACATATAATAACATAATATAGTTGTACACTTTATTTTAACCTTCATTTAAGAATAATTTGAACAAATTAAAAAAATTATAATAAAATAAGTTAAACTAATTCAAACCACTACGCCAAATTTAAGCTGTAGCAGCGCAGCTACTAAAGCGCTTTTAGCAAAAGCGCTCTCGTAGGGCTCGCTAAAAACAAAATTAATAAACAAGGGAAAATGATGCAAAAAAAGCACTCTGGTAGGGGGGTTATGAGAGCGCTTTCAAAAAGCGCTCTGGTAGGGGGGTATGAGAGCGCTTTTAAAAAGCGCTCTGGTAGGGGGGTTATGAAAGCGCTTTTAAAAGCGCTCTTATAGGGTTGGTGCTACGAAAGCGCTTTTGGGATAAAAGCGCTCTGGTAGGGGGTGTTATTAAAGCGCTTTTGAAAAGCGCTCTGGTAGCCCATTTAAAAAATTATATATTTTACAAACACACGCGTTTTGTTTCAGATCCAAAACACGCGAACCTTCTTCTTCCTTTCGTTGCTCCGCCGTCCTCACTCCCTCTCCAGCCTTCAACCGACTCCGCCGCCGCCTTCCTCACTCCATCGCCACCCTTCAACCGTCTCTTCTCTGTTCAGGTTAGGGTTTTGTGCCAGAAATTTTCCTTTTTTTCATTGTTTGCTTTCAAAAATACAAAATTTTATTTAGGGTTATAGTTAATATTATTGGGGCTTTTTTAATTTATCAGTGATTTAGGTTTTATCAGTGTGATTTAGAGTATTGAAGACAAAGTTTGTTAGGTTTTTATCAGTGATTTAGAGTATTGAAGACATGTATCAAGTAAGTAGAAGATGTTATTGATAATGAGACCTACAAGGGATTATATTTATTAGTGTGATTTAGAGTATTGAAGACAAAGTTTGTTAGGTTTTTATGCAGAAAAAAAAACTCAAGTAATTTGTTTTTGGAATAAAAGTTTCATTAGATCCGTGAAGTTAGTATTTACATCTATAGATGTATTATCTATAGTTTTATACACTTTTTAATTTAGTATGAATTGATTTAAAGGGCCTCCAGGATTGATCGCTTTTTACATGATCTTTTCTGGACATAAAGCATAGGACTTTTTGTTTTATTAGCCACTATTACGAGTTCCAATGTGGAACGTGTTGAGAACATTCATTTCTAGGGAACTTTTGAACTCTTTTAGCTTTCACATTCTAATTTTTTTTCAATATAATGTATATGGAAATTAACATTCTACTTTTAACTAGCCATAGATGACAATCATAAAATAAACTGAGCTATTAAACTTTTATAAATGACAAACTAATCATTTTAAATGACAATCTGAGCTATTAAACTTTTATAAAGCGCTTTTGTTAGGTTTTTATCAGTGATTTAGAGTATTGAAGACATGTATCAAGTAAGTAGAAGATGTTATTGATAATGAGACCTACAAGGGATATCTGTTTCATCAACTTTTACATGATTCAAGATTTTCTATATGTAGTTAGTAATAATCACGTTTTTCTATTGTAGGTTGAGCTTCAAACAGTGGATGAACTGGTAAAGGATAGAACACAATGTGCCCCTGCCGATTATGTTCCACAGAATATGAGTCAAGTAATTGTACCCCGAAGTCTTCTGTGGCAGGATCCTTCGGGGTACAGTTATTTGATTCATATTCTGTGACACAATACAACTTGGATAGAAATGAGGCGATGCAGGTTAAGTCCAACAAAACCTTCAAATTTCTAGTCCAACAACCCCTTCTCATTATTGCAACATTTATTGATTGAGTAAACATACACCCTTAGCTTACACCAACACCGTAATTTTCTACATACAAGGTATACAATTCATTTTTTATTAATTTATTCTATCTTAATTTCTGTGCACAAGTATCTATCTGTGTTAAAATATACGGTGTAATATACAAGTGTAGGAAAATAAGTGTAGATATAGCATAGCTCAAAGATGAAGGAAAACGCTGAAGGGTAAGTAGTAGTAACTAGTTGTCATGTATTATTTGTCATAGAAATTAATATTCAACTTTTATTTGTGTCTAATTTTTCCTGTCAATTGGTTGTGAACTTTACATTAATTGTTGTTGCAGAGAAACTTCTTATATTGCTAAGAGATAGTAGAAAGCTCACAAGGATACTGGGCTCTTTTGATCAATTTGGTAACAACTTCTCAAATTATGTAATTGTTTGACATGCTGTTGGTTGAGTTTCTAATAGTGTTCCTATCAATAACATGTAGCTAATGTTGTTCTTGAGGGTGTCTGTGACAGGATTATTGTTAGTGATCTATATTGCTTTATCCCTCTGGGCTATATGACGTGGCTGTGTTAAATTTAAGGTAAACTTTATGTACAAAATTTGTTGAACTAATTTACAATAAATGATATTCCATTCCATGTATTCAAGTTAGATATATAAAGTCCTAAATATTAATAAATTAATTTGTATTTATTGATATATTTAATTTGATTATTCTTTTTACACGACATATATATATATATATATATATATATATATATATATATATATATATATATATATATATATATATATATATATATATATATATATATATATATATATATATATATATATATATATATATATATATATATATATATATATATACTCGTTCTACTCTT
Source organism: Vicia villosa (assembly GCF_029867415.1). NCBI lineage: Eukaryota > Viridiplantae > Streptophyta > Magnoliopsida > Fabales > Fabaceae > Vicia > Vicia villosa. The sequence continues at coordinate 905,426 of NW_026704976.1, read as the reverse complement.
TACCTTCTTATTTTAGAGCCTTTATATAATAATAATCTTATTTTGATTATATTATTTTTATTTTGCAGATTGTGAAGATTTTCAGTCATTTGAAGATGTTCAGACTTTGCAGGACTAGGACCGATTTAGTTGATTTAGTTGTTTAGGGATGATTTTCTTATTGTTATAATGTCATGTGAATTGGTTTAGTTGTTTTCATGTTAGAAATATGTGAATCGGTGTATATATATTTTGGATTAATTACAATGGTATAATTATAATGCATGTTTAGTATATAATCGAAATCGCTTCTTTGTTGAAATAATGAGATTACTGAAATAATGGGATTACGATTGTAAATTATAGGTTTATGGGATAACAATGGTAAATTACAGGTTCATGAAAGAATGCTGCCATAAATGCAGGTTTAGAAATTATAAAAATAATAGGTTTATAAAAAAAAGCATAAAAAATAAAATAAAAAACGCAACCTACGAAAGCGCTTTTGGAAAAGCGCTCTTATAGGGGGGGCTATCATAGCGCTTTTTCCAGAAAAAACGCTCTAATAGGGGGGGATACCAGAGCGCTTTTTCCAGAAAAGCGCTCTTATAGGGGGGGTCTACCAGAGCGCTTTTAGAAGCGCTTTTGTTACCTACGCCAGCGCTGGCTTTCACAGCGCTTTAAAGCGCTTTTAAAGCCCAAAATAAGCGCTTTCATAGGCCTTCCGTGTTGTAGTGAACCAAAAGTAAAATAATAGAACATAATAATTAAAATAAAGTTTAAATAATTAAGAATACCTAAATTAAAATATAGAATACAAAAAATAAACAATACAATACACTTAATTAAATAACAAAAATAAAATTCGAGTTGAATTATGACAAACATATGATATGATGGAGTGTGGTTGAAAGAAAAACTATAGCGAGCTCCTCCTAAGGACAAAGGTTCGGAGAATATCAAGTTCGATTCTTGGTGGGAATAATGATTGGCCAGAGCCATGACCTCTTTGCATGAACTCTGAATTACTAGGGCCTCATTCCCCTAGAAACCAGAACACATAAGCAAAAAAAAAACTATAGCGGGGTGACAAAACTTAGAAACTTGTATATCTGTAATAAACACACATAATTTTTTTTGGTGATTGGAGAATGCATGTTAAGTTTTGCTATTTACATATTGTATTAAACTTTTTTTAAAATAAAAAATAATTTGATGCATTTTTTGAACCGGGCGATTTTACAAAACCTGCTCCGATTCTATGGTTGGAATGATTTTGGACGGTTCAATTTGGTTTTCTCAATTTTACTCCAGTTTTAACCCATTAGCAATTTTGAAAGATTGACTCAACCGGATTCATCTCCGATTCACGGTCCAACCGATTGAACTGTCCGGTTTAATCTGATTTTTAAAACATTGAATGTAACAATAATATTTATAATAGTATAAATACTCTCTTTAATATGTGTACTATTTTTAGAGAAATATAAGATATATCATTTTTCTTTCTCCTCTCTTTATTTTCTTAGTTTGATATATCCTAACATTATGTATTTTGTAATATTATAAATTATATTAATATCATAAAAAATTCAAATATCATTTTATTAGTTCACAAATATCATAAAAAAATTAAATATTCAATTTTTTCATTAATTTTTTTTATAAAAAAAAGGTGCAAGTTAATTTTATGAATTATATGAAATAACATGTAAAACCATAAAAAAAATTATTTACAGTTTAATTTTAAACATTTGAACCATTAATACTTAAACATTAAGAAAATATAATTTCTCAAACTCATTTTTAAAATATATATATATATATATATATATATATATATATATATATATATATATATATATATATATATATATATATTTTGCTTTTTGTTATTGCAAAATTGACTTATCATACTAAATTATAGGGGTGTTCAAAACAAACCAACCAAATAAAAAATCACAAGTTAAACCAAACTAAATCGAAACCGCAAAAAAACGCATTTGATTTGGATTTGTTTGGGTCATCTTTTAACAAAACTGCACGATTCGGTTTGCGGTTTGTATTTTGTAAACCAAACCAAACTGAATCAAACCGCATTATGTTACAACCCAACTTTTACTTAACTCACATCCAACCCAAACTTAAACCTATTATACCTTAGCCTTATGATTACGAACAATTTTTTCATCCTTACACATATGATTTCAGTCCCGATCTTCTCAAATCTCTAATAGCATTATCGCTCATTCTTTGTCACATACATCTTCCCTCTTCTTCTCTAATCTCTACTCACTTATATTCTTTCTTTTTCACCTTCCCATTTTTATGCATATGTTTCATATTTCAGTTTCGTTTTTATCACACATCTTCTTCTCTAATCTCTCAACTCTTTTATTTTTTTTCTTTTTCATCTTCACTAATCTCTCGTCTCTTCTATTTTTTTGTTTCATTATAATAATTTTATATTGTTTTATGCTATTATTTTATGTTTATTATTTCACTTTTATCTAATTTTATTTTTACATATTAAATGGAAAGTTATTGTCAAAATATGACGTGTTTCGTTGTTATTTAACAGTGTATGAATGTCTAAATACAAAGTTATGTTGTCATCTATATGTGTATGTATTTCTCAATAAAATATTTGTAAAAAAAAGAACCAACCAAACCGCATTGATTTGGTTTGGTTCGGTTTTTTTCTAAAAGCCAACCGAACCAAACCAAATCGCACGATTTTTTTCTCTTACGGTTCGGATGATTTTTTTTCGTAAAAACCGCCCAAACTGCACCGTGAACACCCCTACTAAATTATAATCCTACAGATGTTTCATAAAAAATTTTCACAATTAATTTATAATAAATAATAATAATAATAATAATAATAATAATAATAATAATAATAATAATAATAATAAAAATCTTTAAAATACACGTACAAGGTACAAAACATTTTGTGAAAAACACTAATTCAAATGTTGTAACCGGTTAACAAGGGGGTGTAATCAGTTACATACAAGAGAAAATCACTTCTGAACTAAAGAAAAAACACTTTTAGAGTTGACGTAATCGATTCCGCATTCACAGTAACCGATTAAACCTGATTGTATTTTTCTAGTATTTGTCAGCTGTAACATGTTACAGATTTTGTGTAACCAGATACAAGTCCTACTTTTAGCTTTTTTTAGTTTTTGACTTGACGTTTTTGTATCCTAATCACTTGTATATATACCTTAGAGGTATGTTTGTATTTGACGATGAATAATATAGAAAATTCTCACTGTCAATTATCTAATTCTCTCTCTCTCTAGCTCTCATCTCTATCACTCTCTCTTTCTCCACACACTTAAACCCTCATTTACCAATCTTGTGATTGAATATTTTAACATTTGACATCAAGAGTATGGTTCTATCCACCAAACACCTAGTGTCACTACTAGGGAAAAGACTTACAACAATGGTTGGGAAAGATATATAATCACGCTGCACCATGCGTTGTTATGTAACGTGTGGTTGTATATGTGTTACTTATAATCACAGTCAAGTAACTGTTGTAGTAAACTACAACAATGGTTGGGAAAGATATATAATCACGTTGCACCATGCGTTGTTATGTAACGTGTGGTTGTATATGTGTTACTTATAATCACAGTCAAGTAACCGTTGTAGTAAACTGGAAAGCGCGCTTCCTATCACAATAGTTGTTCAAACAGCCGTTGTGATATACATAAATATTCTAGGTTTGTTCCTCAGCAGCGCCATTTTGGTATTTATATTATTATGGACAGCACGCGAGATATTACAATGGTTGTGATATATAACCGTTGTGAATTTTTTTGCACAATTAATATATATAATCCTACTTTTATAATTTTTCCAATTTTTTAACCTGTATTTTTGTGAACCATATCACAGCAGAACAACATAACTCGCATTTATGATAAAGATATCTTTATAATAATAATTGTATCATAATAATAATAATAATAATTATTATTATTATTATTATTATTATTATTGGATTAAGAATAAAAAATTGTATATTACATCAAAACCAAAATGTCCCAAAAACAACCTGCAATTTACACATTATATAATATCACATAATTGTATCTTGGTGTTTTGGTTTCTTGTCTCTTTGTTTCTTGTGTCTTGGTGTCCTGTCTCTTGGTGTTTTGACTCTAAATATCTATGATTTCAAATAATCATACTTGTTAGTAAAAATACTTAGAAATTATAAAATACAATTAATATATTATAAATAAATAATAAAATGCTTACTTGTTAATTTCTCATATTCCATCTTCATGATCGAGTCAAATAGCATGCACACCATTTCCATCAACTTTATCATATGAGGTAGGAATTTGTGTTGTGTAAAAAGGAGTGGACGGAATATCAAGACTTTCATCACTACGAGGAATGTGTTTTCCCTGGAGAACGATTGATCATTTCCTCAATATGTCCGAAGAGTCTGTCACATAGAAACTTATTTTGCTTGAGAAGCCACGATGAATGGTTCGGTCATAAAAGATACCTTGCCAAGTTCAACCCGAGTGAATCCTAAGTCATCAATCTATGCACCATTACTATTATTGAAAATCCACTTGCATTTAAATAAAGGCACTTTGAAAATAACATAATCAATCTCCTAAATCTCCTCAATGACACCATAAAATGTGGTAGTTGCCAATACAGGATTCTTATCTTTCGAACTAGAGAAATCGATCGATTGAGTTTAAACCATAAACCCACTATTTTGTATTGTACTACAATCATATTTTGATTTTGTATAAAAGGTATAATGACCAATGTCGTATGCAGTCCAAGTTATGACATTACGTACGACAACCATTTAACTATCTCGAATGCGCTACGATCATTAGATACCCTTTTATTAACCCAATCTATGAATATCTTGTTATGCTCTCTCAACAACAACTTGTCACTCATTCGGGGTTATTTTTCTTCAAAAGTCTTTTGTGAGTATCTATGTAAGGTTCAACTCCATCAATATTATTCAATATATAAAAGTGTGCTTGAATAACTATATCCCGAGCCATTAACTTAACATTTAGACCTTGAATACCTCTTTTGTCTGTGTCAGCATGACGAGACTTTGGAATTCCTATAGAATGTGCTTATGAAAAATAGTTGTACAAAACTCAACAACTTCTTCTGTGAAGTACCTTTCAACAATCAAAACTTTCGGTCGGTGATGATTCTTCGTATATCCTTTAAATATCTTCATATATAACTCTATTGGATACATCCTCCTTAAATAAACTGGACCATAAAATCTGATTTCTCTAACTAGATGAACAAGTAAGTGAAACATAATGTCAAAAAATGAGGGAGAAAAATACATCTCCAATTGACACAAGATTATGGCAGTCTCATCTTCTAATTCATCGCATTTTTTGAAATCAAGAACTTTATTACATATGGCATTGAAGAATAAGCACAATCTGGTTATAATTACTATCACATTTTTTGGTAAAATCCCACAGATAGCCTCTGGTAGAAGTTGTTGCATCAATACGTGACAATCACGATATTTTAAACCAATTACTTGAGTAATTTCATTGATATAAGTTTTTTGATGTTTGATGAGTAACCTTGGGAAACTTTGATACCATGCAAACACTCGCAGAAATTTTTTTGTTTCTTTTTTAGATAGAGTGTGACATGTATGAGGCAGATAACTTATTTTTCCTCTCTCTATTAGAGCCAACTGTTTTCGTATACCCATCGCCTCCATATAGAAATGGAAAGTCTTACTATCTTTAGTCTTGCTTAGCATGTTTAGAAGTGTTCCAATCAAACTATCACACACATTTTTTTCTCCATGTACATCACACCAAGACAATGTCTAACATCAAGACTTGACCAATATGGAAGATCAAAGAACACAAACCTCTTTTTTCAAATATTTTTCTCAATTGACCATTTTTATTTTTATTTCTTTCTAAAGACAACATTAATGTGTTCCTTTCGTTGATAAACTTTATCCCTGGTTAAAGGTTTAAGAGCCATATTAAACTTTTGCTCTCCATTAAAATCCTTATACAATTTACGATAGGGATGACCGAGTTTTAGAAATTTTGGATGCCCAAAGTAAATAGTATTTTTTCCAAACTCAAGTTGGTGATAACAAGTATTATATTCACATATAGGACATGCTTTATGAACTTTGACAATATATCCAGCCAAATTACCATAAGCAGGAAAGTCATTGATTGTGCAAAATAACATTGCACACATCTTAAACTTTTCGCTAGAATATGCATCATCAACTTCAATGCCTTCATCCCACAAAAGTCGTAATTTTTCAATTAATGGACTTAGATAAACATCTACTTCGTTTCCAAGTTGTCGTGGTCCAGAAATCATCATACTTAACAACATATGCTTGCATTTCATACATAACCAAGAAGATAGGTTGTAAATAGTGAGAAGAACAGGTCAAGAAGAATGATTAGTGCTCAGATTACCAAAGAGTTTCATTCCATCAGTGAAAAGCCCAAGCCTAAGCTTTCTTGGCTCAATTCCAAAATATGGAAACAACGAATCAGTTTTCTTCCATTGCAACGAATCAGCTACATTGAGCATTAGCATACCATCTAATGTTCTTTGCATAATTCGAATTAGTAAAAATTCTCTTAAATCATGAAATTATTGGCAAGTATAGTAACACTTTAGTAGGAGGATGCTTTCTACTAACATTGTCATAATCATTGTCATCGCAATTTTTGGCCTTCAGCTAGTAACGCGACACACCATATTTCGGACATTGATACAAGTCTTCATACTCTTTTATGTATAATATACAATCATTAGGGCATTCATGTGTTTTGATATACTCCAAACCCATGGGACACAATATCTTCTTGGCCTCATAAAAATGATCCGACAAATTTTTATCTTCTGGTATCATTTTTATCTGACCATCCATTTTTTGTCTTAAGATTAAACAACATTAACACCGTAGAAAATCGTATAAAACTTGTGCATCCCTTATATAAAGGTGTGTCTTTATCACTTCATAAAGTATCATAAATATGAGCATTCTTAAAAGAATATTATCCAATATCACAAAACATGTCCTCTAGTTGATCATCCATATATTCATCTTCATCCATATTTTGACTTTGTGGCGCCCGACGTTCCTCTTTATCCACATCACCATGCCTCGTCTATATTGTATAATTTTGACATATACCATCACAACATAGGTGATGGGATATTTCATTCTTTGGACCTTTATCTGTATTCACACAATTAATACAAGGATAATAAAAGATACCATTATTATCGAGAAGATTTTGATCAGCGTATTCAAGGAATTCAAGAACTCCGTTCTTATAAACCAAACCTAACCCATAACTGAAACACCTTTAGTTAACCCCCAAAGACACTTGGATGGAGCTACGAAGGAACGACATTTAAGAACCTCAACACCACATCTTCGAATAGAATATCGGTCAACCATAACTTTATCTGAGTGAACAAAAACTCGTAGAAATGGATAAAACAATCCCTGAAGTTGCTACAAATCCTTTTCCCGGTTCCGTAGGAAGAACCAACCAATTGGAGGAAGAAGTTCCCAATATTACAAAATCTACCCAGCTATATCTGCTTGCATCATTCGGCTCCAAAAGATAGGTAAGCCTTCAAGGCACATTGACGACTCGATAATATTTGAAGACTAGAGCTAATTGATAATAGCAGATTGGGTCCCAAGTCTAAGATGATCCTTCATCTTTGCATCATTTAGGTCTCAACCAAAGGCGGACCTATAAGTTCTAGTAAATGAGCGAAATTTTCCTTATTCAAAGCAACCATCTCCATCTCCAATGGAGTTGGAGCAAGAAGGGGGAATTCCCAACGACCATTGGGGAAACAGATGTAAAGCCAACCATACGGTCACCTTCAGAAAACCCTCTGACACCTTCTTTAGAGATAAAGCTCGTCGAAAGAAGATTCATCAAAATAAGCTCCCCTGTCAAGAGAATCGCTAAAAACCTCTTTCGATCCACAATTATAAAAAACATTTACTATAACAAGAGCCATACAGATCATAATCGAGAGGATGACGTCTGAGCTAGTAGGGGTTTCTTCCCTTACGAGGGGAGAGCAACCATTGACTCCAGAATCACTAGACATGCTTACAGGGTGACCGTTTACATGAGTCATGGCGAACGTACAAACTAAAAATAGAAAAATGAGTTTAAGGTGAGAAGGGTACTTGGAAAGAATGAGAGAAAATGAAGAAAGTGGAGGTTAAATGCACACTGAAGAATATCATATTTCGAAGAGAAAGTAAACGCATCAAGCAAACATTTTTGAAGGGAAAGGAAATTTTTCTCTCACATGGGTTAAGAAGGCTTTCAGCTTGAAGAAATAGCAAAAATATAATAAAAAGAACAAGGAAACCTTTATATAGAAAAAATGGACATTAGGTTAGATAAAAAGAAGATGCAAAGTCAAAACTAATGGCGGGATTTTATTGTGGAAATACAAGCAACCTTAAGTACACTCGAATGCCCTAAAGATGAACATCATGCCTTAATATATGAGCCTAAGGCCACATGTCTTAAAAATCGGCGAAATATCTCAATGATGAGAAGTTCATTTGATGCACTTATTTCCCACTACTTTTGCAACTGCATCATGATATTCCCACTTCTCCTTATGACCGCCTTGAGGATGAGATATTGGCCTCTACTTTGAAAGGCTCCCCGACTGATAAAACACCCGACACGCCTTTGGGGAAATTGTTCTGCACCGACCAAATGCCCAATACTGATAAGATCCAAGTGATAAACCTTAAAGCCCAATAAAATTATCCATCATACACACTATCTTTTATCTGACAGATGTATGAGACAAGATACACACTATTTTCAAACATACACTTCACTCATTTTAAACTCTATAGCTGATTTGGATGTTGGAGTGTTAAATTTTGTAGATGCACCCTCGTGCTGCAATGTCGGAGATCGATATCACCGTATTAGGAGTCAGGCCCGGTCTTTTACCGGTGCAACCTGTGCTATGGAACTGGGCCCCAAAATTCCAGGGGCCCCAATTTTATTATTATTATTATCAAATAAAAAATATTTAAAAAAATATATATGAGAGAGTTTGTGCAATTTTATTTACCATTTGTAGAAGTAAAATAATATTTTATATAAGCTACTTAATAGAGCCATAGGCACACACAGAGAGAATGGCATGCGGTGGTGTTCACATGGAATTGAATTAGGTAACTTTATTCCGCCAAAGTTACCGTAACTTTAGTGTAAGCTGTGGTGTTTTGGCAGGAAAAGAAATAAATAATAAATAACAAACAAATAGAAAAAAGGTAAAACAGGAGAGAGAAAGAGACAAAGTCACCGTGACTTTGCCGCCATAAAGTCATGGAAACCTTACCCACGATGCTTTTAGAATTTATCTTTATGCCTTTAACAAAATTTGCTACATGTACATATTTCAAAATATACAGTATTATATATTGAAAATACAGTGTGGATATTATATTAGAATAATTAATTTAATGTTTTGTTTTTTATACTCTTGAGTCAATGTATTAAGTTATATTTTTATTCAGTTCAATTTTATTCGTAAAATTATAATTCTTAATTTTCTCAATTCATTTTTTTATTAATATAATAATTTGATATAGAAACACAATTTTACAATGAGACTGAATTTTTTGATAAAAATATTTAATGAATTGATATTTATAAGAGTTTAAAATGATATTTTGAAGACAATAAAATATAAAAATCTAATTTGATTTTATAAGTGTTTGGTGAAAGACTTTTTAAAGTAACTAAAAAAATTTAAAATCTATGAAATGATATTATTAGTTTAAAGTTCAAACAATAATATATAATTTTATTTTTAGTGCGTCAATTTTAGCTTTAAATTTAGACTATTTTTAAAGTTAGAACAGAGCCTCCTAATTCATTGGGTCGGCCCTGTTAGGAGTTCATCTTCACAGACTAATCAAAATTCTAATTCTAGTACAGATCATAATATATAAAATATTTGCTTTAATATTAGTGATGTAAGGACTGAAATCAAATATTTTATTTATTCTAGGAATCAATTTTAATATAAATTAAATGACCAAGAACAAAATATAAACCTCTATGAAAATAACAACTTTACTAAAATAGAAGATTTTCTAACTAAAATTTGAATTTAACTTACTATAAAAGGAAAGTTATTTATGATCTAAAACTAACTTTAGTCCATTCTTCTATTACAAACTTCCATGTCTTTCATTCTTTCAACACCTATAACAATCACGACTCCGAAAGCATGCAATCACAATAAATAATTTTTTTTTTTTTTTGGAAATCTTGGTATCCGGCCTTGCGACCGACTAATCCAAGAGGGACCAATCCCACCGTCCACTAGCGGGGCCCCCGTTTAAAGCCAGAACTTTGTTCTGTATGGACTGGCCCACACAATAAATAAAAATTATTTTATATTTAAATAAAGATATAAAAATAATAAAAAATGAAAAATAAACTATAATCTATAAAAAGAATAAAATATGAAAAATAAACTATAATCGATAAAAAGAATAAAATATGAAGGATAAACTATAAGCTCTTTCTATCTTCTTCAACGCACGTAAGTCGCTGATGGCATTTTCCATTGATATCCTGCGCTCTTCTCACGTCTCCGCCGTCCGTTTTTCCCACGGCGGAGGAACTCGATGCCGCAGCCTCACCACCCGACGCTTCAGCATAAGGTCTCTTCCCTTCACTCGTTCTTCTCGAAATCAAACTCTTCCATTTCCTCTCACTACTCATTCCAATTTTCATTCATTATTCATTCCTTTAGGGCAAACCTTCCATTTCCGAAGGAAAATGCGAAGTATCATAAAGAACTTGAAGCTGCCATTGAAGTTGTTCACAGTGCTTGCCGTTTATGTGTTCAGGTAATGAATCTTCTTTCCCCAATTTTTGTTTTATTTATTTTTTTTTTTGTACATTTTTTTTTGTTTCTTCGAGTTCGAAGAATAATGTTGTATTGTACTCAATGTGTAGGTGAAATCGTCTTTATTCTCTACTGAGGGGAAGATTGTTGAGAAAATTGATCAGACTCCAGTGACTGTGGCTGATTTTGGAGTTCAGGCTCTCATAAGTTTAGGTATTAATTCCATCTCAAATGTAAAATAGCTGGACCAGGTTCTGAATTCTGATTTGTCTTATATGTTTATGGATGAAATTAATGTGTTACAGTGAATTTGAATAGTGGTTCTGCCTGAGTAGCTCTATCTAGGAGTATAACAAAATGTGATGAGCAAAATTTGCAACAAAAACTAAGGGCATGTATGGTTCTGCGGTGGAAAAAAAATGATTTTGAGTGAAATGATTATGTAAAATTGATTCTGGTTAAAAGTGAGTTGACTGTGAAGTGATGTTATTTGAATAACTTTATGTAAAATTGAGTGGACAATAGATTTCATTGTAAAAATCACGTTTAAGCTCAGAAGCTATAAATTCTAGCTTCAAGTGGAATTAATTCTGGAGACAGAATCAATTATACTTTAGAAGAACCAAACACCTCAAAACCATTCCAAAATAAATTCTACACCTCTAAAATTGCTTTTGGCTCTTCCAAAAGCTAAATCAAACGTACACTAAGTGGAATTTTGGAAATGCCATTGGAGATTGATTAGATATTAACTTTTTGCCTATGTGATTCATCTAAAAGCACAAATACTAGTATGGTGTGCAGCTTAGTTTCCTTATGTTATTGGTTTATGGTTATGTTAATTGACCTATTATTACGGTTAGCTTATAGCCTTGAATATGATTTATCAGAAGCTGTTGTTCTTTTCATGGGATTGAAAGGTTTGATTTATATCTTATCTTATTCAAAACAGAGTTAAGTAAGTTGTTCCCTTCTATCCCATTGGTGGCTGAGGAGGACTCTGCGTTCGTCCGATCAAGAAATTTAGCAGGTACCGTGTTTGAGGCAGTAAGTGCTGAAGTTAGCTCCACTTCTAAAACATTGACGCAAGACGATGTACTCAACGCAATTGATAGAGGGGGCAAGGATGCTTTTGTATTTGGACCGAAGCCAGCCACATATTGGGTGGGCATATTAAGCAGTTTAATTAAATGCTATAAAGTGATGCAGTATAGCTTTTTAGAAATTTGAATCGTAGCTCCATTTTCCGTGTTGCATGAAAATTTTGTTCATATTTCATTCTTGGAGATCGGTAGAGCATTACATTGCATGTGTCTGTACGTGCAGGCTTTCTGGAATATCTAGAATATTCTGCAAGTTGTTGGACTCTAACATGGTTTTTATTTAGTAATTAGCGCAGATAATTTGAAGTTACTGTCCTGTTAAGTCTTGGTGTAGCAAACAAGAAAAGCTTGGGTGTACAAATACTAATGTAAACTCACAAGTCACAAACATAAGGAATAAAAATAAGACTAAGAGATTCCCGATTTCTCTCTCAAACCTCTCCCTTTATCATGGTAGTCAGAGCTCGCTTTGGACCATAATCATGGCTTCTGATGTTAGCCTCTGCCAACATGGCCTTTACCTTCTTTGCCAGCACCGGTGTGGATTTTTTCCACTTGATTCGTGCCCACCGGCGCAATTTATGCCTTGGAGTTGCACATACAACCACATTCTTGTTTTTCTTCGAAGACATCAGTTTCCGCTCCAATGACTTCCGTTTCTAGATCTGCAAAGACACTGTCTTTACATATTTATGGTCAATTCAACACTCCTCCTGGGTTTCTCACAAGTTGGCTGTGATACTGGAAGGGGAACAGTGGCTTATACAGCCTGAAAAGGTCAGAATCAACTTCGACTGTCCTGGTTACAGTCCCCACTGATTGTACTAAAGCCATAGCAAGTCAGCTTCAAATAGACATGCGCAATACCAAGAAAAGAAGTCAATCACATCAGAGTTTTAATCAGAATCACAGGACTTGTCAATATTCTAATCTTCATAGGTGGACTGGTTTCTCTTCAAGAACAGATGGATGTGATTCTAGAAGGACCGCATCAAGAGTGTTAGGCATTGGCGACTTTTATAAGATACAAGGTTTACCTCTATGACATAAGAGAATACCGAGGAACTGCTCTTGGTAAAAAAGCCTGTATTAAGTACATTCAAGTTTCTTTAAGGAAAAATGCATCTTGTAACCTCGCTTTTGGTTCCAAGTTCAATAGAATCACATAGGATTCCTCTCCTCAAATTCATGTTACTCACTCATTTGATTCTGTGCAACTACACGCTCTATCCTGTTAATCTCAGTTTCAATCTTATTTTGGTGGTTCTTTTGGACTTTTTTTTATATGAAAAAGTGGCAGAATTGGCAGGTCTGGGGCTAGAGGATGTTGTGGTGTAGTTCAATGCCAAATTTGTTACAAATTTGGCCATGCTTCCTCTTTATGCCATCATTGATACAAATCCAGATTATGAGCAGCAGCCTCAATTTCATCAGTCCCATCTCTTCGGCAACAGAAATCTAGAACCTTAGGCCTACAGTCTTCTCAGCTGTGTGTCACCACTCACCACTAATGCTGGGTTCACACATCTGCATTTCAACAATATCTGCAGCATATATCAGTAAGTCAGAATGCTTCTCATACTGATTCCTCGATTGCTGTCTGCTAACACTTCTGAATCCCATCAGTCTCAGTATAATAACTCTGTCCTTTGACTGACAGCTCAATTTTATACTCATAGACGAAACACATGGTGCTGAATATCACTGTTTAATAAATGGTGCCGAACTTTCACTTGTGCCTCACATACAAGCCTAAGATCACATTGCAGATGTCCTGACAAAGCCATTGTCTAAACTTCAATTTTGTAGTCTTCACGACTAATTCAGAATGTTTAGTAGTTCTCAGTCATAGTCACTCTTGTTGGTCCTTGTAGTCTCAAAGTCGGTATGAACCCTAGAGGGGGGTGAATGGGGCCTTATGTAATTGTTCCAAATCTTTTCCCTTTTCCATTGGGGCCTACGTTTAGTCCCCAAGTTGTGGCTGAGATTTCTACTATACTCACCGATGACATAATTATGGGATCAAAGGTTGCGCTTCACGGATACCCAATATTGAACGACTTCCTTCAACATAATTAGGGAAACCCACTCTAATCTATCACAAGCAAGGTGTCTTAGGATATGTCCCACTCATAATACTACCACAAGATGGGTTAGACCCTAAAATCATGATCAAAAGATCAAGAATAAAACCGATTAGATACTACAAGAAGATAGCTCAAGAATCTCTCCCAAAGATGAACTATAGAGAATGAGAGACGAGATTGATTGATTTTCTGAGTTATGAATTTGTAAATCTTATTTTGGCTAGAAATGTTATTTTTATGGTATCCAAAAAAAATGGATGATGGCTCAAATTAAAATCCCACATTTCTATCAAGGCATTAGCGCTGAAGTCAAGACACTTCTATGGATTGATTCTTTGAAGGCATGGATCCATTCTTTAGTAGGAATTGACTCCTTAATGCATGAATTAGTTCAGGAATCTTTGACAGCACTTTAGGCGGGTTTTGGTTTACACACTTTATGATCCAAATTACTCTCAATATGATCATGCATCTTAGACTTTATATGGAGTGTCTTTCAAATATCTATGTGCATTCTAATCACCTATGCAGGTCTGGACATGTATGCCACGATCATACCATAATTAAGCTAGTTTGCATGTTCATGGATGCATCAAAACATATCAAAACATAAGCCTATACCATGATATGCTAGATAATGTGTGTTGGGTTTCTTATGCGTAATAGACTCTATTACAGTTTCTCTTTAGTAACTTTTATTATTAGCTAGAATTTACTTTCTGTTAAGTCTCCTGTTTTTTGTGAAAACTATATATTTCTACTATTTGTAGGTTTATGTCAAGAACTCATGCATTGACTTCTGTTTGTTTTATTCCCTACAAAACTTCTATTAAGTCTATTGATTAAATACAGTTGCTCGATCCAATTGATGGAACTCGTGGATTTCTGAAAGATAACTCAGCATTATATGTGGTAAGTTATAATGAAGACTGCTTCGAGTTTCTATTGACATTTTTTAGATTTATTTCATATATTTGTATACAACATTGACATTTCCTAAAGCTTCCATCTAGAAGATCTTTCCATTGCAGTTTATAGAGTAACCTTTGCCTGTCATAATGCATTAGTGCTTGGGTTTATGATGCCTTTTCCTCTTGAGAAATGTTTATAATAAACACAAGCTAAACATTCTACATTTGTTAGACACAATTACAATTACAACTACATTCGATTGTATTCTGACACTAAACACTAATATTCTCCTAGAGATTTCCAAAAACTACAGGTGGGTTTGGCTCTTGTGGTTGAAGGAGAGACTCAAATTGGTATTATGGGCTGCCCTAACTGGCAAGAGGGGGTATCTGGAAAAGCCCCTGCTGAGGTGGAGGAGGATAGCGAAGCTCTTCCTCGATCAGGAATTATGATGATTGCTCATAAAGGCCATGGAACGTGGACCAAAACGTTGAATATCAAGCCCGAATCATCTGTTGTATGGACCAGATGTTTTGTTGACGGGTTTAACTTGTTACCTAAATCACGCTTTTGTCTTATAGATAGTCAAACATGGGATTTTCTGCCATTGTCTGCTACCCTTGATGCAACAAGCAATGCAAATGATGTAGGGAGCAACCAAGTTCTTCTCCTGGTGGTATGTTGTGGAAGGTACGAAAGAATTATTACGTGTATAGGTTTTCTACTATATAGATTTTTCATCTTTCTTCCTTGCATTTCCTTCTTTCTTGACACGAACATCGTTGGTGATCAATGTAGTTTAATCAAGCATTTCATGGTGGCGTCTGGTAGAGCATCCGTTTTCATTCAACGTAAAAAAGAGAAGACTATCATGGTAGTAGCTATCAATTTTTTACTTTCTTATTGGATGAATATACTTTTTTTCCCTTCTTTTAATTTGATTCTTTTGCAGGCTTGGGACCATGCCGTTGGCATGCTCTGTGTTCACGAGGCAGGTGGAAAGGTACGCATTTTTCTACACGATAACATGCCATTGTATTATTGTGTATTGTCTGCATTCGAACCTTTTACTTCAATAGTTTTGTTAGAATTGTATATTACTGATGACGGTCATACATGAGAACAGGTCGATGAAATCTAACCCTAGCAAGTTTTCTAATTTTAAAATTGTTTCATGGATAATGTGTAAATTTGATCAGGTAAGTGACTGGGAAGGCACAGAAATGGATCTTGCAGCAGATGAAACTAGCAGGCGGAGCATATTCCCCCAAGGCGGCATCCTTGCTACCAACGGCAAATTACATGATCAGATTGTACAGCTTATCTCTGATCAGGCTGCAGTAGTTTGATGTTGTTGGAAATCATTCATTCATACATTATTTGGAAAAATTATTGTACTGTTTGATAGCTTATTTGTATAAATCTGTTACATTTAAGACAACATATGCTATATAATTCTTTTCAACTATTTTTCTAGTAGTTTTAAAGGATTTTGACTCCTTTAAAATGAGTAGAGAATAAAGTGAAGAATTCAAATATCAATACTTTAATATATTCATGATTTGTTATGCACATTGTATAATATTTACTCTTTATTTGTTAACCAATAAATAACTAGTAAATCATGACACATATTAGCTCTTTGGACTTTTCAAATAACTAATGAACCAAATTAGTATTTTTCAAATAATTCAATAATCGAATAAAACTGAATAAAACGGTAGGCATTTGAATTAAATCAAATTATAGGTTTGATTTTTAAAAATTAATTCAAAAATCAATCTGAACAATAGGACCTTCAATAATATTTAATTTTGTATAATATTTTTAAATTTTTTTATTAATTTGTGATTTTGATTTTTAATGAGTTTGAATTTAAACACTCTTTATATAAAATAGTTGATGAAAAATATAATCATTTTTTTTTAAGAAAATAAAATCAAAGGGAAGTTAAACAATCCAGTTCATTGTAATAAATTTTTTTTAAAAAAAATCATTAACTAATAGTTCCATTTAATTTAAAATGTAAAACTGATATACCAAATTAATAATTCTGTTTTGGTTAAGTAGCATAATTATTGGAATTTTCCAATATGTCCTTCACAACGGTGATCCTCGCTACCAAGTTCAGCGTCAATCACCACTAAACTAACTAACGATTGATACAACTAATTTGACTTAATTTTGTTCAATTTAATCTTGAAAAAACCGAAACGGTTTCAAAACTTAATTGATTTTGTTCTTTGTTAGATTTTCTTGAATTTTTGTTATAGATCAATTAGATAATTTTCTGACTGAATTGTATGATGTATAGAAAACTCACTTGAGTCAAAATTATGAATTTTTAATAGTTCATTAGATTGTGACCAACAACAATAGGATAAGTTTTTATAAAAACCCTAATTCATGCATGAAAGTTCTCCAGTTCAATGAATTCTTTATAAATATTCCCAAACACGTCTCAACTCAGATAATTTTATTAATCTTATAATCTTACTATAATCAATTTATACAATAGTACCCCAAATCAAAATAATCAATTATTGTAGACTGGAATGTAGTACTTACCCATAGAAGTAACAAAAGATGACATAATTAATTTAAAATCATGTTTGATTACCCTAAATAGTAGCTCTAATTTTCTATTAGCACAAGCATGAGATCTCGTATCTTTGAAATAATGACAAACAAAGTTAAAAAAATGTGCTTATATAAAAATAATTAAGTAAGGATAATTTATTTTTTTCAAAGTTTGTTGTAGCTATTGAACAGCTCATCACAAACATTAGCAAATGACAAAACAGTATACCAAATTTGTGTACACACAATGCATGTTGACTACACGTGGATAATTTCATATGGTTGATTAATGATTATAAGCTTAAAAAAGTGGATTAAAATTAATCACTAGTCTATGACTTGTAATTAGGGGACAAGTGAATCTACGTTACATGATATCACGTTGTCTCTAGGTATCAAACACGATGCAAAATCCACGTATCATGGTTTTATTTTTGTTGATTAAGGAGAAAGTTGGGTTTGAGTGACTAAACATATGATTAATTAATTGTTTAATTACAATGTTTCTCATACTATCCGAAAAGGAAGAAAGCTATAAAATTTAAACAAATCTTCAACAATTAGTTGTAATTGTTCCTTATTAACGTAGTCGATTTTGTGATTAATCAAGATATTAATACATAACTATTGGTGATTAACAAAAAAAAAAAAAAATACATAACTATTGGTTTGTTTCAATAATTTGGAAATTGACTGGTTGTTAATTCCAAAGAATTTAACGGTTGTTCCCTAAATTCTTGGAATTCCAATCCGTTTCTCTGTCTCTCATTTGATAGTATTCCGTTGTAAATAGGTTAACTACCATGTGTATTCTCTTTAGGGATGTTTGCGGATCAGTATTTGGTTAGGTTTAGAGGGAATCTAATGTTCAAACTGATCAAAAATATATGAACTGGTTTGGATTGAATTTGCACATTTTTGCGATAAAGCTCAAACCAAACCAAACTGAGAATCAACGGTTAATTTGAGTTGGATTCATCGTATACACTAAAATAAAATTGGTTAAATACTCTTTTTTGTCCATTAAATTTACCTCGGGGTCCATTCTGGTCCCTTATCTTTAAAAAGTTCCAAAATGGTCCTTTAATTATTCAAAAAGGTCCACGTAGTCCTTTCCGTCACATCCGTTAGTCAAAGTCAAAATTATGGTCCAGATGGCATATACGTGTCACTTAGTTAGCACATTGGCATTGACGTGGCACATTTATATTTTTCATTACTCATTTAATATAAATTCGTTTTTCAAAAAAATTTAATTAAAAAAGAATACAAAATAATAAAAGTTAGGAAATCTGAAAAAATCTTTTTATTTATCGTCTTCTTCTTTCTGAAAGACCCATCACCATCTTCACCTTCTTTAAGGTATTCATTAATGCTTTAATTTCAGATTCTCAAATATTTTATTGAGTTGGATTAAATTTAATTCTGATTCTCAAATAAGAAACCTTCTTTATGGTATTCATTAATGCTTTTATTTCTAGATCTATTTTTTCTTCTCTTTTTTTATTCAATCCATAAATCTGCAGAAACCTGCATCAAAGTTTTCTTTAATTGGGTAAAAAGTATTATGGATATGCAGAAAGATGAAAATGGATAATTCGTTCACATTGGTTTGAAGTAGAAAGATGAAAGCTTCATGGAGGATGAATATGGATGCAAAGGGTTAAGGGTTTCCAGATCCAAAATAATACGTGTACTATTTTTTATTTTAGTTTTTTGATTTCGATTTCAGATCCAAAATAATTTCGATTTTTTATTATAGTTTTTCAATTTTGATTTCAGTTTCGTTTTTCGATTTCAGATTTAATGTCGGTTTTAGTTTCTGGGTTTCGGTTTCTCCATTATTTTGAAGGTTTCGTTAATTGGGGAATGATGATGAAGATGATTCAGTTGAAGAAGACAAAGATTTAAGGAAACAGTCTCGTTCTTGGATTTCTTCAAATTTACTGGGTTTCTTCAATTAAAAATCACGAACCCTAAATTTAAAGCCACTGCCTCCATTCCGTCATGTTCACCATGATTTTGCCTTATTATTTTGGTTCCTTAATTCTTGTGCGTCTTCTACTCTTGGTTATAATTTAGATTTGCCTTATTATAATGTCAATTTGGATTATTGTAATGAATGTTTATTGAGAGAATCTAAATCTATTGAGGAAGCTTATGTTATAAAACTAATGGTGAAGATGCTAATAACAGTCTGTGTAAATTTATTTCAATCAAGACTTTACTATGAAAATGTAGCAAACGATTACCAGAATGGTGCAATAACAGAAAATGGTGCAATACTCACTAATTGGAAAATCTTAAAATACAAGAAACACGAAACTGAGTTGATCTTGAAAGCAAGATTGAGGAACAGGATGAAGAACTTTGAAGAAACCCAAAAAAAAAAAATTAATAAATTTTGTTAGTAAATTTGATCACAAAAGAAAATTGCCTCAGTGGTAAGATAATATCTATGGTGACCACAATGTATTAGGTTCGAATCCAGGTCTAAAACAAATTTTTTGAGGTTTTATTGAGTTTTAATTAATAGTATAATTATCATACGCCACATCAGATGCCACACAAGCAAAAGTTGACGCCGTTAGTAAAAATTGGACGGAAAGGACTAACATGGACCTTTTTGAACAATTAAAGGACCACTTTGAAACTTTTTAAAGATAAGGGACCAGAATGTACCCCGAGGTAAACTTAAGGGACCAAAAAGGATATTTGGCCAATAAAATTTGAACAAATATTTTTTTAAAATATCTAATTTACATCAACTAATTTTCAATAATAATATAAAATTCCTTATTTTTTCGTTTTTCAATATAGATTGTGAATGTCAGAAATGGACATTCATTTTTTCTTCTTGAAGCTGAATATTTTATACTAGTTTCTAGGATGATTATATAAATTATACAAATTAGTTAGAGTAAGGAACCACTCCAGGTTGGTTCAAGTAGACGGGCCCGCGGGTAGAATTTTGAAAATCCGATGCCCGAACCAATTAACATCAGATTTCGTTGGTTTGGTTCGATTTTTGTCCGAACTAAAAAATACCCGAACCAAACACTAAAGTTTAATTTCGATTCCGGTTTGGTTTGGATTTTTCCAAACCAATGAACACCCCTAATTCTCTTAATTCCATTTTTCTTATTAAAAAAAAATAGAAGTGAATAAATGAACACTCAATGCATGAGACTATAGAAAATTTAACCCATTTTAATGTTCTTTATATTGAGTTGTCTTTATTAATTCAATGAGTTAAAGAAGAGAAAGTGTCACATGGATAAGTGTGTTAATCTTAAGTGTTATGCAACTTGTCAACTTGGAACCGAGACTAGGGACATGGGCGGAGAGGCGCTAGCGACGGCTTATAGGCGGATTTGTTAAAAGGGTGTGTTTCATCAAGAGTCGCATCCTTGTGAAACAACACCATTTAGCCTATAAACAAGGCATTTCATTTTCAGAAAAACATATCATATATAACTCTCCTCTTTAGTATAAATTCTATATTTCCATCTTCCCTACTTTGGAGTTTTCATTTGTCTTGTGCAAACTTGATTATAGGCTGAATTATCTTAGGTATTCAGTGCGTAGACTCTAAGACATATACAAAGTGTTTGAAATACTATTGGAAAAGTGATTACATGCACGATTCTAGCCTGGATCCATTTAACTTACAATTTTTATCTAACAGGCTAATAGTATCTCAAATAATGCTATCGAGACTTTAGTTTCAAGCATCAAAATGATGAACCATGACCTTGTAAAGTTATATCATTTCAATGGAACAAACTTCACCAACAGGAAAGATAAGATGATCTTTCTCCTGACTGCATTGAAGATCTTTTATGTCATAGATCCTGATTTAGCACCAATTTCAGAACTGTAGGAAGATGATACCAAGGAACTTAAGAAAGAATGTAAGAAACGAAAGAAGGATGAAATGATATGTCGTGGAAACGTTCTGAACATACTATGTGATCGCCACTATGATCTATACATAAACAACCAATCGATAACGGAAATTTGGAAAATACTCGAGTCTAAATCCTGCGCTTAAGAGGAAGTTATTGAAAAATTTCTGATTTCTAAATATTTTGATTTTAAAATGTTGGATTTAACTCCCATTCTTGCGCAAGAGTACGAGTTACATGTCCTTGTAAATAAATTAAAGGTTGTGAAGGTTGGTATTCCTGAAGCTTTTTAAGTTGGTGCAATTATTGCAAAATTTCCATCTTTATGGAAAAGCTATAAGAAGAAATTGCTTCACAATTTCGAGGACTTCTCGCTAAAGCAAATCCAAAAATATCTTCAAATTGAGGAGGAATTAAAAGATAGAGACAAATATGAGGTTGTTGGATATTCTAAAGCAAATGCAATGAGCGCAAAAGGCAAGAAGAAACAAGATAATAAGAAGAACTATCTCTAAGGAGGAACAAAATAAGTTCAATAATTCTAGAGGATCAAAGGGCCCCAAAGGTGGTTGTTATGTGTTTGGCAAACACGGTCATTATGCTCAAGATTGCAAGCTCAAGATTTCAAGCAGATGATTACATAATTTCTAATGTGAGCAAAATTATGACGATCAAAAGCAAGGTACAAGAATGGGGGTATGATACTCGTGCTACTGTCCATGTTTCCTATGACAAAACAACATTCAAAATCTATTTAAAAGTCGCCGTTGGACCAGAGGTTCAAATAAGAAATGAAGGACATTCGAGGGTAGTTAGAATGGGCACCATGGAACTCAACTTCACTTATGGGAAGAAAATTACTCTTATTAATGTACTTCATGTTCCCGACATGAATAGGAATATTGTTAGTAGGGATCTTTTGGAAAAACCGGGCATTAAATCTGTGTATGAATAGGGCAAATTAATATTGACTCTTAATGGTGTATTTATGGGAAAATGTTATTTTGTTGAAGGAATGGTTAAGCTTTGTATTACAAACAATATTATCAATAAAGTTTTTATTTTTTCTTATATAATTGAATCTGTTTATTTATGGAATAGTAGATTAGCCCATATTTGTATTAGCACTATGAAAAGATTAATTAAACATGGTTTAATTTCATACGAAGTAAATAATTTTGAAAATGTGAAATATGTGTTAAATCAAAGATGATTAAGAAACATTTCCATAATGTAGAAAGAAAGACCAACTTTCTTAATCGTGTGCATTCAAATTTGTGTGAAATTAATGGCATGTTAACTTGAGCGAAAAATAGCTATTTCATTACCTTCATTGATGATTGCTCTAGATTCACACATATTTTAAAGCTTAAAGATGATGTTTTTAATGCATTTCGAATTTATAAAACGGAATTAGAAAATCAATTAAGTAGAATTTGATGCACAAGTAGATTAATTAAAAATAAAAGAGATTACAAAATACTGAGAGAGCAAAAAAATCTGACTCGGTCAAACCATATCAAAAAGTAGTAAGCATACCAAAAAAATTACAATTACAATAATAGTGGTCTACAAGAAAGAATTAAAATCACACACAACACATGTACTAATAAGTGAACTTGCGTACATGGACGAAACCAGAAACAAAAAAAGTGTTGTGTGAGTCTTTACAGTCTTAAGTAATGATGAATGAACTGACTGCCAACACGAACAAATTTATAAACCAACAACAACTCTCTGCAAGAAATAACAAGTATAAAAACTCTTTCTAGTTAAACAAACTTAAATCGAAGCGAAGCATAATTTAGAAATCATAGGCACCGCGTGGTGGTGACAATGCCATGAAACATGTCTCAACCGTAGTTGTGATGAAATTAATGGCATGTTAACCTGAGGGGAAAATAGCTATTTCATTACCTTCATTGATGATTGCTCTAGATTCACACATATTTTAAAGTTTAAAGATGATGTTTTTAATGCATTTCAAATTTATAAAACGGAATTAGAAAATCATTTAATTAGAATTTGATGCACAAGTAGATTAATTAAAAATAAAAGAGATTACAAAATACTGAGAGAGCAAAAAAATCTGACTCGGTCAAACCATATAAAAAAGTAGTAAGCATACCAAAAAAATTACAACTACAATAATAATGGTCTAAAAGAAAGAATTAAAAGCACACACAACACATGTACTAATAAGTGAACTTGCATACATAGACGAAACCAGAAACAAAAAGTATTGTGTGAGTCTTCATAATCTTAAGTAATGATGAATGAACTACTGCCAACACGAACAAATTTATAAACCAACAACAACTCTCTGCAAGAAATAACAAGTATAAAAACTCTTTCTAGTTAAACAAACTTAAATCGAAGCGAAGCATAATTTAGAAATCATAGGCACCGCGTGGTGGTGACAATGCCATGAAACCTATTTCAACCGTAGTTGTGATGGCGTCAACCAAACACATTGAAAACTACAGATCTCAACAAATTTGAAAAGAATAAGAGATCAGAGGCAAGTCACACCATCACCAATAAAAGTTTTATAAATTCTTCAAGAGTAGACCAAACAGTCCACCAGAGAACCACCCAAATGAAAACAACGAACAACAGTCCATGGGAGAAACACCTCAAATTTGTGCGGCAGTGTCGGAGGAAGAATGGAGAAAAACCTCTAACAGAGCAAAAGAGTGGTGCGGAGGAAGAAACTCATCGCACCACAAAGAAGGGAAGCTACACGGTAACACAAAATATTTGGATTTTGATGGAAAAAAGAAAGCTTGGTAGCTAGGTTGAAGAAAAGGGATCCAAGCACCTTAAAATCTGCAAATGCTGATATATCTGGAAAAAAATAGAAATCAAAGACATTAATATTGTTTTATTTTACCATATTTAATTATTTGAATCTTAAGAGGTTGTTTAAGAGTTGCTTTTTGGAGAAGAAGACTTTGACGAATTGTGTTTATATCTTAAACTGTTTGTAATATTTTTAAAAACTTTAAAAAACATTATACTACATTAATTCGAATACATTTTAGTTGATAAACAGTTGCACTCGACTTTTTAATACATAGTTTTTATTTTAAGAGTTGCACTCGACTTTTTAATACATAGTTTTTATTTTAAAAAATTGCACAATTTTAATTAATTCTTTAAAAAATTCATAGATGATTTGGTACCACTACGCCAAATATAAGTTGTAGCAGCGCAGCTACTAAAGCGCTTTTAGCAAAAGCGCTCTCGTATGGTTCGCTAAAAACAAAATTAATAAACAAGGGAAAATGATGCAAAAAAAGCGCTCTGGTAGGGGGGGTATGAGAGCGCTTTCAAAAAGCGCTCTGGTAGGGGGGGTATGAGAGCGCTTTTAAAAAGCGCTCTGGTAGGGGGGTATGAGAGCGCTTTTAAAAGCGCTCTTATAGGGTGGGTGCTACGAAAGCGTTTTTGGGATAAAAGCGCTCTGGTAGGGGGTGTTATTAAAGCGCTTTTGAAAAGCGCTCTGGTAGCCCATTTAAAAAATTATATTTTACAAACACACGCGTTTTGTTTCAGATCCAAAACACGCGAACCTTCTTCTTCCTTTCG
This sequence comes from Vicia villosa, assembly GCF_029867415.1. Taxonomy (NCBI): domain Eukaryota; kingdom Viridiplantae; phylum Streptophyta; class Magnoliopsida; order Fabales; family Fabaceae; genus Vicia; species Vicia villosa. Next base: position 880,310 of record NW_026704976.1, on the reverse strand, counting down.
TTGCTCCGTCTTCAAACTCCCTCCCTCCAGCAACCGTCTCCTCTCCGTCGTGACTCCCTCACTGCCGCCGTCCTCACTCCCTCTCCAGCCTTCAACCGACTCCGCCGCCGCCTTCCTCACTCCATCTCCAGCCTTCAACCGTCTCTTCTCTGTTCAGGTTAGGGTTTAACCAGTAAGCGCTTCTCTCTCTCACTCTCTCTAGATTTTCTTTCTCTCTCCGAAACTTGATCCAATTTTCCTCCATATTCGTCTTCTCTCATATCTATATTGAACCGCAACAATGAAACTGCAATATTCATTACAGTTTTTCAGGATCTACGTTTTTCATGTTTATACTTTTGATTTTCGTGCTTTTTGGTTTTGGTGATGAAATTGAAGTTCTGATTCGTTTGATCTGTGTTTTTCTGGTTCGTTAGGGTTTATTTGAATGGGGAGAGGAAATATCGTGATAAGGATGATTGATAATTCTATGAGTAGGCAAGTTACGTTTTCGAAGCGGAGAAACAGTTTGTTGAAGAAGGCGAAGCAGCTTGGAATTTTGTGTGATGTTGATGTAGGAGTTATAATCTTCTCCAGCACTGTACAACTCTATGATTTTTCAGGAATCCAGTTGGTCCAAAGATGCAAGTTAATGGTAGAGGGCATGCGAGAATGATAGACCTACAAGGGCTCCATGTAAGTGAAGCAATTCACGTGCTGAAACATGAACTGGGTGTGCTAAGAGGCACAACCAGAGCTACAGAGCAGCATTTGCAGGTTTAATTTTCTTTTCTGCTATATCTGTTTCATCAACTTTTACATGATTCAAGATTTTCTATATGTAGTTAGTAATAATCACGTTTTTCTATTGTAGGTTGAGCTTCAAACAGTGGATGGACTGGTAAAGGATAGAACACAATGTGCCCCTGCCGATTATGTTCCACAGAATATGAATCAAGTAATTGTAGCCCGAAATCTTCTGTGGCAGGATCCTTCGGGGTACAGTTACTTGATTCATATTCTGTGACACAATACAACATAGCTCAGGTGACTACTGGTTCTCCACTAAAGCATCAATACAACATAGCTCCAGATAATACAGGAAGCGTACATTGGTTGCATAAGAACTCGGAAGTTGTTTCCCATTTAGTTGTTTTGGTTTAGAAATATGTGAATTGGTTTAGTTGTTTTAGTTTAGAAATATGTATATATGTATTTTGATTTACATTAATGGTATATAATATAATACTTTTTTTGTATATAATCGATATCGATTATAATGGTATATATCGATTAGAAATGATAAATTATAGGTTCATGAAAAAATACTGCCAAAAAATAGTAAATTACAGGTTCTGAAATATTGCTGCCAAAAGTGCAGGTTTAGAAATAATAAAAAAATTATAAAAATAATAGACACCTACAAAAGCGCTTTTCCAGAAAAAGCGCTCTCATAGGCCACCCTACGAGAGCGCTTTTTCCAGGAAAGCGCTCTTATAGGGGGGTCTACCAGAGCGCTTTTTTCAGAAAAGCGCTCTTATAGGGGGAGTCTACCAGAGCGCTTTCAAAAGCGCTTTTGTTACCTACGCCAGCGCTGGCTTTCACAGCGCTTTTAAAGCCCAAAAAAAGCGCTTTTAAAGCCCACACGTGTTGTAGTGTGCTCATTATTTGATGAATAAATAAGATTTAAAATTAATAAAGTTATAAAATTTGTTGATGCACTATAAATTAAATTTAATGACAACTGGGCCATTAAATTAAATTGATTTATAATTATAAATTTAACAACAATTGTCTATTCAATCATATCTAAATATGGGTAGAAGGTGATAGAAGCAAGAGGAAGGTAGCAAGTCTATATATAGTAAAATAAGATTAGAGATAGCTAGGTTTATAAATGGTGGCCAAGAAGAAGAAGAATATATTAAAGGGAAACAAATCCAATAAGGAAATCTCAGCACAAGATTAAATAAATGTTTGACTTAAAACCTTTTTATATTTGGCAAAGTTTGGTAAGGCCCTTTAATAAGACAAAATTTGGGAATCAACCATTGATAATTCGACACCTTCCCATCGTTTGGGTGCTTATTTTATGATATAAACCCTATAAATATTTAGATCAAATAACACCTAAAAACAAAAATATATTTATATAAGTTTTGATTTTTTATCATTACAAATTTTCTTACCGGTTGTATATGAAGTTTAATTAGAATGCATTTATATTATTTTTATTTAAAAATAAATATCAGTTACTTTTTTTTGCAATATAATATAAGAAATGCAACCAAATTTTTTTTTTTTTTTGTAAATTGTTAAATTTTATAAATATCAACATGTTTATGTTAATACATAAATATAAGACAACCAATTGTTAATTGATTCAGTGATGATTGGTGCCTAACTTGTTATAAAGGACCGTGGTTCGATCCTCTGGTATTTTTGTTTGTTCTTGTAGGTTTTTTCAAGCTGAGCAAAACTTTAAATATGCAACTTCTAATATACCGTCCAATTTTCTTCGGGTTTTTTCTAATATTAATATAAAATTTGAAATTTTAAGTATTAATAAGATGTTTGCAGGTTTGCACTGTTACACCCTTATTTTTTTGGAGACGTATTAAATTTTTGACTTGCACTCAATTATTCTCATCTCGTCATATTCCATTTTATTGTGAGTTTTTACTAAACAAATTAAAAAAGAATGAACATGTTCATTTGCCTTTCTTATTTATATTTATATATTAATGTAATCAAGTTGTTTGATATTTATAAATTAACAATTTAAAAAAAAACATAAAAGTTTTCATTATAAAAAATCATTGAAATTTTTATATATTTTTATTTTTTAATTATTTTCTCTCTTAAATGTTGAAGATAAATATTAATTTGAATGTATTTTCTACTATATTTATTATAAAGGCAAAATATCTTTTTGGTCCCGTGAGTTAACTTTAAGGTTCATTTTAGTCCCTTAACTTTAAAAAATTTTATATTGGTCTTTTAACTCTCAAAACGTATCTTGTTGGTCATTTTCGTCTAGTTAACGATGAAAAAACTCAAAAATCAATCACTAAATCAGCCGCTAATATGTTAAAAGTACTAAAATAGTACCTTTTGAAGATGTGAGACCAAAATAAACCCAAAGATTAACATCAGGACCAAAATAAATATTTTGCTTTATTATAAAACATTAATTTTATAAAAAAAACAAAATTTCATAAAATTCTAATTTATTACAATTTCTAAATAGTAAAAAATATCAAATAAAATATTGTATGATTTAAAAAAAAAGATTATTATAGTTGAATATCATTTAATTTATTTAAATTAAATAAAAATTTTTAAACAAATGCCACAAGATTTGTTTATTACAGAAACTAAATTTAAGCTCTGTTTAGTTTAGGAATTGTTATGTACTTTTAAGATCTGACAATTATAATTTATTTGTCGATGTAAAAATAATTTACACCGTCGGTGTATTTCAATTTAATTTCTATCTTTATATGTAGGATTAGTGACATATTTTCTATTATAAAAAACTAATAATATAATAAATATGTAAGAATTTCTAGAGGATTTTATATTACAAAATAAAAATAAATTCTAAAAAAACATAATAGATTTTACTTTTATTTAAAGATAAACAATTCTTAAAAGGGAAAAGCTAACATGTGCCCCATGGGCACAAGTTAATGAGATATTTATAGAAATATTTTCTTAAAACGCGTGCATTTAATCTATCGAAACTTTAAATATGAATTTATTACATTTAATTACATTTAACTCTTTCTGATTATAGTATCCTTAACATGTGCTCTTAGGGCACATGTTAGCATGACCCTTCTTAAAATTATGGACTTTAGTATATGACCAAATGATAACCCCTTATCATAATTCAAGCCAATAATCTTATCTACATCGTGCACAATAAATGTCTGTGTATATTTCATCATATATTTCAGCGAACACCAAACTCAATTATTGCTTTGTTGTATTAAATGCTCATCATAATAGTCCTTTCTGCTTAGCATGTTTTTCTATAGGCTTCTTGGCATTTATTATGCCCACATACGAACTAAGGGATAAAATCACCAGTATTCTCTTTATTCCATATTTTAATATTAATAAAAAATTATACTAGTAGTATATACGGTTAGATAGCGCTTCGAAAGTGAATAGATTCAGACTTAAATCGTGAACGAAACATTTTTTTTATAGTATTTTAATTATTCTCAAATATCTTAGAGTTTTGATGCGTAAATATCCAAGATAATTCATCTTTCTCAAGTTTGGACAAAACAAAAGAAAACTCGAATGCAGCAAAGAGTGTATGCAATTTATTCTAGAGGATATGTGTTTTGTTGTTGGAAATTTCTGAATCCAGAATGAGATACTTATAGGCCACATTAGTATTATTTTACAAGGTAGCGCCTCTATGCCCACGCCCTCGGATCCGGTCCCGAAGCCGGAGCCGGTGTCACCGGCGATGGGTTGTATGGATGAGACAAGTGGCATCATGCTTGAGACCAACACACTTGTCCATGTGGCACTTTATTCTCTTTTGTTCTTTTGTTGAGTTAATGACATTAACTCTTTATAAAAGCTTTCAATGTGAGTAAATCATTCTATGTGGGACTATATCTCATGCATTTATTAGCATTTACTCACTTTCACTATTTTGTCATTTTAGAACATACTTTTGTAATTAATCTTTATAAATTACAACATGTACTTTTCAATTATTGCAATTAAAATTTTTGTTTCTTGTAACTTTGTATCTAATATTAGAGTAAAGACAAAGATAAGAAGTTATGTGTTCCGTGGGCCTTAGACTTGATATCATGAGTGTTGTGCTAGGGTTGGCGGAAGTCAAGAATGGAAACCGTGCAAATCAAGTGGAAGATGATGATCTGAAGGATAGGAGTACGAAGAGAATGAAAGAAGTTGGATCCAATAATGAAACAGAGAACAATGTGTTGTACAAGAATGCAGTTAGAGGAGATCTTCTATGAGTAAGGAGATGGACTCAGTAGGAGGGGAAGACCTCGATGAAGAAACTGCTGAAGATACTGAAGAGTTCGGTGGCCTGAGAATAGAGGAAGTCAAAGTAGTAGATTATGAATGCCCTAATATCATCTTATTAGAGAAGGAAGAAAAGAGGATAGTGAAGCCATGGAAAATGGAGCATCGTTAAAATGCTTGGTAAAAGAATCAGTTACAAAGCTCCAAAAAATAGACTCCAATAATTGCGGGCGAGAAGTGGTATATTGCACATTGTGGATCTAGGTCAAGAATACTTTCTTGTTACATTCACAAGTGAAGAATATCGGTATGTTTCCCTAATGGAAGGACCATGGCTCATCTATGACCATTATCTTTCTGTTAGGGAATGGAGTGCCAACTTATGTCCGTCAAATGATGCTACTGAATCCGTGGCAGCTTGGGTGAGGATCTTTGGTTTGTCAATAGAGTACTATGATGCAAGAGTATTATCGTTCAAAAGGAATTATATTGATATGATGATATGTATCTACATATCAATATGATGTTTAATAAAGGATGTATTTATAACCACTAGTTGTTCAGGTGGATCAACCAAAACATTTTGAGATTCACCAAAAGGAGTCATATTTGTTGTTAATCCCAGAGTTTGTGGGGGGTCATTAGTTCTACAATAATATGAATTATTTGATTCCAAATTTGATAGTCCATTAAAGCTATTGAGACTTTGTCTAGAATACGAGTACATATTCCAAACTTAATCGTGCCTTGGAGAACTGAGTTCCTTAGTCGTATTGACTTTAGTGTCTCAATGGGCGTGCAAAATTTATAGTCAAACTTGAAGGTTAAAAATATGATTGCTGACGGTTCTCAAAAGTGATTTCTTCCGTGCTTAAAATGATTACACATAGGGATGAACTATGTCATAAATTGATGGGTTCCTTAACTCTTCAAAGAGTGTTAAGTACAATGTTGAGTTTTTTGTGAGCTACTAAACTAAGAATTGTATAAATAAAGATTAAAATAAAATGATAAATGACAAATTTTCCAAAATATGCTCAGTTGTTTGATTATGCGTGTTTCATGAAATGTACACGTACAATATTTATAGACAAAACTAATCATGTTAGACAAAACATTGTAACATATTTAGTTAAATTTTATTCATTGATTTTGTGCAAATAATGTGTATTTCTTGTCATTGTTAGGTGTATCTGGCGCCTCACGTTTGAAATGTTTCTCACTTCATGATGTTTTTTGTTTTTCATATCTCCATATGCATCTTTTTCTTAAAACAACTTTCCATGAAGATAACCTTGTCAATTAGTAGTGCTAAAAACATAAAACACAAGTAAAATTATAAATTGTCAAGTTTCCACATGTCTTTGTTTGCTTTCGGAACTCCTATGACTTGTGTGAACCATTGAGATACCTTAATGTAACACCCTAGACTACTTTCGAGATGATCGACTGACCCCACAAACCAACACGGGTCTTTTCAGCATGCTTTGACCTCATTCGCACGCTTTCCGAGAAACTTCCCAGAAGGTCACCCATCCCAGAATTGCTACAAGTCAACCACGTTTAACTGTGGAGTTCTTATGGAACGGACTACCAAAAAGAAGATGCATCTTGTTGGTATAGGCAGTACCCATCAATCCTTATAAGCTTTCCTACAACCATGCAGTCCCATACCTGCACGACCTCAGAATTCCTCTCATTCCGATGTGGCGACCACTCCTTGCCATATTCGGCCTCGAGTGTTACATGCGGTGCAACCACCCCTCGCATTCTTCGGTCTCAGGTGTTACATGTCCACCAGCTTCCGCATGGTTCGTCCTCGAACCACATCATACTAGGAGAGGTCTGGCTATGATACCATTTGTAACACCCCAGACTGCTTTCGGGATGATCGACTGATCCCACAAACCAACACGGGTCTTTTCAGCATGCTTTGACCTCACTCGCACGCTTTCCGGGAAACTTCCCAGAAGGTCACCCATCCCAAAATTGCTCCAAGTCAAGCACGCTTAACTGTGGAGTTCTTATAGAATGGACTACCGAAAACAAGATCTGAGATTTCAAAAAAACTCCATACTCTATGTTCACAACTTCCATTCCAAAAAAATAGGCTAAGTTTCTAGATCTAAGATTTCAAATTCATTCTCCATGTTGGATACGAACCTTTTTACTTCATTATCATTTGAATTTGTGACCAATATATCATCCATATTAAGACATAGTATGATTTAATCTTGCTCATTTAAACCTTTCACATAAACTACATGTTCAAATATGCTATTGTTGAATCCTAGCTTTGTTAGAAAGCTGTTAATTCATTTGTTATGTGCTATAGGTTACTGCTTCAATACATACAAATATTTTTCAAGCCTATCCATATTCTCTTCTTTCCTTTTGACCTTAAAACCTGGTGGTTGATTGACTTAAACCTCCTCCCCTAGTTCTCCATTAAAAAAAGTTAATTTCACATCTAAATGAAGCATATTCCACCCTTTGTATGCTACAATCACCATCATAATTCTTATTGTTTCAAGTCTAGAAACTACTAATTAGACTTCATTGAAATCAATTCCACGAATTTGGAGGAATCCCTTTGTAACCATCCTTATTTTGCACTAGGTAATTTCCCTACTTTGCTTGAGCTTTAGCTTTTAAACCCAAATTACATCTATAACTTTCTTGCTTAAGTATTTGACTAATTCCCATGTTTAATTCTTCTCAATTTACTTGAGTTCATCGTTCAAATCTTTTTTTCCATTTTTCATCCTCCAGAGCTTGAATGAGATTAGTTAGCTCGCATATAGCTATCATTTCTCCTTAAATTAGGTCTCTAACTTCACTTATCGTTTGGTAAGGAAATATTTCATAATCAGTTAGTCTAACTGTTTGAGTTCTAACCCTTTTTGATCTTCTCACCTCTTGAGTTTGATCCACTTCACTTACTTCATCATTTTACATTAGATTATTTGAAACTTTTATCCTTTGCTATCATCAAATTTCACATCTTTACTTATCATTACCTTAGTCTCATTGGTGAGAATAGTTTATAAGCACTTGTTGAATGATAGCCAACTAGAATTATAACTTGACTAATATCATATAGTTTTCTTCTGAAATGCTCAGGTAGCATAGTGTGCCAAAGATTTTGAAGTGTCCAACATTTGATTTCAGACCTATTCGTGCTTCATAGGTTGTCTTGTTGTTCAAAATCTTTGTTGGACATCTATTGATGAGATGGATTGCACTTAAGGTTATCTCACCCCATATATGGTTTGGCATTTGTCTTGCTTTGATCATGTTTCTTGCCATATTCAACATGCTTATATTATTTCCTTCAGCAATACCACTGTGTTGAGGTGTTATAATCTCATTCTCAATTCCTTATTTCTCTTAAAATTATGCAAATTTAGTTAGGTATATTCATTGCATCTATCATTTATTAGTCGTTTGATGTCACATTCATCCTATTTTTCTACTAAGAGTTTGAATATTTTGAAATTTGTAAATGCTTGACTTTTCTTCTCCATCAATTAAATCTAAATATACCTGATGAATCCATCCACGAAGGTTAGTAAATAATAGTTACTTCTTAAGGACTTTACTTCAAATGCCCCACACATATCTAAATGCACAATCTCCAACTTCTGCTTTGCCTTCATTAACAAGTCATGCTTGAAAGACTTCATTGTCTATCTGGCTAAGAATCTTAAAATTGAGATGTGCATATGTCTAATGCCAAAGTCATTTTTATCTTCATTTGTGGTTTATACAAGACATTGATGGTCAACCATGTTGTTCATAATCTTGAATGTTTTATTGTCGAACATAAGTGCCTTTAGGATTAGTTTGGAACTTGCATAACTCCTTATCATGTAATCTTATGGTATAGTTCTTGTCAAACATTTGGCTCAAACTTATCAAGTTATTTTCCATTGAAGAAACATATAGCACATCACCAATGATTGCTTCTTGTCCATCCTTCCTCTTGATTATTTCCTATACCCTCATATGTAATTATGTCATTATCTACACATCTACTAGACTTTCTTAGTGATTTATCAAACATGATAAACTAATCTTTGTTGCTCATTCATGAGGTTGATGTAGCATGTGTCAACTAGCTTTTATCTCATGATAAATATGTATTTTCCATTAATATGGCCTCCTCATAATTACTATTGCATGTGTGTACAAATTTTGTTTCCTCTTTGTATTTTTCATTGTACTCTTTACTCAAATAGTAGTCTCTAGCATAATGGTCAAACTTTTGGCATCAATACCATTTCACTTCCTTTAAAGCCACATTTTTCTTGAATGTCGTATTTTGAGATGCACCATTCTTGCTTGTCCTTTCTTAGATCTCGAGTTCTTTCTATCATTCCATTTCTTTTTCTTTCACTTTTTCCCTTTATCGATCTTTGAGGCATATTTATCATCTTCTTGAAGAACTTAGTTTTCAATATCTGTAAATTTCTCATAATTTCTTTGATGCAACCTTAACTCACGAGCCTCCAAGGATGCTTGCAGTTCCCTAAGTTTCATCTCAGTCAAATATCTTGATTTTTCAATTACCACAGTAATATGATCGAATTTGGCATTTAGAGCTCTTAAAACCTTCTCAACTTTCTACAATTCATTTATCTTTTTATCATAATTTCATTTGATTAGCCAACATCACCAAACACTCTTCATCTAGAAATTCTCGTATTGTTTCCTAAAAGGTTGCATTTCAACCCTCTTCGGCTTCCCATCATTTCCATACAATTTCTTAAGTGTATCCCACATACACTTAGTCGTTTCTTTTTCGATTATCTTCTCAAAGATGTTTGAGCCCACCCATTTATGGATCAAGAACATGTTTTCCCGTCTTTCTTGCTAAATTCACTATGAGCAGTCTTTTGCGCTTCAATTGCACTTCCTTCCAATGCATATAACTCATCATTCACGATTTCAAACACATTAAAATATGAATATGACTTTCATTTGTACGCACCATATATTATAGTATTCCCCTTAAAATACTGGTAGATTTGTAGGAAATTGATTAGAAGTTGTGCTTCTAGTTATCATTAATGAAAGCTTGGATCGAATAATCAATACTCTTTATACCAACTTGTTGGAATACCTTAACACACAAGGCAAGAAGCATAAAGAGGAATAGATGAAATTAGAGTGAATTAGAATGAAATTAGAGAAAGGTGAATGTTTATTAGAATGATCTCATTGGATTACAAATGATAGAAAGTATATATACAACTAAAGAATAAACTAACTAATAATTTTTCTAATTATCATAGCTATGACAGCGTACTTGTATAATAAGTCACTTACTTATGACACAATCAAACAATCACTATAGCTAAATTACACAAACAATATAAATTTTAGTAGACGAAAAATAATCACATATCTCGTATTCTAAACTTAAAGTCTACTATTAGTCCTTCTTAGTTAACAACTTGATTATTTTTAAATATAACGAGTTACAAAAGTTTGGTGATGCTGAAAAAAATTGGCCAGCATCGTCAAACTTTTAAATAATCAATTTTACAACTTACTTTAAAAACCAAAAGTATTTTATATCCAACTCTTATGGAAGTATAGCAGCAGTACTTATCACATGCAATGCTGCATGATTGGAGCAAGATAAGAGATTGATTGGTCAATAAATTAAACAGTTAATACAATGTAGTGAGGTCATGAGTAGCTAGCAAACCAACATAAAGGCTTTAGCAAAAGGAAGAAAAAAAAAACAGATAGATCAAAGTCACTCACTCCCATGCATTGCATTAATAAAGAAGAAAATAATGAACGCCACATATACATACCTTATTAACAAGGCATTGGAAAGAACTAGAGAGGGTACGTGGCATTTTCATTTCATACAGCTAATATGAATCCATAAAGTTAGGGGTCACACTCCAAAGAAAATGATGCCTTAATTAATTAATCTCTTGATTATTTTGATAAGTTTTTTTGGATAATGACTTCAATTTATGAAATTAATTGAAAAAATTAGGTTTAGATTGAGTTAGAAGCTTTCATTAATTCAATGAAGAAGATTGATTCATTTAATAAGAAATTGACTAAACTAAAATGTATTGGATTTAATTCTTGGTGTCAAGTAAGTACCTTTTTAAACAATAAATTGTGTTGATAGAGTTATATGGTACAATTAAGATCAAAAATTGAATTGAAAAAATCACCCAAATTGAATTGAACTCTTTTGATTTATTTAAAAACGAATTAAATCAAAACAAAAATTTATTTGATTTGGAGTTTTAAGCTGTACCAAATCGTTAAAAGATATTTTTTTCAAATCAAATCAATTGTTAAAAACTGAACTGTTATTTTTTTTCAGAGTTATTTTACCAAAAAAAATAAACTTGGTTATAAGATTTTTCCTTTTCAATTTTGATTTGATTTATTTGTCATTTGATTCGATTCTAGATTTATGTGTCCAACATTTTCGGTTCACTAATCAAATTTAACAGTTGAAGTGACTTTTTTGAAAATCACCTCTTTATAATATGATAAATAGTGATGACAAAATGGGTCACATCTATCAGACATGTTTGTTTTGTCAACACTTTTTTAATATGATGGGTTAAAATTTTAAATCCAAACCCTCTAATGTATCGATTTTATCTTGTTCCATTTTTTCTCCTATTTTACTGACGTCAACATTAACATAGTTTTAAACTTAAAATATGTAGTATTTAGAAATACACTCAACTCCGTCCTTATTATTTTGCGGAACGTTCAAAATTTTAACACCACCATTTTTTTTAGTACTTTTGTTAGACACAATTAAACGAGATCGATATGTTTGTTTGTCACCAATTTCCCTAAACTTCTTTAAACCCAACAAAAAAATTTTCACTAATATTAAAATAGTGAAGTACTTTTGTTAGATACAATTAAACGAGACCGATATGTTTGTTTGTCACCTGATAACTTAGTGCTCACCAATTTCCCTAAACTTCTTTAAACCCAACAAAAAGATTTTCACTAATATTAAAATAGTGAAGTACTTTTGTTAGATACAATTAAACGAGACCGATATGTTTGTTTGTCACCTGATAACTTAGTGCTCACCAATTTCCCTAAACGTCTTTAAACCCAACAAAAAGATTTTCACTAATATTTTAATTAGTCGTAATTTTTTCAATAAAAAAATAGTGAAGAAGAGATTAATGCACAGTAGGTAGCCGTATTATACAGCAATGTAGACATGCAAAGATGAAAATAGCTAGACACGTATAAGCTTGGTCAAACAAAGATTGCAGGGGACGGCACCGAATCTATTTGACTTCTAATCCTTACACTTTTCACTATCCATTTTTCCTATTTATACCATTACCATCTCTCAACCAGGACCCTACATTCATTATTTTCTTCTTCATCCTCACCTTTCTCTCTTCTCCTACAACCAAACTATAATTTGAGCAACTAGAAGAGTAATTAAGCAACTTTAATATGGGAAGAACACCTTGTTGTGATAAAAATCATGGTCTCAAGAAAGGACCATGGACTACTGAGGAGGATGAAAAACTCATTGATTACATTCAGAAACATGGTTATGGCAATTGGAGAACACTCCCAAAAAATGCTGGTATGTATACATCAACTTTATTGACACAAATGTCTCTTATAAGAAAATCGAAGAAAATAGTATATCTGATCAGTGGCGGAGCCAGGACCCTAGATATGATTCTTCTCTTATAATTTCTTTGATACATGTACTAATTGGTTACTTTTTGTATTTTTATTGAATAATAGGTTTGCAACGATGTGGTAAAAGTTGTCGTCTTCGTTGGACAAATTATCTTCGACCGGATATAAAACGTGGTCGATTTTCATTTGAAGAGGAAGAGACAATAATTCAACTTCACAGTATTCTCGGAAACAAGTAAAACCTCTTTTTTAAATATAATTTTTATATAATATTTGTTCTATATACAGATATTTATCGGAGATGGTTAAACTTTGTATTCGTATTAAATATCTATATAGATGTTAGAGATAGTTGAACCTTCCGTTCATGCTAAATATTTATACATATGTCAGACATGGTTGAACTAACTATCTCGACTTTTCATAGGTGGTCTACAATTGCATCTCGACTACCAGGAAGAACAGACAACGAAATAAAGAACTACTGGAACACGCACATTCGAAAACGGCTTTTGAGAATGGGAATCGATCCGGTAACACATAGTCCACGACTCGATTTACTAGACCTCTCTTCAATTCTATGTTCATCTCTCTATGGTTCATCATCATCATCACAAATCAACAACTTCCAAACACTCCTTACCATGCAACAACAACAACAACCATTGATGAACCCTGAGCTTCTCAAACTTGCTTCATCACTCTTCAACACCTCATCACACCAACACCAACAACAACATCAACAACAAGAGGATTATAGTAATAATCAACCTTGTAATCCCCAAACACAAAACCAATTTCCACCTTCACATTTTGTCCAATTCCAAGACCAAATCCAACAAGTACCTAGTACTAATTCAAATGTTTGTACTAATGTCTCATCTTCATTTCACAATCATTCACATTTGTTTGATCCAAATGTGAACACATATCCATCAAATTTCACCGACCATAACTCTTACAACAATCAAGATTCTGTTCCTGATATTGATTGGCTAGAAAATAATGGATTTGGTTTAAGTACTTTTAAAGAGGAAATTGATTATACCCATCAATTATCAAGCTATAATCAATACTATGGTTCTGATTATAATCATAATCAAAATCTTATGATTCATCAAACTTCAAACCAAATTCTATCAACACCATCTTCAAGTCCAACGCCGATGAACTCGAACTCGACCGGTATTATTGGGAGCAGCAATACAGAAGATGAGAAAGAAAGCTATGATAGTTGTAATAACAGAATGAAATTTGAAATTCCTTTGCATATTTTAGATTCCAATGAGTTCATGTAATCAACCAAATGGTGTTGATTATTTCACCCTTTGTTTTTGCTGGGATATATCATATATCTATGAATCCTTCTATGGTGCATGAAATTTGTAACATTCTGTTTATTTTATTATTGGTTTATAAAGTTTAAATTTCTTGCTTGAGATTTGCCTTTATTAGAAATCTTGAGATTCTAATGGAATTTTTTTTATTATCTACCTCCATTCTTAAAGTATACTAATCTCTTTGCTTGAATTGATTTAATTTGATTTTTTTATTTTTACATAGTGTTATGGAAGGTATAAGTATATTAAATTTGATAATTGATGTCTAACTGATCTTGATTTTTTAAAAATAAATTAGTAGTGATAATTTAGTAGTGATACTTGATATTAATAGGATTTGTGATTAAAAGTGTATGAACAGCTAGACAATGGTGGTTCGCGGTGGTTGAAGTGATTGTTATAGTAATAGTTAGTAGGGTGACAAATGGGCAAGTCCATTCCGTTTAGTTTAGACTCGTTCAACAAGAGTCTACAAAATAAAAGAGCGGGTGGGGCTAACATATAGTAGAGAGAATGCCTAAAATTGATACTAGCCCCACAAAAAACAAGGCGGGGTGGCTCCATTGGAAACTCCTAAAGCCTAAAAATGGCAAAAACTCATGTTTGCAATGCTAAAACCCACAAAAAATAGAATGAGATAGAGCGGATATAATAAAGGGTGCAGAGCTGAAAATTTAGTCCACTCCGCCAAAAATTGTTGATAAAACGGGTCAGAGAAGGAGGATTCGTTTTCCACCCCTAGTAGTCAATGGTTGTCAAATTGATGATCACAAGAAGATGAAGTGAAGATCATGGTGGTTCGAGTAATGGTCTGAGTGGCTAATGGTGATGGCTAATGGTGATGGTCATAATGATGGTCATATTGGTAGTTGATGATGGTTAAAATGGTAATCACATTTAGATGAAATAGTGATAGGTGGTTGTCAGAATGATGACAAATGAAGGTCTTCGATAGTCAAATTAGTGGTCGGAGACAACCGGTGGTGACATAGAGCTAAAATAAAAATAAGAATTATACAACCTATTTTAATGGTTTCAAAATTTAAGTTAAAAAAATTTCAAATTAAATAAAAGAGTCCATTCAAACACGGTTCAAATTAAATTTTAAAAAAAAATCTAAATACAAAGTTAAACTCGTGGTTAAAGGCTATCATCAACAAAAATGATTGAACTTTTAAAAAACCTTTAGCCTTATCATTGAACCTATGGCCTCTCATATCATTCTTACCATTGCTCTTTCCCAAAACTAGTCAATCAAATAAATAGACATCAAACATGTCTTTCTAAATATGAAATACTTGCATGGTAACGAACCTAAATCCATATATTTAGGAACAACCAATAAGGAAAGAGAAAATTTAAATTTATTTAAAAATTAATTTTGTTTTTTAATTGACAACATGGATGTGGGTGTGATAATAAAGGAGAAAGACAATTTTATTTTTATTATTTAACTAATAAAAAAATTATGATTGATTGTGTGTAAGTCCTGGTGTTATGATATTTTTTACATGAGAAAATTTCAAAATTAATCCATATGACACGGGGGAAAATACCTATTAACCCATTCATTTACATGACACCACCTCCAAGATTCATCCCAGTGTCCATAGGAACTACAATTTGCAAACTTCGAAAATCCCTTTACGGCCTAAGACATGCTCTAAGAGATTGGTTTCAAAAGCTACACATCTTTTTCACACAATAAGATTTTCACTCCACAAAAAGCGGGATCTCTCTCTTTACTTAAATCACTTCAACCATTATGTTATAAATTATTCTCTATGTTGATGATGTTATCATTATGGTAATTTATCTCCATTCATAAACAATTTCATCCATTGCCTTCACAAACATTTAATCTAGAAAGACCTAGGTGATCTTCACTACTTTATTGACATTCAAGTTCAAAAACTCTCTATTCATAACTCAAACCAAATATATCAATGACTATTTTCACAAAGTCATATGCTAATGTCATCCTTATGCCTACATATATGACCTCAAATACAAAAAAAAAAAAAATTCTTTGCATGATATTCTAGATTTTGATTATTCATCTCTTTATAGATCAATTATGGGAGACGCTTAGTATGTCATCTTAACTAGGTCTGAATTGGCTTTTATTGTCAACAAGGTGTCTCGATTCACTACCTCACCAAAAGAGCGTCATTGGAAAGATGTCAAACATATTCTTAGATACCCCAAAGTTACATGAACCTATGCATTAACCATTACTTTATAAAATAACCTCAATATCTCAAAAATTTATGTCGCATGATAGGGGTTAGATCCAGATGATAGGAGATCTACCAGATGTTATTGTGTTTACTTGAACAACACATTTGTCTTTTGCTCTTCTTAGAAACAGCTTGTGGTATCTAGATCAAGTATTGAAGTCAAATATTGAAGTTTTGCAATTGTCTCATTAAAAAAACTTATTACCTCGTCCCGTTAAGACAACTTAGTTAGTAGTTGCGGAGGGACATCATATGCACGCGCACGAGTTCAAACTTGCGGCATCTAACTTATTCACCTTTAAATGATGAAATTCAGTCATTTGACTATTTGGCCCCAAAAAAATGCTATTAATTAACTTAATCTCTTTTACATGAACTTAAACTCAAAACCTCTCATCCACCTATCATCCATTATGACAATATAAGTATTATCTGACTTACTTACAATCCTATTCTACCCTCTAACTCCAAATATTTTAAATTGAACCTTTACTTTATCTAAGAAAAGATTGAAGTCAAATCACTCAAAATCGTGCATATACCATCAACTAGACAATCATCTAATATTCTCAATAGACATATCTCCATCTCCATTGTTTTCAAATTTTAAACCAAATTCCAAGTTCACAATCTTTCACACATAAGCTATGGGTGCTAGATGTAAATGATGAAACCTAAATTTAAAACAATTAGACTTGTTAATGAAAGTTTCAATTGTCATGACTAACCATCCATTTTTCTATTATGAAGGTTATAACTATCAAAGTTGCCTCATTCTTAAGTTTGCTTAACCATCTATATATTTACAATATGGTAAACTAATTCAATCAAATTTTGAAAAAAGTGGACATTCTATTACTTCACTTGTTCAATAAATATATATATATATATATATATATATATATATATATATATATATATATATATATATATATATATATATATATATATATATATATATATATATATATATATATATATATATATATATATATATATATATATCAAGGACACCTGTAATGAAACAAGTGTCTTTTTTTCTCCAACATTAAATACATAAAGATAAAAACATACAAAGGATAAAGTAGTAGAGTACTAGTATGATTTGCATGGATGGGTATTGGAGTGGAAGAGGCCTTTGACTAATTGACCAGTGAATAAGACATCTTGGGATACGTGTCGTTTCTGTGTTAGAAACACCACATAATTCATCACAAAAATCTTGCGTGTTTCCTGTGTTTTTTTATTTGTTCATTTTCTCATGCACGTAGCAGTTAATGATTGGTTGTTAAACACACTGTTAAATGCATCACCATTTGGTATACGTGGGTTCAATAATGAAGGAGTGGACCCGGTTCATAGGTTTTTAAACCGGTTGACATTGAGAAAATCTTATCTACTTTGAACCGGGGAACTAATATTTGTATGTGTTCCAGGCTTCCAGCTAGGGGTGTTCGCGGTGCGGTTTGGTTCGGTTTTGAGCATAAAAGTCATCCTAACCGCGAGATAAAAATGCATGCGGTTCGGTTTGGTTCGGTTGATTTTTAATAAGTCATCCAATCCAAACCAAACCAAACCAATGCGGTTAGGATCGGTTCGGTTGATTGCGGTTTACACTATAAAATAAAAATGTACTGAAATAAAAGAAAAAAAAGAAAGAATTCAATGCCAATATAATATATGATATTATACCATACAAAAGAAATTATATCATAAGAACAGTAGAGAACTAAAAATATATTATAAATGAAATACATATATGAGACAGTAGACAATTACATATATATGTAGCTCAATAAAATACAAAAACTAAGTTGATTATGCCAAAACTTAAGTTAATAAATTAATTATTAAAATTCAAAATGTGAGGTGTGGCTTTATGCAATTAGATTTGGAAAGATAATAAATTAACTATTAATATTCAAAACTTAAGTTAAACATGCGGTTTGGTTCGGTTTGGTTCGGTTTTGTGAAATACAAACCGCAAACCAAACCGAACCGCGCGGTTCAGTCCAAAAATCATCCAAAATCATCCAAACCAAATGCGGTTTTTTGCGGTTTCGGTTTGGATTGGTTCGATTTGCGGTTTTGCTTTTGGATTGGTTCGGATACGATCACCCCTACTTCCAGCCACACAAAAATTAATAGATTAATTTATTTATATTTTCAAAATTTGCCTAACCAACATGTTTGGACATGGAGAATCAAAAACTTCCAAATGCTTAAGAGCTCCATTTCAAAGAAGCCCCAATACAAAAAGAAAAAAAAAACTCCAAAGCTCTCAGTGACTTAAAGTTGGCTCAAAAGTATTGATTTTTTTAAATTTAATTTATATTAAATTTTTTTTTTATTATTAATACAAACTTACCTTAAAATATCATCAGCCAACAAAAAATATGAGTCACAAAGTCTCAAAATAAGATAGGGCTTAAAAAAAGTATTACCTCTTTAAGAAGTCATGATTTTGTAAGAGTAACAAATATAAGAATAAAATATCCTTAATCTACAATAACAATGGTAATTACACAATACTTCTTCCATACTTTTTGTAATAGAGTAGAATCAATAAAAATTAATGTATTTGATTTAATATATATATATATATATATATATATATATATATATATATATATATATATATATATATATATATATATATATATATATATATATATATATATATATATATATATATATATATATATATATATTTATTGACTCAAATGACTCTTATAAAAAAAGGTCGAGCATAATGTTTATCTTGAGATTAAGTAATTTTCTTTAAATGAATAAGAAAATTAATATTAATTAATTTTCTTTAAATGAATAAGAAAATTGATATTGAGTGTTTTTCAAAACGATATATAATTACTGTTTAAATTGATATAAATTAAAATTGTAAATTAATGCTTACACAAAAAAAATTGTAAATTAATTCAAAAGTTTAAAAATTTATACAAAATTGAAACATGTAGAAAGTTAAATATTATTGAATGTGTTTGAATATTACTTTATAAAATTGCTCCAACAAAATTGTATTAAATCAATTCAAACTTAACCGCATCTATATATTTTAATTTTTTTATTGGTATGATATATTATATTAATTTATTATTAATTGGTTTTTATTTTAATACAATTTATTAATCTTATTATTTAATTTTAAAGTTTTATTTGTTTTATAATCTTCAAACATAATTGAGAAATGTCATTCTATAATATTAAATTTATATATATATATATATATATATATATATATATATATATATATATATATATATATATATATATATATATATATATATATATATATATATATATATATATATATATATATATATATATATATATATATATATATATTTATAAAGAGGGATATATTTACTCCGACACATCTTGATCATTTATTCTTTTCAATCTAATGGTTAAAAATGATAAGTAATTAAATGTGGAGAGAAAACTATTCCTCATTATTTATAATCATTAGATTGAAAAGAATTAATTGTTAAGATGTGAAGTAAGTTATAATAACTTACTCTTGGAGTATATATATATAATCCATTATTGTATCACATCTTAATAAAATTGTTATTAATTAAAATAGATTATAATTTATAAATGTAAATATTTAAAAATCAAATGAATCATATTGAATTAGTTTAAATGTGATATTTTTTAATATTTTTATTATAGTTTCATTATTGAATAAGATGAATTCTATTATCTATTTATTAAAAATCAATACCATAAACTCTCTAAATTGTCCTTTCACCACAAATTTTTTACACTAAAAAATGGCATTTAAGTAATTAAATAATATATTTTTTTCATTCACATCTGTTACTATAGCATGACATGTAACATTCATTTTTTTAACTTTCACTAATTAAATCACTATTAAATTACATACTCATTCTCTATCTTGATTAAATTTTTTTGAATTTCTCTCATATTTCTTTTTCCCATATTTTCTTACTTTTATTTTAATTTTTTCTTCTCTATTTATTTATAATCACTAAAACTACTAATAATCTATTTTTTATTTTAATAAAATTAAATTTTTATTTATCTCACGGTTAACTATCAATACAATATCTATTTTATTTTAATTATCCATTGTCTTAATTTGAGAGACAAAATCCTTATATATAAATATTAATTTATTTTTTTCATCTCACGATTTTTTTCTTCTTTTTGTATGATTATTTAATATAATTAATTTTATATGATTAATTTTCATTTTACAAGTAAACTATTTCAAACATTGCATTTGTATTTTATATCGCACCAAATAATTTTTTATTTTACGGTCCGTTATCAACACAATATCTATTTTATTTTCAAATATTAAAGTTTAGTTTGGTAAGACATACTTTTGAGCTTATGTCTTATAACTTATAGCTTATAAGCTCATTCATACAACAATTTATACCTGTTTAGTAACAGTCTTTTCATCACTAGCTTATAACTTATTTTACTAGCTTATAGCTTATTTTCCATACGCTATTTCAAATAGCGTTTGAGCTTATATCTTATGGCTTATCATTTTTTCTTCGTTTTTTATCCTTATTATTTTAGCATTAACTCATTTTTATCCTTTATAATATATTTTAATTTTAAATTAAATAATTATATATTAAATATCTTTTATGTCATTTTACATTTATAAGTTACTTGAACCGCTAATTTTACCAAACACTTCAATTAGCTTATCAGTTATCAGCCTCAACCATCCGCCATATGTTATAAGCTATCAGTTATCAATCATCAGTCACTAGCTATAAGCTATCAGCTATCAGCTAGTTTATCAGTCAGCCGCTATTTTTACCAAACAGATCCTAAAATTTTATTTTTTCACCATCTCACGTGTCCTTTTTGATATGGTTATTTAATATATTTGAGTTTATATAATCATTGTTCATTTATAATTAAGTCACTCATTTCAAATTTACATGTGTTTAAATATATTTTGTACAATATCAAATAAATTTACATGTGTAGTAGCATGTGTATCTTATTAGTTTTGTTTAAAAAACTAAGGCTATGTTTGGGAGTTTGGAGGGGAGGGGAGGGGAAGGCTTCCAAAAACAAAATTTTAAAAAAATATAGGAAAATATTTGACATTTTTTGAAAAATTGATTTTGTTTAGAATGATAAAAGAGTCATTATCATTACTAAATTTTTAATTTTCAGAATACTATAACAACCTAAAAGATATTTGGAAAATTTATGTAAACCCTTCAAAACCCTCCTTCAATACAATTTTTGAGTTCCCCCATTTTATGGGGTTTTTGGTGTTATGAATAAACTCAAACCCTCCAAAACCCTCCAATCCAAAATTCTTTTATCCTTTTCACCCAATTCTTCCTATTTTTCAAAGCCCTCCCATCCCTTCCCCTCCAAACTCCCAAACATAGCCTAAGGGTCATGCTATCGAGTGTCTCGAGTACATTCTTTAAAGATTCTAAATAAATAAATATATTTAAAAAAAATAAAAATACTTTAATTTCCAATGTATCAAATACATGTATTTCAAAAATACTTACTTTTTAAAGCTTTTAAAGAGTGTCCCTGAAACAGATGCGGATACAAGGTTCGGTCAGGCTGAGCACCTGTCCAGGCTCTGGCCTAATTTTTTTTTGAATTTAAGGTAATATGTATGGCAAGAAAAGGGACAAAGATTGAAACTCTTTGTTAGTGAGGACCAAAACGAAAAGTGAAATCCTGGTCAATCTCATTCTACTGCTCGAGCTCCTGAAGGAAGTAGGAACGAGTCTCTTTTATTTTAATTGTGACTATTTATATATTATATTAAATGTGAATTTGTCATTTTTAAAAATTTACTCAAATTTTTACAATTTTTCTGACTCCACCACTACTTTAAAACATTCTATTAGTATTTTTCAAAAACTAACTCAAGAAAATCAACAATTTTTTCCTTCAAAAAGACATAGTTTGGGTTTAGTTTCGGGTTTGAGTACTCTTATGCTCATTATTTTGAATGAGTCATTATTTATTAAAAAAAATATTATATATTTAAAGTGGACAAATTATGTATTTAAGAAAGTCAACAATTTTTTTCTTATAAAAAAGGGTGGAGAAAATATGACCGGTGATGGTTGGAATCTAAGAGACGAGATTTGTGTGCCGCAGCTGCCGCTCAAAAGTTTCAATTACGGACATACATAATATACATTGCTTGTTTCTACTGTTTCAACATTCTAGAAACCAAAAGATAATTTTGTTGATTTGCAAGAGAATTACAAGAGCACAAGAGGTGCTATTACAAAAAGAAATCTAGTCAAAAGCAAACAAGAACATAAAATTCATGTCCTTTTGTGTTTGGAAATGTTGCTTTACTCCAACATGCATGCATATACATACACGTAGTCTCTGTATATAATTCAGTCTGAATTGGCTATGCGCCCATACATGGTTTTTGCCACATGTGTTAATCATTTCTCATTACCAAAAAAGAAAAGACAATTCTTTTCGGTCTTCATTGTCAAAAAATAAAAAAGACACTATGTCATGTTTTCTACGCTCCTTTGTCCTATGCTCCACAGTCCACCCTCTTTCCGATAAGCTGTGTTCTTACATGAAAAGGGGAAAAACTTTAACTCTTTTGATTTTTGATGATTTGCACTGTTAATTGTGGTATAAAAATCTCAATCAAAACTTAATTAAACTCTTTTAATTTATGTTGACTGTATTTTTCATAAAAAATATTTACATTTGAGTTTTTTAAAATTTAAGTTTAATAAATATAAAACCTATAAAGCTCTGATATTCCGAACACTACAGAGACACTGACACGCGGTATTGACAATAATTTTAAAAAATAAATAAATTAAATAATAATAACAACTATCAGTATAGATATTTGACAGAGTTACAAACACGACACGTTTTTTTACAAATGTCGGTAATACATTGTATAAAATTTTTAAGATATCTTAATGAATTATCTTAGAATTGTAGTTGGGTATAATTCAACACTACAAATCAACTTGTAAAGTAATGAATGCCTTTCCTTATAAATATATGTTCATGTCAAATATTGTCTGATGTGAAACTTTTAATATGCTCACGCTCTGCACTATTGCGTTGGATGAGTGAACATAAATGGTGACTGATTTGCTAGCGAAAACCTCATATCATATGTCTTAACAAATTATAAATTGTTCTCTTATATTATCTTAAATTTATGGTTAGACTTAACTCAATTTTATAAACCGGGTTTATAAGGTGAGAATAATGTAAAGATCGCATATTATTTAATATTATTTAATATGTGACTATTAACACGGTATAAAGTATAAGACATTTAACACACATACAATGGAAGAGTTTATTAGAGTGAAAATAAACTTTGACTTATAAGATTGAAGCGGTATTTTATAGTCTATTTTTTATAATAAAGTAGGAATCACATATTTGATAAAAAATAAAGTTAACAATAGAGATACAAATAATATAATCAAGCATGTCAGTAGTGCACAAAATCAAACCAATCAAATAAATTGGGGACACCATATCCTAATAAACCCGCACAAAGAGGACACGCCCACAACAACCAGGCGAGAAAAAAACAACAAGTCAAAATCAACCACTAGACTGCTCTAATTAACATAATCATACTAACACCCATTGATCTGATACATTCTTCAGTCACAAGCACAACAGACATCCAAAGAGTGCAAGCTAGAGAGTGGAAAGATTAAGCATCTACCAAAATAAAAAGAGGGTAGATGGTCACTTAATGCACTCCTAAATACCCAGCAACCGGTGCAGGTCCCACTCATAGTCAAGCAGAAAAATGACAAAACCTGGAGCATAGGCTTTGACCCACTTCCACCCCAAACTGATAATCTAATACACCTTGACCCGACTAGGGGCTTTTCGATCAATTATGCTAATGACAGCCTTTTGGTTTTGGCTGGGGTCATGGAAGGTAGGTTTGAGAGGGTTATGCGGGGGCTTTATAGGATTTGGAAAAGTTGGGCACCATCTAAAGTTGTAGTATTCTCTTGGAAATTAATTTAGAATAGGCTGCCGACTAGGTAGAAGGCGCCAAGTTGTGTCTGGTTCAAGTTGTAACACCCTAATTGTCATTATTGATGAATATACGTGATTTTGCGGAATAATGTGTGTCATGACAATATGTTGTGGGGTAGTGGTGAAATTATATGACAATTAGAAGTAATTATTTTATTTAAATAATTTAGTTGAGATGATTTAGATTTAAAAATAATTATTTAGATTTTTATTAATAATTAAGTGGGATAATATGTGTAGAGATATTGAGGAAAAAGTAGTAATTTGCATGAGGATTAGTG
Organism: Vicia villosa; assembly: GCF_029867415.1. Lineage (NCBI taxonomy): Eukaryota > Viridiplantae > Streptophyta > Magnoliopsida > Fabales > Fabaceae > Vicia > Vicia villosa. The sequence goes on along the minus strand of NW_026704976.1, from coordinate 855,713 downwards.
AGGGTGAAGAAGGAAGAGCATATTATGGGTCTAAGGGTTATTTAAGTAAAAAGGAAGAATAGAGAGGGGAATCATATTTTTGGAAGGATCGTTGTTGCACCCCAAAATTTGTCCTCTTTATTTGAGCTATAAGTTATTAACGACGTTTATTTCGTCGTTTGAAAAGGGAAGAAAAATAATAAAGAGTTCTTGTGGTTTTAAGGAAGTGCGACGCGAAGAATGGTTTATATAGTGAAAATATGAGAAAATTCGCAAGTCTTATTCGGAAGGTGATATGAGCTGAGTTTCCGAAAGACCCCGACGGTTTCGACGATATCTACAACTTACGTGTTCGGCTCGGAAGCCAGTTCTTTGAGGAAAGTGGTCGAATTGGCAAATTACTTAGATTTTTAATGAGAAAAAGGTGCTGAATGTAAGGTTTCGGGCCTCAGAAAAATTCATATCTCATAATCCGCTTGTCGGATTCGCTCAAAAATTTAACTGGAGCTTCATGTCATCATTACCGAGATTTCATATGTTCGGACCGTCGACCAATTATGCACTGAAAATGCCCAGCATTTTGAAGAACATCGTAATCTTTCGGTAAAAAGTGTGTTTTCGAGTATGTCGCGCCAAGTTTGAAAATTCAGAACTTCTTCGATTTTTATCGTATGAAGTCCATTATGGCGGCATTTTCTCGGAAATTTCGTTAGCTTCGTTTCTTCGTCACACATGCTTGTTCATATTTTGAGCCAAAGATGGAGTTTTATCGAATTCTTTGAGCGGTACTCACAAAATTCTGCACAGTCGCGCTCGATGAATCGACGTTTCTCGTCATTCAAACGCGTGTAATTTCTTCATCGCTTATCGGATTGAGACGATTCTTACGGCTACGAGCCACAAATTTAGTCATCTTTGAGTGGGCGTTGGTCTCGTCTCGGAATTTCGCGCCGAATCGCATTTCCTCGAAAACGAGCCAAAAAAGAGATAATTAAGGGCGTTTTAGACATTTCACCACTCACACTATATAAGCCATTTTTCTTCACATTCTCTCATAACTTCATTTCACCCAAAAATATCAAAAAACACTTTCTCCCAATTCTCTCTCAATTCCCTTGGATCAAAACCACAAATTCTATAAAAACTTTCATCAATATTCATCAATTTTCTTGAAGATCAAGAACAACATGGATTGAAGATCAAGATTCCGAGTTCGAAGTTCTTCTCCTTCTCCCTACATAGCTCGCGCGCCTCTCTCTCCTCTCCCTTGGGATTCATGTTTCAACTTCGCTTCGTGTTCGCGTTCGTGTCGTGTTCGTGTTCGCGCGTCGGTTTAGATCTTCATCCGGTAAGTTTTCGGATCTTGAATTAAGTGCTTAATTGTTGATCATTATGTGAATTCGAATCTAGATTCATGTTTTGTTGTTAATTAATGTTGATTGATGATGATTGATCGGTGAATTTGCATGCTGATTAATCGAATTGATAGTGATCATGTGAATTTTGGTTAGATCTAATGATTGTTGTATACAACGGTTGATTGTTGATGATGAATTGTGACATTTGTGCTTTGGATCCATGAATTGTTTGTAGTTTTGTGTGCTTAATTGTTAAAATCCATGTATGTAACTTGTGGTGCACTCAAGGTGTTTGTACAAATGCATGTGATAACTTGTTGCTTGATAATTGTCTTGCTAAATGCTTGAATCATGACTTGAGCTTGTTGTGTAACTTGATTACTTGTGCATGTGTTAATTCTTGTGGTCTTTGTTGCATTAATGTGATCATTGGTGATGATATTCGAATGTTGAAATTGGTTGACGCATCGCACTTAGTACGATTGTTGGCATTAAGTTCATTTGATTGGTGGATTCATGGCTATCATTCATTAAGATGCTACATGACGCTTAATTGTGAAATCAATACATGCTTGGCTTTGATTGATTTAGCGCTCAATTCTTATTCACTTGTTGCTTATAATGTGCTTCCCGTCGATGTTTGGTTGTATTATGCATAAGTGTGCTTACCATTGCAAAATGCCTTGAATTTGTGCCTTGTTCCCATGAGCATTTCCTTGTGCATTGCATGTAATTTGATGCTTTTTTCATATTGATCTCAAGTTGACATGGTTTTGGATTGAGTGGTAATGGCTCCTAGGCTCTAAAATTACACAAAAATTGTTTTTTCTACAGTAGAACCCGGTTCCTAGAATGGAGGAACCGGTTCCCAGATGTTTCGTTGGTGTTTGGCATTGTTTTTTGGGCCAGGAACCGGGTTGTCCATATACAGAATCCGGTTCCCAGGTGTTTTGTTGGTGCAGGCGCTGTTTTTTGGACCAGGAACCGGGTTGTCAATTCCAGGAACCGGTTCCTGTGTGTTGTTTTTGTCTGGAACTCGGGTTGTCAATTCCAGGAACCGGTTCCTGTGTGTTGTTTTGTGCTTTATTTTCTAACTTCTATCTTACATAACTTTTTACTCGTAGCTCCGTTTTGCACGTTCTTTATATCGTTGGAAAGCTTATGAAATGTAATATCTAGCTAGATACTTGGTTTTCATTAATTTGTAGATCAATGATGTTTGTTTTCTCTTTGACGTTTCATCGTCCATTTCATGTTTATATTACTCGCCCGTTTCTTTTGGTTTATAGCAATAACGCAATTCCGATTGCGATGTTTGTTATCTCTAACTTGTGTGCTAGTGTGCAAGGCTTGTGGATAGTCACCGATCGACGCTTATTACTTGACTGTTCCGCTTTATTTGCGAGACACAATTTCATTCACTCGCATCGTGTTCTCATCTTGGAGACGTGTTCCTATTACTTTATATCTGCTTGTTTGGTTTGCTTGTTTCTCTTGCAGGTGTATTGTGATTATGCTCGACGCGCATGTCGACCTTTGTGTGCTTTCATGGCTAATCGGTGTGCTGACTATTTGCTTTTGCTTTGCTAGCTCGCTCGCGGGATTCTTAGTTTTCTTTCTCTCGTCGCTACAGTTTACGGGTCATAATCCGTTTGGTATTGATCTCGTTTCATTTTACTTTTCCTGCACTTTATCGCTTTTTCGTATCATCCTTTAACATGAGAAGTAGGACTTAGACATGCATCTGGCCAAGCCCTCGAAAGAGGCTCTGTTTTTGTTGGTGTGTTTATATTTGTGCTTTGCGGCAGGGAGTCACTGTGTAATAAGACCTAGATGGCACTCCGTTAAGTCCTCATGGAAGGCACGCGGAAAGGGTTAGCAATCAACCCCCGCCCAGTCTCATCGATTCCGTTTGGTATGCGCACGCTACGCGTTGCTTGCTTCTGAACCAGCACAAGATCTTGTTATCGAGTATGTCAAGAAAATTGTTCATGCAATCGGACCTCCGCATTTCCTATAGCTCACGTTGATCGACGTTGACGGTCGGTGTATGCACGCAGTGTTTTCCTTTTGGATCCGTGACGGCTTGGTTGCTGAGAGGGATTCGCTCCTCTTGTCTATGGCCCGATCATTTTCGCGATGTCTAATGCTTGGTTAACTCGGGTGATCCGCTCCCCTTGACTATGGCGGGACCGCTTTTCTACCACTCGGCCAATGCCGTTGGTTTTGTTTGCTTTACGAGCGGAGCTCGTTTGTGTGATACTCTTGTTTGCTTTCCCTTTCCTCGTAGGTTGCTAGTTTAGTTTAGACTTGTACCCTTTGTATGATAACATTAGGTAGCAGGCTTTCCCCTTAGCTTAGGTCTTCCTCATGCATTCTTTAAAACACAAACCACACTCTTTGATTTTCTTTTCTTAAGAGCTTGTTATTTCCGCTCCATTCCCAAGCCTAAGCCTCCAAAGGTCGAGCAGCGGGGTGTGAATGTAACTTGTTCACCTAAAAATCACAAAACAAACAGAAATTAGTTAGCCGAGCTACGGTACCTCTGATTCCTCAAAAAGGATACGTAGGCAGCGGGGTAGGGCCCGTGCGAGTATAACTCTTTCTTTTCCCCTCGCGTAACCGACTCCCTTACCCTTTTTCTCTGGTCGTGAGACCGATGTTTTGTTTTGTGGTTTGCTGGCATTCCCTTCCTTTTCAGGATAAATATGTTAGTGGCGACTCTGTTAATTTTCGCGGGTAGCGACAATCGTGTTTGGAAGAAGTGGAGGCAAGAAGGAGGAGAAAGCTAGCACTGGAAGAATCCATTGTTGGAGCTTAGGAACCTTCAATCTAAGGTAAGGGCGGGGTTCCAACTTTCTAAGGGGTTGTATAATAACGGGTATGTGTGTAAGGATCGATTGATTTGTATGTTTTTCCAATGATTAGGATACCATTGTTGCTGAGTTTGGGATGTTTGTGTGTTGTGATTGATGCCTAGGGTGTTTGAATGAATTGTCGATGATAATGCTCTGAGGTTGCAGAGATTGGATGAATCGGTGTTGATGAATTAGGGTAATATGTTATGTGTATTTGGTACTGAACCTGTAAAATAGAATAAATGATTTTGGAGTGAAAAGTGGGGTCTTGGGAAAGGCTTAAAAGTTATTTTTGTACCTTGAAACATCAGAAAACCACTTCTGTCATAGTGGAAATCGATTTCAACTTTTGAGAAATCGATTTCATGTTCGAAAATTATTAAAAATTGGATTCTAGATAGTGGAAATTAATTTCCACCTTTGGGAAATCCATTTCCTATTCGAAAATTGAGAAAACTGGCTTATGGAGTGGAGGAAATCGATTTGGTGAAAAGGGGTAATCGATTTCCTGAAAGTTTTGACAGCATTTTTGTAAAACTTCAAAAATTCATAACTTGAGTTTCGGATGTCCGTTTGACGCGCCGTTTGAACCCGTGGAAAGTTAATACAATGTATTTTCTTGTAAAAATGGTTTCAATTTTTGGAACTAAATTTAATTAGTGTGTAATGAGGTTTTGTGGTGTCAGTGTATGTTGTAATATGATGTTGGTGTTTACGTTTTCTAAAAACTTTAAAAAAAAATCAATCTTAAGTGCCGGGTGTCCGTTTTACGCGTCGTTTGAATCCATGAAAAGTTAAAATTATTTTATATCATTTAAAAATATTTTCAAACACAGTGAATGATTATTTATTAGGAACTGACGCCTTTCTGTATGTTATTGTGTCTTTTATGCTGAGATATGTACATGCTATTATATGTGATGATGGTGTATGATGTTGTTGGGCTGTATGACTTGTATGTTGCATGTATGAACAGCAGGTGGCCTGTATTGGCGTGTCGCATTGATGGATGTAAATATCAATGTGTTGTGTTTTGTTGCATGGTCATGTCGCATGCATTTCGTGTTATGGAATTTAGTCCAGTTGTTGGCCCTGATCCTAGATGGTGTGGATCGGGAGCGATGTGAGCTACATTGTTCATGATATTGGTTGGCTCTGATCCTATTTGGCATGGATTGGGAGTGATGTGAACCAAATTGTTCACGATTGGTGGCTCTGGTCCTATATGGCATGGATTAGGGAGCGAGGTGAACTTACTGTTTAGGATATTGATACCACATGCATTGAGTATGTGAGTCGGTATCAATGTATTGCATTGTTGTTAGTATGATAAACGCGTTGTGTGGTTGATGTATATTTTTTATGATAATTGTTTTTATGCGTGGGTGATTATGTGTGATTGTATAATCCATATGTGATATAATTGTTGTGGATGATCTGGATGTATGGGATGTGCAATATATGACTATGCATGATTATATTTCTATATACTTATTATTATACATTCTCTTATATTATTGTGATATCTCACCCTTATGTTAGAATGATGCTTTATACGGCATTATGCAGATAGTCATGAGTAGTTTCGAGGATGTGGAGTTTGGAAGAGGTTGCTCTTCATTTTATTCGAGTTAACGCCATTGCTATAATACGTAATATTGGGAGGTGAATGCTTAGTTATTTGTTTTTTTAATTATTTGTTTGGAGTCTTAGGTAATCTCTGTTATTTGAATAAATATTGTTTTATGCTGGATGCAAATTATTTTGATAACAAGTGTGATTCTTTTTTCGATGCGTAATAAAATTGAAATTAAGAACTGTGAAGTTTTGTTTTGGTCCATACATAATTTATGTTATGTATCTATAAATATTTGAACAGGTTTATTATGTTTTAAAAATGTGGCATCCTAATTGCGTGTTAATTATTATGAAAAATTACTCTAATTTTAAATTAATATTCTCGGGAAAATTAGGGTGTTACACTAGTAATAGGGATGGGTGTTATGTGCGTAGCACAAGTGGAGTCCGCAGATCATCTCTTTGTTTTGCGTGAGATTTCTTCATCCATCTAGTTTTTTTAGGAGGGTTGGGAAAATGGGGCCTCTGCCTCCCTCGATTTTAGGGGTTTTTGAGTTGTTTCAGAATTTTGGTCATGGGAAACAAACATTTTTAGGCTTGGTCTTGATCTGCCATTTTATGGTTTAAACTATTTGAAAAATGTGGAAAAAATATATGCTTGTTATTGGGAAAATGTGATGGTTAATCACTAAATGTCTATGATTATTAGCTTGGCATGGATGTGGGTCAATGCCCATGGTGTAGGTTTTGTCGTTTCTCTAGTTGACTGATAATGGGACCCGCTCAAGTGGATGGACAGTTAGGTGTGTGATGAGTGACGAGCTACCCTCTTTTTGTTTTGTACATGTGATTGTGTCTACATTCCTACATCTTGCTCTCTTCGGAGGTCTATTATTCTAAAGATTCAAAATATGCTACTAGAAAAAGCACATTTAACCTCGGTTGGATATGAGGTGTAACCTTGGTTTCACAAGCAAGGTAACGAAAGACATCATAAGAAGTGCACCACTTTATCTCTCGGTTTTAACTCTACTGAGAGGAAAAGGTTGCACTTGTAGTGGATTCGATTTCCATCAACTACTATTTTATTTTATTTAAAGGTGTTATTTTACCTCTCAGATATTAGAATAATCGAGGATATATATCCCTTGTTTTATTAATATTCATAGTTTTTATTTTACATTATTTTCGGTTCAATCTACGAGTACAAATATATACCAAATTTTGAATTAGATTCATCATCGTCATCATTGTCGGTGAAGATCAAATGTTGGATCTTCGTTTCATTGAATCTTGGAGAAGATCAAATGTTGGATCATCTTTTCATTGAATCTTGGAGAAGGTCAAATTTTGGATATTGCATGCATTTGTTTCTGATATATAACAAAAAAATGTTAGATAAATAAAATAAATATATTTCAGTTATATGATAAGAGATTATGTAAGAAAACCAACCTTAAACCAAAATATTTTTCTACTCTTACAATTCTTTATAGACAACTTTTCTAAACTTCTTTAAGTTTCAATATTTTCATGACAAACACTTTCATTATCAATGTTTGATATTCAAGATGTTTGTGATTCAGATATATAATGTGGTGTTAGCCTTCTGAATGGTTGTATTTTAGGTTTCACGCAGATCACTAATGTTTCTTATAGATTAATGTGGTGACAATGTCTTGAGAGTTGATACTTACTAAATAGACGACAAAGATTTGTTTAAGGATGACAAAGAAACTCAATAAGTACGCTTATGTTTACCACTATGCCAATTTTGTCTTTTAGAAGCACCCCTACGAAAGCGCTTTTAGGAAAAAGCGCTGGTATAGGTTTCGCTAAAAACAAAATTAAAAAACACGCAAAAAAGCGCTCTTATAGGGGGGGTTACGAAAGCGCTTTCAAAAAGCACTGGTAAAGGCATGGGTACGAAAGCGCTTTTCAAAAGCGCTCTTATAGGTGGGTTATGAAAGCGCTTTCAAAAGTGCTGCTATAGGGGGTGGGGTACAAGAGCGCTTTTACCCTAAAAAGCGCTGGTATAGCCATGTGTATTAAGGCGCTTTTCAAAAGCGCTTTCATAGATGTTTTAAAATTAAAATTTCTGAAAAACAAAATTAGACAGAACGCGCGTTTGCCCCTCACAAATCCCTAATTCCCTCTTTCTCTCATAGAACCCAGAATTCTGTCGTCGGAGAAGAAGACCAAGACCGTGAGCCACCGGAGAAAACCCACCGTCTTCGTTACCACTGTCTTCGTTGCCACCATTCCAAATCAGAAAACCGTGAGCCACCGGAGAAGAAGACTCAATATATCGTTTGGTTCTGTTGTTGTGGAAGAAGATTCACCATCTCAGCCACGTTAGAGGTATGTTTCTTAAGGATTCTAGTTGTTATTACTGTTGTTGTGGTTCTGTTGTCTTTGTTGTGGTTCTATTGTAGTTCAGTGTTGTTGTCAGTACTCCAGTAGTTTTATTGAAATATTGCAATGTAAACGGTCAAATTTAACACATATTGAAACAATAGGGAAATGAGGTCCATTAGCATACCTGCAATTAGTTTATAAAGCTTAACAGATCAATATGAGATACGAAGATTGCAATGTAAACGGTCAAATTTAACACAGATTCATGAATAAAATATATATTGAAGCCTTCCTGTTATCTTTTAGTTTCATGAAACAAACAAAAAATAGTGACCAAGTTAAGCATTCCAAATAGAAATTATTTTCTTCTAATAGTTTCTATGTATTATCAATAATAATATTATATAGTAAGATAACTATTTTACCGACTATTATGATATTAGCTGAAAAGCATAAAAAGCTGAGTGCTACTAATACATGTTTAGAAATTGATTTATACATGTTTAGATTTTTAAATTCTTATTGTTGTATGCGAATAGTTTATAGAATATCTTTTTTATATTTGATATGCTAATACTTATATGGTTTGAAGTTAGACTGATTTATGAAACATCTATCTTTTATGATATTATTAATAAGATGTTTTCAAGTTAGACTAATTTTTGAAATGTCTTGATAACTCTATTTTTCTAGTTATGAAATCAGAATTAACTCTAATAGTACATTTGTGCAGTATGAAAATAAAATTTGATTACTTACTAATTCTCTTCTTTCCTTTGAATTAGTAGCGTTTCCCGGCCTAGTTCGACGTACAACGCTCATTCTTCGCGTTTTCTTTAGTTCGGAAAAATCCGAGGTAAATTTCTTTCTGAAATTACTTGTATCTGCAACACAAAGTTCCACAAACATATGCACTAATTAAGTTCAACTCAACTCAACACAACTAGTAATTTTTGACATATTTCTTTGTCTTCTGCAGGTTCTTTCGTAGCTACAGGTTCATTGGCTCTTATATAGCTCCTCTGTTGAAAGGTGAGTTATTATTGATATCTTGTATTTGCTTTGTATTTGTTTTAACAGTTTACCTTGTAAAAATATTTTTCATATAATAGTGATGCTTAATCGATTATAATGCTTTTTCAATCGATTATACATATAAATTTATTTTTGTTGGATTGAAAATTAAAAGGAAAGTTAGTATTTCAAATTTCTTTCAATCGATTTTGTCTTTCTCAAATTACTGGTATTATGATGAATTTGTCTGAAATTGTGTGATTATATATGTTGCATTTTATTGCTCCGGATTCATTCCGTTTATACTTTGCGTTTTGACAGAAACGCATTATACTGACATTATGATGTCTTATAATATGATCACATGCACCTACTTTTTGTAACCACTTGATTTTAATATTTTGTTTAATGGTAAACTACAAACATAAACTATAGTGATGTTATCTACTTTCAAAGAAGAAATGAAAGAGGCTCAAGAGCTTTGCTCATTATTCCGACATGTGGAATATTCTTGATGTCAATTTCGTTAATCGTTAAGTGATGAACTTACTAACTTTGTGAATTCGCTATAGGGGTTACTTGTGAAGAGTGAAAGTTTGATCGTTTTTTGTTTAGCTTAATTAAGACATGGATAAGACATGGATGAATTCAAACCGATTGTCGAAAGAGTACGAGAAAAGGGTATGGGAAATCGTTAAATTTGCGGTTGCGCACGCCAAAGACCCGATTCGAATGCCGTGTCCTTGCATGGGTTGCTGTTATAGGGATAAGGTTGACGGGAATCAGTTGGCATCGCATTTACTACGGTTTGGAATTGATAGAAGTTATACAGTTTGGAGTTTGCATGGTGAGAAAAGTAACAGGAATGTTGAGTCGAGGTGTAAAACGAAGTATGCTTCAAACGACGATTGCACAGACACATATGATTATGATCGAGTCGAAGAGATTGCAGAAGCGCTTGAAGAAGATCTTGAGGATTGTCCCAAAATGTTTGAGAGGTTGGTAAGCGATGCAGAGAAACCGTTGTATGATGGTTGTTCAAAATTCACAAGATTGTCTGCGGTGTTAAAGTTGTACACTTAAAGGCGGACAATGGATGGTCGGATAAAAGTTTCACAGAGTTATTAGCCCTTATGAAAGATATGCTACCAGAGGATAATGTTCTTCCTAATCGAACGTATGAAGCCAAAAAGATGTTGTCCTCTATTGGCATGAGCTATGATAAGATACATGCATGTCCAAACGATTGCGTTTTGTTTCGAAACGAGTATGCAGCGTTGAATGAGTGTCCTAAATGCGGTGCCCCTCGATATAAGTAAAAATTGTCTCCGACCAAAGTCTTATGGTATTTTCCTATAATTCCGAGATTTAGACGCATGTATCGTAGTGAAACCGATTGAAGACACTTGACTTGGCATGCAGATGAAAGAATTATTGATGGAAAGTTGCGACATCCGGCAGACTCACCACAGTGGATGAAAGTTGATACTGATTATCCTGAATTTGGAAAAGAAGCAAGAAACCTTCGCTTGTCATTGTCTACTGATGGAATGAACCCGCATGGTATTCAAAGTATCTCGCATAGCACCTGGCCTGTGATTCTTATGATTTATAACCTACCTCCGTGGCTATGTATGAAGCGTAAGTACATGATGTTATCTATGCTAATTTCTGGGCCTAAACAACCAGGGAATAACATAGACGTATACTTGGCACCCTTAATCGAAGATTTAAAGTTTTTGTGGGAGAACGGTGTGGAGGTTTACGATGGGTATAGGAAAGAAAGTTTCAACTTGAGGGTGATGTTGTTTGGAACAATTAATGATTTTCCAGCATACGGAAATCTATCAGGGTACAACAATAAATGTCAAAAAGCGTGTCCTGTTTGTGAAGATGAAACCGATACGACACGATTGGATCTTTGTCAGAAGAATGTCTTTCTCGGTCATCGTAGATTCTTAAATTCTAATCATCACTACCGTGGGTGGAGAAAAGCATTCAATGGAAAGGCCGAACAACGTACAGCCCCGCCTTTTTTGACAGGTGATCAAATTTTTGAAAAGGTGAAAGATGTGAGCACTCAGTTTGGCAAGCCTTTTGCACATTCACTTGTCAAGGGTGGGTGGAAGAAGAAGTCAATTTTTTTTAAACTTCCATATTGGAAGTCGTTGTACGTAAGACATTTCCTTGATGTTATGCATATTGAAAAAAATGTATTTGACAGTGTTATAGGTACGTTACTCAATATACAAGGAAAGTCTAAGGATGGCCTTAACATAAGGAAGGACATGGTAAACATGGGAATGAGAACTGAATTGGGACCCGTGATGAAAGGAAGACGAACATATCTGCCACCTGCTGTTTACACTCTATCTAGAAAGGAGAAGAAAATATTGTGTAAGTTCCTCAGTGAAGTTAAAGTTCCAGAAGGCTACTCGTCAGATATTAGAAGACTTGTGTCCATGAAAGACCTCAAGTTAAAGAGTTTGAAGACGCATGATTGTCATGTTATAATGGAACATTTTTTACCAATAGGTATACGTTCTATTCTTCCAGAAAAAGTAAGAAGCGCAATAACTAAACTGTGTTTTTTCTTCAGGTCAATTTGCAGTAAGGTGATCGATCCCGCGATCTTACCAACATTGCAAAAAGAGATAGTTGTTACTTTATGTGATCTTGAAATGTATTTTCCTCCCTCGTTTTTTGACATAATGGTTCATCTAGTCGTTCATCTTGTGAAAGAGACACAATTGTGCGGACCAGCTTATATGAGATGGATGTACCATGCTGAATGTTATATGAAAATATTAAAAGGGTACGTGAAAAACAGAAGTCGACCGGAGGGGTGTATTGCCGAATAATACATTGTTGAAGAAGCGGTTGAGTTTTGTACTGATTTTCTGTCAAATGTTCAATCAATTGGACTCCCCAAATCTCATATTGTTGAAAAAAAAGAAGGAAAAAGGCTAATTGGAAATAAAGTTGTGACAGTATCAATGGTCGAGCGGGATCAAGCGCACTTGTATGTTCTGCACAATGAGATTGAGGTTGAGCCGTATGTTGAAATGCACAAGGTTGTTCTCCGAGATTTAAATCTGAATAGAAATGAGAATTGGATAGTAAGAGAGCACAATCGACGTTTCATTCCGTGGTTTAGGGAACATATTTATTCAAAGTATCATTCAGATCCTGCTTCAGTAACAGAAAGGTTGAGATGTTTAGCATATGGTCCAAGTATAATTGTGTTTTCTTATAGCGCATACGCAATTAATGAATACACATTTTATACCAAAGAACAGGATGATAAAAGTACTATGCAAAATAGTGGTGTTACCTTGGTAGCTAAAGCAATGCACATATCAAGTGTGAATGACTTAAATCCGAAATTTGCAAATTTGTCATATTTTGGGGTTATCGCGCGCATTTTGGTGTTTGATTACGCGAAGTTTCAGATTCCTGTATTTGGTTGCAAGTGGGTTGAAAATAATAATGGCATACGAATGGATAAGTCGGGATTTTTGCAAGTGGATCTCAATAGGGTGGGGTACAAAGATGAGCCTTTCATTCTAGCCTCTCAAGCTAAACAAGTGTTCTATGTCAATGATCCGACAAGTACGAAATGGTCTATAGTGCTTTTATCTAACAAAATAGTTGATGAAAACATTGGAGGTCAAGGTGATATTGGTGTTGGCATTGAATCTTGTACAAGAAACGATCAAAATGAGAATGAATCTTGTACTAGAAATGATCATAATGAGGGTATTTGGATCAATCCAACCGTCCGCGTTGTTAAGAGACGCGTAGAACACAATCCTACCAAGAAAAGAAAGAGACGTTAGTGAAAAAGGTTATAGTATACATATTCCGACTAATGTGCTTTATTCAATTTGTACCGATTGTTATATATTCAATTTGTATAGTTTTTTTCAATTTGTACTCCGATTGTTACAATACTTATTCAATTTTGCTGCATATTTTCGTTTTGTACAAAACTTTTGAACCATGTTTCCGTTTGTCGACTTCTTTACATGTAACTATACTATTTTGACGATTCCGGAGCTGCTCATGCACTTATCTTTATATTTCGAGACTGTTTTTTATCGGTTTTGCTTCTGCCCGTAATCAAAAGTCGGGCTTAGGGTCTGAATTTCGGAAAACCGACTTCATTTTTGCGTCCGTGATGACGTTTTACCATAGCCATGTAAATTTCGTTCAATTCCGATAACTTTCTTTTTTTGACGCTTATTCTGATTTCACCGATTTCGATCCAGATTTACTTGTACATGTATGGTTTGACTTCCATTTGACTTGTATAATTTGTTAACTTATTAATAGTGTACTAATGTGCTTTAGTTTGTTTGATACAGGTTCAATGGCTAGTAATCAAGAAAACTCACAAGATAGAGATGCTCCGGATACAAATCCTCCGCCTGATACATCATCAAAAGAAGTTGCACGAGGCATCACAATTATGAAGGGAATCGTCCGAGATAGAGACAAAGGATTAATATATAATTTGGAATGGAATTCTGAAAACCAAGCAATTGGCCCTAATTCTGCAAAGTTGACAAGCTATATTGGTACACTTGTTCGTTTGCATATTCCAGTCTCCGTAGCTAAATGGAATTTGAAAAGCAAAGAGTTGGACGAGAAAAAAAACATGATTTGGGACGAGCTTAAGGTATCATATATGGTTGTTCTTATTATCTTGACGATAATTTGTTTAAATTACTTATACTAACACACTCTATGCGTATGTTTTTTCACAGAGGTCTTTTAACATACCAGATGAGCGTAAACGCTACATACTTAGTATGGCCGGAAAAATATATAGAGGGTGGAAAGCTTTTTTAACAAACACCTATCTTAAGGATAAAGATGGAAACTTTCTTGAAGAGGCACCGGGACGGCCAAAAAAATATGAGCTCTTCATTGATGATGAAGATTGGGCTAAGTTTGTAGAGCAAAGAGATGAAGCTTTTCGGAAAAGGAGTGCCACAAATAGTGCGAGAGCATCAAAACCCGCGTATCCATACAAAAAAGGGCGTTTGGGATATGCACGCTTAGAGGAAAAAATTGTAAGTAAATAGAAATGTGTTTTAATTAATTGTCTAAATGTGTTTTAATTGATGATTTTATCATTTGTGTCAATGCATAGTTAGAGGAGATGAAAAGTGAGGAAACCTCACTTCCAGTACATGTGTTGTGGAAGGAAGCTCGTGTGGGCAAGAATCGAGTTGTCGATCCCGATGTTCAAAAAGTTTATGCTGAATGTGTAAGTATAATTGATTTTTTATATCAAATGTTTTTTATATCAAACTTTATCAAATGATCTAAGATATGAATGAACTTATCTGTGTTAATCTATCTTAAACTTTTTTTTGTAGATCATTTTTTTTAACTTAGAACATAATTTTCATACTACTAATATCTTATCAGTATAACTTTATTTTAATGGTTAATTTCTATTTTATATATACAATTTGATCAAACTTCTTTACTTTACATTTTTCGTATCGTTCAAAAAATACTACAGTACAAATAATACACCCGGGCGACAGCACGGGTCTTTGACTAGTTATTGAAATGTAAATGAACTACAGGAGATCATGTCGCAATCGGTATCCACCGGTGAGGACCATAGGAGCGTACTTAGTAGAGCACTAGATGTTCCTGAGTATCCCGGTCGGGTGAGGGGTAAAGGTCATGGTGTGACTCCAACCTCTTTCCACAATCATTCTAGGAGAAGAAATCCTACCAATGAAGAAGTGTTGCAAAAATTGCAGGAATTGCAAGCACAAGTCTCTGAATTGCAAAGAGATAAAGAGATGTATATGAGAGAAAAGTGCAATACTTCATCGGTGAAAGAAACTAGTGATAAAGCTAGTATCAACTATCAAAGAAAATTTCCCGAGGTAATTATAAATTTTTTTCCTTACAATTGTTCTATTTTATTAATGATAATGAATCTATATTTACTATTGATTTAGGGCATTTCATCTTGCCAACTATACTTATCGTCACCGTATTATCGCCTAGTTGGCAAGGGAAAAGTGCACAAAACTTTGGGAGATTTACTTCACCATAGACCGCTCCCGGATGGACACCTGAAAGTATCAGTTGATGTTGTATTAGATCATGATGCGGTGCTACCGGTACCTGACATGGTCTCAGAGACAACATTGCTGCGAGATGCAATAGGGTCATTTGTTGCATGGCCCTCGGAGCTCATTATCATTGGTGATGAGGTATATTGAAAACCATTACGAATCATTTAGTTTTCGAATGTCAATTCTGAACCGTTACGTTAATTATTTTTTACATTTTAATTTTAGACTGCTCCTACAAAACCCGCAATTAAGGGTAAAGGGATTTTATAGGAGGAGGAGTTTGTTGCATCACTAAAAGAGGTACATTTATAGTGTTAATATATAATCTGAATCTAAAACTGCATGATTTTATAATTTACCTAAGTTATATGATTTTTAGGTATCTGCTCGAGGGTCACAACAAGTGACGCAGCAGGTTTGTAGCATACTGCCCAAGGAAAAGGGTCCTCCGTAGACCGTGGCAAAAAGAGGTGCTTTTGTGCCTCGATACCGGCAGACACTCGGGACACTTGTTGATATGTCAGATTTGAAGGACGGTTGTCTCCGTGAAATTGCTATGGATGAAGCAGTCTTTGGTATTGAATTCCCCGTGCATGTTGGACTAAAAGAAATGAAAGAGGTTTTTACGCAAGACCAATTAGGCGTCAGTAATGTTCACTCATACATGCGATAATCCAAATTATTATTTAATTAGTTGTGAGATTGATCTAAATATATTATTTAATTAGCTTAACAATATATTTACACATTTCAATGAAAATAGTCTAATGTTTATTATGTTTTTATTTAAGGTTGTTGTATGACAAATGGTTGCGCGGGACTGAATTGTCAAACAGATTCTGTTTCGTGTCTTCCGCCCATTGCAGCG
Organism: Vicia villosa; assembly: GCF_029867415.1. Lineage (NCBI taxonomy): Eukaryota > Viridiplantae > Streptophyta > Magnoliopsida > Fabales > Fabaceae > Vicia > Vicia villosa. Next base: position 839,590 of record NW_026704976.1, on the reverse strand, counting down.
GACAGACAATTGCTACGGAACCGGATTCAGTTAGACAGCGCTTAGTCGATAGATTCATGAGTTCCGGCAGTACAGAAAGCCTGTGTCTCTGGGCGTATAATACCCGACCAGTGGGGCTAGTTTTTCATTCTTGGCTCATCTAATCTTTGTTTCTTTTGCGTAGCAAATCTTTCATATATACTATTGTTTTAATTTATAGAGCACACTGGTTGTTGCTTGCTATCAACCCTATAAAAGAAGTGGTATATTTTCTGAATTCGATAGATGGTGAGTGGACAAATTATCCGGCTATGAAGTCAACGATTGATACGTAAGTGAGATCATTTTAAATATTTGTGTATATTTATATATTTAATTATTTGTGAGATTGATCTAAATATATGCTTTTATATTTTTGTTAGATCAATACAAGTGTTCCGTAGTCAAAGAGACGCACAAGTATCCCGAACTAAATCAAACAACATTACTTGGATCAAAGTGCAGGTACATTACATTTTACAATTTTGCTATTAATAGTTATGCTACTTGATAAAACAAGACAACTAAAAAATCTTATTTGTTTTTCTATGTAGTGTCCGCAACAGCGAAACAGTACAGATTGTGGATACTTTGTTTTGAGGTTTATGAAAGAAATCCTTCAAACGAATCAATTAGAGATTCCAATCACGGTATGGATTTATAACTTAGGATAATTTCTTATAATTTATTACAATTTAACTAAATCATGCATATTATGTTTTTGTTATGTAGTACTTTGATGACTTCTATGCCGCTTCTTACACGAAGCTTAAGTTGGAAGAAATCAAAGAGGAATTGTGTCACTTTTACATTCAGCGACTATTCATATAGGTATGAATACAATATTGTGTGAAAAACTAAGTTTTATGAATACATTACTGTGTGTTGTGGGGACTGTTTTGAAACTTTGTGGGGACTGTTTTAATTGACCGTATTGTCCTGTTCATACTTTGCAGGACCAGGACCATGCGCTCGACGGATTTTGAGAATTTCGGGCTTATATTCTGTTGATGATTTAGTTATATATATATATATATATATATATATATATATATATATATGTATCTGTAAGTAAACATGTGATTATGCAGAGGACACGAATTTCGGGCTTATATTAATGGTGTATATATTTTATTTTGGTATATAATGGTATTTTATCCATGGTATATATATTTTATTTTGGTATATAATGGTATTTTATCCATTGTCCTACATATGGTTGAAAATATTACAGGTCGAAAATATGTTACAGGTCGAAAATATTACAGGTTGAAAATAAATTACAGGTCGAACTAGGAGGCTTAAATTACAGGTTGCACTTCAAAATACTGCGTTTAGCAACGACAGCGCTTTTAAAAACGCTCTTAAAGGCCCACCTACAAAATCGCTTTCTAACTAAAAGCGCTGCCTAAGATAAAAAAAAAAAACATAAAAAATAAAAAAATGCGCAACCTACGAAAGCGCTTCATGAAAAAGCGCTGCTATAGGGGGGTACAAGAGCGCTCTTATAGGGGGGATACGAGAGCGCTTTTCTGGATAAAAGCGCTTCTATAGGGGGGGCTACGAGAGCGTTTACAAAAGCGCTCTCGTAGCCTACGGCAGCGCAGGCTTTGGCAGCGCTTTTAAGCGCTTTAGTAGCTCAAAAAAAGCACTTTAGTAGCCCTTGACCGTTGTAGTGTACCTTCAGTTATGACTAAAAACTGAGGTAAAAAGTTTTTCTTTTTAAATAAAAAATACAATAAACTAGAGGTACTTTTATCCTCGATTTCAAAAAACACCGAGGTAATAGGTTACTTCTATTTCCAAAAAAAAAATGATGAATGAAAAAAATTTGAAGTAACATGTATTGTCTCCTTTTTCAATTTTTACCATTCATTAATTTCTTTGTGTGTTGCAATAATCATACAAAGGACTATATTCTAAACAACATTGCAGTATGATTATGAATAAATTTCTCAATGTTGTCCACTGAAGAAAGTAATATATATTATAGGAAGTTTTCTTTAATGGAAAACATTGAAAAGTTAATCCAAAATAAAAATATGTTTTCTTTTACATTAAACATTGGCAAGAGGTAGAAACAGCGACGACGACGACAACAACAACAAAAACAATACTATTATGTAAGATAGATTGTAAAAACAGAAAAATGACTTGTTAAAAGTTGGTGTAAGAAGAACAACAACAAAGAATCAAAAAAAATTTATGTCTTGCAATCCATCCCAAAAAATGATATTTACGAATATGGAGCAATTGGCCATGTGAGTTAGATTTAGGGTAAAACTTAGTGATGGAGTCCTTTTATAATAAAATTCGGGTATCTTACCCCTCGATTATTTGAAACTAACTGCATATAACTGGTTACTACATATCTTATAACTGATTACAATTGTTTCAACTATTAAATTCAACTCAGTGGTAATCGATTATAATAATTAATTACAATTAATTGATTACAACTATTCTAAAGACAATAAATACTATATCCTCTTATCGATTACCAAAATGCAGTAAACAGTTATAACATTTGAGTTATTGATATTTCACAACAAATTTTAAATTATATATATATATATATATATATATATATATATATATATATATATATATATATATATATATATATATATATATATATATATATATATATATATATATATATATATATATATATATATATATATATATATATATGTGTGTATCAAAAATAGGTGCATGCACTTTGAAATGAATTGAGATTATATTGTGAAACAACTCAATCATGTCCTTAGAAAATTGAAATACCGACATCGATTAGGGGAAAAATATATATTAATAAATTGTTAAAATTTCTATCTGTAACTTTTTTGTCTCTAAATTTCCCTCACTATTTCAGTTTTCTCTAGTAGAAATGTCTGGTTAGAAATCACCTAAATATCATAGGTGCACCTGTTTCATCACATTACAATTTGGCACTACAGCAACAAAACCAAAAGAAAGTTCCATATTTTTTTTTGTCAACTCTAAATTTTCAACCACTAACATTCAATGATTGTCTTGTTTTACATGGCCAACCTAAACTTCCAAGTCACCATCTTCATCCTTTTAACAACAACTACTTTGGATACGTTTTTCTTAATTATTGCATTTATGATTAAGCCCAGGGTTTTAAAAAAACGGTCCACGACTGTGAAAACGGCCGCGACAAAACAGTTTTCGGCAAGTGCTGATACAGATACGTTATCACCGTTTTTTATATTAAAAAATAAATTATGAGTTCACACTGCGACGACCGCAACCACACTTGTACCGACCAAAATCGCAAAAACCTTTGCGCGACCGCGACGCAACCGTTACTGTTTTTTAAAACCTGATTAAGCCTTATCCTAAGTGTATATGTATGTAAGCTATTCGTCACTTTTACGTAACCAAAAAAAAGATTGACTTTGCATGCAACAATTGATGTGTCATCAATCATCATGTGTGTACAAAAGAAGTCGCAGTTTTGGTTACAGAAAAGGTTACTGTGGGCGTATTAGGGCTTAGTCGTATTTGACTCGCATCCATCTTTGGGACAAAATATAACCTTTCACTTTCTGTCTCTCAACCGACCAAAGAAAAACTGTTTCTAAAACTTCAAAGGGTTTGAATAAGTACACACAAAAAGGATGTTCATGTCTTATTTGTCTTTGATACACTTTTCATTCTTCTTTTGTAGACTATTTTTTTGTTTCTTTATTGTGAAGAAGCTCTTTGAGGTGACATGATTTGCATAATTGATATTATGACTCATGTGAAAAAAAGTAGGCTATGCGGGCCAACTTACTCCTGTGGTATTGCGGCCAGATATGGAATAATCATAAATGGTTAAGAGTTTCGTACATCATTGAAATTTACACATTAAAAAAAAAAAATCTATTATTTTTCAAGTTCATAAAGTTTCATTTCATAAAGTTCTATGAATGAATGTGGGAGTGTTAATCACACAAAACATGATACAAATTAGGGTGTGTTTGTATAAAGGATTACTATTAATCTTGGGAATATTATTTTCTAAAATATTATTATTAGGAATTTAATTTTCATCTTTGTGTTTGATAAATAATAGGAGTATTTTGAAATATAATAAAAAAATACAAATTAATGAGTATATTAAATTCTCAAGAAAAAAAATATTCGGGTATAATTTGATAAAACTTAAAACAAACGTGAGAATATGATTTTCGACCTCATATATTTTTGGAATAAAATTTGAATCCGTGAAACAAATATACCCTTAAAAACATAGTAATTTATTCGTGTTTCATATTTATAGTGCTATTGAAATAAGAGAGAGCGGGAGACAATTGAATGAAATTATGTGTATGAATAGTACTACAAAGATTGTATTATATATTGAGTAATATTACAACTTATTGAATTAATCACATAACAAATATGCTACAGTATATTCTATTCTATTCTATTTTAGATAGGCTAAACAATATTCTATATACAAATATTAACATAATTGATTCTTAAGACTCTCCCTCAAGCTGGAGCATATATGTGATATAAGCCTAGCTTGTTACAAATGTAGCCCACTCGGTAATATCTAAAAGATTTGGTGAACATATCCAATGGCGGAGCCAGCAAAATTATAAAGCCTGGGCAAAATTTTGAAGACTGCAAATTCACATTTTTGAGACTTTTTTGAGGTGAATGTTATAATAATATCAATATCATCAAGTGACTTGAATATCTTTCGCTCGGTGCAACATACCATCAAATCATTAAACCACACGTCATTGATTTTATTGTGTAATTTAGACTTGATAATCTTCATTGCTGAAAAAACTCTTTCAACAGATATAGTCGACACCGACAATATCAAAGCTAACGCAATAAGTTTGTAAACCAATTTCAGTTTGAAAAACATCTTTTTTAATTTTAGCGTTAAATAAGTTTTTGGTCTTATAAAATACCAAAATTTGGTTTTTGGTCCCTATAAAAGCATATGACATATTTTCGTCCCTACAAAATTATTATGCATGCAGTTTTAGTCCTTATTGTTAAACTAATGTGTATTTTTAAGTGATTATTTTACAGACATGTTTAGAACGTTTTAAAAAATTCATTGAAATTTTTTTTTAAATTTAAGTCGAAATTTTAATTACTTTATCATTATCTTTTAAAATTTGAAACATTCATATTTAATTCTTCTCATTTTAAAAAATTCTTCTCAAAATTTTAGAAAATAACATAGACTAAAACTCAATGCATAAAAACTTTAAAAGAATCATTCATTGAAGAAAAAAATTTTAAAAGGATCTTTCATTGTAGGGAAATTTTTTAAGGACTAAAATTGAATGTTAATTTATTTAGGGTTAAATATGTTTTTAGGGACCAACAACATATTTAACTCATTTATTTATAGGAAAAAATATATCTAACCCTTAATTTTATTTTTTTATTTTTAAATATGAACACTAAAAAAAAATTGGACCGGACCGAGCCCGGGCAATTGCCCAAGCTGGTCGTATGCTAGAACCGCCCATGAACATATCGGTCTTCAGATTTGGTAAAATATGTGGTAATTTCTCCTGAAAGTACCTTGTTCTTTACACAATGAGAGTCTTTTTTTATTTGCTTGGTCTGTTCATGGAAAATCATATTAGATACAATATGGAGTGCCAATTAATTGTCACATATGAGTTTTTTGGTCTGAAGATCTCCCAACCTAACCTCTAAGAGTAAATTTTTAAGTCATGCAAGTTCCTTTGAGGGTGCTGCCATAACACGATATTCAACTTCACCACTATATGGTACCACTGTATTTTGTTTCTTTCTTCTTCATGAGATCATATTACCTCCAATAAGAACATAATATCTAGACGTGGATCTCCTATCCGATAGTGATCCGGTCCAGTTTGCATCTGAATAAAAATGATTTAAGCATCACCCTTACCTTCACATAATAGTCCTCCTTCTGATGCATTCTTTATAAATATATAAGAATTCGAATGATTGCATTATCACAAAGAGCGTTTAGAAATTGTGAGTGTAAGATAGTTGAGTCTACCCATAGGTCGTCGATATCTTCCTGGATCTTCCAATGGCACCCCTAAGTTGAAAGAAGCCTGACGTCGGGATCAATAGGAGTATCAATAGGACGATAAGTCAAGCGTACAGATTTCATTGAAGATGCCTAATGTATAATTGTGCTGGTTGATTGCAATGTCTGATGAGGATTTGACAACTTCAATGCCTAAGAAGTATCTGAGTGGACCCAAGTCTTTTATCTGAATTTTTTTAAAAAGTTGAGTTTTGAGACGCTGGATACCCTCTGTATCGTCTCTAGTGATAACAATGTCATCCACATAAACCATGAGAAACATGCGTCGACTGGTGGAAGAATGAAGGAAGAAAACAGGGTGGTCTGCTTCACATCTAATCATATCAGGCAGTATCAAGGCATAGCTGATGAAACCAAACCAAGCATGTGGGAATTGTTTCATCTCATGATTAAGGAGAGCGACGAAGCTGACAAACAAGTTTAGAATTGTCAGGAACAGTAAAATCTGAAGGCAGGTCTATATAAACTTCCTCTTCCGATTCTCCATGTAAAAAGGCATTTAATGTCCAATATTTGATGAAGAGGACAATTATGAATGACACCCATTTATAAGAAAGAGGAAGAATAAAATGAACTTGGCCACTGGAGAAAAAGTGTCACCATAATCAAGATCAAAAATCTGTGTGTATCCTTTGGCTACCAAACAAGTTTTGAAACGATTGGTATAACCATTTGGTCCAACTTTCACTATATAAACCCATTGAAATCCCCCTGTAGTTTTGTCTAAAGGTAAAGTAACAATGTCCCAAGTGTTATTTGAATGTAATGCAACCATTTCTTCCACCATCTCCTGATGCTAATTGAGATTAGTCATAGCTTCATCTGTAGACTTGTGAATAGACATAAAATCCAAAGCGCAAACAAAAGAAACATAGGATGTAGGGAAACAATCATAATTTAAAACACAAACATATTTAAGATTAAGATGATTTGATCTCATACCTTTTTCGTAATTCTATGGGAAGGTCAAGTTCAGGTGACGTAATTGGAGGAGCAGTTGGAACAGGAGATGGTGTTGGTGGATCAATATCATCTCTTACCTCTGATGGACGGGATGTCTGTCGCTAGTAAACCTACAATGAAGGTGTAGGGGTTGCAATGGATGTGGGATGATGTAAGGGAAATCTAAAATATCTAAAGTAAAATTCTCATATGTTGACACAAAGGCAAAAAATAATGGGGAAATTTCAAATAATGTTACATCTATGGAAACAATGTATCATTGAATATCTTTTTTGTATACATGAGTAGCCTAGAAAAATACATTTGAGAGCTTTGATAGAAATTTTGTCTTTACCAGGACTGGGGTCATGAACAAAGCATATGCAACCAAATATGCGGAGAGGAAGGGGGTAGATATCATATTACGGGCTAGGTCGGAGCATACGATTCGGTCTATGGAGGTGATGTATCGGGAAGCCGTTGGAATTTGTGGCAACATCGCGATGGTGACCAAAGAAAGGTGGAAAATTGATGCCAGAATGTAGAACTGGCAATGAACTGAACAAACTTGAAAATAGTTTGAAATTCGATTCGAAAATTAAATCGTTGAACTAGGTTCATGAACCAGATGAGCTGAATATGAGCTAAAAACTAAGTTCGTTAACTAAATGAGTTGAACTTGAACTATACATAGCTTGACTTGTTAGGTTCATGAGTCAACTCAAGTATATATGAGATAGATTATATTGTCTTTAAGAGTAGGTTTAAAGATTTGCTCCAAATCTTAGTCCCATATTTTCTTTTAGTCTAACGATTTTAATTAATAATATATATTCTCGAGTGAGCAAAATATTTCTACAAATAATTATACAAATAATATCAACATCGTATAAATTCCAATCTAATAACTTTGATTTTATTTTTATTTAAAAAACTATTAATTTAAAATGTCAAATAAATATATATATATATATATATATATATATATATATATATATATATATATATATATATATATATATATATATATATATATATATATATATATATATATATATATAATAGACTTTAAAAATTACTTTTAAGTCCGTGAAACAAGCGAGTTGAATCTAACGAGATGAACGTAACGAGTTGAACAGAGTTGTTCGTGAACTTCTATCTAGTCGAGTTTGAGCTGAAAAAAGTTCGTGATGAACTCAAAATCAAACTCGAACTCGGCCAATTCTTAACAAGTCGAGTTTGAGCTGAATAGGCTATGATAGTGGATCATGACAGTGGATCAACCGGGGTAAAATACAATAAATAGTTGACTTTCAATAGGCTATGATACCATATTGAAATAAAAAGAGAGTTATGGACATTTGAATGAAATTGTGTGTCTGAATAACAGTACGGAGATTGTATTATATAGTGAGATTTACAACTTATTGAATTAATTTCATAGGAAATGTGCTACGGTATATTCTATTCTAGATAAGCTAAAGAATATTCTATGGAATATTCTATATACACATATTAACATAATTAATTTTTAACAAATGTCACTAACTGAAACAACTATTTGCATGAAAACACGTTCAATGAGAAAATGTACATGTTTGTTAGAGAAATGAGAAATATCACGAAGGAGGCAAGATCATGCCAATTGTTGGACGCCATATACTCTCTATAACAAGAAGAATTACACAATATTCACAAGGATAGACGAGTAAGACTATAATCTATAAACCACTATATTTTAGCCATTAAAACTAATGTTTGCCTATAAATATCATTGATAATTTATTTTATGTGTTATATTTAATTCCTTGATAGTTTAATTCATCGCTTATATTTTAGGTGTTTAGAGGTATTTTACTATATTTTTTAATAATTTATTATTTTTAGTAGTGAACACAGTAGGTGCTCTTTCTTCTAGATTTTACTTTGTTTTTAGTACATAGGATTATCAAATATGTCAAGATTGCCACGACAGTCACATGAGATCAATTCCCAATAGATTTTAAGGCAGAAGAAGCTAGTTATGTGTGGAATTCATAGTGTTGTTAAATGAGTCGGCCCTACTCAACCCGCTTTTGTTCGGGGGGCAAAAACATATAAATGCACTGAAGTGGGTCATCCCGATTGCTTCATGGATTACTAAAAATGAGTCTGACATAATTTCTAATGGATCATGTGGCCCAATGGGTCCGCTCGACCTGTATTTTAATATTATAATTATAATTTTATAAAAAAAATGCAATTATAAAAAGCTACATAACATAAGTAGAGAGTAATTATAAACATATATAAATGATGTTTAGAATATTCATCAAATCAACGTTCATATGTATGAATACCACAATAACATCTATGTAAAAGTACAGATTAATTGAATATTATCTCCAAAACTCATCAAACTTTTTCTTCACCTCAAATTATTTCTTTGATCACATCATCTTGATGATCGCGACTTTACATGTCTATTAATCGGGAGACTGCAAGTGCACAGTCGTGTCGTGTAGTTTTAAAAGATATCGAATCCACAGGGACTATGAATCGATCTACCGTTATCTAAGGTCACTATGTAAAGCTATGGCTAGTGATATTTCAATTGTTTTGTAAGGGGAAACTAAAATCTTAAATCTAGATAATATATTGATGCGCTGATATCGGTATGTAATTCGTCTAACTTAGGTGATCCGAAGTTCCATTGGCCAGGTTCTTTATCAAATCAAAAATCTTTATTAAATATGTTCGTTTAAAAGTCCTCCTCTCAAACTCTCACTCTATTGACTTAAACTACGATCCTAACTCATAATGTACGCTCTCGATGTCCCATCAAATTTAGAAACGCTTTTTGAAAACAACAAAATTAATAAAATTCCTTTTTCATGTAAATATTATCTACTTAAAAACCCTTGTCTCAAATTCTTGCTATATTGACTTAGATTATGCTAATATTCCCTAACGTACGCTCTCGCTGTTCCACCGAGTTTAAAAACACTTTTTGAAAATAAATAAATATCTAATTAGTTTTAATACGCTCTCGCTGTCCTTAAACCTAATGCCTAGTATCCACTATCTAGTTTTAAATCTCAAACTCTTGCTCTATTGATTTTAAACCTTAGTCTGTTTTTACTCTCGTAACAAACATTTAATATTGTCAATTGGATACTAAACCAGAAAAAGGTGATTTTTACTAAAACATTATTTCGGCCAATTTATCTCAGATCCCTTTAGTTAGATTAATTTACATACCGATATCTAGGTAATTTAGCCAAACATACTTTTTAAATTAAACATGCATAAACGATTTAGGTTTATAATTTCAGGTATATTCATTGGGCATACAATAAATGATCATGCAATAGTCGGACTATAAATAAATACTATAAATAAGAAACCTGAAATACTGAAATTAAATTTGAATCTTCGAGTACGGGAACTCTCCACCACATGTCGGTTGGATTGCTCTTCAATTAATTATTCAGCGGAAAAATAAAGCAAGGAATAAAAAAAACTTAAATCTAACGTAAGGTTAGACCAGTTAAAGGTTCACAACAATTTCTGGTGTAGAAATTGTTGTAAGAAAAGGTAAAATGAAAGTAGGAAATAAGTGCAGGAATTAAAATGGCTGAATGGAAAAATAAGAAAGCTTAAAACTCAAATGCTGATTCTTGCTCAAAAACTCGGACCTGTTTACTGAAGCTTTAGTCTTCTTTTTATAGTCTTAGTGGCAACGACTCCTTTCTTCTCACGTCCCCATATTTTCCTCCTCAAATCTCGTAACTCAATTTGACTTGGCAACATAAAAATAGGAGACGTGTGTCCTAGGGTTTTAAAGTGGTGCTTGAAGAAGTCTTGAGACGGGCGTCTGAAATGGGAAAGAGTGGGGACGGCCGTCTCCCACTTTCATGACGTGGCCCTTTCTTCCTTGGTCCTTGGAGACGTGCGTCTCCCATGTGTTGGGCCTTGGAGGCGGGCGCCTCCACTTGTGTGAGGTAGGAGCTTCAGCTCCTTCGTGGGCTGGCCTTCACATTTCATTTTCTGTCTTGCACCTCCATTTTGTTCCTTCACTTCCTCTTCTCTTGTTCAATTGCTTCTCGATCGATTATTTCATCATTTCTTCTTCTTTTGGCGAATACTTCTTGCATGGACATAATACCTGAAACAAAGAAAAATACTAGCATAATACTAAAATAAAGTAATTTAAATGAATGTATGTACTAACATAATTTATGAAAATTAAATCAAATATACTATTTAAATTCGTGTTATCACGTGAAAACACATCTTTATCTTGTTTAACTTTTCTTTTCATATAAGAACACCCATATGCAATCATATCTTAACTCGATATTTTTTCTCCAAAATTAAATTAAATCATCTTATAGATTCATTTTAATGGGTCGGCCTAAATTCCGTTTAGGCCCAGTCCAACGCATGAGAACATAGGTCCCATGAACGGAGTCAAAAAAATAATGTCGTGTTTTTTTAAGATTTTTTACGGTCCAACCCACATTAAAATATAAGACCGGTGGATCGGTTCGATTGGTCGAATCCATTTTGATAGCTCTAATGAACTAAAAAAATATTTGTAGAGAATAATTTATAAAAAGAAGTTAGAAGTTAATGGACAGGGATAAACACAAAGCTAGTTTCGAAAATTTGCAATAAGTCTTGCTAAAGCTGGGCTGCATCATAGTCACAAGTCATCTTCTATTTGAATTGGAACATTTGGAAAAATTAAATTTAAGAATTTAAAACCAAATCAAATTAGCTGAAAAAAAAAAGACTTCTCAAACTAAACAAATTGTTGGAGATAAAGTTGATGACAATACATGTTGTATTGTATCGTACAAATTAAATTGTCTACCTTAAAAGCAATTTACCTCTCTGTTTTTTTATGCATTATTTTATAGTTTTTATATTTATTAAGAAAAGCAAAAAAAAATATTTTTTATATTATTATTTCTCTTTTCCTATAATATATTTACTTATTTATTATTTCATTTTATATATTCCTCTTCCAACAAATATAAATATAAATATTTTTATATAAAAAAAAATCTACAACTAGAAAGATGGTGTATCATTAATGAAATGCATACTGCCAGAATTATATGGGCCGTCTGTACCCCTTGGGCTGTGTGTGCCTCATGGGCCGTCTGTGCTTAGTGCTAGAATTGTACCTCCAACTTGCAATTTGTACCTCTGCTAAGAAACTTCTAAATTCATTGTTATACTATGTCATTTTAAAAATATATTCAGTCAAATTTCGAAAAATCCTCCACCAAATTTTGGAAAACTCAAAATTTTACTTTGTTGAAACAATTATATTTTCATGATATTAAAATTCAACTTCAATAAAAACCTTTCAATTCCAACAAAATTGAATTAAAATTTTTCGAAGCTTATTTTTCATTCTAGAAAAGTGAAGTTTTGAGCTAATCCAAATTGATTAAAAAAATTTGTGGCAGCTTTGTTTGGGGCAGAACTAAATTTAATTCAGTTTGGTGTTAATATTATTTTTACTCAAAATTCTATTTTTTAAAAGAATAAATAAATAAATTTTCAAAAATTGACAAGTCAACATGTAATATGTACACACTTTTGATTGTTTGACACACGTTAGCGCGTGTTGTTAGTTGTTTGGATAAGTCTCCATTCTCTACTTATTAAAATTTTCGAAGATCCTTCTACTTTTTCTACTCGTTGAACTTTCCGCGCTCTTTTTACTTTTTCTGCTCATACAACTTTTCAAGTATTTCTTTTCTGTCTTTATAAGTTTTTTTCGTGGAGAAGAATCCATTTTAGAGAAATCTCTAAAGAGATGATTCATTTTTGAGAAATTTTTTATTATTAGAGAAAATTATTATGAGTAGTCTATGTACCATATTTTTGGGTGTAAATCTAGAACAAATCCTATAGTAAAAGTAGGGCATCGAACAGTAGTGGAGCTAGAAATTTTAGACAGTCTAGGCAAAAACCTTATACCATTTATTATTCATCTGTTTTAATTTTCACACCTTATTCTTACTAATTTTGCCCATAATTTTACCCCTGATTTTATCTAAAAATCCACTATTAAATTGGGGAGAGTACAAAGAAAATAGGGGTTGAGCCCGGGCCTCCGCCCCTAGCACCGAACAATATAATTGGGTAGTTTTATCTTAGGGACTTCATGGTTGACAGTCTTCTTGCACAATTTTAAGCAGTACCACAAAACATGTTAAAGAGAGCGACATAGTACGCGACTGATCTCAACAATATCTTTGGTGACATAAACCTTTTTTCAAATTATTTTATAACAAAAACTCCAATTTTAAGACCTTGTCTACGAAAGATATTATTGGTTCGGGTTTAGCTATTTTCAATTTCAAAAAACCTTTTGAATTTATTTTTTAACAATAAAAATGTTTAACATTGTCTTGACTAAAGACACGTTTATCATGGACAAAATAATTGAAGAAGACAAAAAGGATAAAAGACTAAATAATTAAGTTTATTGCTTGAGAATTACTATCTCTATATAAAAAAAAAATCTGAATAGGCATGTTTATTATTTATATGATTACTATAGTTCCTACAACACTAACAAAGAAATTTGTAATGAACATTTGCAACAAATAAATGATTTCAAAAATTCTTCAAAGCATACAAATGATTTTTCTCTAGAGAGTATGAAAATTCACCTTCATATTTAAGAGTGATCTTGAAAACAAGATAAAAAAAGAAGTGTTATTTGTTTCAAACAATCGAAATAGATCCATATGTATTGTTCTGAAGTCAACCCATAAACTTCTAAAGTATTAGAACCATGATTTAAGTAAGAACATCAACAACCACAACAAAAATGGCAACTATTACTTGGGTCAACCTGCTAAGCAATAACCAATACATATAAGTTTCAGTTGTGAAAAACCAAGTTGTATGGCATGCAAGTGCATGGACATCCAAGTGTTTCTTTGTTTGGTTACCCGATTGAAAAAGAATTTTATTTATATGATTACTAAAATAAACCTTATTGGTTAATTAGATGGAATGTGGATTAACATTGGTGTCTCTTACCATGTCACTTATGAACATATTATGTTCAAAACATGCATGACTATTAAAGATAAGAAATGGTTGTTGGGAGATGCTCACACCACTTATGTTGATGGAAATGGAGATGTGGATCTCAAGTTCACCTCGAGAAAGACTTTGATTCGCGAAAACGTTATAATAACTCCACAGATTAACAAGATTTTGTTTCCAAGTTTCTCTTAAATGAGGCAGAGTTTACACAGTCTATAGAGACATATTTAAACATCATTGCGAAAAATGGTGTTTTTGTTGAAAAGGGTATATCACTTATTGTGGTTCCATGTCCCGAGCAGGTACATTTGGTTTTGATGATGAAAAAGAAATTAAAGAAAAATCATAAAATTATCAAACAAATATTAAATATGAATCAAATAAAAAATTAAGGTTTCTGGTGATTATTGCAAAATAGTCAAAAGCTAAAAAAATTCACCTAGAAACAAAACCAAATGTGAAAAGCTCATTTGTGAATCTTGCTCTATCTGTTTATTTATTTTCTTATAGGATCAAATGTAAAATCTCTCTCTCTCTCTCTCTCTCTCTCTCTCTCTCTCTCTCTCTCTCTCTCTCTCTCCCTCTCCCTCTCTCTCTCTCTCTCACACACACACACACACACACTTAAAACATCTTTTAAAACTTCTTGATTTGGTCAAATCCTTTTAAAATGGAATCTTAATTGATTATGAAGCGAAAATTCGTCCTCTAAACGATTACGATACTTTCCTATTGGATTATTGGGTGAAATCGTCCAGTAATCAATTAAGGAAGACTTCTAATCAATTATGGTCCAAATCCACCCAAATATTTCCTATTTTTCTAGGTCATAATCGATTATGGCCACAGTCTAATCGATTATGGTGTGGATTTGACCCAAAAATATTTCCTTTCTTTACCAAATTTGCTTAATGTAAAAGAACCTGTGCTCAGTAGAAAAGACAAAAAAATATTAATAATCTCTTTTATACTCACTACCTTGTTATTCTAAATTTCATATTAGTTAAAATACTATTTACTGTTGAAAGATCAAATACTTAAGTAGAGTTATTTTGTCTAAATTGTTGTTGATTTGTAACTATAATTAAGAAAGGGATGTTTTCTTGATTATGATATTGTGGTATAAAGGTTTCAAGTTAATCATGAGATAAAAGTTTGGTGTAACACGCTTGTGGGTTAGTCTTGTTGTAAAAGCTCAACAATAGTAGAAATCTCAATGGTCACTCTTTGGGAATTGAACGTAGGCCTCGTGGTCTTGGATCATATCAAGTTAAAATCCAATGTGTTCTTCTCTGACATCTTATCTATTTACTTTTATATCCTTATTTTATTGTAAATCTCTTCATCGTTTGCCCAATCATGTAAATAAATGCACAATCTCGAACATGAGTGACTTAAGATTAATTCCAAAATTATTTTTTAATGATATAGAAAATATGATTTCTATAGTCAAACTAAAATAACTAAAAATCACATAAATGAGTTGTTTAACTAGGAACGGAAAATATTGTTTTATCACTTTTATTGATGATTGCTCTGACTATACTGATGTATATCTAATGAAAAATAAAAGTGAAGCGCTTGGCATGTATAAAATGTTTGTAACATAAACTGAAAAATCAATTCAGTAGAAAAATGCATGGAATTGAGTTTTCGTATACGTAATATGAATTTAACTTGTTTATTGAATATTATAAAATGCATGGAATTGTACATGGAACAACTACATAATATTCTCCTTAAATGGATGGTAAAGTTGAAAGAAATAATAAAACATTAATTGAATTGGTTGTTGCTATTATGTTGAATTCTGGTGATGCTTCTCAATGGTGGGGGAAATATTATTGATTATTTTCTATGTGCTGAAAATAGTTCCAAAATCGAAAAGAAATGCCCAACCTTATAAAATTATGAAGAGAGGAATACCCAACTTGTCTTATTTTCAAACATGGTTTCTTGGCTTATGCTAGGATCCCACACTTTAAGCGAGTTAAACTCACAAGTAAAGCCTATGGATGGGTAATCTTTGGGTATACCTTAAACATCAAAGAATACATGATGTATGGCATGAACATTAACATGTTTATAACTTCAAACAATGATGAATTTCAGGAAACTAAACTCCCTTTAAAATAAATAATAGTGGGGCACTAGAATAAGTCACATTCATATGATCAGGATTAATGAAAGGAATGAACATGAAAAAATGGAACATAGAGTAAATAAGCGTACAATAGTTTCTAGAGATTATGGATCCCAGTACGTAGTCTATATATTAGAGGAGTATCTGACAAACCTCTAAGAAGTTATGTCTTTTCTGGATGCACAATTATGGTAAGAGGTCATAAATTATGAGGTGGATTCTCTAGAATCTAACATGACCATACACTTAACAGACTTACCTCCATATTGAAAATTTATAGATTGTAAATGGACATAAAAAAAATCTAAAACATGATGGAACTGTTGAGAAATACAAATCTCCCTTTGTAGAAAATTTTACCCAAATAACTCACATTTTCAAAACAAAAAAAAAAATCTCAAACTAACCCATGTTTCAGAAAAATTCTCAATCTACCCCCACTTTCAAACAAAAAAATTGGATTTAAGAGGTGGCGCCAATTAGATTGACACCTGGACATGGTGTTGTTAACCCAATTGGCGCATGCGTGTATTATTTCAATGGTGGCGCCAATTCTATTGGCACCAATGTGTATAACACAATACACACTGGTCAAATGGCATTTGATGAAGTTTTTGGAGACTACTATCTAACAATCTTAAATGATGGTGTCTGATCAAAGAAGTTATCTAAATCCTCGACAATTAGAATAGTCAAGTTCCAAATGAAGTGCTAAATAAATGTTAAACCAAGCATGGGAACTTTTAGCGTCAAAGTTATGAAAGAGAGGAGGTGTGAAAGCATGTCTAGTCATATACTTAACGCATGTGTGAGTGCTTAATTTAATGTAAAGGTATAAGAATAATTCTAAATATACTAAGTTATCCCTATATCTTTCTTTCTCTCTCTCTCTCTCTCTCTCTCTCTCTCTCTCTCTCTCTCTCTCTCTCCATATATATATATATATATATATATATATATTTCTCTCTCTCCATCTCTCTCTCTCTCTCGTCCTCTCCCCCCCTCACACGCACACACATAAATATGTTTTTAAGCCTCTATCATTTAATAAAATATCTGAAAAAATATTTTTATACGCACACTTAATTGATTATTGACTTATTTAATCACTTAGGAGTGCCTTTTACATTGGTTATTCTATTTACACATTAAGGTTAATAGATTAACTTTTAATGTCTCTAAATCAATGATACTAAGGAAATTCTCTCTCTATCTCTCACTCTCACGCCCTCTCTCTCTCTCTCACACACACACATATATGTTTTGAAGCCTTTCTTATTTGATAAAATGCCTGAAAATATTTTTTATGTTCACTCAATTGAGTACAAAGTTGTTTAATCAATTAGGAGTGTCTTCTACACTAGTTATTAACACATTAAGGTTAATTTATTAACTAAATTTTAATGTCTCCAAGTTGATTAAGAATGAATTTAGCCCATTAGTAATAGCGCAATTCAAAAACCTTCCATATTTTGCTTATCTACTCGATTACATCTAGAGTTAACCAGTTAGAACTTTAAAAATATCCATGGATAATTTCCTTTTTAGACAATTCTTCTCCTATAAATAAAGGGTCTCTCCTCATTCAATTATACACTAGTTATTGAAATTGAAACTATTCTATTTCATATTCTACCCACTTCTTCTCTATTTTCTTATTCTCCATCGAAGTTTCCTTACTGTCTAGAGAGTGAAAAATAACGATGAGATTCTTGTACTGGTGATATGCATATCTTATGCTTTAATCAAAAGAGTGTTGTCTTTTGTGTAATATCTTTAAGAGAAGTTGTTGTTTGGTACTTGATAGTATACTGTTAAAATATTTGTTTAATTCTTCAAATCAACCTGTGGAAAACTATAACACCTCAAATTTACCCGGTAATTATAAGCAAAAATCAGAGTATTTTAAAAACTTTCAACATACAATGGGATGTCACATTTCAACTTCAAACAACAAACAACATGTAATTCATTTAACGATGATACATAGTATTCAGAAACACAACTTTATTCAACTAAATCCAACTTCGACTTATAATTTATAATCAACTTGAAGGATAGAAAAACACTTAGAAAGGGGGGGATTGAATAAGTGTGACTTCAAAAACTTATAAGATAAAAACAATGAACACAATTATTTTTATTCTGGTTCGTTGTTAACGAAACTACTCCAGTCCACCCCCTTAGAGTGATTTACCTCAACTGAGGATTTAATCCACTAATCCAACTGATTACAATGGTTATCCACTTAGAAAACTTCTAAGTCTTCTAGAGTATACAAATCACAACTTGATCACTCTAGGAAATCTTCTAGAGTCTACAGATCACAACTTGATCACTCTAGAAACCTTTTACAAACAATGTAAAATAATGTTTACAAGAGTTTAGCTTGCTTCTAATAAAGCTGTAATCACAACTGTGATATTTCTCTTAAGTTCTAAGCTTAACACTCACTAAATATTACAAGAGTTTGTGAGGTTGAAGATGAAGTTCGTGAGATTTGATTTTGACAGCGTTTCAGTATTTTGCACAAGTATTCTCTATTGCTACTTCTGATCAGAACTTCTATTTATAGGCGCTGAGAGGAAATGACCGTTGGGAGCATTTAATGCTTTGCGTGAATAGTACAGCTCTGCATTTAATGTTTCACACTTTTGGCAACTACCTCGAGCCTTGCTTTTCCTGCTTTTACTGACTTTGCCTTTTGTAGCTTCTAACGTTCCTTTTGTTAGTCAGAGATTAGATGTTTCAGCCTTTCATCTTGTACTTTATTCTGGACTCAGATTTTGTATACAACAACGTTTGAATCTCAGAGTCAACAGCTTGGTGCAGAGCATCTTCTTGTCTTCTGACTTTGAAGAGCTTTAGCGTGATACCATTCAGAACTTCAGTGCTTCTGCTTCTGACTTCGTTCTTCTGATGCTTTCAGTTCATGTTCTGATTCTGCTTGATCATCTTCTGATGTCTTGCCAGAGCATGTTCTGATGAAGCCATCCAGAACTTCCAGAGTTAGTTGCTTCTGAGCGCTGATTTGTGCATACTCTATGTATATTTCCTAAAATGGAAAATGCAAAGGATTAGAGTACCACATTATCTTATACAAAATTCATATATAATGTTATTATCAAAACACAGAATATTGATCAGAACAAATCTTGTTCTAACAATCTCCCCCTTTTTGATGATGACAAAAACATATATAATTGATATGAATTTGTATCCAGAATATCAGATGAACAAAGACAATTACACAGTTATAGCATAAGCATATAATCAGAGTGTGTGAATATGTCACCCCCTGAGATTAACAATCTCCCTCTGAAATTAATACTAGAATAATTTATAAATAAAAGACTTCCCTAAGTATTTTTCCATTTCAGTTGAGACTTTCACGTAGAATAGAACTTCAGAATATTCAGAGCTTCTCTTCAGAGCTTCCTTTGGACAGCTGCAGAGCTTTGAATTTCTCTTTGTAATCAATTGAATCAGAGCATACTTGATTGTATCATAGCATACTTCTTGATTGTATCTGAGCATTCTTCTTGCTTCTGATCTCAGCATTTCTCGCTTCTGGATTTGAAACTTCAGAGCACTCAGCTTGCTTCAAATCTTCAGGAGCTTTAGAATTGCTTTTCCTCATGTATTTGCTTCTCTCTCTGAGTTTTTCAAAATATCTCATTCCTGCAAAAAACTATCAAAGACAGAAAAACTTGCAAATAATGTTAGGAAATGTTGAGACTTAATCCCAACAACTGATATAGTAAACCAAATCAATTAACACATTTCTCCCCCCTTTTGTCATAACATCAAAAAGCATAAAGATTCAGATGAAGAAAACACACAGAGTGAAGAAAGAACAGATAATTTTTCATTGATAAACATAAGAAGATAAGGGTACAAAAGCAGATGCAGAAAACAAGAAAACACACTAAGACGCAAGACAGACTACGACTGGCTAAGCCTAGAAGCTAAGACGGCCAGAAGGTTCTTAATCTCAGCAGTGTCTTCAACTTGCTTCTTGGTAGCTTCCTTCTGAATCTTCATGAAGGATTTGAACTTATCATTCGTATCCTCTTGCTTGTCCAGACGAAGAGCCAAGGTAGCTTGATTCTGTTGGAGCTCCTTCAAAGTGTTTGTCAGCACAGAAGGACCAGCAAAAGTAGCATCAAAGCTATTGTCCATAGCAGGAGGATTGTTTGCAGCATCAGCTTCAACCATAAGAATATCTCCTTGATTTTCCTCAATAGGAATTTCCGTAGCAGGATGTTCTAAGCCTTCAAGAATTGCATCTAGATTTTTTGGAGGTGTTGGAATCACAGGTTCTGGAGGGTATTCAACTTCTGGATATACCATATTTGGTGCTTTATCAGAGGGATTCTCCCTAAGCCAATTGAATAAGAACTAAAAGTCTTCAGTCAAAACCTTGTATGGATGTGGCTCTCATACAACAATTGCCAGAGGATTCTCTTCTTCTGCAAGCTCATCAACAAACTCCTTCTCTTCAAGAGGCTTCCAGCTGGTGATGGGATGGTAGTATCTTCCATCATCATACTCCAGACGGAATCCAGAAGGACCAGGAGCAGCAGCTAAGCACTCTTTCTGAAGATCCAGAAAGTCATATTGAATCTCCCTACCAACGGTTCTCCAGATCTTGCCAGCAGCAACATGATCCAGTTTGGCATCATGTGCAACCTTTAGAGCATCTAAGCCTGTTCTGACCTTAAGAGTTAATAATTTAAAAAGTGTATCAACAGAAGGTCTAGGAGGTGATGTTCTTGGAGGAGGGTTAGGTATTTGGAGATGGAGAGAGGAGATTGGCTTATCTGGGTAAGATAGGGCATATGATTGAGGAACTCTGTCCAAAACAAATTCTGTTTCAGAAGAGGGTGTTTGAGAAGGTGGTGGAGAGGATTCAGCTTCATGATCTGAGTCTAAGACCATAACAGCAGGAGTTGGTTTAGGTTTACGGGGATATAATTTCATGAGGCGAGTGAAAGAATCAGAATCAGATGGTTCAGGAGATGAAGGTGTGAAAGGGCAGAGCACAGCAGTGTCTACAAGGGTGTAATTTTGGTGAGGAGGTGGTTGAGAAGTGGATATATTTGCATGAGGAGGAATGATGGTGTTAAGGGGTGTGGCTTCAAAGATAGGTTCAGAAACTAGAGGTACAGAATCAAGAATAGGCGTAGTGCCTTTAGACTTGGGTGAAGGAGGATGAGTGAGAACTTTTGTGGTTGGAGGAGTTTTAGAAGGGGCTTTTTCTGGTTGAGTTTCTGGGTTAGATTCTATTGATACATTCTTTGAATTAAAAACAAAATCAGAATCAGATTTAGAAATGACAATACCTGTGATATTTCTCTTAAGTTCTAAGCTTAACACTCACTAAATATTACAAGAGTTTGTGAGGTTGAAGATGAAGTTCGTGAGATTTGATTTTGACAGCGTTTCAGTATTTTGCACAAGTGTTCTCTATTGCTGCTTCTGATCAGAACTTCTATTTATAGGCGCTGAGAGGAAATGACCGTTGGGAGCATTTAATGCTTTGCGTGAATAGTATAGCTCTGCATTTAATGTTTCACACTTTTGTCAATTACCTCGAGCCTTGCTTTTCTTGCTTTTACTGACTTTGCTTTTGTAGCTTCTAACATTCCTTTTGTCAGTCAGAGATTAGACGTTTCAGCCTTTCATCTTGTACTTTCTTCTGGACTCATATTTTGTATACAACAACGTTTGAATCTCAGAGTCAACAGCTTGGTGCAGAGCATCTTCTTGTCTTCTGACTTTGAAGAGCTTTAGCGTGATACCATTCAGAACTTCAGTGCTTCTGCTTCTGACTTCGTTCTTCTGATGCTTTCAGTTCATGTTCTGATTCTGCTTGATCATCTTCTGATGTCTTGCCAGAGCATGTTGTGATGAAGTCATCCAGAACTTCTAGAGTCAGTTGCTTCTGAGTGCTGATTTGTGCATACTCTATGTATATTTCCTGAAATGGAAAATGCAAAGGATTAGAGTACCACATTATCTTATACAAAATTCATATATAATGTTATCATCAAAACACAGAATATTGATCAGAACAAATCTTGTTCTAACACAACTTAGAAACATCTTTTAGTCTACTGAAACAACTTTTAAACGACAAAGTAATTAACAAAATTCCACTTAATACTTTTCTTCAACTAAAATAAATTTCAATTTAGAATACAACAATTTAAGTAATAAAAACTATCCCCCGAGTGCTACGTATTATAGTCAGACCCTCTTGACTTATCATAGAGCAACATAAAGACTTCATAAAATTACTTCGAACCTCCACATCTATTCTTGAGTACCTGCCCATTTCCCATGGTAGGGGAAATATCAGCAGAAGGGGTGAGATATCTTACAATATAAAGGAGTGCATGATAAATAATATAAGAGATATAGATCATACATAATTTCCCCACTTCATACAAAAATTACTATAACTTCACAACGTATCAACATAATACAAATTTTATCACAACCAAACCATCAACAAAACAATACAACGATTTCAACTTCACAACGACTCAAAATGTGACACAATATGCGAACTTTTTCATTATCACAACCACTCAAAAATATGACTTAATATGCGACTCAAAATGCAACACAATATGCGATTCATTACTATTCATATGCATGTGGTACCATTTGGAGCAAAACTCCCATCGTCATTGTTGCCATTTTCAGGCTATCGTCACTTTTGCCATTTTCAGGCCATCGTCACTTTTGTCATTTTCAGGCCATCGTCACTTTTGCAATGGATGTGACTCAATGATGCCACATCCACAAAACACAACATTCACAATCACGTCACAACATCGACTCAATGTCAAGATTCAATGACAACAACAATATCATTACTATTATAGTCATTCATCACTTCTCAATCACGTCATTATGTCGTGTCATCATAAAACATATATTCCACTTCATACTTATCAGCACAATACAACTTATAAACATTGACCATAGGGTCTACAACAACAACAACAAATTCATCATATTAACAACAAACATCATAATACACAACTCAAGTAACAACATGACACAGTTAATTTAATTTCTTAAATAAAGCATATTATTGTCAATTCATCACAAGGCATCATCATCAGCTCATACATATCGAATACGTACACCCAATTGTATGTAGCATACAACATCATTATCAATTCATACAAATCAAACACATACGAGAAGTATAAGTTATATTAAATAATTTTCTAATGGTTCTCTGTTGATGCTCTGTCTGTTCAGTATTATTGTCTAATGTTTGGCTAAAACATATAATAGCAGCAAAATGTGTAATTGTGAATCTTGCAAATATATAAAGAACAAAACAGGTACAAGCAAGATGTTACATGGAATGTCATGACATCAACTCATGACATCGCGCCTGCAGAACTGGAAGAAAGATTCAGTTTGT
Organism: Vicia villosa; assembly: GCF_029867415.1. Classification (NCBI taxonomy): domain Eukaryota; kingdom Viridiplantae; phylum Streptophyta; class Magnoliopsida; order Fabales; family Fabaceae; genus Vicia; species Vicia villosa. The sequence goes on along the minus strand of NW_026704976.1, from coordinate 815,881 downwards.
ACTCAACAGATACAGAATATTCTTTGAATATTTTGTAATCCTATGTGGCGCAAATTTAAAGGTCTAAAGAATATTTGAAGAATCAGATCAGAAGAATGAAGATTTAGGAAGAATCAGATCAGATGATTGAAGATTCAGCAGTTTCTAATTTAGGAGATAAATTAGGAAACTCATGATTAGAAGACCTTATTTGTAGCAGAATATTTATGCATATTTGTAACAGCAAGGAGTGCTGCAGTTTGTAAGCCCAAGTCCAATTGGGATCAGGTTATAAATAGGAAACTTTGTAACCTAGTTTTGATATAGAAAACCTTGTTTAGAAACGATGTAATCATTAGGGTTTCTATAGGTATACCACCCAGGTTGTGGGATGGCTGCCTTGTCCTTCTCAAAACCTGTAGGTAAGAGAAGTGATTGTTCTCACTCGAAACCTGTAGGTAAGAGTTGAGTATTGTGTTCTTGATCGAAGCTGTGAAGCAAGATCAAGTTATTATGCATTGTTAATTGTGTAAATAGTTGTTGCAGGGTTGTAACAGTTAGGTATCACTAGGGAGTGAGCAGAGGTTCTCTTGTCTTGGATGGAGTTCTGAGATAAAGGTTGCATTGGGTAGTGACTAGGTAAACTAGAGGTTCTTTATCTATAAACCAGAGGTTGTTTATCTGTAAACTAGAGGTTGTCTATCTGTAAACCAGAGGTTGTTTACATAAAATAGTACTACTGATAATGAAATCTTCTTTCTGGCTTGGTTGCCCCCCGAGTAGGTAGTTAGACCGAACTGGGTTAACAATTAACTATGTTATTTATCTTCTGCATTGTTTGTTCAGTTATGAATATTATGACATTGTTTATAACATCGGGTTCAGAAGTGTTAGTTGTTCCTGAACAGAACCATATAAATGTTTTCATCTGGTTATGTCTACTGATCGTGTGTGATCCCAGGTTTCATAGACTCCTGGTTAGGAGTAATTAATAAATGAGGGATCTTTCTATTCTGCCTCTGCTACATTAATAACAAATCAGATGTCTTGACATCGTGAATGACATTCGAGTCTGTCATACCAGAATTTTCATTCTCAATCTATTTTATAAGATAGGAATTTATTTTAGCTTTCCAACTGTCCAAACGGCGCATAAAAAGGAGTTACGGATCAAAAGTTATGTCATATAGAAGTTTCATAAAATTTCACACAATAAGGTTCGCTCAGCGGCCTCCAAGCCCGCTAACTACAACTAAAAACAGAAGCGTTCAGTTTTTGAAGCCTCGCTTAGCAGACCAAGTTCGCTTAGTAGACTCGCAGATTTTCAAATTGTTCCTAGACTTCTCTTAGCGAGCCTGAGCTCGCTTAGCGGACACGCGACTATGCAGAAAAATTGCAGAGAACTCAGTTCTGCGAAACATGGATCCTACCACTCAAAATCACTTCCATACAGAAATTAATAGCACATATAATCAATACTTAGCATCTATCCTTAACAATCTACACTAAAAACATGTTTTAAAGCACAAATATCATGAATCTAGCATAAACCCTAACATTCCCACAACTATGAAATTGAAAGATTAGAGACTATACATAAATCACAACATCACCCACTCATATAAACCTCTAACAATTCATCAAATGCTCAGAAAACCATTCATCAATTTCAACATCATCAACATTGCAATTCTTCACACATTCATGGATATACGATTATGAAGCTTAATCTCTACCATATCCATCATCATGCCAACCCTTAGAGAGTAAGAACCCCACCCTTACCTGGTGACTCTTAGCAAAAGCTTCATCTTCTCCAATGAAGTTCTCCCACTTTATGCCCTAGATTTCTCCTCTCCTCTCCAAAACTCTTCTCTTGTTTCATCCTTCTTTCACAAAATGTCACTTCTAATAATTCTTTTCCCAGAAATGTAATACAACGGAATAAGGATCGGAGTTTTAAGTATTTTAGAGTCTGTTTGGCTGGGAGTAGATGGAGGGGATATTTATAAATATATGTGTTTGATTCATTTTTTATAAGGGAGGGGAGGGGAGCATAATCCCTCCTAGACTCACTTTTTGCTTCCCTCCAAATAGGGGGAATCTGGAGGGGAGGGAAGATTCATTAATCCGAATTTTATTATTTTCCATGTTTTATCCTTAATTATTTTTTTAATTCCAAGATTGTCCTTATTGAATTATTAAAGACCAAATTTTTTCTCTGTTCACGTTTCATCTTTCTTCTATTGTGCGGTTGCTATTTGTGCGTTGTTACTCTCAGGTGAGTTTTTCCTTTATATTTTGTTGAATTTTCTTTTTTGATAATATGTTATTTTTTTTATAATAATAACATACTTATATCAGTTCTTATTTATAATATATAATAGCAGTAAGGATTTTCTTATACTATTAATAATAATAACAATATGCAATAAAGATTTTAAGTCTAATATTATTTTTCCAATTTTTTTAACATTCTAACATTATTTTATCAATTTTTAATTATAGAAATTGTTTTATTGGGTTAGATGAATCATCAAGATCAGATAATGGTTTGATTTGCGTTGAAGATCTATAGTTCAACTAATGTGTGTTGTTGTTTACTGTTATAGAATCGTTTATGATGGAACAAATTTTTATTTGGTGAAATTAACTCAATACTATTGTTATTTGGGATTATTTTTACTAAGTACAAATAAAAATATTTATAAGGATAAAACTGTAATTTGATTTTAAAATTTATCCCCTCCCCTTGTGAACCAAAGATACACCTCCCATCCATTCTCCTTCTTTGAACCAAACATATATTTAGTTAAATTCCCTCCCCTCCCTTCCCCTCCATTCCCCTCCCCTCTATTAAATTCTCTCCCCTCCCTCTCCTCCGTTGAACCAAACGGACCCTTAGTGATAGAGGGTAGATAGAAGACAGAGTATATATAAAAACTTTGTTATATTAAAATTGCATGCTTACAAAAGAAATGAAAAATCCTATTTATAGGAATATAAAGGCTTACTATTTAAGCCGGTAACAGCTACCTATAATAGCCCGTGACTAAACAAGTTGTATGATTAATGCCGGGTACACGATGGGCCCCTTCAGCGCATAAATTATATTACTAAAAACAAAAACTATTACAAATGTAATATAAGTGCATGCCATTATGCCTAAAGATAAGATTCCTATCTTTGAAATTATTCCATTATTGCTTTTGAAGTGGCATACAAGATAAGATTCTCTCTTGTCTTTTTTTCTCTTTATATTGAGATTCTAAGATTCTTTATTATCTCTTTGCTTTGTCTTTTTCTTTCTGAGCCATGGATTGAGTCATTGCATCCCAGAAATCTTCAGCAGTGGGGTCATCTGCTTGGGCTTCTCCTGTTAAACAATCAAATTTACTGGAATCCATTGATCCCATAGAAGAGCTAGTCTTCATAGATACCAGAAATGTAATACAGCGGAATAAGGATTGGAGTTTTAAGTATTTGAGCGATAGAGGGTAGTGTCATACCCCAATTTTTGACCCTAAGATCATACATCATTTGCATCTCAATCATTAATCAAGATCACTATCTTGAGATTTCATTTTTCGGTGTTATGTTCGCTTCGTCTTTGAGGGGAACTATCAAGCACCTAATTTTCTTTAATTTGTTTTATACTAACCAAAATCCAAAAATATGCATTTTGTTTCCTTTGTTTGTGTTTTGCAGGAAAAAGAGCGAGCAAAATCATAACAGTGCAAGAAAAGGAATTTTTGAAAATTTCACTATGGAAATCGATTTACCCATATAGGAAATCGATTTCCCTGAGGGGAAATTCAAAAAATATAAGGAGGGAAGCATGACATCATTTTGGCACCAATTTTCTTTGATCATTTTTGTCATTTTACCAATTTTCCACCTCATCAAAATTAATCCCCTTCATTAAACCCACTTAAACCTCATTTTACCATTTTTACCATTTAAATACCATTTAAACACCATTTAAACATAAGCTAATTACCAAATGCAAAAAGACCAAATTGCCACTACTCTTGCTCCAATTCTATAAATAGAGACCTCTACTCTCTCATTTCTGAAGCTTTGAGAGCCAAAAAACCCCTTGCAATTTCTCTCCTCATCCTTACCAAATTCACCAAAGCTCTTTTTCTTTCATAAAGTTTGTGAGTCACATCTTGAACCTCACAAACTTTGAGCTAAACCACCATCCATTTCACTCTTTTTTCTTCAATTGTTGAGAGATCAAGATTTGTGTTGGTGATTGAAGTAGATCTAAGTTTTGTTCAAGATTTGGTAATTTTCTTCATCTTTATTCATCCATCATAATGTGATTCTTTTGTGCTTGTGTGTGATGCATCTTTGATGCTATATTGGTCCTATTTGATGGTGAATTGATGGAAAATTCGTGCTCCAATTGATGTGTGATCATAAGGTGTTTGTATGTTTGCTTAAGTCAAGTTTTATGCCTCATAATGCTGATTTTTTGAATGCTGCGTGCAGGAAATCGATTTCCCTCTGTAGGAAATCGATTTCCACCTTATTTTTTTTCAAAATTTGAACTCTGCACTCAGGAAATCGATTTCCTACTGAGGTAAATCGATTTCCTGCTGGCAGAATGTGGTTTTTTGCCTTTTTTATGCTTGTTTTGGCTTCCTACTTCCTCCACTTCATTAATATCATTGGATCTAGGATGTTGATAGGTTTGAAATGACCAAATCCATAATATTAGATGAATGATATTAATGATAGTGTGAGTTGATTATCTTTTATGCATTTTATTCCTTCTTCCTCTACTTCATTAATATCATTGGATCTAGGATGTTGATAGGTTTGAAATGACCAAATCCATAATATTAGATGAATGATATTAATGATAGTGTGAGTTGATTAGCTTTTATGATTTCATTCTTCTTCTCCTTTTTTTCTTTTGATCGATGAAAGTCTTAATACTTTGAGAATTCTTATGGATTCTTAGTAAAGACTAGATCGTTACCTATTTTCTTTTCGTGCGGTATTGCTTTCGGAGAGTGATCTACATATCACTTCTCTCGCATGCATTAGCACATAAAGTTTTGACCGGCCTCGTTGTAGGGTGATTTCTACATAAATCACTTGGCGATCTGCTTAACATAGCGCAATATTTCGTGTCCCGAATCAAATAGATCAAATATGGAAGAGAATTGTATGCGGTTGATTTATGACTTATGGAGGTTTATCGTGTAGTCGCTATGATTTTATCAAGCTTCTAATAAATTTCCATTGAATTTAAATCCGAGAACATCCTTCACTCACCATCGATCTTCATTACTAACTTTGATAACATGCTTGACAAGTTTCAAGATGGTTATCTTTAACATCTAACAATTGACTTTAATTTCCGCAATTTATTATATTGCTCTTTATATTTCTCGCTTTATCGCTTTATTTTATCATTTCATCATATTTACATTCCGCTATTTTTCCTTTGTCCATTTGGACGTTTATATTCCGCTATTTTCTCTTTGTCCATTTGGACATATGTTTATGTTTCCGTTATTTTTCTTTTGTCCACTTGGACCATACTTTACTTTTATGCTAAAACACTAATAAATAACGAAAATCTAAAAAACACTTAAGGCTCTCTTTTGGACTATTGGTTACTATCCCTAGCATTTTGGAGATTTGGACTTATGGACTTAGTACCTCTGGACTCTTGTTCTATTATTACTCTGTTATTATTCTGTCTGTCTGGCATTGGATTGTTGTCTGTTTGTGTATGCAGGTATTTCCTTGAAAGTCCTTGATGGTTAATTCCAAGGCATTGAGATAAGGATTTTACCCGAAAACAGCCGTTACTCTGCCCGATTTTCGTCAGAATTTTAATGTGCTTAATGCAAAGTGGTGCTAAGATAATAATTTCATCTGGATCCCCAAGTGGTAATGTGATGGTTTGGTATTGATAAATCCAAAGGATGGGAAATCTACCTTGACTCATAATGTCAAGTGTTGGCTTCTTATTTGGTTAGACCGTTTCTTTCCTTAGCTTTTATTTTATGCAATAGGATAGCCTCTTCATCTCCTCCTACTTCTTAGATTTTCAAAATTTTCTCCCTTTTTCAAAAACCTTCTTATGTTTGTAAAACCTTTTTAAAACTCTTTCTTTAAAAATATCTTTTGCCCTTAGTGGCTTTTTCTTCAAAGTTTAGACACCGTTAATTGTCGAAACGAGTGGTTATACCCCACGATTTTGAAATTGATTGATATAATGAGATCTTTTCCGCGTGAGAGAGCTAGTGGCATACTCGTTGATTTTATCCGAGTTGGAGCCCTTCTTTCATTTGCGATGCAAAGAACTCGTTTGTTCTCATGCTCAAGATCAATGGCTGAGTATTTCTCTCCGACGACGATAAAGTGTTTATTCGTTTTTAAAACGTTTTCCCCTTTTAAGCGGAACTACATTAGCTCTGACTTCTCCATTGCACCGAGGAGGTATGTAGGCACAAAGCTTAACGCTTTGCCGAGCTTATTTTAAAAACAAAACAAACCGTTTTTAGCACACACGACACAGATTTTCAAAAAGGTTCCTGTGGAGTACCACAGATATGAGGGGTGCTTTAAACCTTCCCCTCATATAATCAACACCCGTACCTGAGATCTCTTTCTTGTTTTAAAAACAAAACTTTGGGTTTTACGTTATTTTCCCTTTCCCTTTGAAAAAATAAAGCGCGGTGGCGATTTCAAACAAAATATTGATTCGAGTCAATCCCATGGCTTCGATATCAGATTTTCCCCGCTACAGGTAGACAGAAGACAGAGTATACATAAAAACTTTATTATATTAAAATTGCGTGCTTACAAAAGAAATGAAAATTCCTATTTATAGGAATACAAAGGCTTACTATTTAAGCCGGTAAAAGCTACCTAAAAAAGTCGGTGACTAAACAAATTGTATGATTAATGCCGGGTATACAATGAGCCCCATCGACACATCAATTATACTACTATAAACAAAAACTATTACAAAAGTAATATAAGTGCATGCCATTATGCCTAAAGATAAGATTCCTAGCTTTGAAATTATTCCATTATTACTTTTGAAGTGGCAGACAAGATAATATTATCTCTTGTCTTTTTCTCATTGTATTGAGATTCTAAGATTCTTTATTATCTCTTTGCTTTGTCTTTTGCTTTTTGAGTCATGGATTGAATCATTGCATCCCAGAAATCTTCAGCAGTGGGGTCATCCGCTTGGGCTTCTCCGGCTAAACAATCAAAGTAGTTGGAATCCATTGATCCCGTAGAAGAGCTAGTATTCATAGATGAATTCTCATCTTTTGATGCTTTAGTTGGAAAAGTGGAGAAGAATTGGTTCTTCATATGATCCAAAATTCTAACCATAATTTCTTCTTCCGATTCATTTGGATATTTTCTCTGGAAGAAGTTCTTTAAATTTACCTTAGACATTTGTTGGGAGCTTTGCTCTTTGACTTTATTATTTTGGTCTTCAGCTATAGCTACTTGAATTAGAATAATTTTATTCTGGATTTCTTCAAAACTCATCTTGTTCCACCATTTATAGAAGAAATTTATTTCTAAAATGGGTATGTTGAATTTATCTTGAGATATGGTGATAGACCATCTTCATATCCATAGAATCTGAAATTTGGTAAAGAACCAAAATGGACATTGTCCTGTGATTAAATTATCAGATAAAATATTTAGAATAAGTGGACTATTATCACACCAGGGATTGTATAAATCAAGTAATTCTTTGGGTAATATTTCCAAATACGGACCAAATTTAGTCCACCATTTGTAAAACCAATTTGGTATGGGTTTATTAATCATTTTTGGATTAATAGAGAAAAACCAAGAATGCTTGTTCTTAGGATTTTGATAATAAAAAGCTTGAGTAAAAGCTTGGACATAGTCCCAGTAATTAAAGTAGATATACTTTCCTTCAGCAATCCTTATTGCCTTTTCACCATTTGGGTTAAGACCCCAATCTCTTGGTAACAAGATTTTATTAATATGACATTTACTGAAGTTTATAAAACTTTCGTGATTATTGTTCTGGTAGTGGTAAGTAATCGTTACCGATTCGGTAACAGTCAAAAGAATCTTTAGATGAGGCCTAGATTTTCCATGAAGACCTAGATATCCTCTTGATTCGAGGTATCTGGTTTTGATAGACCATCCATCATTTGGATTTATCTTAATAACTTCTTCATCAATATACATGATTTTTTCAGTTACTGAATTTTCAAAATAATCTATTTGTTCTTGAGATGGGTTATTAACCACAACTTCCTTGTAGGGTATATTTTTATTAGAAGAGGAGGAAGCAATATCTTCCTTTTTTGATGAAGATGCAGGTAATTGCTGCATTTTTCTTCCTTTGTAAACTGTAGTCCAATCCCCTATTAGAGGAATGTTTGATTCTGGTTGGGGTAACATATTGTTACTCCCTCTTCCACCACGGCCATAACCGCGGCCTCTTCCCCTATATGGGGTCATCATTTTTTCCCTGCAAAAATTCATGGGTTAGGTAGTCAGCAAGTGAATTATTTTCACCTTTAATGTGTTGAATGTCAAATTCAAACATAGATAATTGAGATTGCCAGCTAACAAAGATTTGCTTAGCAATAAGATTTTTAATATCATTTTCAATAATTGATTTAGCTGAGCTGCAATAAATTTTTAATAAGAATTTCTTATTAAGAAGATCATCTTGAAATTTTGAAATACATTTTATAATAGAAATCATTTCTTTCTTGATAGTATAATATTTAGATTGATTATGATTCCATTTTTCAGAAGTAAATTTGACCAAATCTTCTTTTGATGTATCAGATATAATCTGTTTAAGGATTCCTCCATAGCCTAAGTCTGAAGCATCAGTTTCAACAATTTTGAAATACTTAGGGTTAGCAAGAGATAAACAAGACAAACATTTAACCATACTAGATCTATGGCCCGTGCGTTGCACGGGTATAATTAAAATATGTCTTTAAAATATTTTATAAATTTTGAAACATAAATTTAAGTAAATATGAACTTAAAAAAAAAATCTTTTAAACATAAAACTGAGTTCATATTTAATATTAATTTATTATAGAAAATAAAATTTTATATCATTTATAGGTATTAAAATTATACAAATTTTTTGAATATAGTGGTTTAGTGATAAACTTAAAATTATAATGTTAAAGATATTGAGTTTAATTTTTTTTCTTCAATTAGTAAAAGAGACATTTTTAAAATTTTTTAAAATAAATAAAAGTAAAAATAATTTAAGATGGTTTTATAGTATTCAATCAATTTTAAATATGATATCATATTTTATTTTAATAGTGCTATCAGATGATATTTTATTCGCATATGATTGGATATTTTTATATCATTTATATTTATTTTTTGTTATATAGGATTTGTAGATAACAACTTATTTATATTATAATATTTTTTATTACACACTTATCCCATAATACATAGGTTTTTAGGTTTAAAATATAGTCATTCGATTATATTTTCACTAATATTCTCTTTATCAAATTTTAAGTTTATCAAATATAGTTTAAGTTTCACTCTCAGGACTATTGTGGCTAAATAAATTATTGTGAATTTTTAATGGTCTCTATTCAAATGTACCATCAACAGACATAAAAATTAGTTAAAATATTTAGTTTTGATATCTAAATCAATTATAATATTAATAATTTAGAAGTTAAAAATTTACAAAATAATAATTTATTAATCACTCAAGTGTACAAAAAAATCAATCATAAATAAAAAATTGAGAGAAACTTAAGGTTAAGATTTTTTTTATATACTAGTTAAATGTTTATTTTAAACTAAGATAAATTTTTCATTTAAGTTTATTTTATTTACAATAATTTTATTTATGCTCAATAAAAAAATAAAAAACTATCCAACTTATTGTATTCGTTAATAGATAATATTATTTAATAATATTTAAATATTATAATTCATTTTCAAATATTTTAATCGTTCAAATCACTTGCAAGATGTAATTAAAATGATGAATAAAAAAAAGACAATAAATTAAATTTTTAAAATTCTATACCTTTTTTTATTTTTCCAATAAATTATAGTAAAGAGAAAGTAAAATAAAATATTATAGTAATTGTTCAAATCACATAATAAGAATGGAGAATGGAAAAGAGAGAAAAAGGAAACTTTTTTAAAATTATATTCCTTTCTTGTTCTTCCGAAATAAAATTCTTAACAATATAAAGATAAAATTCTTAAGTAAAATTTTATAATTTCAAATTTAGTTGATGCAATTAAAATGGTGAGAGACAAACTTATCTCTAAGAGATTATTTGTCATCGATTTCTTGAACACTAAAGATGCAATTGAAATAACAATATAAAGATAAGATCAAGTTACTTGAGTTAATATCATACAACATTAACTAATGAATACTCAAGATAATATAAAAATTAAGAAGGATAAAAAAAATTATAATAATACAAAATTAAAATTCTGCTACAAAATTAATGCTAAAAAGTGATTACAAATAAAAATCAAACATTAACTAATAAATAATCAAGATAATAGAAAAATTAAGAAAGATAAAAAAATAACAATACAAAATTAAAAAGTTGCTAAAAAATTGCAGCTTTTATAAAGTGATTACAAATCAAAATCAAAACCAACATCTATATTCAACATTCAACATTCAACATTTAGTATATATACTTGATTTGATGCATATTTCTTGAAATAGACAATCTAGAGAACAAATTTAAAAAGAGAAATGAAAAAAATTGAAATTGAAGGCTATTGTTTGAAGTATTTATAATGAATGCATAGAATTCAAAGAGACAGTAATTGAAAAGTAAAAAAATTGTAACGTATATTCAATAAAAAAGATAATTTTTTTTTTTTGGAATAAGTTAAAATGTAGAAGATGGAAAGTTTTTATTCTCTCTTTAGAATTATTTAATTCATTATTATTGTACTTAATAAAATTAAAAAATCATAAAAAATATTTAACAGTTATATTTAAATTCATTCTTTATAAATGTTTTTGTAGAATTCATTTTTATTAAAATTGTATGCGAGTGTTAAATGTTAGAATATTTTATTAAAGATTATTATCTTTTTTTGGTTACAATTTTATTAAAGACTATTGTATTGAAGACTATTGTAACGTATATTCTAACTGTTAAATGCTAAATTTTTATAATTGCAATAAATTTTTCATAACCTCCACTTTTATAATTATGTGAGTGTTACATTATCTTGACTGTTGCATAATCTTTAGAATTGAATTCTGTTTAGAATCTGAATTGAATAAAAACATAATTATTGCAACGTATAATCTTTAGAATTATGTGAGTGTCACGTAGCTAGAATTGAATTGCAATAAATTTTTTATAATCTCCGCTTTTACAATCTTTAGAATTGCATAATCTTTAATAAAAAAACATTTAACTGTTGCATTAATTTTTTTATATTTTACAATAAAATTCCCCACTTTTATAATCTTTTATTGCAATCCGAATAAATTAAAAGAAAGATTAATAAAACATATAAAAAAATTACATTTTTATAATTTTTATAATCTTCTAAGTACAATAAGAATGAATTATAAAAATGAATTTTTTTTTTTTAAGAATATAGAACATATAGAAATAAAAGTTTAATAAATATCATTTTTAATTCAACTTTATGAGATGTAAATATTGTAACTTAATAATTCTTAATAGAAAATGTGTAACAATTCTAATAATAATAACATGAAAATACATACATATAAAAGTTAAAAATATACACATATAAAAGTTTTTATCTAATATTTTTATACTTTATAATTAGAATATATTTGAGAGTTACAAAATATTAAATAATAAAATACTATTAAAAATATAAACATTAAAATACATACATATAAAAGTTTTTCATCTAATATTTTTATACTTTATAATTGAAATATATTTGATAGTTACAAAACATTAAATAATAGAATATTGTTATTATCATTATAGGAGAAATTTAGAAGAATTTGAGTTAATGTAAAATTTAATTTGTTGTCCATTAAAAATTAAATATAATTCTTTTTTTTTTTTGAAAAAAATACTTTATTAATTTCAAAAAACTCAATAATTACAAGCGATCCTAATTGGATCCAGCCACTAAGATATTCATCAAAGGACTAAATGGACAAACAAAACAAAAAAGGAATCTATTACTCCTCAATCATTGAGATAGCTATATAATTTCTAATCTTCTTATTATTCCAACCTCTGTAAATCAATGTATCTAAAATTAAATATAATTCTTATTATTATTATATTTAATTGGTAGAATTTAAATAATAAAATTTTATTAAAAATATAATACATAAAAATATATACATATAAAAGTTAAAAAGTATATACATATAAACGTATTTTTATCTAATATTTTTATACTTTATAATTAAAATATATTTAAGAGTTACAAAATATTAAATTAAAATATTATTAAAAATATAAACATAAAAATACATACATATAAAACTTATATTTGAGAGTTATAAAATATTAAATAATAAAATATTATTAAAAGTATAAATATTAAAATACATACATATAAAAGTTTTTTATCTAATATTTTTATACTTTATAATTGAAATATATTTGAGAGTTACAAAATATTAAATAATAAAATATTGTTAGTAATTTGGAAGAATTTGAGTTAATTTAAAAATTAATTTGTTGTCCATTAAAAATTAAATATAATAATAATTATTATTATTATTATCTACTTAATATAAATCCAAGGTTGTCATGATGACAACCTAGGACACAACCCTAACCCTAATTCTTACATGGCATCATATTAGAATCTCAATGCTTATGTGGCATCATATTAAAATTTAGGATTTTTATCACTTTTATTTTAATTCTTCACAACAACTCCAATTCAATACCATAATTAATAATAATATTAAAATAAATAATAATATTAATAATAATATTAAACCATCATTATTAATAATAATAATATATTAATATTAAACCATCACTATTAATAATAATAAAATAATATATCTAACTAATAATAATAGTAAAATAATAATAACAACTATAATAATAGTACTAATAATAAAATAATAATATAATAACTGACCACCATAATTATAAATAATAATAATAATAATAATAATAATAATATATTCAATTAACACTATTATAACTTAATATCCTAATTCTCTTTCTTTTATACAAAAAAATCTTTAATTCTCAAATAATAATAATATAATAATACTAAACCACCACTACTAATAATGATAATATAATATCTAGCTAATAATAATAGTAAAATAATAACAATAAATATAAAGCTTCTCAATCTAAACCAAAATTAAAAATTTATATTTATTTTAAATATAAATATCAAATATATGTTGCTTTAAAAAATTGTCAAAAAAATATATCATAATTTTTTTATAATTTATAATTTAGATTGATCTACTTTTATATGTATTATGAATTTAATAATTAATAAAATTTAATTAAACATTTTGAAAATTTATAATAAATAATATGATAAAAAAATCTAAATTGAATTGACCTACATATAATAGAAAAATCTTAAATATTAAGCATTTAAGTTATATATAACAAGGCTTCTCAAGCTAAACCAATTTTCTAAATTTTTTATATTTTATAGAATTTTATATTTATTTTAAATATATATCTCAGATAAATTTTACATTAAAAACTGCCAAATAAATACATTATTAATTTCTTAAAATTAATATCCCGATTAACGTTATTTAAAGTATTTTACAATAATATTATATGTATTATATGAATCTATTGTCTATTAAAAAAGTTATAACCGAAATGAGTTTATGGATTCTAATAAATCTAAATATATAAAATGTTACAATAATATTTGAAATAAATATTAAAATATATAATTCAAATGTATTGAACATTATGGAATTGACACAAAAAAACTACATTAATTAATTTTGTATAATTTACAATTTTAGTTCATAAAATACTGATAATATGTGAAAAAACTTATAATTACTGTAATATAATTTTAAATCTCTCTCTTTTTTTATCCTATCTCTAACTCTCTATTTAATGGACATTAAAATATTACTATAATAATTTTTTTAATTGGTAATAAATCACTTAAATATAACTCTTTCGGTTACGATTAGATCAGTTATAAATAATGTAATTAAAAGTCTTATATCAAAAATAATTACTCACTTTATTATTGATTATGATTATATATATATATATATATATATATATATATATATATATATATATATATATATATATATAACACAATCGTAAATATATATTTAATAATTTAATGATTTAATAAAATTGTGAATCTCTCCTTTTTTTATTTAATTGAATTAAAATATTAAATTATTAAATATATTTTTTAATTCAATTATATACCACTATTTTTTTCTAACAATATTATTATTATTTTATTAACGTGTTACTTTTTTTTTTTCATTATTCATATTCTATCATATTATTTACTAAGAGACAAATGCATTTAATAAATTCATTTCTATTTTATATTTTGTAACGTAACATAACATATGTCATTCTATTATATTGACTTTATTAAATTTTATTAAAATTTATGTGTTACAAATTTGTGAATGGAAAAAGCTGTTATATTTTGAATTCATTACTATCCAATTTATTTTTTCATATAAAATAGAATCCTTAGCATTTGTTACTCATAAACTCATTCACCAATTCCTCCATATTTTCTCTCATTATAGTCTACAATTCAACCATGTTCTTTTAAATATCATTTTTATTCTATATTTATTTTCATTTTATTTTTTATTACGTATCATTTTATTTCATTATTTATTGTTTTAACAATTTTGGAATCTTTATAAAATTGCAGTGTTCACATGGAAATTCATTCCTCCCAATCCCAATTAGATTAAGCTAATGCAGTGGATTGCATCCATTTTGTTTTGTTTATTGGAAATCTGGACCACATTGCTCAGGACTGTCGTATGTTGTCAGCTGGTTTTAGAGTAGCATCTATCATGTATTTGAATAGAAGTTTCTTAGTTGAGGCTATATAGATGGTTAGGTGGGGAAAGTTGTTGGGTCTAGGAGTTGGCATGGAGATATTTCCTTTGATGAATTGTATCAATCTGTTGTTCTTTCTGCTTTTCTTCCTTAATGAAAAGTCATTTACCCGTAAAAAAAAGGTGAGTTTGTATATAAGTTTTATGTAATATTTTATTTTATTATTTGTTATTTAAACAATTTGACAATCCTTTACAAAATTTTAATATTTGTATTATAATTTATTTCTTAAGACATTTATAAAAGGTATGTATATGATATAAATTTTTAATTTTTTTTATAAATTTGATGTTGTAAAATATTTTAGTTTTTTTTATCTTTGATCATCTATTTTGTTACAGGAATTAAAAGTATAAATATGAAAAGAAAATAATACATTTGTAAGGACAAATCAATTGTGAGAATCTTACTCAATCAGTGATGTGAGAATCAGGATATCAATGTTTGCAGGATGTTTAGTTTTACGATGAATGTTTGCAGGATATATATATATATATATATATATATATATATATATATATATATATATATATATATATATATATATATATATATATATAGCCGCGCATCGCGCGGGTCACAGTCTAGTTATATTTAATTGGTATAAATTTGGGATGTAGAATTTTGTGGAGATGACACATAAGCATGAGGCTATGTGAAGATGTGACACATAAGCAAAATGTTAGGGTTTTTGTCTAGGGTTGTCATCATGACAACCTTACATTTATATTAAGTAGATTTTTAATTCTCTGGACTTCCTGAGAATGTTCATTAGTCTAAAGGCCAGGCTTTTTTCTAAGCCTAGCATGTAACTAGTAACAAACCCGTGCGTCCGTATGGGTTATGGTACGGGACGCACATTTGGCCTTGCTATACATTTACATAAAAGTCAATATAATAACTGTAAAACTGGAAAATCTGTGTGTACTATGAACATTAAAGTCAATATAGTAAAGATGTTGAACTAAATGTAAGAGGATGCATTGTGATTGAAAACAAAGTATAAGTAATGAAGTTGAAAAAATCTGTCATGTGTAGAACATAAGCATTAACGTACCTGTTGTGATATTCATTCACTACAAAATAAGTTCCAAATTAGTTTGAAAAACGGTAAATGCTATGTTGCAGGAGCTGTTTAAAATAATATAGTGGGAAAGTTTTAAAAAAAATTGTTTCCCGCGAAGCATTTGGTACCATATTTCAAAATGTAGTAAAAGTTGTTTACCAAAAATACTTATAATGTAAATTATGTAATAATATATAATATATATTCTATAAAAGAAAGGGCATTGGGAACTTGAAGCATGATGATTAGTACATCTTGGTGGCGTGTGAACCTGCAGTTTAAGCTATATATCTATCACTATAATTAGCAGCTAAAAGGGAACTTTTAATACACAACTCAAGAAAATTCAGGTGAAGTCACATCATTATAGGTTCATAGGATGGTTTAATATATACACCGTGATGGCTGAGGATGGCATTGGAGTGTGTTGACCCAATAAAATGTGGAAAAAACCGGTTCCTACTGTTTCATAGAAAAAAAAGGCCTATACATGTGAATTGAAATTGTGGCATTCATGTGGTATATAATATATTAGTATATGTACGATAAATTTATATGAATTCTGTTTGAATGGCATGACAAATTATTTTATAATAATTGGGTAGAGATACAAAGAGTTGTTTTGAGACTAGGTGTTTCATTGAATTACTTGTGTGGTTTTTTTTCACAAAATTACTTGTGTAGCTATACTGTTAGAAGAAAGCAAACCATAATTTGATTTCTTAATAATACCAGGGTTGTTCTAATAATTTAGTACATTACTAATAATAAGTTTGTTCAAATATAATTATATTAGCTTAAACCATAGAATCGGTCATTTAAATTTGCATAATACAATTGATTTCAATGGAACGCATGTGTATAAAGAGTAGAAGAAATGATGAATTAAGCGGAAATAGTTACAATACTAAATATAGAATTGGTAACAACACTTTGCAATCATTTAAGCATTCAAAAAGAAGTCATAACAACAATGTTAAATAGATTCAGCTGCTAGTGATGGGGCATGCTGTTAAAACATAGCAACAGCAGTATCAAAATACAACACCATAATTCAGTATCAAAATAACACACCATAATTCAATATCAAAATAACACACCAGAATTTAAGAAACAGCTTAATCATCTTTTTCAGGTTAGTTTTAGTGCAGTAAACGTATTAAAATAGTTTTATACGAGAAGCTTAATAAGACTATCTCTTCTAGTTTTTCTTCTCGAGCTTAATGATCCTTTTAAGTTTTGTTGAAGACAGTTCTCCATCATAAAAGCCGCCGGCTATTGTAGATTCACTTGAGCCATCATGTTTCTGCCTCTTTGTTGTGGGTGTGGTTGGATCAGGTTATGCTTTAAAGTTATCTCTAGATTCTTTAGAAAAACAAACCAAAAAACAACAGTTAATACAACAACCACATAAAAGGCAGTGCAACAGCGCCTAAGAGCAATTTCTGGCTTGGGCTTTGTCGATTTCTGTCGAAGTTACAGGGGCGTGAGTAACGCTGAGATTGGTTGCTTAGTTGGTTGGAAACGGTAAGCAAAAATTCCTTAGGGATACTGCAAGACACAATGATTATTAAAAAAATACACATTATCAGAAATCTAGATAAGAAGTATTCAATATCAATCATTACACATACCTGTTGATGAAGCTTTTGATTGCCGATAATTCTTCATTGATATAGAGCTTTGTAACATGAAATTTGTTTAATACCGAAAGTGGATATGCCCCTACAATTACAATGAATGGGTAATACAAGATTATTCAGAAAGTAGCAAATGTAGTTCATGTAGACGTAATAAAACAAAGGTGATATCATCTGTCGAACCTTCTTCTTTAACTTTTGCAAATTGAAGCAACAAAACCGTTGGTATAGAAGTATCATTGCGTTCTTGGGTAAACTTAAAGAATTATGCGGCATAGGCCTCCCATAGGGTGCAATTCATTGTGTTGTTGTTGGGTATAATACAATGGAATGATTAGAAAGACACAAACAAATTTAGACAGACTAAAATAGTACGGGTATGTTCAAATTGTTACCTAGCTTCCCTTAGGACTAAATTAACTTGTAATTTTTTGGAACCGCTTTGTGTCTGGGCATATCCAATACTCTCGACCATACCAATAATGTCTGCAAAAATAGTATTATAAGGAAAAAATAACCTACAAAAGGATACATTCATAAGTGTATTAAAGTGTGGTTGTTACACAAATGATATTACTGATCAACATAGCCGCCGGTAATAATATCAGCAAAGCTAGTAAGTTAAGTTTCTTGGGCTTTATGACGTGTTTGTTAACACCAAAAACCAAAGTTCCTCCAGTAAACTTGACCAAAAACTTGTGGGTGGAAGGTTTAAAGACCAAGTTATTTGGCTGGACTTTAAAGTTTGATACGGTGTAAGTCGAGTCCAAAGCAAACTTGTCATAATATGCAGCCATATACGCAGTTGGAACAACAACATGGATGTCACACCCCTGCCAATAACATCATATAGAAATAAATTAGTAGCTCAAGCATGAAACACTATTGTATAAGTATAAGTTATCATATAAACAATAAATTTGTCATGATTTGATGAACAAAAACAGTTGCATTTCATGTATCAATAAATATGAAACCTGAACATCAACCAACCAATATATCTAACTTAACATTAAATAACCAGCTTTGAAAAACATAAATAACTTAACTATAAATAACCATAAATAACTTAACCATGAACAACTATATAAAGTTCATAGTGCATAAACGACAGCATATAAAGTTCAAAATGCAGAATCAACACCATATAAAGTTCACATCCACAACAAACAACACAATATACACTTCAAAGCACATAAACAACATTCAAAGCACAGGAACACCGTATAAACTTTAAATGCGCATCAATATGAACATCGTTTAAAGTTGAAACCGTAGAAACAACAACATATAAAGTTCAGAAACAACAACAGATATAGTTCAAAGCGAATCATTGCTACTTATATCTTTGTCAATGAAAATAATTCCAAAGTGTTTTTTATTGTTGGAAACGACACTCCATTTGTGCTCCACTCGAACAACGATCTACCATAAATCTTTACTTTTGTTGATGTCGCAAACTCGCTCGAACGGTCTTGCCATGAGGAAGGAGAAAGATTTGCGAAAGTTGGAATAGTTTTAGGAGGAGAGTGTATGTGCAAGAACGAAAAGTTGGAATAGTTTTAGGATTAACTACAATGAAGAGAGGAAAGGTTTGTATCTATTTAAGCAAACCCATGTTTGCAAGCAAAGGCCAAACATTCAGACTGCACAGACGGTGATGGGAAAGGAGCAGAGGAAAATTTCTTGGGAACAGGTGTTAGGAAAAAGCTGATGAAAAGGTGTTGGGAAAAAAGTTTGTAGAAAAAAGCATATGAAATGTTGAGACGTAAGGGAGACTGAAGCATTTGAGAAGTGTTAAAGAAATAAGAGGCCATCCACGTGGATAGTCTCAATATGTAGTATTTGGAAAAAGGGCAGATTGGTAAAAGGCAGAGCATCAAACTTTCTTATATGATAGATATGGCAGTATCTTTAGCAAGACTTTCATAATAATCTGCTATGTAATTAAGACTACCAAGAAATCTTTGTAATTGTTTCTTATCTATAATAATATCGGAGAATTTTGAAGCAAATTCAATACTTCTTTGTATAGGAATTATTGTTCCTTGGTCAATTTCATGACTTAAAAATCTACTTTTGTTTGAAAAAGTTTCATTTTAGGAGCAGATATGACTAATCCATTATGTTTAATTAATCCTTTAAGTATTTTTTAAATGTTTAACATGTTGATCTATAATTTTAGAAAAAACTAAGACATCATCAATATAAAGAATTATAAATTCTGTATAAGGATTAAAAATATCATTCAGAATATTTTGAAATTCATAAGGGGCATTGTTAGAACAAGATTTGTTCTGATCAATATTCTTAGTTTTGATGATAACAAGCATATGAATTTTGTATGAGATAATGTGGTACTCTAATACTATGAAATTTCCATTTCAGAAATTATATAAAGAGTATGCACAAAATCAGCGCAAGAAGCACTGACTCATAAGGTTCAGCATGCAACATCAGAACATGGTCCGGCAAGACATCAGAAGATGGTCAAGCAGAATCAGAACATGGTCTGGCAAGACATCAGAAGATGGTCAAGCAGAATCAGAACATGGGTCTATGGAAGCATCAGAAGAACTTGAGATCAGAAGCAGAAGCACTGAAGTTCTCATGGTATCACGCTCAGAAGCTCTTCAAGGTCAGAAGACAAGAAGATGCTCTGCACCAAGTTGTTTGACTCTGATGACATTCAAACGTTGTTTACACAAACATCAGATCAGAAGCAAGTACTAGACTGGCAGGCTACGCTGACTGACAAAAGGAACGTTAGAAGCTATTAAAGGCAACGTCAGTAGACACAGCGGAAACAAGGCTCTAGGTAGTTGACAAAAGAGTGAAACATTAAATGCAATGCTGTACGGATTACGCAAAGCATTAAATGCTCCCAACGGTCATCTTCTCAAGTGCCTATATATATGAAGTTCTGATGAGAAGCTCAATATAACACTTGCGCATTAAACTGAAACGCTGTCAAATTCAAAAGCTCTCAAACTTCATCATCAAGCTCACTACATTGCTGTTG
Organism: Vicia villosa; assembly: GCF_029867415.1. Lineage (NCBI taxonomy): Eukaryota > Viridiplantae > Streptophyta > Magnoliopsida > Fabales > Fabaceae > Vicia > Vicia villosa. The sequence continues at coordinate 795,091 of NW_026704976.1, read as the reverse complement.
TAATATCTTAGTGAGATTTAAGCTTAAACTTAAGAGAAAATCACAGTTGTGATAATAGCTTTATAAGAAGCATTGTAACTCTTAAAAGAATTTGTTTACATTAATTTGTAAGTTCTAGAGTGATCAGGTTGTTGATCAGTATACTCTAGCAAGTCTTAGAAGTTGTCTAAGCAGTTTGTTCCTAGAGTGATCAGGTTGTGATCAGGATACTCTAGAAGACTTAGCAGTTGGCTAAGTGGAAAACCATTGTAATCAAGTGTGATTAGTGGATTAAATCCTCAGGTGAGGTAAATCACTCCAAGGGGGTGGACTGGAGTAGTTTAGTTAACAACGAACCAGGATAAAAATCATTGTGCAAATAGTTTTTATCTTACTAGTTTTTAAAGCTACACTTATTCAAACCCCCCCCTTTCTAAGTGTTTTTCTATCCTTCAATTGGTATCAGAGCGTCGGTTCTAAGGTGCAAGCACTTAACCGTGTTTAGAAAAGATTCAGGAAGAGAAAAACGCTTCAGTAAAAGATGGCTGGTGAAATTCCAACAAACACACCTACATCTACATCTGGCTTTGCTGAGCAATACAATGGAAATGGTAACAATGGTTATACTAGACCACCAGTATTTGATGGTGAAAACTTTGAATACTGGAAAGATAAACGGGAAAGTTACTTCCTTGGTCTAGATTGTGACTTATGGGATCTTCTGGTGGATGGTTACAAACATCCAGTGAATGCTACTGGCGTAAGGCTTACAAGACAAGAAATGAATGATGATCAAAAGAAGCTTTTCAAAAATCATCATAAATGTAGGACTGTTTTGCTGAATGCTATTTCTCATGCTGAGTATGAGAAGATATCTAACAGGGAAACTGCCCATGATATATATGAGTCATTGAAAATGACCCATGAAGGAAATGCTCAAGTCAAGGAGACCAAAGCTCTTGCTCTAATCCAGAAATATGAAGCCTTCAAGATGGAGGACGATGAAGATATTGAGAAGATGTTCTCAATATTTCAAACGCTAACTGCTGGATTAAGAGTTCTGGACAAAGGCTACACCAAGGCTGATCATGTAAAGAAGATCATCAGAAGCTTACCCAGAAGATGGGGTCCAATGGTGACTGCATTCAAGATTGCAAAGAATCTAAATGAGGTTTCTTTGGAAGAGCTAATCAGTGCCTTGAGAAGCCATGAGATAGAGCTGGATGCAAATGAGCCTCAGAAGAAAGGTAAGTCTATTGCATTAAAATCTAATATTAAAAAATGCACTAACGCTTTTCAGGCTGAAGAAGTAGATTATGAAGAATCAGAATCAGAAGAAGAAGATGAACTGTCCATGATCTCCAGAAGGGTAAACCAACTCTGGAAGAGCAAACAAAGGAAGTTCAAAAGCTTCAGAAGTTCAAAGAAGTTTGAACGAGGAGAATCTTCTGGTGGCAGAAGATCTGACAAGAAGAAGGTCGTCTGCTATGAGTGCAATGAGCCTGGACACTTCAAGAATGAATGTCCAAAACTTCAGAAGGAGAATCCCAAGAAGAAGTTTCATAAGAAGAAAGGTCTTATGGCAACATGGGACGATTCTGAATCAGAATCAGAATCAGACTCTGAAGGAGAGCAAGCCAACTTTGCACTGATGGCTACAGTGGATGATGGATCAGAATCTACATCAGAATCAGATTCTGAAGAGGTATTTTCTGAACTATCTAGAGAAGAGGTAGTTTCCAGTTTAACTGAACTTCTGGAACTCAAGGCTCATCTTAGTATCAAATACAAAAAGCTAAAAAATCAATTTGAATTTGAAACTAAGAAGCTGGAAGTGGAAAATTCTGAACTGAAGGAAAAAGTTTTAAAATTATCCAAAGATAGTGGATCTCCTTCTGAATTAGAAAAATCCATTCCTAGTCTCAATCATATTCTGAAAGAATATGACTCGAGCTTCAGAAAGTTCCTATCTAGAAGTATTGGGAGAAGTCGTCTTGCTTCTATGATATATGGTGTTTCTGGAAACAAAAGGTTTGGTTTTGGCTATGAGGGTGATACCTCACATAAATTTGAACCTGTTGATGATTTGAAAATCACATACAAGCCATTGTATGATCAGTTCAAATATGGCCACTCACATGATATCAAGCTCACATCACATGCACAGACTTTTAACACAACACACACCAAGAAGCATGTGACACAACCTAAAAGATATCATGCTGACAAACCCAAAGAATATCATGTTGTTCCTCCTGTCACTTATCATGCTAAACCCAAGTTCAATCAGAACTTGAGGAAAACTAACAAGAAAGGACCCAAGAAATTGTGGGTACCTAAGGAGAAGATAATTTCTGTTGCAGATATCCTTAGCAGCAAAGAAGGCAAAGCACAAAATGTCATGGTACCTGGACTCTGGGTGCTCGCGACACATGACGGGAAGAAGATCTATGTTCCAAGACCTGGTGCTTAAGTGTGGTGGAGAAGTCAAGTTTGGAGGAGATCAGAAGGGCAAGATTATTGGCTCTGGAACCATAAGTATTGGTAACTCTCCTTCCATAACTAATGTACTTCTTGTAGAAGGATTAACGCATAACTTATTGTCCATAAGTCAATTAAGTGACAATGGTTATGATATAATCTTCAATCAAAAGTCTTGCAAGGCTGTAAGTCAGAAGGATGGCTCAATCCTATTTACAGGCAAGAGAAAGAACAACATTTATAAGATTGATCTTTCTGATCTTGAGAAGCAGAAGGTGACTTGCCTTATGTCTGTTTCTGAAGAGCAATGGGTCTGGCACAGAAAATTAGGACATGCTAGTTTGAGAAAGATTTCTCAGATTAACAAACTAAATCTGGTCAGAGGACTCCCAAATCTGAAATATAAATCAGATGCTCTTTGTGAAGCATGTCAGAAGGGCGAGTTCTCCAAACCTGCATTCAAATCTAAGAATGTTATCTCTTCCTCAAGGCCGTTAGAACTTCTGCATATTGATCTGTTTGGACCAGTCAAAACAGCATCTATCAGAGGGAAGAAATATGGATTAGTCATCGTAGATGATTATAGCCGCTGGACATGGGTAAAGTTCTTAAAACACAAGGATGAGTCTCATTCAGTGTTCTTTGAATTCTGCACTCAGATCCAATCTGAGAAGGAGTGCAAAATCATAAAGGTCAGAAGTGATCATGGTGGCGAATTTGAGAACAGATTCTTTGAGGAGTTCTTCAAAGAAAATGGTATTGCCCATGATTTCTCTTGCCCTAGAACTCCACATCAAAATGGAGTTGTAGAGCGAAAGAATAGGACTCTGCAAGAAATGGCCAGAACCATGATCAATGAGACCAATATGGCTAAACACTTCTGGGCAGAAGCAATAAACACTGCATGTTATATTCAGAATAGAATCTCTATAAGACCTATTCTAAATAAGACTCCTTATGAATTGTGGAAGAACAGAAATCCCAACATTTCATATTTTCATCCTTTTGGATGTGTGTGTTTTATTCTGAATACTAAAGATCATCTTTATAGGTATGATTCTAAGGCACAAAAATGTTTTCTTCTTGGATATTCTGAACGCTCTAAAGGCTACAGAGTATACAATACTGAAACATTGGTTGTAGAAGAATCAATCAATATCAGGTTTGATGATAAGCTTGGTCTTGAAAAGCCAAAGCAGTTTGAGAATTTTGCAGATATAGATATTGACATATCAGAAGTTGTAGAACCAAGAAGTAAAGCTCCAGAAGCTGAAAGTCTCAGAAGCAAAGAATCAGAAGATCAAGTTGCTGCATCTTTAGAGAATCTCAGAATTTCTGAAGAGCCAACAGTCAGAAGATCTTCTAGACTCACCTTTGCTCACTCAGAAGATGTGATCCTTGGAAAGAAAGATGATCCCATCAGAACAAGAGCATTCCTTAAGAACAATGCAGAATGTCAATTAGGTCTTGTTTCTTTGATCGAGCCAACTTCTATTGATCAAGCTCTAGAAGATCCAGACTGGATAATTGCCATGCAAGAAGAACTAAATCAGTTTACAAGGAATGATGTATGGGATTTGGTTCCTAGACCTAAAGGATTCAACATCATTGGTACAAAGTGTGTGTTCGGAAACAAGCTCAGTGAGAAGGGAGATGTGGTAAGAAACAAAGCCAGACTGGTGGCTCAGGGATATAGTCAGCAAGAAGGGGTTGACTATACAGAAACCTTTGCACCAGTGGCCAGGTTAGAATCTATTCGCTTATTGATTTCTTTTGCCACTCAACATAACATCACTCTGTATCAGATGGATGTTAAGAGTGCCTTCTTAAATGGTTATATAGATGAGGAAGTCTATGTCCACCAACCTCCTGGTTTTGAAGACACTAAGTCTCCAGAACATGTTTTCAAACTTAAGAAATCATTGTATGGGTTGAAGCAAGCTCCCAGAGCTTGGTATGAAAGATTAAGTTCTTTCCTTCTGGACAATGGTTTCACTAGAGGAAAAGTGGACATGACTCTTTTCTGTAAAACATCTAAGAAGGATATTTTAATTTGTCAAATTTATGTTGATGATATTATCTTTGGAACATCTAATGCTTCACTTGAAAAGGAGTTTTCTAAGTCTATGCAGGCTGAATTCGAAATGAGTATGATGGGTGAACTCAAGTATTTCCTTGGGATTCAAATCAATCAAACTTCTGATGGAACCTATGTTCATCAAACGAAGTATGTGAAAGAACTTCTGAAGAAGTTTAATCTTTATGAAAGCAAAGAAGCCAAAACTCCTATGCATCCAACATGTGTTCTAGGTAAGGATGAGGTAAGTAAGAAGGTAGATCAGAAGTTGTACAGAGGTATGATTGGATCTCTTCTATACTTAACTGCTTCTAGACCTGACATTCTATTCAGTGTTTGTTTGTGTGCTAGATTCAAATCAGATCCTAGAGAATCTCACTTAACTGCTGTTAAGAGAATTCTGAGGTATCTGAAAGGTACTACTAACGTTGGTTTAGTCTACAAAAGATCTAAAGAATACAACTTAGTAGGATTCTGTGACGCTGACTATGCTGGAGATAGAATTGAAAGGAAGAGTACTTCTGGAAGTTGTCAATTTCTTGGAAGTCATCTGATCTCCTGGTACAGCAAGAAGCAAGCTACCATAGCGCTCTCAACAACAGAAGCAGAATATGTTGATGCTGCTGGGTGTAGCACACAAATGCTCTGGATGAAGAGTCAGCTAGAAGATTATCAGATATATGAGAGTAACATTCCTATTTTCTGTGATAATACTTCTGCTATATGTTTATCTAAGAATCCTATCTTACATTCCAAAGCTAAACATATTGAGATTAAACATCATTTTATGAGGGACTATGTTCAGAAGGGTGTTCTTTCTTTGAACTTTGTGGATACAGACCATCAATGGGCTGATATCTTTACAAAACCCCTTGTTGAAGATAGGTTTAAGTTCATTCTAGAGAATGTCAGTATGGACTTATGCCCAGAATGAGAAGATGAGAAGATCTGTGTATGAATAACTTCTAAAATGTGTTAGGACTAGGCAGCTATAAAAAGTTCTGATAATGATCAATTAGAAGTTCTGATTCTGTTATTACTAACGTTTCATTATCTAAGTTGATTCAGAAGCTCTTTTATAGTAAAACAGCTATCACCAGTCTTTCCAGAAAATGAACACGTGTTCACTATTTTTGGACAAGCATGTGTGCAGTTGAGGAGACGCCGCCCTAGGTAACTGTGCAAATCATTTCATTTTGTTACTATCTCTCCTAATGTCATTTCTCATTAAATGCATATTGATGTCATTTTTTTTGTAATCATTTCTTTTAAACAGTTTTCTTTTTACTTTATTTTATTTTCTTTTTCAAACCGTTTAAATAACCCGCTTCATCTTCATTTCATCTTTTTCACTCTCTCTCCATTTGTGTATCTCTCTCTTTGCATTCGTTTCCTTCAAACCCTAGTTTCTGATCTGAAACCAAGCATAATCATCATGTATTCATCTTCAAGTTTATCAAGCCCTGCAGAAAGACTTACTTCTACTCAGATTCTTTTACGCAAATATGGGTATGCTCCTCTGAAAACCTGCATGATTCCCACTGAAGAACTGGAAGCTCTCTGTGAGTCCGCTGTGGACTTCAACAATCTAAGAACAAATGGCTTCCAATGTGATGCAAGGATATTAGCACAGGGATGGTCAAACTATCTCGATAGATTGGTTGGACCAATTTATCCTGAACTGGTGAAGGATTTCTGGGTACATGCAACGGTTACCCCAACTGCCATCATTTCCTTCGTGCTAGGGCATGAAGTGGTTATTACTGAAAAGCTCATCAGGAAGCTCTACAACCTGGATGATGAAGAAGGTTGCACCGGTCCTCAACCTGGAAGGGTTAACTGGTATCAGGTTGAAACACAAATCTCTCATGCTATTGGGCTTGAATCTCATTAAACTGGTACTTTAAGGCCGTTTATCAAGTGTGGGCTGAGATTATCCTGGGTTCTCTTCACCACAGGAAGCAGTTATTCTCCTCCTCCGCCTACATTAGTCCTGATCAAAAGTATACTCTCTTCTGCATTGGCAGAAAGATAGAACTCAACATCTCTCACATTCTGTTTGAGAATCTAAAGACTTCCATTGTTGAGTCTAGAGAAGAAGAAAGGGCGAAGAGTCCTCATATTCCAAGAAACACTATTCCTTTTGCCAGAATGATATCTGATATTCTGACGGAAAGTAATCTGTTGGATTCTATTAGGACCCTTGGAGCGTCCCAATTTCTTGGAGTTGTTCAAGGACCTATCTTCAAGGGTGTTGATCTGTTCAGACTTGATCTCATCCAGAAGGTATCTTCTGTTGGTACAAGCTTTCCGGATATTCTGTAAAGGAGAGTTCCTGTTGAAGGTTTTGCCACTTTGTTTCATTTAGAACTTCACAAGGCTGTCAAGCACCACTTGGAAGATTCTGTTAGGAAACAATCTGAAGTTGATCCTGCGTGGATCCGTGGTAGAGTGCTTCTGTCAAAAGCTGATCTTCAGAAGAAGGATCAGAAGAAACAACAGGCTAGGCTAAAAAGAAAGGCTCAAGAAGATGAGGCCAAGCAAGCTAAGAAGCATAGGATCACTTATGATCCTGACAAGGTGAACACTCCCGAATATCGGCAGAAGAAAATTAGAGATTCCTTTCGTACTCCCAGATCTGCAAATGCTCCTTCTGCAATTGTCTCCAGGCATGTTTTTACTCCTCCTTCTGAACCACAAAACACCTTCACTATACCAAATCCTCCTCCACCTTCTCTTTCTACTCCTGTCTTAAACCCTACACCACTAAATATTCTTCCTCCAACTCCTTCTGATAAGCCATCCTCATCAACCCCCATTATAATTATTCCTTCTTCACCTACTCCAATCACAGATATCCCTTCATCCTCAATCATTCCCACAGATATCCCATCTTCCTCAAACACCGCACCTCCACCTTCTCTATCCCATCCCCTAACTACCAGAAAATCCAACCCTTACTGCCTTCTCTACCCTGACTACAAATTCACCTTCAACCCACCTGAACCTGAACCCCATATCTACCTGGAGCTGTTCAGAAATGAAGTGATTAGCAGGCTTGACCTTTTGAAGGATGCTTTCCTCAATGGTCTTGATGATGTTTCTACAAGAAACCTCTAGAGAAGCTTTCGCCAGGATTTTCAAGTAGGAGCTATGGGAGTTCAGAAGAGACTAGTGGCTGCTGCCCCTGGTTATACTGGTTATCTTCTGGAGGGTGATAATGGTATCTACTATCATCCCCTCAGAAACAGTGTTGCTGTTGAGGAGAAGCGATTTGTGGATGAGCTGGAAGAAGCAAGAATTGCTGCTGCAATGGAAGCTAACCCTTGCAGGGAGATTGTGGTCTGGAGACCTCAATATCCTGTTCTGCTCGGAGACTTCAGGACTCTCTTTGAATTTCTGAGGGAAAACCCTTCTGAGGAATACCCAAGCTTGGTCATTCCAGAAGTTGTTAACCCACCAGAAGTTGAAGGTCCTTCTGCTCCTAGGAATCTTGCTGCCATTCTTCAGGCACTTGAGAATGGAGATTCTGAGGTTCCTGCTGCAGAGTATGGAGATGCTTCTATGGAAGAAGCAGATGCTGAAGATCATATTGCTGAAACAATTCCTGTTGAGGAAAATCCTGCAAATGATCTGACCATGGAAGCTGCGGATCAAAATGCCATCCCTCTGGAAAGAAGTTGTGAAGCTTCTTCTGATGAACCTTCTCGTCTTGCAAGGACTTTGGAAGTCATTCAGAAGAACCAGGATGAGCAGAGATCGGTCAACGCTGAGTTTCGTGCTTTCATGGAGAGGCAGAATGAGAGCAACAATGGGATTCATGATATGCTGGCCAAGATCATGTCAAAGCTAGGGTCATCTTAGATTGAGTCTTAGATTGTTTTCTTTTGCTGTGCTGCATCTGTTTTTCTTTGCATCTTCCCTTGCCCTTCCTCTTGTACTTCTGAACCTTTTTTCTCTGTGCTTAATGAAAATTATCCTTTTTTTTCTATGTGTTTGTCTTGTTTTTCATCTGAATCTTTTATGTTTTTGATGTTATGACAAAAAGGGGGAGAAAATGTGATAAATGATCTGATTTATTTTATCAGTTGCTGGGAGAAAGGCTCCACATTTCTAACAGAACTTGCAAAGTTCTATGTCTTTGAGTGTTGTTTTGCAGGAATTGAAGATCCTCTTTAAAGCTCAACATGAAAAGCAACGACATGGGGAAAAGCAATTCTATAAAGAATAAAGCTCATGGAAATTGAAGCAAGCTGAGTGCTATAAAGCTTCAAGAATCAGAAGCAAGAAGGAAGAATGTTCTGATATTCTGATGATAGAATATACTTTCATTCTTATACTTTATATGTTCTGATGCATGTTTTTAGTTACAAAATATGCTCTGAAACATTTTGTGTGTGTGCTCTGATACATATTATATGTTCTGAAACATATTCTATGTTCTGATTCATTCATGCTGACTTTTATCGTTTAGTTTGTTCTGTAACATTTCAGGATGTAGAGATGCTCTGGTACATTCAACAATGTTTTGATACAATCTAGCATGCAATGACTCAAGAAGAAATTCAAGCTCTGAAGCTGTCCAATGGAAGCAAGAGTCAGAAGCTATGAATATTCTGAAGATCTAGGAAATTCAAGTTCTGAAGTTGTCCTATGGAAGCAAGAATCAGAAGCTGCGAATGTTCTGAAGATCTAACCATATGTGAAAGTCTCTACTGAAATACTCAGGGAAGTCTTTTATTTATAAAAATTCTTCTAGTATTTATTTCAGGGGGAGACATATTCACACATTGTCTATATGCTTATGCTATAGCTGTGTAATTGTCCTTAGCTGTCTGTCTTTTCTGATCGCAAATTCATATCATTTATGTATGTTTTTGTCATCATCAAAAAGGGGGAGATTGTTAGAACAAGATTTGTTCTGATCAATATTCTTAGTTTTGATGATAACAAGCATATGAATTTTGTATGAGATAATGTGGTACTCTAATACTATGAAATTTCCATTTCAGGAATTATATAAAGAGTATGCACAAAATCAGCGCAAGAAGCACTGACTCAGAAGGTTCAGCATGCAACATCAGAACATGGTCTGGCAAGACATCAGAAGATGGTCAAGCAGAATCAGAACATGGGTCTATGGAAGCATCAGAAGAACTTGAGATCAGGAGCAGAATCACTGAAGTTCTCATGTGTAACACGGTGAACTGACTTTTTATTAATCGGAATGTCGCGGTAAGCAAGAGTCGCCACCGACTTTTATTTTATCCAAATTAAATCGGAAAGGCTAAAAGAACAGGAAAAACCTTTTAAATAAAATAGGGTTCGGGGGGTAATTATGCAAAGGGAAGGTGTAAGGCACCCTTTGCATCCATGGTTTTCCATGGGCTCTTAATTGCTTTGCTCGTTTTGAAACCAAAAGTTTAGAAATGTATAGAAGATGAAGAAACAAGGACTTTAGCTCGTAAATGAGCGTAGCCTTGAAAGTGCTTAGAAAATAGTAGAAAGATGTTTTTAAACCAGAGCATGCAATTAAGGGCAAATTACCTGGTTAGATGAAAAATGTTCTTTTAGCCTTTCAGAGTAAAAGGATCTATCCTTGCCATAAGAGGGCAGGAAGCCTTTCATTTGGAGGTTGAAGGGTCATCGAAGCATCCTTTGCCATAAGACTGTCCCATGCCATAGAAGGGCAGGTAGTCTAAGGCAAGGATCAGAATAAGCCTTATTCGTAGGCAGCCAGAAGATACCTCAGCCTTTTTCCGTAGGCAACTTCCGAGGGTCAAGGTCATATTTGTGTATCGAAGGCAGCATCATTTAGGGTCGTGACCTTTTTATCTAGGCAACATGGCTGAGGTATCCTCGAATTCGAGGGACGTGGCTTATTCTGCAAAAACACAAAGGCAACAGGCAACAGGCAACAAGGCAACAGAGAGGTTACCCAAAAAGCGTGCGTGTGTGCAACAATCACGTGGTTCAATTAAGTTATTTATCTTATAATTACTGACTCTAATCCAGTTTAAATTTGCACTCCCTAAATTACTAACCACGCAGTATATAAACAATTTATGGGAAGGGGGAAAATGAAACCAGCGGATCCCAACAGGGTTTAACATAAGTAATAATAAAAGAAACAGAACAGATGGTTTAGGGTTACCAATGACGTAGCTTTGGCAATTGACAACCCTGAAAAAGAATGTAAATAAAAAGTTGGGTGAGTGTATGGCTAATTCGAAGGTTGGCAGGGTTAACCAGAAAATAAAGAAATAAATAAATAAAACAATTAATAATTAAATAAGCGAGACCACTTAGCTTTGGTTTGATTTGATATGGTTGATAAGGCGCCTTTAGGGTCGATCCTGAAAAAGGCAAGGCAGAGAAAAAGATGAAGGCGAAACAAAACCTACTTCTAAAAAAAATAAACCAAATAGAATTTAAATCGAATAGATTACTTAACTTCGTGTTTTGGAATAGGCGCGTATTCGGAGTGTATTGGAAAAGCAAACCTGAAAAGGACATAGAAAAATTTTCAGTGTAGGGATGATTCTCGTAAACTCTGATTAGGGCACAAGTTAGCCATGGTTAATAGAATAAAATCAATTTAATTAATTATTGGTATTCTACCTAATTAATTAAATCGATAAAAAAAGGGTTTTGATTAAATCCTAAACCTAATATCAATGAATAAAAAGCTAATTATAATTTAGTTAAATGAATAATCTAAACAATTTAAATAAGAAAACAATTTAATCACAATTAAAAATATTTTCATGATTTGTTATGCCTTTTTAGAAAACAAAAAGAGAAATTAATTTTATGTAAAAAAGAAATTTGATAGTTAAAATAAACAGATAAATAAAAAGAACTAAAAATAATATAGAAACTTAGCTGAATATTCTGGTGTGGGATAGCTGAGGACGCTCATGGTGTTCCAGCGTCTCTTCGCCCGTTAGATCTGGAGAGAGAACAATCTGATGGTTGTTGGTTGGAAGGCGTATCGTGGATCTTGCTCTGACTAACACACTGGATCACATGAATTTGCTATTGTAAAAAAAAAAAGGTGAGTCTCCTGGGATTCGAACCCAGGTTCTCTCGCTGGCCAACCAAACGCATTCCTGTGCCATCTCTGCTATGTTTGACTCGTGATATTACTGTGCAACAATGAGTATATAATAAAAACAAATCCAGTATTTGAAATAAAAAATAAAGAGTCACGCCCAGCTTGTCATCCCCTTCGTGGGATTTTCTGGAACAAACAGAAACATTTAAGCAGCGTTTTTTGCATCATGGCCTTGAACCCCAACCTCAAATCCTGCAAACATTCATCAATAAACACAAAATAATAACCTAGGTTAACTATAAACATTATCCCGAGTCCGATTATGCCCTTGATTTCGTCTAATTACGCCGGATTTACAAGACCCCAATTTAAAGCTATGAGAACCTAGCAATGGTGGATTCGGATTCCTGCAACTAAAATCCAATTGAACTATCCAGAAAGCACATAAACACAATTACGAACACAATCATATAATCAAAACATGCTGAATATGCGTACAAGTATGAATTCGATCCAAGAAAAATTTGGGACAAACCGTGACCGTATTGCTTGCGATTTGGTGTGCTTCAATTGAAAGTGATGATGGCCATCGCTTCAGAGATGATCTAGGAATGTATTTAAGCCGACCAAACTCGTTGAATTAGCTTCTTACCTTGAATTCGAATTCCCCTTTTTTGTACCTTCAAGCACTCGCTATTGCTCTTGGCAGCCGAGAAAAAAAAAATCCTCCACCTCTGTTTTTGGCTTTGGACATATATATGCCTTGAATTAGGTTTTGCAAAATTGAGTCAAATCTCTGTTATTATGGAGATTGTGTGAGAAATTTTTGATTGAATCCATGAGATTGAGTAATTGGAGATTTGATTTGGAAGAGATTTAAATCTTGCTGTTTTGAGAAAATTCACGTACATCATTCTTCCTTTTTGATATTTCATTTGGATTTGTTTTGATTTTGATTTATTTTGATTTAAATTAAATAAAAATCAATAATAATAAAAAATCAAAAAAATAGGACCAAGGACCAAAAACCAAGATTATGCATAATGGGCTTGGAGATCTCTTGCTATGTCCTTTTCATGTTTACACCCCATCAGTTAGGCCCACTTACTCAGACATTCAAATTGCTCCATTTAGCCTTTTACATTTTTTTCAAGATAGCCTAACTTGTGTCAATCATTCCTCCCGAATTTCCCTATATTAAACTCAGATGTTTACTTGAGATTTGATCACAAAATAAACCAATATTGTATCTTTTATAATAATGATAACAAATAAAAGAATGGCATCATGGGTCTTATAATGGAAATCTTTTGAATTAGAGCCTGAATTTTGCCATGGATATAGTTTTGAAATATCATAAACCCTATGGGATGCTTCGGTGCTCTTGGCTCATTGATTTTCTTTCAGAACAACAAAACCCTGAATCTTTAAGCCTTGTTTAGGAGAGGGTGTCTTTGAGCTTTGTGCTTTGATTTGAGTTTGTATAAAAAAAAAAAAAAAAAATTATGGGCAAATTTTGGGGTATGACAGCTGCCCCTGTTCAATTATCTTAAACCTGAAGATGTAGAATGGTTAGTATGCCAGTCGGTATCTGAAGGTAGAAGGTGATTGAACACTAGAATACCAAGAAATTTGCCCTATTTGAAGTAGGGACTTTTGTCGGAGATGGGCTTGTAGATGCCATCTGAGCCTTGAGAGAAAGCGTATTGGAGACCGACTTAGATCTAAGTCTTTTGATCTATCCATGGAGGATATTCGAAACTAAGTATCAGAACTAAATCGTCGTCTTGATTATCTCTGAACTATCTTCGAAATAATTGTCACAATTAAATCTCTATCTTGATTATCTCTGAACTATCTTTGGAGGATACCCAAAATTAAGTGTCAGAATTAAATAACTGTCTTGATTATCTTTGAACTATCTTTGGAAGATACCCAAAATTAAGTGTCAGAATTAAATAACTATCTTGATTATCTCTGAACTATCTTTGGAAGATACCCAAAATTAAGTGTCAGAATTAAATAACTATCTTGATTATCTCTGAACTGTTAAGTATCAGAATTAAATCTCTGTCTTGATTATCTCTGAACTATCTTTGGAGGATACCCAAAATTAAGTGTCAGAATTAAATAACTATCTTGATTATCTCTGAACTATCTTTGGAAAATACCCAAAATTAAGTATCAGAACTAAATCTCCATCTTGAATGAGCGTCAGAATTAAATCTTTGACTTGATTATCTCTGCACTATATCTAGAAGACAATGTTTATTTGATTGTAGAAGTAGGCTGAAAAAGGAACATCAGTTTTATGCAATGTTGTGATGCATGTATTGTAATGTTTATGAATGAAAGTGTTATGCATATGCAATGAAGCGTATGTATGTTATGTATGAATTTACTATGACACATGATGTATGAAAATGATTTATGCTTTTTGGAGTATCTTGAGAAAATAAATCTCTGTATCATTGTGATTTTGTCATCTGATTTTGTCTTGAAGAAGTATAACTGGGGATTTATGATTCTTGCTTGGGGATGATCAGTAACTTGATGTACCCTGATTGGGAATGAAGACATTAATAAACCATGTTGGCGGAGAGCAAAGTGTTTAGAGAAACGACAGTGTTGAAGATGTAAACTCTGTTGGGGATCCATATCTGTGTCGGGACGAGAACTTTTGAAGATATCTTCTTAATGATTACTTTGTGGGGATATGATCCTGTTAAACCGGCTTGGTGGGGAGACATGGGTGTCTTGAAAGTTGCTCCCAGTACCTGGATTTTCATTGATTAAGACACACCACTGAACATTGATCAAGATGTCGAACTGGACTTGCATAGGTTTGCCCCTGCTAGTAGGTTTTTTTTTTTTTTTTTGAAGAGATTTGCCTCGCGAGGACCTTGTGAGATGTGCCCTATGGGCGTCATGCCCCTCGTAATCATAGGCCCAGGACAATGCCCCATGTTGATTGGAAATAGATTCAGATTTACTTGGATGCATGCCCCTGATTGTTTTTGGCATCTTTGAGATATTCTTGGAATCTTGACTTGATTGCCCCAGATTGATTGGGCAAAACATGTCATGCCCCTTTGTATATGTAAGAGACATGGCTTCTTGGAGTAATATTGTCTGTCGGGATAAATTTTCAGTCATTAGCTGTACCCTGTGCAAGTTCTTTCTGATGCTAACATTTGAAATTATGTAGCAGAATATGTTTAATAATGAATTCATGAGATGCAATGCATACGTTTGTCTTGATTTTTTTTTGAAAAACATTAAAACAAGAGATGTAAAAACAAGATATCAACTTAACATCGGTAGTAAACCTTAAGGAGTCGGGATACCTTTTTGGTGACAGTATGCTTTCGAACTAACCATGCTTCAATTAGGACTTTCAAGGGTTGAAACGTGGCTTGGTTCACGGTTTAAGAAACAAAGGATAAAGGCTCAAAATTTGATTGTACCCACCCCTCTTCGTGATGATCTTCAATTCTAAGCTCAGTTGATTCAACTTATGCATTCGGGTTCCAAGAGACTTTTGGATTTGCACCTTCGATAATGATGATGGTTCACAAGCAGAGAGAACTTTTGAGATGGCAGTCACTTCTTCCTTTTGGTAGTCATAACTTTGAGTTGTTCAGGAATTTATTGACTTCTCTTTTTCATCTTTTTGATATCCCTAACTTTTGCCTGAACTGTCTCTTTTGAGCTTACAGTCAGCGGGACGCCTTGATTTTTGCCTAAGTCATCTTTTGATTTTTGACTTAGCAGGCTTTTCTTTGTATATATGTTTTTTCATTTTTTTTCTTTTTTGAAAGATATTGACTGCCCTGTTTGGTGATTGATGAACTGTCATTGGCTTTTGACTGACATCTCCAACACTTCTTTGATGTGTGCGGACGAACGCTTGTGATTGAAACCTTTGTTGAAAGGTGTACTGAATGATTCTCTTAAAATAGAATGCACAGCCAAATTAACTGAGAACTACCCTGCCCCAGGTTATGATCAAGGGTTTTAATTAGTACAAGAAAGAAACTTCTACTTCTTAGGCTCAAAGGGGTTGACGAGGGATTATCCTCCTTATATCTCCACTGTTTAGGAATTGAAACAATGCCTGTACATCATCAGCATAGTCCGCTCAAAAGCATACTGTATGAGGTTGCGGTATCATTTTCGTCATCCTCCCTCAAAAGGTATACAACTTTAGCAGGAGTTGAGTAAACATAAAACATATGCAAAGTAAATACGCAATTTAAAATGAGTGATAACGAAATAATGTATTCAAGACAAACATATGCAATGCACTGATGATAATTATTAAAACAGATAATGTCTATCATAAGTCGAGTGTTTAAACAAACAGAATAGAAATTGCAAATGAAAGTAAATCTAATGATCTAAAAAGTTCATCCTTCTAGCCATCCATAGCATTAGCAATCTTGTTGTGATTAGGCATGGGAGCAGTGATCACATTAGGAGTTGCAGGGGTGTCGAACGCAATTTCTCCAGCGTCGATCATATCTTGGATCTTGTTCTTCAAAGGCCAACAGTTCTCTGTGTCATGTCCAGGACTATTAGAATGATATGCGCACCTCGCATTGGGCTTATAACTAGGAGCAGAGGTGTTAGGATTCTTAGGAGGATTCCTCAGGGTGATCAAATTTGCCTTTAGCAGATGTTGTAAAGCTTGAGCTAGCGACGTGTTGATCTTTGTGAATTGACGTCTGGGTGTATCTTGTTTGTTTTGACGACCTTGTTGAGGCGCCGGTGTGGAGCTCAGAACTGCTCCAATAGATTGATCATGGTTTATCCTTTTCTGCCCATACACAGCATTGGAATCTGACCTCCCATTGAAATGATTCTTTGTAGTACCTGAGGATGTAGCCACTTGAATCTTACCACTTCGAATGCCACTCTCGACACGTTCCCCAATCAGTATGAGTTCAGTGAATCCAGATGATGAACTACCCAGCAAATGACTATAGAAAGGACCAGTCAGTGTACTCATAAACATATCGACCAATTCTCTGTCAGCTAAGGAGGGTTTGACTCTTCCAGCTAGATCTCTCCATTTTTGAGCATACTCCTTGAAACTTTCCTCGGGTCCCATAGACATGCTTTGTAGTTGCATGCGAGTTGGCGCAAGATCAGAATTGTATTGATATTGCTTATAGAAAGCAACAACCAAATCTTCCCAAGTACGGATGTTGGTACCCTCCAACTGATAATACCATTCGAGTTGAGTTCCAGATAAACTCTCTTGAAAGAAATGGATCCAGAGTTTCTTATCAGCAGTATGAGGTTGAATCTTCCTTACATACGATCTCAAGTGCAACTTGGGACATGAAACTCCATCGTATTTAGCAAAGGCGGGAGTCTTGAATTTTGGAGGAATAATGACTTCAGGAACGAGTCCCAGTTCTTCAAAATCCAGTCCAGGTATCTTCTGAATTTCTACGGCTTTCATACGTTCTTCAAGCAGCTTGTATTTATCGTCAGGATGTTCATCCTCATGGTGATAGTCTTCATCTTCTTCAGAAGGCTTGGCAGTATCATGGTTACTTTTTGCCTCAGTCTTGATACTAGCATCATTATCTTGCTCATCCTCGTCACTGTCTTCAGAGGTTTCGGCATCCCTGAGTTGCAAGATCGGTCTAAGCTTTTTCACCTGAGTCTTCTTACCCTTCTTCTTCTTCTTTTTAGTCAGCATGGCTTTCAACTCTTCTTGCCCCTTGGACAAATTCAGAATCAAGGCTTGGAACTCAGTGTTTTGGGCTTGGAGATCCTTAACTGATTGTTCGAGATTCATGATGCTGAAATAAACAGCGAGGAAGGATGAGAGACCTATGGTAAGAAACCTGTTATGCGATGTTATGAATGAAAATGCAATACTTTCAAGGATCTTTAGGCATTTAGTTAGCAACATTTAGAAAATGATTTGGTCGTGTCTTTGTCTGAAGAAAATCTGGACTTTGTCTTTGAACGTCTTTCGTTAAAAATCGAGCTCACCATATCCAGTGGGTCATCGCCTCTGATTCGGAATACTTCTAAATTTGAAGGTATGTGGCTAGAGGAAAATAAATCCTCTTGCCCCTTGCTAAGTACTGAGTCTTTGAATTGGAAGGCATGTGGCTAGAAGAAAATAAATCCTCTTGCCCCTAGATAGGGATTCAGTCCTTGATAAGAGCACCTGAAATTGCGCGCCCTAAATTCCTAAGATCCTTGAAAGGGTTAGTTAATTATGTTATGCTTATAATGTCATGATGTCATGATGTTATGCGAATGCAGTTCGTTAGACTTAGTGCGAGATGGTAAGGACAAACAAGTCCTTTCAACAAAACCTACAAGTGAATGAAAGTTAGTAGTAAACACAAACAAGTCACACCAATCACGCAAGTCACACAAGTCACACAGTTTTTGGCTTAAGGCTTGCATGGAGTCTGATCAGGTGTCCTTCCCAAGGGTATTTCTATGGATAAAGAGATTTCAGCAACAGGTTCTACCAAGTGACTCAGAATTGTCAGCCCCCTCTAAAGCACCCTCGAACATGGTACATGCATACCACGCAATGATACTTTAGGAAGAAACCTATCTGAGCTGTAGTATCGGGTAGCGACCATAACTTGGCATGCACCAAGAATAGCCCCCCCACTACGTTCCTAAAAGTTTAAGATGGGTTAAAGGTGACTAAAGGTCCCTGAGCTCCGACGCACCCAAAGATACATGCGTAAACCTCTCTCATGCAAAAGAGGTACACAATAACCAGTGGAGGCCTAACTCAAGTGCGAACTTCATTTTGACCAACCCCAAGCATGCACAAGGGGGGTCTCCATGACTATGCCGCTCCTAAACTTAAGTGTTCTTGAATCCGGGAATAGGATTCGTCCTTCAATTTTCCCAAAACAGCCCTGAAAAATAAAACAAGCAAAGCAAGCAATAGAAAACATTTAAGTGATTCCTAAACTTTTAAGGTAACCCCTCTTTTATCGAATTTTAATCCCCAGCAGAGTCGCCAGTTCTGTAACACGGTGAACTGACTTTTTATTAATCGGAATGTCGCGGTAAGCAAGAGTCGCCACCGACTTTTATTTTATCCAAATTAAATCGGAAAGGCTAAAAGAACAGGAAAAACCTTTTAAATAAAATAGGGTTCGGGGGGTAATTATGCAAAGGGAAGGTGTAAGGCACCCTTTGCATCCATGGTTTTCCATGGGCTCTTAATTGCTTTGCTCGTTTTGAAACCAAAAGTTTAGAAATGTATAGAAGATGAAGAAACAAGGACTTTAGCTCGTAAATGAGCGTAGCCTTGAAAGTGCTTAGAAAATAGTAGAAAGATGTTTTTAAACCAGAGCATGCAATTAAGGGCAAATTACCTGGTTAGATGAAAAATGTTCTTTTAGCCTTTCAGAGTAAAAGGATCTATCCTTGCCATAAGAGGGCAGGAAGCCTTTCATTTGGAGGTTGAAGGGTCATCGAAGCATCCTTTGCCATAAGACTGTCCCATGCCATAGAAGGGCAGGTAGTCTAAGGCAAGGATCAGAATAAGCCTTATTCGTAGGCAGCCAGAAGATACCTCAGCCTTTTTCCGTAGGCAACTTCCGAGGGTCAAGGTCATATTTGTGTATCGAAGGCAGCATCATTTAGGGTCGTGACCTTTTTATCTAGGCAACATGGCTGAGGTATCCTCGAATTCGAGGGACGTGGCTTATTCTGCAAAAACACAAAGGCAACAGGCAACAGGCAACAAGGCAACAGAGAGGTTACCCAAAAAGCGTGCGTGTGTGCAACAATCACGTGGTTCAATTAAGTTATTTATCTTATAATTACTGACTCTAATCCAGTTTAAATTTGCACTCCCTAAATTACTAACCACGCAGTATATAAACAATTTATGGGAAGGGGGAAAATGAAACCAGCGGATCCCAACAGGGTTTAACATAAGTAATAATAAAAGAAACAGAACAGATGGTTTAGGGTTACCAATGACGTAGCTTTGGCAATTGACAACCCTGAAAAAGAATGTAAATAAAAAGTTGGGTGAGTGTATGGCTAATTCGAAGGTTGGCAGGGTTAACCAGAAAATAAAGAAATAAATAAATAAAACAATTAATAATTAAATAAGCGAGACCACTTAGCTTTGGTTTGATTTGATATGGTTGATAAGGCGCCTTTAGGGTCGATCCTGAAAAAGGCAAGGCAGAGAAAAAGATGAAGGCGAAACAAAACCTACTTCTAAAAAAAATAAACCAAATAGAATTTAAATCGAATAGATTACTTAACTTCGTGTTTTGGAATAGGCGCGTATTCGGAGTGTATTGGAAAAGCAAACCTGAAAAGGACATAGAAAAATTTTCAGTGTAGGGATGATTCTCGTAAACTCTGATTAGGGCACAAGTTAGCCATGGTTAATAGAATAAAATCAATTTAATTAATTATTGGTATTCTACCTAATTAATTAAATCGATAAAAAAAGGGTTTTGATTAAATCCTAAACCTAATATCAATGAATAAAAAGCTAATTATAATTTAGTTAAATGAATAATCTAAACAATTTAAATAAGAAAACAATTTAATCACAATTAAAAATATTTTCATGATTTGTTATGCCTTTTTAGAAAACAAAAAGAGAAATTAATTTTATGTAAAAAAGAAATTTGATAGTTAAAATAAACAGATAAATAAAAAGAACTAAAAATAATATAGAAACTTAGCTGAATATTCTGGTGTGGGATAGCTGAGGACGCTCATGGTGTTCCAGCGTCTCTTCGCCCGTTAGATCTGGAGAGAGAACAATCTGATGGTTGTTGGTTGGAAGGCGTATCGTGGATCTTGCTCTGACTAACACACTGGATCACATGAATTTGCTATTGTAAAAAAAAAAAGGTGAGTCTCCTGGGATTCGAACCCAGGTTCTCTCGCTGGCCAACCAAACGCATTCCTGTGCCATCTCTGCTATGTTTGACTCGTGATATTACTGTGCAACAATGAGTATATAATAAAAACAAATCCAGTATTTGAAATAAAAAATAAAGAGTCACGCCCAGCTTGTCATCCCCTTCGTGGGATTTTCTGGAACAAACAGAAACATTTAAGCAGCGTTTTTTGCATCATGGCCTTGAACCCCAACCTCAAATCCTGCAAACATTCATCAATAAACACAAAATAATAACCTAGGTTAACTATAAACATTATCCCGAGTCCGATTATGCCCTTGATTTCGTCTAATTACGCCGGATTTACAAGACCCCAATTTAAAGCTATGAGAACCTAGCAATGGTGGATTCGGATTCCTGCAACTAAAATCCAATTGAACTATCCAGAAAGCACATAAACACAATTACGAACACAATCATATAATCAAAACATGCTGAATATGCGTACAAGTATGAATTCGATCCAAGAAAAATTTGGGACAAACCGTGACCGTATTGCTTGCGATTTGGTGTGCTTCAATTGAAAGTGATGATGGCCATCGCTTCAGAGATGATCTAGGAATGTATTTAAGCCGACCAAACTCGTTGAATTAGCTTCTTACCTTGAATTCGAATTCCCCTTTTTTGTACCTTCAAGCACTCGCTATTGCTCTTGGCAGCCGAGAAAAAAAAAATCCTCCACCTCTGTTTTTGGCTTTGGACATATATATGCCTTGAATTAGGTTTTGCAAAATTGAGTCAAATCTCTGTTATTATGGAGATTGTGTGAGAAATTTTTGATTGAATCCATGAGATTGAGTAATTGGAGATTTGATTTGGAAGAGATTTAAATCTTGCTGTTTTGAGAAAATTCACGTACATCATTCTTCCTTTTTGATATTTCATTTGGATTTGTTTTGATTTTGATTTATTTTGATTTAAATTAAATAAAAATCAATAATAATAAAAAATCAAAAAAATAGGACCAAGGACCAAAAACCAAGATTATGCATAATGGGCTTGGAGATCTCTTGCTATGTCCTTTTCATGTTTACACCCCATCAGTTAGGCCCACTTACTCAGACATTCAAATTGCTCCATTTAGCCTTTTACATTTTTTTCAAGATAGCCTAACTTGTGTCAATCATTCCTCCCGAATTTCCCTATATTAAACTCAGATGTTTACTTGAGATTTGATCACAAAATAAACCAATATTGTATCTTTTATAATAATGATAACAAATAAAAGAATGGCATCATGGGTCTTATAATGGAAATCTTTTGAATTAGAGCCTGAATTTTGCCATGGATATAGTTTTGAAATATCATAAACCCTATGGGATGCTTCGGTGCTCTTGGCTCATTGATTTTCTTTCAGAACAACAAAACCCTGAATCTTTAAGCCTTGTTTAGGAGAGGGTGTCTTTGAGCTTTGTGCTTTGATTTGAGTTTGTATAAAAAAAAAAAAAAAAATTATGGGCAAATTTTGGGGTATGACATCATGGTATCATGCTCAGAAGCTCTTCAAGGTCAGAAGACAAGAAGATGCTCTGCACCAAGCTGTTTGACTCTGATGACATTCAAACGTTGTTTACACAAACATCAGATCAGAAGCAAGTACTAGACTGGAAGGCTACGCTGACTGACAAAAGGAACGTTAGAAGCTATTAAAGGCAACGTCAGTAGACACAGCGGAAACAAGGCTCGAGGTAGTTGACAAAAGAGTGAAACATTAAATGCAATGCTGTACGGATTACGCAAAGCATTAAATGCTCCCAACGGTCATCTTCTCAAGTGCCTATATATATGAAGTTCTGATGAGAAGCTCAATACAACACTTGCGCATTAAACTGAAACGCTGTCAAATTCAAAAGCTCTCAAACTTCATCATCAAGCTCACTACATTGCTGTTGTAATATCTTAGTGAGATTTAAGCTTAAACTTAAGAGAAAATCACAGTTGTGATAATAGCTTTATAAGAAGCATTGTAACTCTTAAAAGAATTTGTTTACATTAATTTGTAAGTTCTAGAGTGATCAGGTTGTTGATCAGTATACTCTAGCAAGTCTTAGAAGTTGTCTAAGCAGTTTGTTCCTAGAGTGATCAGGTTGTGATCAGGATACTCTAGAAGACTTAGCAGTTGGCTAAGTGGAAAACCATTGTAATCAAGTGTGATTAGTGGATTAAATCCTCAGGTGAGGTAAATCACTCCAAGGGGGTGGACTGGAGTAGTTTAGTTAACAACGAACCAGGATAAAAATCATTGTGCAAATAGTTTTTATCTTACTAGTTTTTAAAGCTACACTTATTCAAACCCCCCCCCTTTCTAAGTGTTTTTCTATCCTTCAGGCATTTTTAAGGCCAAAAGGAAGGACATTCCATTCATAATGTCTAAAAGGCAGAGTAAAGGGTGGTTTATACTTATCAGATTCATTAATATGAATTTGCCAATAACCAGATTTCATATCAAACTTAGAGAAGATTAAAGCATTGTTTAATTTATCTAGAAGGTTTTTTTTATTAGGAATAGGATATCTAATTCATCTTAACACCTTACTAAGAGGCTTGTAATTAATAACAAGTCTAGGGACCCCACGTTATTTTTCAGCATCATTATTGACATAAAAAGCTGTGCAACTCCAAGGAGATTTGGATTTTCTTATCAATTTTTTCTATAAAAGAGATTCTATCTCTTTTTTGCATAACTCCAAATACTCATGGTTCATTTGAACAGGCCTAGCTTTGGTGGGAATCTGAGTTTCATTAAAGTCATCAAGATAAGGTAAAGAAATAACATGTTTCTTTCTATCCCAAAAAGCATTTGGTAAATCATTGCACACTTCATTTTTAAATTGTTTCTCAATCAATTTGATTTATTCTCTTATTTCATTTTTATTAAATTGTCATTAATATTTAATAAACTAACTTCCTCTTTAAGAAAACCTAATTGTTTTTCTTTATTTAAGAGAATACTTTTAACTTCATTAAACATTTTAATATGAGGGTCAGTAATAAATTCAAAAATGACAGTTTTACCATTAATCATGGTAGTAATTCCTTTAGTGTCAACATTAATTAAAGGCATAATGATATTTAGAAAAGGACTTCCAAGAATAACTCTATGAGTCATGCTTTTAACTAAGATGAAATGGGTAGGTAAACAAATATCTTGATTACAAACGTATGTATTAGGTAATTTATAATTAACCGTTAATTTATCACCACTAGCCTGAGCAAGGGTTTGATTGGTTTTGGTATAATAATTGGTAGGAACAATTCCTTCCTGCAGACAATTAAGGTCAGCGCCACTATCAATAAGAGCAACTTCATTTTCTAAAATAAACGTTCTGTCAATAACTAAAGTTATTCTAACAAACCATTTTTGAGAAATTACTCTATCAATAAGAGTGAGAAACCTATCATTAGTAGAAGGACTGCTAGTAGAAGATATTTCTTCAACTTTAAGGTTACCTGTTTCAAGTAAGGAGACCCTTTGAGATAATTTTTTATCATCTTTCTTTATCTGAGTAATTTTAGATTTCAAAAGATTAATTTCTCTATGTAAATCAGTAAGGGAAACAAGAGTTTCACGGATATTGGATTGTTGAAATCTGGATAAAACCTCACTTAATTGGTAAGGGGCTTCAATAATAATAGGAGATTCTTTTTTAGAATTTTCTTGAATTAAAACTTCAAGCATTTTTCTTTTAAGATTATTATCAGAGATAGACTCAATAGCCTTTATGGCTCCATCTTGTTTTGTAGTAAGAACATTAAGACCGTTCATGTCAACAATAGACTTCCAGTAATCTATTTGATTATATTGACAATTATTATTGTCAGAATTATCAGAGGAATAATCTGATGATGATTCATAGATCTTGTCAATATCTTCATTAGAAGAATTAGTCTCTGATTCAGACTTAAGTAAACAAACTTTCTCAAGTTGAGAGCGTAATTGTTTGATAACACGAAATTATATCGTATATTTAACTTGATTCACATGAGTTTTATTTAATTTTTATTTGTTTATCTTTTATTACGCCGATGTTTTGTCGTGTTTCAGGTATTCAATTATTAAAATAGCTGCAAAGGAAAATGAGAAGAAAGAAGGAAGAAAGAAAGAAGAAGGAGAGAAAAAGAGAGGAAATAAATTGGAAGGAAAGAAAAGAAAAAAAAGAAAAAGAAAGAAAAAAATATAAAAAAAAAAGAAAAGAAAAGAAGGTTGGGCGCCCACCCCTTGGCTTGGTGGCCCCCACCCTTGGAAGAAAAGAAGAAAAAAATTATTAAAAAAATAAAGAAAAGAAGGTGGGGCGCCCACCCCTTAGCTTGGTGGCCCCCACTTTGTCACCCACTTAGTCACAATAGGGTGTGGGGTGGTCACCCCTTAGCCATGTGGCCCCCGCCCCTATTTTATCCACCTCAGCAAAGGAAACGGTCGTCCTTTAGGCTTGTGGTCCCTGCCACAAGCCATTTTTTTTAAAACAATCTCATTCATTAGATAAAAAAGAGAGAGTACAAACATATAGAAAGAAAATGTGTTAGGGCATTTCCCATCCACACATTGATAACATTACTAATAATTAAGACTAACAAGCTATGGACATTAAAAAGCTTTGAGAGGATAGAAACCAAAAGGAAGGTACCACACCAAAACTTTAATCCAATCAACCAAGCAAAGTTCTTCCACAAGAGACATGTGAGTTTTGGAACTCCAATCTTTAAATCTATCCAATTACGGATCATATCTTTAGCTTTGACACTAGCTTTATTACGCTCAAATCAATTATTCAAGTTCACAATATTGATTAATCTCACAACTTGTGAATAAAACAACTGTTGATTGAAAAGAGAAGTTTGATTTGCCACATCCCTAGTAAGATTCTTACTCCAAAATACATATCCTTCGTCCAAGCTTCTTTGAGGCATTTCATCAAATACCTTGAGCACAAACTTAAAACAACCTAAGCCTAACAACAACACACCCAAGAAGACAAACCAAACAAGAAAAAATAGAACCCACAACAAAACAAGTACAATAAAATAAACTATTACATGAAAACACACACATAAAATCCGGGCTTCCTTATCTTTCGGTGGCGGCGGCTCCGGTAGAGGTCATTTTCCATGTCGATACCACTCTAGGCCATTGGTTGGTGGAGGTGATTTTTGAGTTGCAAACGATTCATGGTTGATGGTAGAGAGGAGGATGAGCTTGATGGAGGTTGGAGGAAGAAGCATGTATGGATCTAACATGAGTGAGGGTTTCAAAGGAATGAAGAGAGAGGAGGGAAAACTTACAATGGGGGAGGAACCTTCATTGAAGAGGAGATGACCACCATAATGGTGGTGAATAGCTTCCATGAAGGAGAAGGAGCCCCTACAAGAGGGCAAATGACACCCATCAAAAGAGGGGAACATGGGAAACCCTAAGTTTAGAGAGAGTTCCACAAGCCATTTTTACTCTCCACGTTTAGTAACGATTTTGTCCATTTTCATCCATTTTCACAGCGAAGCCAATTCTCCTCCGATTTCTCAGCAATTAGCTCCCACTTTTCCTAGATTCTCTCCAATCCAGTTAGATATAAAAGCAAAGCAGTTAACAACATAAAGCTCTCTATTCTTCTCGGCCAAATTTTTTTATTGTTTAGTTTTTAGGCAGTTTTCTTTCACCATGTAAAAGTAATAGCTCTCCAGATTTTTGGGGCTATTACAAATTAGTTTTACGATTTTATTTCTGCATTTAATTTATGTACTTTGATTCGAAGCATTCAAGCGTATTGCAAATTCGGCATCTATTTAATTCCAGGTTTTTTATTCACTGCTATTGTTTTCTAATTTAATTGCTAAATCACGTTTCTCATTATGTTTTATTACCTTAATTGCATGTTTATTTTCCTATCCATGTCCGACTAAATATTCTTGAGTCCGGTTTATGAGGACTGTTGTTACCAATGGGACTTCGTAAAAATTGTAGGTGCGAGTTTATGAAAATTCTGTTTTGGTTTTAATTTCCAAGTCTAATTTAAATAGCTTTGTCACGAGAGTGAGAGGTTATTTAACACGATTTTGTCATGAGAGTGAGAAATCAATTAAGGTTAGAGTCGGCACTGCGAGAGCGTGGGGATCGAATCAGATAGTGGAAATTAGGCAACAAATCTAAATACAGAAGAGCGCTTTAGATGCGTTTAGAATATTATTGGCTTTCAAAATATATTTCTTAGTTACCGGACGAGCGAGAGAAAAATCTTGGGATTAGGAAGTATGGCTTTAGTTAATACCGCGAGAGCGTGAGACAAAGTCTTTAAGTTGGTATATTCTACGGAACTAAGTTATTGTCGTAATTAGTACCTGTTTTCTATAAGTCCTTCAGCAACACGCAAATCATATCTCGGCCTCGTTTTAGTTTTATTTTTTAGTTTAGTTTTACCTTTAGTTTCTCCTTAATTAATTATTCATTAGCCTTAACTTTACAAAGCGACGATAGATTACAGTAGGTTGACATTGGTCTCTGTGGGTTCGACAATCTTTTATATTACTTCGATATTTCCGTGCACTTGCGGAGCATCATTGTTCATCCTCAATTTCATTGAGAGCTTTCTTGGTCCAACATTGGTTTGCATAATGACCAGCTTTACCACATTTGTGGCAAGATACATCTAGCATTTTAGCTTTTCTTTTGCCTTTATTATTAAAAGTCTTATCTTTTGGTCTATCTTTATTAAAGTGACTCCTTTTCTTATTCTTCTTATAAGAATTTTATAAATATCCTTATTAACTTTATGAGGTTTATTCCTGAAGATTTTTCCTTTCTTCCTTTTATTTTCAGAAGATCTTCCAAGATCAAAGGCAAACTGGTCGCAGAATTCACCCATTTGGTGTTTTTCAGAAAGCTTCTGTTTCTTAAGCTGATTTCTAAGCTTAATATCATTACATAAGATTAACCCTTCATTAACACAAGTGCTAATAATTTGATCATAAGTAAGATCAGGGTAATTAATATTTATCCCGTCATTTTTACTTCTTAAAGAATGTCTAACCTTTTTAGAAAAGAAATGGGGTAAACCATCAATAAATTTGACTTTCCAGTGTGTCATACCCCAAAATTTGCCCATACATTTTTTTTCTATTCCAATTCAAGTGGATGCACACTCTCCTAAGCAATAAGGGCTAAATTGATTTTTTGCAAATGGGCCCGATACCTTTGGATCCAATCTTGTTCCACAAGTTACCAATGGGATCTATATCCAATACCACAAATTACTGATGATTATTTGATTTTATATAAAATTCTATTCATTAAAAAAAAAATCAATTTAATCAAAAACTTTGAAGAAAATGCATGAAGAAAATATGGAGTAAACTTGGAAATTCTTCAATGGGCCTATGTTTCCTTGACTCAAATATATCTCTAATATTGCCAAAGAATTCTAAAGCCCATTTGCATGCTTTGTTGTCATTTATTTTATTTTTTTTATTGTTGGATTAATTCAATTTAGTTCAATTTTAATTAAAATAAAATTAATATTCGTGGGCTTAGATTCAAATGACATTTGATATCCAAAACAAGCTGCAGACCGTGTGAAGCATACAAACCTTGGTCAAAATTGGCAATTTTCATGAGATTGGAAAATCAAATCTCTCTAAGATAAATTCAAATTGATTCCTTCCAATTCTATTGACCTAATTTATCCCATTATATATTCACAACAATACACTGGAAATAGGGGACGAATTTTGGATGGAGACAGAGACTTTGTGCAAAGAAAAATCATGAACAAGGAGCAAATGGTGAATCGATTGGCAGGTGGTTTCAGACCAAATAAAAGAGCTCAATCGTTTCCTTGGCATTCACTGAGCGTAAACATATTGTCACCTTCGATCAAAGGCCCCAAAAACGTGAATATGCGCTCATGCCGAACCGGGAAAGTTTGAATTTCGATCTCGTGCATATACGCATTGTAATCCGGTTTTAATTGCATATTCACAACCGTGGTGATGTTTGGAAGAGGTCTGCATGATTTAATTGTATTTTTAGTGCAGGTATACGGATTCTCCATGGCTAGGGTTCGAAGGTCCAAGAATGGGGTTTTTCAATGGAAGCAAAATTACCTTAAATCGATGGCACCATCACGTTTAAGGGATGATTTCTAATCGATCCATGTACTTGGTTTGAATTTACGACTTGGTTTACTGTGTTTTTGATTTTCGCAGGGCTGTAGCGACACGAGGAACCGTGGGTAGAAGTCTGAGTTTTAGCAATCGAAGAAGAAGAAGGAGAACGGCGCGCGTTTGTGTTTGAATCGTTCACTTTCGCTTATTAACGTATGCGTGGTTTAGATGAACATGAAACGAAGCGTAGCGCAGGTGGCGAAGGGAACGTATTCGCAAGTCACCAGACCTGGGTTCGGTTCCCAGGTTGTGTTATTATTTTTCCAAATTGTTTGATGCAGATCTAGCGTGGCCATTTAACTTGCGCCTACGATACACCTCCGATTATCAACCACCAGATCACCACTAGCAGCAGATCCAATGGCCCTCAACATGCAGGCGCAGCATGCATCTTCAGACGCCAACCTCACCGGAACCCAAGCTGAGTTCCCTTTGTTATTTTAATTAAATAATTTGTTTTCTTTTATGTAAATGTTTTGTTTAATATTATTTCTTCTAAATTGTTTTTTTAATACTTCTTTAAATTTCCTTTTTATTAAATCATCTATTTTCAATAATCTTTATTTCATAATTTATTAATTAATTTAATTTGATTATTAATACTATTTTTATGATTAAATGTTTAAATTAATCATTTAATTGTTTAATTATCCTATTGATCGATAAAAAATACATATTAGGGTTAGAGAATATAATCGAAACCCTATTTTTATCGATTTAATTAATTAGGTTAAAAACCAATAATTAATTAATCCGATTTTATTTATTCTATTAATCATGGTTAACTTGGGCCTTGATGAAGGTTTGTGAGGTTTGTCTTTAGTTCATTCATGCACTAAAAATCTTTTCTTGTGCAGTTTTTCAGGGTTAATCAGTCAAAGTCCTCCTGACTACGCGCCACGCCTCTTCCGAAGCTAAGTCTCAATTTTTATTTTATTATTTAAATTTCATTCGCATTATAAAATGATAATTAGGGTAAAAGCCTCGAAAGTCAATGGACTCTTTTGCACTCACGTCCTTTATTTATTTTTGCCTATTTTTTAGGGTTGACTTCGAGGCTACTTCCGACTACAAACCATATCAGATCAAATCAAAAGGTCAATGCTTAAGGCTCAAGGCAAACTTTTGCCCATCAACCTTCATCAATCGAAACTAAGTTTCTTTTACCTTTTTCTTTTATTGTTATTGTTATTAATTAGGGTTAACCCTAATTATCATTTGAATCGATAATGCACTCACCCTCTTTTGTTTGCCATTTTTCTTTCTTTCAGGGTTTGTCAAATGCCAAAGCTACGTCATTGGTAACCCTAAATCTCTTCTATTTTTTATTATTACTTATGTCAAACCCTATTAAGGGATCTGCTGGTTTCATTTTCCCCTTCCCCATACTATTGTTATTACTTTATAACTGCGTGGTTAGTAATCCTAGGGAGTGATAAACCATGAACTGAACGTAGAATCACTAATTTTACAAGATAAATATCTGAATTAACCACGTGTTTGTTGCACCCACGCACACTTTTAGGGTAACCTCTCTGTTGCCTGTTGCCTTGTTGCCTTGTGTTTTTTTTGCAGAATAGCCAGTCCCTCGAATACGAGGATACCTCAGCCATGTTGCCTCGATACAAATAAAAGTCATAAGTCCCTAAAATGATGCTGCCTTCGATACACTGATATGACTTCGACCCTCGAAAGTTGCCTACGGAAAAGGCTGAGGTATCTTCTGGTTGCCTACGAAAAAGGCTATTCTGATCATTCCCTTTAGACTACCTGCCTCTCTATGGCATGGGTCAGTCTTTGGGCGAATGATAATTCGATGACCCTTCTACCTCCAAACGAAAGGCTTCCTGCCCTCTTATGGCAAGGACTAACCCTTTCATTCTGAAAGGCTAAAAAGAGACCTATCATCTGAGTTTAAGGTAATTGCCCCTAATTGCCTTGCAATGCTCAATTTTCATATTCTTTCTTACAATTCTTCAAAAAACTGGCTACGCTCATTTACGAGCTAAAGTCCATTTTTTCTTTCATCTGCTTTTTCTAAAGACAAACGAGCAAGCAAAGCAATTAAGAGCCCATGGTAAACCATGGATGCAAAGGGTGCCTTACACCTTCCCTTTGCATAAATTACCCCCCGAACTTAGATTTCTTTAAAAAGGTTTTTTTCTGTTTCTTTTTGCCTTTCCAATTGGATAAAATAAAAGTCGGTGGCGACTCTTGCTATTCGCAACATTTCAAATAAAGTCAGTTCACCGTATTACAGAACTGGCGACTCTGCTGGGGAGAATTTTCTTATAAAAGAGGGGTTACCTTAAAAGTTTAGGATTCACTTTAAATGTTTTCTATTGTTTGCTTTGTTTGTTTTATTTTTCAGGGGCGTTTTGGGAATTAAATGAAGGACGAATCCTATTCCCGGATTCAAGTACACTTAAGATTAGGAGTGGCATAGTCATGGCGACCTCTTTCACATATGTGGGAGATGAGTCAATATGAAGTTCACGCTTGAGTTAGGACTCCATAGCATATGCACACCTTTCTCGAATGAGGGAGGTCTATGTATGTGTCTGTGGGTGCGCCGGAGCTCAAGGACCTTTAGTTACCCTTAACCCATCCTGGCCTTTAGGAACGTAGCGGGGGGACTACTCTTGACAAATGTTAAGAACTAGTCGCTACCCGATGCTACAATTCAGATAGGTTCTTTCTCAAAGTATCATTGCATGGTGCGAATGCATCATGTCCGAGGGTGCTTTAGAAGGGCTGACAATTCTGGATAACTTGTAGAACCCGTTGCTGAAATTTCCTTATCCATAGAAATACCCTTGGGAAGGACACCTGATCAGACTCCATGCAAGCCTTAATCCAAAAATTGTGTGACTTGCGTGACTTGTGTGACCTGTTTGTGTTTGCTACTAACCTTCGTTCTTTGCAGGTTTTGTTGAAAGGGCGTGTTTGCCCTTACTATCCCACACTATGCCTAATGAATTGCATTCGCATAACATTCATGACATCATGATATCATAAGCATAACACGATTTAACTAACCCTTTCAAGGATCTTAGGGATTTAGGGCGCACGATTTCAGGTACTCTTATCAAGGACCGAATTTCAAATCAAGGGGCAAGAGGATTTATTTTCCTCTGGCCACATACCTTCCAATTCAGAGACATTGTACCTATCAAGGGGCAAGAGGATTTATTTTCCTCTGGCCATGTACCTTCAAAATCAGAGGTGTCCGGAATCAGAGGCGATGACCCACTCGATATGGTGAGCTTGATTCTTAAAGAAGGACGCTTAAAGACGAAAGCCAAGGTTCTTCAGACGAAGTCGTGACTGATTAAATTTCTAATGTTGCTAACTAAATTCCTTAAAGATCCTTGAAAACATTTCATTTGCATTCATAACATCGCATAACAGGTTTCCTATGATGGGTTTCTCATCCTTCCTCGCTGTTTATTTCAGCATCATGGATCTCGAACAATCAGTTAAGGATCTCCAAGCTCAAAACACTGAATTCCAAGCCTTAATTCTGAATTTGTCCAAGGGGCAAGAAGAGCTGAAAGCCATGCTGACTAAAAAAAAGAAGAAGAAGGGTAAGAAGACTAAGGTGAAAAAGCTTAGACCAATCTTGCAACTCAGGGATGCTGAAACCTCTGAAGACAGTGACGAAGATGAGCAAGATGATGATGCTAGTATCAAAACTGAGGCAAAAAGTAACCATGATTCTGCCAAACCCTCTGAAGAAGAAGAGGACTACCACCATGAGGATGAACATCCTGATGACAAATATAAGCTGCTGGAGGAACGTATGAAAGCCATAGAAATTCAGAAGGTACCTGGACTGGATTTTGAAGATCTAGGACTCGTCTCTGGAGTTGTTATACCTCCGAAATTCAAGATTCCAACTTTTGCAAAATACGATGGAGTCTCTCGTCCTAAGCTGCACTTGAGGTCCTATGTAAGAAAGATTCAAGCTCATACTGCTGATAAGAAGCTATGGATTCACTTTTTCCAAGAGAGCTTATCTGGAACTCAACTCGAATGGTACTATCAATTGGAAAGTACTAACATCCGTACATGGGAAGATCTGATGGGTGCCTTCTACCAACAATATCGATACAATTCTGATCTTGCACCAACTCGCATGCAACTACAAAGCATGTCTATGGGCTCTAATGAAAGTTTCAAAGAGTACGCTCAGAAATGGAGAGATCTAGCTGGAAGAGTCAAACCTTCTTTGACTGATAGGGAGCTGGTAGATATGTTTATGAATACATTGACTGGCCCTTTCTATAGTCATTTGCTGGGAAGTTCGTCATCTGGATTCGCTGAGCTTATACTAACTGGGGAACGTGTCGAGAATGGCATCCGAAGTGGTAAGATTCAAGTGGCTACATCCTCAAGTACTACAAAGAAGCATTTCAATGGGAGGTCTGATTCCAATGCTGTGTATGGGCAAAAAAGCATAAATCACGATCAATCTATTGGGGCAGTTCTGAGCACCACACCGGCACCTCAACAAGGTCGTCAAAACAAACAAGATACGCCCAGACGTCAATTCACAAAGATCAACATGTCACTAGCTCAAGCTTTACAACACCTGCTAAAGGCAAATTTGATCACCCTGAGGGATCCTCCTAAGAATCCTAACACCTCTGCTCCTAGTTATAAGCCCAATGCAAGGTGCGCATATCATTCTAATAGTCCTGGACATGACACAGAGAATTGTTGGCCGTTGAAAAACAAGATCCAAGATATGATCGACGCTGGCGAAATTGAGTTCGACACCCCTGCAACTCCTAATGTGATCACTGCTCCCATGCCTAATCACAACAAGATTGCTAATGCTATGGATGGCTAGAAGGATGAAATTTTTAGATCATTAGATTTACTTTCATTTGCAATTTCTATTCTGTTCGTTTAAACATTCGACTTATGATAGACATTATCTGTTTTAATAATTATCATCAGTGCATTGCATATGTTTGTCTTGAATACATTATTTCGTTATCACTCATTTTAAATTGCGTATTTACTTTGCATATGTTTTGTGTTTATTCAACTCCTGCTAAGCTGTAGGCCTTTTAAGGGAGGATGACGAAAATGATACCGCAACCTCATACAGTATGCTTTTGGACGGACTATGCTGACGATGTACAGGCATTGTTTCAATTCCTAAACAGTGGAGATATAAGGATGATAATCCCTCGTCAACCCCTTTTGAGCCTAAGAAGTAGAAGTTTCTTGCTTGTACTAATTAAAACCCTTGATCATAACCTGGGGCAGGGTAGTTCTCAGTTAATTTGGCTGTGCACTCTATTTTAAGAGAATCATTCAGTACACCTTTCAACAAAGGTTTCAATCTTAAGTGTTCATCCGCACACATCAAAGAAGTGTTGGAGATGTCAATCAAAAGCCAATGATGGTCCAATCAATCATTACGTAAGGCAGTCAATATCTTTCAAAAAAAGAAAAAAATGAAAAAACGTATGTACAAAGAAAAGCCTGCTAAGTCAAAAAACAAAAGATGACTTAGGCAAAAATCAAGGCGTCCCGCTGACTGTAAGCTCAAAAGAGACAGTTCAGGCAAAAGTTAGGGATATCAAAAAGATGAAAAAAAGAAGTCAATAAGTTCTTGAACAACTCAAAGTTGTGACTACCAAAAGGAAGAAGTGACTGTCATCTCAAAAGTTCTCTCTGCTTGTGAACCATCATCATTATCAAAGGTGCAAATCCAAAAGTCTCTTGGAACCTGAATGCATAAGTTGAATTAGCTGAGCTTAGGATCGAAGAACATCACGAAGAGGGGTGGGTACAAATAAACTTTGAGCCTTTATCATTTGTTACTGAAACCATGAACCAAGCCACGTTACAACCCTCGAAAGTCCTAATTGAAGCATGGTTAGTTCGAAAGCATACTGTCACCAAAAAGGTATCCCGACTCCTTAAGGTTTACCACAAATGCTGAGTTGATATCCTGTTCTTTACAAACATCACGTTTTATAAATATCACGCTTTTACATCTCTTGTTTTAATGTTTTTCAAAAACTCAAGACAAACGTATGCATTGCATCTCATGAATTCATTATTAAACAAATTTTGCTACATAATTTCAAATGTTAGCAACAGAAAGAATTTGCACAGGGTACAACTAATGACTGAAAGTTATCCCGACAGACAATATTACTCCAAAAAGCAATGTCCCCTACGTATACAAGGGGCATGACACGTTTTTCCCAATCAATCTGGGGCAATCAAGTCAAGATTCCAAGAATCTCTCAAAAGCCAAACAGTCAGGGGCATCACCCTAAGTTTACGATTACTAGGGGCATGTCACCTACAATATACACTTCATAAAGTCCTCACTAGCAGGGGCAGATCTATGCAAGTCCAGTTCAACATCTTGATCAATACTCAGTGGCGTGTCCTGAATCGAGTAGTAAGTTACTATGATACGGGGGGCAACTTTCAAGACACCCACATCTCCCCACAGAGCCAGGTTCATAAGATCATATCCCCACAAAGTAGTCATTAAGAAGATGTCTTCAAAAGTTCTCGTCCCGACACAGATATGGGTCCCCAACAGAGTTTACATCTTCAACACTGTCGTTTCTCCAACACTTTGCTCTTCACCAACATGGTTTATTAATGTCTTTATTCCCAATCAGGGTACATCAAGTTACTGATCATCCCGACATTGCATAAAACTGATGTTTCTTTTGCAGTACACTTCTACAATCAAATGAATATTATCTTCTAGATATAGTGCAGAGATAATCCAGTCAAAGATTTAATTCTGACACTCATTCAAGATGAAGATTTAGTTCTGATACTTAATTTTGGATATCTTCCAAAGATAGTTCAGAGATAATCAAGACAGAGATTTAATTCTGATACTTAATTTTGGATATCTTCCAAAGATAGTTCAGAGATAATCAAGACAGAGATTTAATTCTGATACTTAATTTTGGATATCTTCCAAAGATAGTTCAGAGATAATCAAGACAGAGATTTAATCCTGATACTTAATTTTGGATATCTTCCAAAGATAGCTCAGAGATAATCAAGACAGAGATTTAATTCTGATACTTAATTTTGGATATCTTCCAAAGATAGTTCAGAGATAATCAAGACAGAGATTTAATTCTGATACTTAACAGTTCAGAGATAATCAAGATAGTTATTTAATCCTGACCCTTAATTTTGGGTATCCTCCAAAGATAGTTCAGAGATAACCAAGACAGAGATTTAATTTTGACCATTACTTCGAAGATAGTTCAGAGATAATCAAGACAATGATTTAGTTCTGATACTTAGTTTCGAGCATCCTCATGAATAGTTCAAAAGACTTAGATCTAATTCAGTTACTACGAACGGTGCTGACATGATCAATCTCCGATAAACTTTCTCTCAAGACCTGGATGGCATCTTTAAGCCCATCTCCGACAAAGGTCCCTACTTCAGCTAGGGCAAATTTCTTGGTATTCTAGTGTTCAATCATCTTCCACCTTCAGATACCGACTGGCATACAAACCACTCTACATCTTCAGGTTTAAGATAATTGAACAGGGGCAGCTGTCATACCCCAAAATTTGCCCATACATTTTTTTTCTATTCCAATTCAAGTGGATGCACACTCTCCTAAGCAATAAGGGCTAAATTGATTTTTTGCAAATGGGCCCGATACCTTTGGATCCAATCTTGTTCCACAAGTTACCAATGGGATCTATATCCAATACCACAAATTACTGATGATTATTTGTTTTTATATAAAATTCTATTCATTAAAAAAAAATCAATTTAATCAAAAACTTTGAAGAAAATGCATGAAGAAAATATGGAGTAAACTTGGAAATTCTTCAATGGGCCTATGTTTCCTTGACTCAAATATATCTCTAATATTGCCAAAGAATTCTAAAGCCCATTTGCATGCTTTGTTGTCATTTATTTTATTTTTTTTATTGTTGGATTAATTCAATTTAGTTCAATTTTAATTAAAATAAAATTAATATTCGTGGGCTTAGATTCAAATGACATTTGATATCCAAAACAAGCTGCAGACCGTGTGAAGCATACAAACCTTGGTCAAAATTGGCAATTTTCATGAGATTGGAAAATCAAATCTCTCCAAGATAAATTCAAATTGATTCCTTCCAATTCTATTGACCTAATTTATCCCATTATATATTCACAACAATACACTGGAAATAGGGGACGAATTTTGGATGGAGACAGAGACTTTGTGCAAAGAAAAATCATGAACAAGGAGCAAATGGTGAATCGATTGGCAGGTGGTTTCAGACCAAATAAAAGAGCTCAATCGTTTCCTTGGCATTCACTGAGCGTAAACATATTGTCACCTTCGATCAAAGGCCCCAAAAACGTGAATATGCGCTCATGCCGAACCGGGAAAGTTTGAATTTCGATCTCGTGCATATACGCATTGTAATCCGGTTTTAATTGCATATTCACAACCGTGGTGATGTTTGGAAGAGGTCTGCATGATTTAATTGTATTTTTAGTGCAGGTATACGGATTCTCCATGGCTAGGGTTCGAAGGTCCAAGAATGGGGTTTTTCAATGGAAGCAAAATTACCTTAAATCGATGGCACCATCACGTTTAAGGGATGATTTCTAATCGATCCATGTACTTGGTTTGAATTTACGACTTGGTTTACTGTGTTTTTGATTTTCGCAGGGCTGTAGCGACACGAGGAACCGTGGGTAGAAGTCTGAGTTTTAGCAATCGAAGAAGAAGAAGGAGAACGACGCGCGTTTGTGTTTGAATCGTTCACTTTCGCTTATTAACGTATGCGTGGTTTAGATGAACATGAAACGAAGCGTAGCGCAGGTGGCGAAGGGAACGTATTCGCAAGTCACCAGACCTGGGTTCGGTTCCCAGGTTGTGTTATTATTTTTCCAAATTGTTTGATGCAGATCCAGCGTGGCCATTTAACTTGCGCCTACGATACACCTCCGATTATCAACCACCAGATCACCACTAGCAGCAGATCCAATGGCCCTCAACATGCAGGCGCAGCATGCATCTTCAGACGCCAACCTCACCGGAACCCAAGCTGAGTTCCCTTTGTTATTTTAATTAAATAATTTGTTTTCTTTTATGTAAATGTTTTGTTAATATTATTTCTTCTAAATTGTTTTTTTAATACTTCTTTAAATTTCCTTTTTATTAAATCATCTATTTTCAGTAATCTTTATTTCATAATTTATTAATTAATTTAATTTGATTATTAATACTATTTTTATGATTAAATGTTTAAATTAATCGTTTAATTGTTTAATTATCCTATTGATCGATAAAAAATACATATTAGGGTTAGAGAATATAATCGAAACCCTATTTTTATCGATTTAATTAATTAGGTTAAAAACCAATAATTAATTAATCCGATTTTATTTATTCTATTAATCATGGTTAACTTGGGCCTTGATGAAGGTTTGTGAGGTTTGTCTTTAGTTCATTCATGCACTAAAAATCTTTTCTTGTGCAGTTTTTCAGGGTTAATCAGTCAAAGTCCTCCTGACTACGCGCCACGCCTCTTCCGAAGCTAAGTCTCAATTTTTATTTTATTATTTAAATTTCATTCGCATTATAAAATGATGATTAGGGTAAAAGCCTCGAAAGTCAATGGACTCTTTTGCACTCACGTCCTTTATTTATTTTTGCCTATTTTTTAGGGTTGACTTCGAGGCTACTTCCGACTACAAACCATATCAGATCAAATCAAAAGGTCAATGCTTAAGGCTCAAGGCAAACTTTTGCCCATCAACCTTCATCAATCGAAACTAAGTTTCTTTTACCTTTTTCTTTTATTGTTATTGTTATTAATTAGGGTTAACCCTAATTATCATTTGAATCGATAATGCACTCACCCTCTTTTGTTTGCCATTTTTCTTTCTTTCAGGGTTTGTCAAATGCCAAAGCTACGTCATTGGTAACCCTAAATCTCTTCTATTTTTTATTATTACTTATGTCAAACCCTATTAAGGGATCCGCTGGTTTCATTTTCCCCTTCCCCATACTATTGTTATTACTTTATAACTGCGTGGTTAGTAATCCTAGGGAGTGATAAACCATGAACTGAACGTAGAATCACTAATTTTACAAGATAAATATCTGAATTAACCACGTGTTTGTTGCACCCACGCACACTTTTAGGGTAACCTCTCTGTTGCCTGTTGCCTTGTTGCCTTGTGTTTTTTTTGCAGAATAGCCAGTCCCTCGAATACGAGGATACCTCAGCCATGTTGCCTCGATACAAATAAAAGTCATAAGTCCCTAAAATGATGCTGCCTTCGATACACTGATATGACTTCGACCCTCGAAAGTTGCCTACGGAAAAGGCTGAGGTATCTTCTGGTTGCCTACGAAAAAGGCTATTCTGATCATTCCCTTTAGACTACCTGCCTCTCTATGGCATGGGTCAGTCTTTGGGCGAATGATAATTCGATGACCCTTCTACCTCCAAACGAAAGGCTTCCTGCCCTCTTATGGCAAGGACTAACCCTTTCATTCTGAAAGGCTAAAAAGAGACCTATCATCTGAGTTTAAGGTAATTGCCCCTAATTGCCTTGCAATGCTCAATTTTCATATTCTTTCTTACAATTCTTCAAAAAACTGGCTACGCTCATTTACGAGCTAAAGTCCATTTTTTCTTTCATCTGCTTTTTCTAAAGACAAACGAGCAAGCAAAGCAATTAAGAGCCCATGGTAAACCATGGATGCAAAGGGTGCCTTACACCTTCCCTTTGCATAAATTACCCCCCGAACTTAGATTTCTTTAAAAAGGTTTTTTTCTGTTTCTTTTTGCCTTTCCAATTGGATAAAATAAAAGTCGGTGGCGACTCTTGCTATTCGCAACATTTCAAATAAAGTCAGTTCACCGTATTACACAGTGGATAGAATTAGGGTTGTTTAATTGGTAAACTCTAGATAAAAAGGTATCTTTACACCATCTAAAATGTGTAAGAGATGGACATCTTAGATTCTGAAGTAGAGTTTGAATTTTTTCTCTAATAGGGATATTAGTTCCAACAAAATGTTGAAGGATAGAGAGACACAGTGTATAAACCGCATCTTCTACACCTGTGGTGGCAATACCACTTGATCCAATTCCAGAAGCTTTGGACTAAACCATTTTCTTATGGTGAAGAATATCTTCTCTCTGACTTTCAGTGAGATAATGATCCCACCAGCCTCTTAATTAACCAACAAATCCAGTTGATATGAAGGAGGTAATATCTCTGTCGGAAATTTCGTGATGTTTACAAACAATCGAATACATAATTATTCTATGTATTGTATCCAGGATTTGCTTGTCATTTAATCCATCAATATTCCATTCAAAAATGGCTTTTCCAGAATACGAATTTTGGAAGGGTTCAGGTTCCTCAAAAAAGTAAATCTTGAGGAGAGGGACGCTTATAATAATATTTTTCTAAGGGTTTAGAGTTATAAACAATGTTTATTTCACTTGTATTTTGATTACTAATGTTTAAGTCAGCAAACATATTTGCTAAATCATTAATGTCTTCTTCATTGGAAGAGTCTTGATTAGACATAATAGTTAAATGTAAATCTTTAAGCTTTTTCTCAAGAATACGGGCAAACTCATTACCGTTGATTACCATTTTAAATCCTTCTATAGGAATAAGAGGTTGAATTATAGGAACATCTGAAATATTAGATGTAGAAGCTTGTTCCTAAGGTTTAGGCTTATTAATGAGGTCAATAATAATTTTTTGACGAGCTATTTGTTTGTTTAAAAGGTCTTTTATGGATAAAAGTTCTTTTTCTAGAGAAATAAATTGTTCTTCTAAACAAACAAGGTAGGCATTAGTATATTGTTGGATCTAATTATGGAATTTAACTCCTTAAGAGTAATCTGATTTTGTTCAACCCTTTGTAATTGAAGGGTAAGATAAGGTGTAGCTTCTGTATGAGAACCCAAACTTATTGTCTATTCTGGGGGAAAAGGAGATTCCATTTTTTCTCCTTGGATATTTTCCCAAGGCTTTTGTAGGACTAACAGTTCGTCTTGTTTCATGAAAACCAATTCTTATTTTTGTTTACTTATAAAGTAACTAATGAACCATTTGACAAAAGGAATGAAATCTTGGTTCATAGACATTTGAGTATAGAACTCATCTTAAAACTTGCTAACACATGAGCCGGAAAAGTTTTAAAAAACCATTCTCTAAATTGGGTGTATCTTTCATGCTGAAACTCATCATTGACAAAGTTTCTTAGATTACTACCTGGAGAATAATCTAACATTATAACGGGAAGTCCATATCTAAGGGAGTAGGTGATTCTAATCTAGGAGGATTTGGTTTTTGATATATACCATGGGGAATTTTATTTCGCTAAGTCTTATATTTTCAACGACTTCTATTTCTTCTCTTAATTGAGAAGTTGAGGGTCTAGCTAATTGACTAGGAGCAGAGTAAAATTCATTTATAGAATTCCGCGTCTTCCAGACATAGATCTAGGTATTCTAATAATTCTTTTAGAGCTAAAGTTTATCTCTAAATCTCTTTCACTAGACTGAATTATTTGATCAACATCCTTATTAAGGATAGGTTCTGGTTCAATGGCTTGAGGAAGGTTCCAAGTTTCTGGAAAATTAATTTCATCCCATTTTAGCAACCTATTAGTTGCAACATTAGATGTTAGCAAATTAGTTTGAACTAAAGTAGTAGTTCTTGGAAAGGATATTTGTTTAGCTTTAGGGTTTAAAGTGGTAAGAACTTTGTAATAAACCCTAAAACATATAGCCATAATTTCACTACCATGTTTGAAATTGTAACCATTGGTATAAATGGTTAATTGGAGAGCAATAATAAATTTTTATCAAACATGGATAAAATTATATTGGAAAAGACATCAAAATAAACTGGTCTATGACACAGACTTGTCTCAGTTAAAGCAGCTAAAGATTGTTTAAAATCTTTACATCTACCATCTCTGATATATCCCAGGATGCTAGTATTTAATCCTAGCAAAGTCAAAGGTTTAACAGCAACTTGTATTAAATCAACATGGATATAATTATAATTTTTAAAAGGAAGTAAATTCTTTTTTATTAAAAGTTTGATTGTCTGAGTACTTTCAGAAATTTGAATAGTTTGTTCTAAACTTTTTACAGCAAAACGAGATAATATATCTATTTTGCCAAATTTATAAATTTGATTTGAAGGTACTGATGGAATTGTCCATTTATTAAGTTTATTCAATTTTTTTGGATATTCCATAAGTTCTTCATGTTTAATCAAATTATTTTGATGATTATTAGCTACTTCAGGTAAAACTAAGTAGGTAAATATAACTTATGATCTTAGTACAAATATATCTATACAACAACTGATAAGTCATCTTTGCAAACAAAATGTTGTTTAACTATCAACCCTAAGGGATGGAAGGATCTCTCCTAAATCAAAGATGTCCAATATTTTTTAGCAAAAAATTTTTCTTTTTCAAAATCATCTTGACACTCCCTTCTATGGGAAAACGATGAAAATAAGAAAACACTAAAAAACATCTTTAATTTTGAAAAAACCTATATAACTTGTTGCCAAGATATAAATATACTAATATCAAGAGAAGAACCTACATACTTAGTTTCTTCTAAGTTATCTAACCTTCTACAACAAAAATTTTAGCCACTAATTGTCATCTACAAATAGTTAGATTAAAAAATATACCCTAATTTTATAATCAGGTGAAGATACCAGAAATGTAATACAGCGGAATAAAGATCGGATATATATATATATATATATATATATATATATATATATATATATATATATATATATATATATATATATATATATATACACACACAAATTCATGCAGTCATCAAAGAGACACGTTGTTACCGACTTAAAAAAAGAGACACGTTGGGTAGCTTTCGTGACAAGGTACCAAAGTGTGGCTATGAATTGTTCTTATTTTTGCACCTATTAATTGATTTTTAGAAACATAAAGCTTATTGTTACCCAAAAAAAAAAGAGCAGCAAAGCAATAATAGCACACCGAAAAGTATTCATCCAGTTTTAAAAGGGATGCTATGCATTGACTCATGTTTGTACAAATGCTATTCAAAACAAAAAGCTTAAGCTTTCATGTTTATTTCAAGGAGTTTAATTATTATGAATAGTTTGGGTAAATTTTTTTATATTATTAATATATTACCATTATTTATAAATATAATTTTATAAATGATTATGGTAAATGTTAATATTTCTAATGACATATTTCAAGGAGTTTAATTTTCATGTGAGTTGAATTATTTAGAGGGTAAATTATGTGAGTTCGTTTTTGATTCATCTAAAATTTATTTTTAAAACAATTAGATATGTATTTTTTCTATCATGCTTGTCTTCAAATATAAAATCTCATAAAGTAAAATACAATTTTAAGGTGTTTATATTTAAAAATTCAATCAATTGTATTTGATCTCAAGTTATAACTTATAAAATTTGGTTTCTAGTATAAATTGCTTAGTTTAACTTGTAAAAATGTTAAAGGTTATGATTTGTAAAGATAATAAACTAAATTTATCAAAATATAAAGCTATTTTTTAAAGATTAATTACTATGTAGTGTCAATTTAAAATTCTTTAAATCGTCAGTGCATCATAACCATTCACAAATATTATTTTATAATTAATTAAAATAAAAGTTAAAATTTAATAAATATTTAGCAATCACGATTCACCGACGGTGTAAAAATACTTTATAATATCGGTTCATACCAATTAAATTCTTTTTTTTTTCTAAATAGAAAATAAGGTTTAAAAATTAATCAAATTCTACTTTTTTTTTAGTATTCAATA
The DNA here is from genome assembly GCF_029867415.1 of Vicia villosa. Classification (NCBI taxonomy): domain Eukaryota; kingdom Viridiplantae; phylum Streptophyta; class Magnoliopsida; order Fabales; family Fabaceae; genus Vicia; species Vicia villosa. Next base: position 751,555 of record NW_026704976.1, on the reverse strand, counting down.
TTTTGTAGATCAAATTAAAATGTTGTAATTCTAAAAAAAATCAAATTAGACAGAAAATTATTACACTTTTAATTATTTATTTTAAAAATTCATTTCAAAAATATAATACACATATTCTTTTATTTATAAACTTGAAAATTTGTACAAGTTGTAATATTACCCTAGGGTCTATCTTATCAAATGTAATTTTTCATTTAAATTAATAAAATATAATTGAAATTTACTAATAAAAATCATAAAATTTACACTATAATAAAGATTATAAACCCGTATACACAATGCTGAATTCAAATTTAAAAGAAAACATCCAATTTAATGAATTTAAAGAGATTCGGTCTAAAATTTTATGTATCAAGACATTAAAAACTTAAAGAGTTTAAAATCAAAAGACCTATACGTATACTCGCTCTAGAAAAATCGTCCATCTCAAATATAATATAAGATATTTTTCTCATTCACACATTCAAACTACTCAATTAAAATATTCTGCTCCACCTTATCGTGAATTCATTCTATTAAATGAAAACTCAAATCTATTCGATCTCCACCTATTTCTAGTTCTAATAAGAACAATTTATTTGACCATAGTTATTTTTGTTTAAAAATATATTGTAATTTAGTGACACAAAAAAATAGTGATATTTTAAAAAAGATGAATTTCTTGGACCTTAGGGTTTCTTACATGATGATTGATGACCGCCTCTAGAACATAATAACATCTTTTCACATTCACATTATTCATACATACATAAATCCACAACAATCGCACAAAACTGAGGCTCGCCTACTTCGTCGCTTCTTCCATTTCTTCACCAAACTAGCATGTTGTCTTTCTTCCAAGGTTCTCTCTTCTCTCTCTTTTGATTTCATTTTCCCTTTGCATTTTGCGGTAATAACCATCATCATTCTATTCGATTTCTTTTCATTTCTTGCTTTCATTGCGGTTGCTTCGTTTATTTCATCAACCTATGCGAAAAAAAATAGTCTTTTCTTTCTGGGGTTGAGTTTTAGTTTGATGTGAGAAAAAAATGCATCATGGGTTAATTGAATACTACTGTGAATCGTTGAATTTTCTGTTTAGAATGATGAAATTGTTCTCTTTGATTCTGACCTATTTTCTTGCGTGATGTTTTAATTGGTTATCTTCTCTTTACATTGGAGAGGTATAGATCTGAATTGTTCTACAAAAAAGTGATATTGAAACAACATTCATTACTTTTGTAGCTGAAATATCTGACTTCATTAAGTTTCCCCAAATGGGTGGTGTAGATTCCAGGAAATGAGGAACTAGTAGTTGGGGTATTTTGTACTCTGTATTAACTTAGTTTTCAAGCCATTGTTTTAAAGAACTTAGTTTTCAACCTCTTGATGCTGTTTGGAAGATTGGGTATTTAGTTTACTCGTCTAGTATTTAGTTAGGGTGTGTGGTTGAGAAAATAGCTAAGTAAAGTGCTTATTGAATAAGTTATTATCCTATCAATGGCTCAATGCTCATATAAAAGTTATTCTTACAATTGAAGAGGAAAGATATTGGAAAATAGACTTAGGTGGTTTGAGAATGTAGAAAGAAGACCTGTAAGATTATATGATAAGGAGAGTAAATCAGATGGAGATGAGTCAATAAGTTAGAGGTATAAGAAGACATAGAAAAATTATAAGAGAATTTATTAAGAAAGATCTCGAGATTAACGATTTCAGATTTGGATAGAAGCATGGTCTAGGATAGAACATTATGACAGAAATTGATCCATGTAGCCGACCTCACTTAGTGGGATAAGGCTTGGTTGTCGTTGTTGTTGAATATCGGGGAGCTTATTGAAATAAGCTGTGAAACAACTTATGTAGATGTTATAAGCTATTTTCATTAATTTTTTCAAACACTTACATTTACATGTGTTTATGGCATAAGACAAACAGTAAAAACAAATAAGCTTCTACCAAATGCACCCTTTACACTCATCGACGTTTTATGCTTTTTTGTGGTTCTGGCTTATGAGTGAAGAGAAGCCGATGTAACTAGCATTTCCATAGTAATGGCTTGTTTACCATATTTACGGTCTTAATTATTGGAAATATATCTGAACTATGTTCTTATAACATTCTTGTCATTGACATGATTATTCATTTGCAGATTTTTGATGCTTAGAAAAATAAAGGGAGCGGCCCAATCTGTTCATAGAATAAATAGAGGCAGATACGTGAAAGTGAGTAGAAATGGGCCAATTGCCTCGGTTGGACCAAATACTCACCACTGCCGATTCTACATGCATTATAAGTTTCATAGTGCAGCACGTACTTCATTTTGGTGGCTTGCGACAAGGGAAAGCTTTAACAAATGCTGTAATTTTAGAAACTTTTCTGTAACTTCAGCAAGTAATGAAGTCACGCATCATTCTCAGATTGCTTGGAAAAGGCTGTACAGAAAGTACTGTTCCAGTGGCGATAGTACATTTTCTCCCACCATAAATATGATTGCTCAAGCGGTGAGCTTGTCTTTGACTCGCTCTTATTTGCTGGTTCCTGGTATTTTCGCATTTGCATGTGGAGAGCTTGCATTGTCTCAACGAAGATGGGGAGATACAGAACGTTACCCGTCACATGATGCATTGTATATGCGTGCACGAGATGGGTATAATTACATGTTTACATTTACATTTATGATAGTTGAAGGTGTTGTTTTATTAGTGAGGGCTCTATATCTAGCTGTGTTATTCTCTCCGAGCATTGTGATGGGACCGTTTGCAGATTATTTTGGGCCAAATTTTAGGAAACTGTGGCTCCATGTTGTTCTTCGAACACTAGAAAGAGCAGGTCCTGCTTTCATAAAATGGGGTCAATGGGCAGCTACGCGTCCTGATCTTTTTCCTCGTGATCTATGCACCAAGCTTTCCGAACTTCATAGTAAAGCTCCTGAGCATAGTTTCAGCTACACAAAGAAAACCATCGAAAAAGCATTTAACCGAAAAATTTCCGAAATTTTTGAAAATTTTGAAGAGGTTCCTGTTGCATCTGGAAGCATTGCTCAAGTGCACCGTGCTACATTAAAATATCGGTATCCTGGTAAACAAGCAAAACCACTGGTGGTTGCCGTAAAGGTTAGACATCCTGGTGTGGGAGAGTCGATCAGAAGGGATTTTGCTATTATCAATACGGCGGCAAAAATTTCCATGTTCATTCCAGCTCTGAAGTGGTTAAGATTAGATGAGAGTGTACAACAGTTTGCGGTTTTCATGATGTCACAAGTTGACCTTGCTAGGGAAGCCGCCCATTTAAACCGCTTCATTTATAATTTCCGCAGCTGGAAGGATGTTTCTTTCCCTAAGCCTGTCTATCCACTTGTCCACCCTGCTGTTTTGGTAGAAACATATGAAAAGGGAGAAAGTGTCTCACATTACGTTGATGATTTTCAAGGACATGAACATTTTAAATCTGCTCTTGCTCACATCGGGACTCATGCACTTTTGAAGATGCTTCTGGTAAAATATATTTCTTTTGCAAATTTTGATGCCATTGTTATCTTGTGGTTTTGGATAGTCATTTTGGGCATTGTTTATTTATTATGTGCCATAAAAGGGGAATTGTTATAGATCAGTGTAATCCTAGATCAGTGTTTTAAAACTCGGACCGGTCATCGATTTGGTCGAGGAAATAGGTCAATGGATTACTTGTCGGACCAGTAATCCAAAAGAAGCATATTTCATTTCCTAATCTTTAATATGAAGTAAAAGCAGCATAGTTCCCATAGCAGTTTCAAATATGGAACATCATAAACTTTTAGCCTAACCATACAATGTCTTCTTCCAGGTGGACAACTTCATTCATGCAGATATGCATCCTGGAAATATCCTTGTTCGAGGAAAGTCTAGCAAACGACTTTTCAAATCAAAGCCTCATGTAATTTTCCTAGATGTAGGCATGACTGCTGAGCTCTCTGGTAGTGATAGGGTAAACCTACTCGAATTTTTCAAATCTGTTGCCCGCCGGGATGGCCGCACTGCTGCAGAATGCGCACTCAGTCTATCAAAGAAACAAAATTGCCCCAATCCAAAGGCTTTTATCGAGGTAATTGTTTTTCCAACTTGCTTTATCAATTACATGTGCTCATGGACTCCTTGACTATGAATCTTGCACTATTTCATTCATTATTATTACCTTTGTTTTCTAACAGGAAGTGGAAGAGTCGTTTAATTTTTGGGGCACCCCTGAAGGTGACATAGTTCACCCTGCCGAGTGCATGGAGCAATTACTCGAGAAAGTTAGGCGTCATAGGGTTAATATCGATGGTAATGTGTGTACTGTCATGGTGACAACCTTGGTTCTTGAGGTAACTATTTTTCTTCTGTTTGCCTTTGTATTATTTCTATTTGCTGATGTGATTCACCTAATATTTGTGATTATAAAACTTGTAGGGTTGGCAGCGAAAGCTTGATCCCGGGTACGACGTGATGCAGACACTTCAGACTTTGCTGCTAAGAGCTGATTGGGCAAAGGACCTTTCTTACACAATTGATGGACTTATGGCCCCTTGAACAGAGGAGGCTTTTTCTTTGTTTGAGGCTCTTGAGAAACAATTTTGACAACATAACCCCCAAAACATCTCAATGTTCTAAGGGCTCCCTCAAGATTGCCAATTATTTCTGTTTTTTTTTTTTAAATCCATTCTTTGAAAAATCTATCCCCTGTATTTTTTTTCTTTAATTTTCAACTGTAATTTTGTGAGAATCAAAGTTTACGAGAAAAATCAAAGTAGAAAGAATAAAGTGATGAACCACGAAAGGAATTGTGATCATGTTTATGTTACTTACAATGTATGATAACAAATTTAACTAGTATATCAACCATATTCCATACGATTCCAATCATTGTTCGAAACTTGTTAGAATTTAAAGTAAATATCGTATTGATTTAACGATGATCAATATTCAGACGATTTATCACCAGAATAATCTCAGCTGTAATGGTTAATGAACATAAACCCTCAAGCTGCATTCCCATTGATTAATCAAACAATTGTTGTGTGTATAAACCCTCAAGCATTCCCATTGATTAATCAACCAGAAGAAGGAATTTTCGCATACAAAATAAGATATTTGTTACTTCAAAAAGTGTCTAACTTGTATTTTCAAGATAAAATTTAGAGCACTGTTAAACAAATCTCCTTAGGGCACTGATTAGTATAAGATACTTCAGGGTTTATAAAGCATGTGCACATATTGTTTTGTAGATTGTTATTCTTGCACTCAGGACCTTGTAGTTGCATTCCCATTTCAAAAAACAGAGCAACTGAACTGATCACTTCAAAATTGAACAGTTGGAAAAACATTATAGACCATGAAGTTATTTATTTCAAAATTCATGTAAGGTACAAATGTCACCACAATCTAAAAAAAAAAAAAGAATCTGAAACTAATCAACCGAAGCACCTAAAGTAAAAAAGAAGAAAACAATTTAAGTACCTTGCTAGATCTTAACCATACTCGATTCTAAATCTAAAAAAAAATTAAATAAATACATACATAGTCTGCAGGTATCTAAGAATATATTCTAACTAAGTTCAATCATGTTTTGGATTGGAAGTGAGCTCATGTATTTCTTTTATAGCCGTCTCCACACTATTAAGAGCCATTTTCCTCGCCTGTTTTCATGAACATAACACAAACGAAGAAGATTTTTTTGTTAATTCATGCCTGCATCTGAAAGAAGAATGTAGAAAATGAAAATTAATAATACATTGATATGTAGTTTACCTCCAGCATGTCTACTTTTGCTATATGGTCTTCAGGAAGCAAATGAATCTCATCAGTCAATTGGATACATTCTGCAACATTCTCAGGAGACAGAAATTCCAATACCACATGAACACAACACTGCAGGTCAAAAATCAAATGCTTGTCATGTATCCATACAATTTGAGAAAAAGTGATTTACTACCTAAATCAAACTTGAGATAATAACATCTTGCTTTCTAAATTGACTATAAGTGTAAAACTTTGAAGTATATAAACCACGTTTAGAAAGAATGAAATTCAAGAAAAATTGAGATATTTTTTCTGTCTAAAATGCCTAGAAAGGACAGATCAGATAAGAAAGTGTTTAATAATTTAGTTTAGAAGAGACCTTAGAATTCCTAATCTGGTATGGACATCCGGCGGGAACGATAACAGCTTCTCCAACATGTTGCTCAAAGGTCCACGGTTCGATATCTGGAAACGATGAAGGATAAGTCAACAAATATATATATTAGAGGCATATGATAGATGATACAGAAATATAGATTATGAATTTATGATATACTTACTGAATTCCTCCTTCAGTCTCATTTTGTGAGTAGTGTCCAGAAAGATGCTCTGATCTAGAATTGGCTGAACCATCTGCAAAATAAGAGAGATAAAACCAATTATTATCAATTCAAATAGGATCATGTTAAGGAATTGTCTTATTTGTAACTTGCCTTCTTGCCGTGATGTTCACTGGCACAAGAAAATTCATCAGCATGTCTTTTGAGATATTCTAGAAGCTTTGGTTCATCCTGTCTTCGGAAGACATCCCACTGAGCAACAGAATACATTTCAGTGCTTCGAACTGTCTTGCGGAGAGGTAAAGAGCTTTGTGTTTTCTCAGAATCTGAATCTGAATCTGAACCAGAAACACATTCTTCATTGATGGAAGCATTTTCCTCTAAACTCTGACTAGGCATTGTTTTGACTTCATTAATGCTAGATGTTCTATTGACTCTCCTGTAAAAGTCGGTTCCTTCCATGGCAATACTCTCTGTTTCTTTTTGTTCCTTGTCTTCTACGTGTTCGGAAGTATTCATTGGCGACCCCCTTTGACACAGAGTTTGATGCTTTTTCAATAGCTTAGTTACATTAGCAAGATTGTCTGGTGAGAGAGGAGCATCTGTGGTATATGCCATGATATCAACCTGGAATTACAAATCAGACATAGTAAATGACATCTGTTATCTGCATAAAACTGTATTATGAAGTGCAAATGAGGCATGGAGCAATGTTATTTAATAAGAAGCTTTTGCAATGATTCAACCATTGAATAATACATGTCGGTTTGACAAAAGATGACAATGTTTAGGAATTTCTTTTTATTTCACATACCATTTGCCGTGTAAGTTGTAACTAAATTTACAGTTGAAATATCATGTTTATGACACTGTTAAGTATGTACCACAAGGTTATTGAAACGAAAAACAATTGTAAAATATAAACAATGATAATAATATAAGATGCTGCATGACTTATTAGTTGTAATAGCTAAACTTCTCATGTTTTCACTCACACACCTCACAAGAACATGACTTTCTTGATATGCAAGGGACATACGATCATTCGAAGTGAAAAGCATTCCAACCAAGAGCATGCTTTTTACTAAAAAAAAAAAGATGAGTAGCCGAGTTATCATGACAGGATACATGCATAGAATATGATCATGGAAATTCTGTACGCAAAACAAAAATCAGAAGAAGCGTATTCTGTGATATTTGAAATAACTTTTCCATTCCAAACTACAATGAAACAAACTAAAAGTTTAGAAAACTTTTATTCCAGATATATTTAAGAAACCAAATGCAACATAGTAAGGGAACATACCACATCATATGGTTCATAAGAGAGATTTAGCACGGAACAAGCTTCCTTGTCAGCACAGCCATAAGAAATATGGACATATGGGCCTTTGTCATGTTTTGCACTCCCATCTGGCATATATGCCGCTAAATTCAGAAGACCGGACATGGGATTCATGTATTCTTGAAGTGGAAGAGCATCAATTACTTGAGCAAAATGATCTGGAAACTGTTTTTTGAATAGCTGGGAAGATAACCATCCATTTAATTTCAGCATCTCATGGAAATCATTTTTCTGAGGTCGACATCTAAGAGATCCAGTAAAATGCTGTTTAATGTTAATTTCCACCTGCAAGAAAGAGTTCCAAAATAATATAATTTTATCTATGGTTTTTTGGTTCAAGGGAAGCTCCATTATCATTAAAAGCATGAATAACTATAGAGTCATCAACAGCAAAGCTATTCAGTCATCAACAGCAATAACTATAGACATAAAACGTATTATTTTGAACAGATATTAGTTTATATCAATTTAGCATACGCAATTAGTTGATACTGACCTCACACCAATCCAAACAAGCTTCAAGTAAGTCCTTATTATTCTCGTATCTTGAAATGCTCTCCTCAAGATAATCACAGAACATGACCAAAGGATCCCAACTGAGGTTTTTTCTACTTCGGAGCACATTTCGGACTACTACAGGATGGCCTTTTCCCCAGTGTTTCTGGAAGTGTTCGCAATGATCTGAACTGATGGCGAAAGCTGTAGGATAAAATAAGCAATTATCATTAGAATCTTCTCTTCGAGCCGCTTCTTGTGATTGTTTATGCCTGTTAGTTTTATGATCTTTGTCACTACAAAGTGAACAACTTGAATTTTTATCCAAAATTTCAGGAACTTCATAGCTGCAAACTACTTCTTCTGCCTTCGTTTCCATTTCTTCGATCCAACTTAAAGGAAAAACACATCTCAAGTCAAGGTGGGTATTACCACAACCACCTAGTTCTGAAGGAGGACATGATACACTGTCGGTAGTGCCATTACAACCAGTCCAATCAGATAACAGTGAAGTATCAGTTACATCGTCGCTAGAAATGGTATTATCATCCGAAGGGTAACTTTCATTATCAATGCAAACGTCCATTTTATCAGGTATCTCGGTCACCAAAGAATTTATATGCTCAAAAGGGCTCCCCTGACTTAATGCCTGGCAACATCTTAAACAAAGACTGTAGGAACAACTCAGACAGCTTCTGTGAAGATTTAGAATCGACGAGTGGCAGTAATTGCTGAGACAAGTGTTCAATAAATACTTGTTAGAAAGAAGCATTATAAAATAATTTGAAATTCCATTACTGTAGCAGAAAAAAATTACCAGTTATTTTTCTCATTGCGGCCAAATTCGACTTGCTTGATGAGAATATCAGAAATATTTTTCCCTGTCAAACATAAGTCATCTAAGATAGCTGTATCTAATAAACACTTTGTTCATAAACTGTAAAATCAGAAGAGCAATAGTTACTTTACTACCTTTATTTTTCGCTTCTGTTTCTAGCTCGGTACGCTGCTCCTCACTTATTTGTTTTAGTACAGGAAGGAGCATACAGATCAAATAATGAAAATGCAATATCCTATGAACACTATTTCTGCCAGCCAAATGGTCCTGAAACAAAAAGGGATAAGATTGAAGTGTCAACAACTGCGCTAAAGAAAAATATATCCCAACAGAAAAGTATCGTTCTTTTGATATCAGACCTTACTTTCATTGTCTTTACAAAGACCTGCCCGACAATATTTACAAGTACATGTTCCTCGACAAACTGGACACGCCGTCTTAACCTCATTAGGAGTCTCGGAATACCTAATTTGTTTAAACAAAAAATTGTCAAGTGTTTCATATTTTGATCATCAGCATACAGGTACAGGTGACAGAAATCATATTGGTCAATTATCAATCAGTGTGGTAATACTACTTTGAAAAGTGGTACAAAACATAACATCCAATGAATAATCTTACATAAAGCAGATCAAAACACAATTTATTGGTATTCAAGCATCAGAATTTTCCAAAATATACTAGTCTATAATAGAAAATAGTCATTCCCAGATAGCGGCGCAAAGCGGCCAACCCCAAAAGTGGGATAGCGGGATGGCATATAGCGGGGCGACCTGCTCTATTTGATCATTTTTTGGACAAATTACATATAATAATTATAAACATATTTAATGTAAAATTAAACAAATAACTCAAATCAAAGTATTCATAAATCAAAGCACACATGACTCTTGAAGCGTATAAACGACTATGAAGGAAGGTTAAGGTTGAGTATCAACTCAAATTTGATTGAAAAACCCAAAATTATCCTTAAAACGTTGTAAACTTATGAGATAATTTTGGTTATTTAAGGGGGGAAAGGATAGTGGGCCAAAAACCGCTCCAGGCCAAGAACCGCTCTGCTCCGCTATCTCGCTATTTTCCCTATAGCAGCCGCTATAGTGTTCAACACCGGTAAGGCTCTTCCCGTAGCGGTTGGCCTCCGCTCCACTAAAGCGGGATAGCGCTGCTATTGTCTACTCTGCTATAATATGCAATATTGATGATAAAGCACCAAGTACACTCAGAGCAAAATCAAGGAAAAAATTAAACCACATATGCACAATCTATGAACCTATGAAGAACGGACACAAACACATACACCTGACACATTGATACAGGTAATAATTTGACAAAATGAAAAAGTTGAACCTAATCACAAGTGTCGGTGTCGTGCTGGTGTCCGACACAGACAAAGACACGCCTTTATCAAAGGTGTCAGTGCTCCAGAGTACGCAACAGATAATGATGCCACAGGAAATCAAATCATGCTCATAATCAGAATTAATGAACATAAACAAGTTCCAACCTTCGTTTAATGCAATCCAGGCAGAAAAACTCCTTCTGGCAGTTGGAGCACTTTATAAGATTCCCAGAATCACTACTCTGGCAACAATGACACTTCTTCCTCCCACACTTCTTCAAAACCTGAAAAAAACACAAACATACACAACAACAACAACAACAACAACAACAACAAAACATTAGTACACAACACAACAACAAAAATGCAATGTGTGATTGATCAAAAAAACACAAACAATTGCAAGAAAAAAAAAACACCTGCAAATTATCAAAAGGGACTCTCTTATCAACATTCTTGGACCTGAAGTAACGCGGCGCGACAAACGTTTTCCCATTACTCTGAAACTCCACATCACACGGAGTCGAAACAGGAGCAATTTCCATAACCCCATTAGGCAATTCCTTCCTCAATTCACCCTCACTGTAATGCAATTCAATTTCCTCATTGTTATTCCTCTTCACATTCTTCTTCTTATCAACCTCTCTCTCCAAAACCATCCTTATCAACTCCAATTGCACATCAACATGCTTCCTCTTCTTCTTCTTGTTCTTCTTTGACCTAATTTCAACGACGTCGTTTTTCTTCTTCTTCTTCTTCACCTTCACGTCGTTTGAAAGTTTCAGTGACTCCGGTACCCTCTCTTTGTTCTGACGATGCCGGCCTTGCAGATAGTGAACCTCGCATAGCTTCACGTTCTCCATCGCTCTCCGTTTGCACCGCCATTGCCGGCCGTCGGTGCGGCTGCACCGGAGATCGTCCGGCGGTAATTCCTGTTTCACCTCCTCCTTTGTTGATTTTTTCACCATGAGAAAATAATTGAATTTTCAATTTTTTTTTTCTGATGAGGAATTAGGTTTTTTTCTGGGGAAAAAGTGAAGAGGCTGCAGGAGGAACAGGAACAGAAACAGAAAAGGCAAAAGTTTTTTTTATGTTTAGGGCCAGGGGATTAGTTTATTGTGTATTTATAACGGATTTGGATCGTCTGCAACGACGTCGTTTATGAGATAGGTTTAAGTCGGATTTAGATTCGGTACAATGTATAATGCATCTGCAACGACGTTGTTTATGATAAATTTAAGTTGAATTTAGACTCGTTACAATGCATCTGCAACGACGTCGTTTATGGTAAGTTTAAGTCAGGTTTAGATTTCTACTTTTGCGTCTGCAACGAAGTCGTTTAAATGAGTTTGAATTTACTACGACGTTGTTTATAATAGAATTTTTATCTAATTTGGATTATGCGGGATTATGCGCCGACGGTGCTATAGAGGCTAATTTATGAATAGAATGAGATATTAATGTTTGATGTAATTGTAGGGAGTTAGAGAGTCTTATTTAGTCTTGAAATTCTGAATTTGGTAACAAATTTGATTCTAAATTGATTTGGACTTGTCTTTTGGTTAGTTAGATGGAGATGAATGAGATGAAATTTAATTTAATTTTACTTAAACTTTTGTTTTAGACTTTAAGTTTTTATTTTTGTTTTCTTTCTGTATTGGATTGGACTTTGGTTGCAAATTGTATGATGAATGCAAAACTCATAATGTGGATTGTTTGAACAGAGTTACTATTATTGGAGTTGAATTTTCTGACATCAAGTTAGTTATTTAAATAATGTAACTTAGTATTGAGCAATTAATTGAAGAACTGAGATATGTAACAATATGAAATTCATGATGCAGTACTAATGTATCATGTTGAGATTATATAACAAAGCAATGTAAGTTTTTATTTAGTGTCTCAAATCAATGTTATTTTATAGAACAATCTTAAATCTGATGCAAGACTATAACAGTGTCTCAATGAGTGATTTGAAGTTTTAATACATATTTGTGTATTTGTGTATTGTAAAAATACTTCTTCCATAGAGGTTAGTTGTCAAGATTCTACATTTGTTTTGGCTCTAAGACGAGTTTACAACCGAAATATAACGCGAATGTGAGAGTTGCGTTTTGTACTCTTTTTTGGTTTTGTTACAAGAATGCTTTGGTAGTGTTTCTACCGTAATTTTAATCTTAAATTTTATGAGAAATGTTTGCGCCAAAACGTGTAAAATGGTAGTGTTGAATTTGACTATTTGTAAGTTTAATAATTTGCATACAACATAGACATGAGCTTCCAAAAGTTCTTTGATGTTTTTTGAAAAATCTTTTTAAAGTTCTTAAAGCAGATTGGAGATTGCAGTTGAACTTAATTTAAGTAAAACTTAAAAGTCATTATTTTGTTATCTTTAAAGTTTTTTTCCTATTGAAATGTGACTTTTGATATAGCTGCTAAGAGGATATGTAGCTAGTATCTTATTTTATTTTTGTAGTTATAGTTTCACCTAAGGCAAGTGGGTGGGTGAGTTCAAATGTTGTAAAGTTTCACTTTTTAATTTAATAAATAAATAACTTACTATTTAGTATAGTTGTTTTTAATTATGAATCTCAACATGAGGTTAGCAAGTGGAAAAAGAGAGGAATTTTACCTAATGAACAGAAACATAATTCATTCAAAATAAAAAATTATGTGATTTTAATATTTTCTGCACAAAAGTAAATATATTGATATCTTTTTAATGAATGACAAACTCTTTGTAATAGTTATAACGCGGCTGCATGTTCAAACACAAATTCGATTTTGAACCTTGTAAAATTAAGTAGGAAAAGATTTGAGTTGTTTCATTTAAGTAAGTTGGAATCACGCATGATGCATGCAATTTTTTCAGAAGAGAGTAGAGATAAAAAAAGAAAATTATGTTTTTGATTTCGTGAGAAATTAAAGTGAAGTTTACATCAAATAAGTTATATGAGTACTTAGAAACATGAAATATATGTGATAAGAGCATTTTATTTTATAATGAAATATATGTGATAATTTAAAAAGAAAAAAAAAAAGAGAAATGTGACAGTAATTGAAGGAATCTGAGTAAGTTAATTTACTCTACGTAGTTAATGTGCATAGATTTTGCATGTTTATTTTATGAAAGTAATTAAGGAATCCGAGTAAGTTAATTTATCTTTAAAATGAGTATTTATTCTTTCTTGTTTGTCAATAAATAAAAGTCTATGTGATATATTAAAGGTTAGATATTTATGTTATGAAGTCTACTTCTAAACGTACTGGAAACTCATTCAAACTTAACTAAATTTAAGCATGCGTTCTATGTTTTACTTTTATTTAAATTTGAACAAGTTACTTGAGCAAAAATAAATAAATAAATTTCAACAAGTTATATTCCAAGTTCAAACATTAATCATTTCTTCTGCTTTTACGTTTTTAGCAAATTGTTTTTTTAAGTTTGAGAAATGCCATCGATACTCTTTTTAAATTAAAAATATGTACTACCATTTTTTAAATTTAAATATATCAACAAATTCTTTTAATGTTAAACAAAAAACCGTAGATAAATATATTTTAGACTTATAATTTTTTACTCTCACTAAAATTAAGAGCAAATATCAATGTTATTTTAATAAATTTTTGAAAAAATTAGGCATGTTTTAAAATTAGAAAGAACATTGATGCCATTTTAATAAATCATGCGTGAAAGGTTAGTGTAATTTTCTTTTTTAGGTGCTATATACTTCAAATATTTAGAGCATTTTACTTGCCACCCTCAAATTTTATCAGGCATTCTTCCAATTTTCATTATTTTAGAATATTCTTGGTGAAATGAGAATAATTTTTCGAACTAAATTTTTGGTACAAAAATCCAAATTTCTAGTACAGACTAAATTTTTGGTACTGTCAAAGTTTTCGGTAGTGCATTTGTAATTTCTGGTATGGTTAATTTTTTATCGGAAATTTCAAATTTACCATTCTGTACCAGAAATTTAGTGGTATAATGAAATTTCTGGTAGTATACTGATTATGAATTTTTCAACGATCGGGATTTTGCCGACATATTTGGAGGATTCTGATTGCACCGAAAAATTTGTACGGTCTATAATTAATCGCCATTTATAAATAGGGGCATATGTTAAAGAGAAAGACATCTCAAAAAATGCATCTTCCTTAATTTTTGATTAAAGCGGAAGTGTATTTCAACGGAAACAGCCCTCATGTTGAATTCAAGCTTCCAGGTGGCACCACATCCCTCGCCAACTTGACTGACAAGTTGAATGAATTAGTGCATGATGCCGATAACATAAAGGTGAGAAAGATTGAGTTTCGCGAAGATTGGATTGATAGTAATGGAATAGTAAAATACAACCTGATTGAGTTGAAGACCGACGAAGATGTCAGGGCCATGCGGAAATCATTTCACCGTAGAATAATTAAAGGTCTGATCGAGTTGGATGCGCATATAACAAGATCCATCGACGACATAATCAAGATGCCGAAACATTCAGAATCATCTGATAGTACCTAGATTTTCATGTTTAGTGTTTTTTAAATTCATGTTGTACTATTTTATGTTGTGTTTATCTTCAAACTGAAGCATGTAATCACCAAAATATTATGCAATAAATAAGTACGGTGATAAGTCTGTGTCACAAAATATACATATAATACAAACAAAATATAATATGTTTACAAAGCCCCCCCCCCCCCCCCCCACAGGCTATGTCTGCTATCCTAGATAATTCTGTAAAAACCCCAGCATCCGGGATTACCAAACCCGTGTGGTTATCTGCAAGAACATCAATCAACTAGAGGCGTTTATTTTAGTCACTTGCGGGAGGTGGAGGTGGTAGTGGCGGAACATCGCCAGACTGTTCCTGAGCATCAGAAGGCCCCTGAGCATCAGAAGACCTTGTAGTCGGTGGTATAAGGTGAGGGTGTGATATATTGTGATACCACGTTGTAATATGGTGAACTGACTTTTTATCGAAATGTTGCGGAGAGCAAGAGTCGCCACCGACTTTTATTTTATCCAATTGGGAAAGGCTAAAAGAACAGGAAAGACCTTTGAAAGATTTTGAGTTCGGGGGGTAAGTTATACAAAGGGAAGGTGTAAGGCACCCTTTGCATCCATGGTTTTCCATGGGCTCTTAATTGCTTAGCTCACTTGTTTGTTTGAAAGAGTTTGAAGTGTCGTGTGTGAATAGTAAAAAGATTTCGTTAAGGACTTTAGCTTGTAAATAAGCGTAGCCTTGTTTTGGAATCGTTTTGAAATAGGAGGTGTGAAAAGCATTTGATTTTTGATTTGATTATGAGCAAGCAATTAAGAACTACCTACCCTAAGTTCGTCTTTCTTGTTCCTTAAGTCTTTCGTTTGAAAGGGTCTATCCATACCATGAGAGGGCAGGAAGTCTTTCAATTGGATGTGCGGGTCATCGAGAATAATCGTTCGCCATAAGACTATCCCTACCATAAAGAGGGCAGGTAGTCTAAGGGAAGGATATAATAGTCATTTAGGCAACAATAAGGATACCTTAGCATTCGAAGGGACTATCATCATTTGTCGAGGCAACATCGAGGGACGAGATCACTTTATTCGTAGGCAACTCGAAGGGACTATGATCTTTTATTCCGAGGGACTATGATGATTTGAATTCGTAGGCAACAAGCTAAGGTATCCCTATATCCGGGGGACTATGATGATTTGAATTCGTAGGCAACAGGCAACAAGAGGAGTACCCTAAAGGTGTTTGTGTGCATCAATCACGTGAATTCAATTCATATATTTATCTTGTATTAGGTGAGCTATCGTTCAGTTAATTACTTATCTTGCACTCCCTATTTTACTAACCACGCATACGGAAATTAAAGGCAGAAGGATAAATGTCCTACGCTATTACAATAAACACCTGCGGGGATGGGGAAAATTAACACACGAAAAAATAAGAAGGATCAATAATAAGTTTTAAACATTGGATGTCTTGATCTCCCTCGAACCTCGATTGACCCTGAAAATGAAAATGAAAATAATAGGAGTGAGTGTATTACAGATTCAATGGCTATTGAGTAAACCCTATTAAAAGGCAAGAATAAAATAAAATAAAATAAAATAAAATAATAAAAATGAAATGATATTAAAACAAGAGAAACTAGAAAACTTAGCTTTTTTTATCTGATAGGACGCGTGGCTGAAAAACCTTCATTAACCTTGATTAACCCTGAAAATTGGGCACAAAGAAGAGAAATGTTAGTGCATGAAAGTTCTATTTAACAACACTAATTTAACTATCACAAGCCACAAGGGCAAATCAGAGAAACCTTAAAAAGGCGGATTAAAGAGTTTTTTCAAGGTTAACAAACCTAAAATCAATTATTGGTTATAAACCTAATTAATCAGTAATTAAAATTTATTTAATTAATTACAACCTAAACTCAATTTAAATCAATTAAAATCATTAACTAAAACATGTAATTAAATTAATTCAAATTAATCATAAAAAAAATGATTTGGTAAGAATTATTATTATTTTTTAAGAGTAGTAGAAAAGGTTGTTTTAAAAAGAAGAATTGTTAAAAAAATAAAGAAGAAAAAAAACAATTAAAAGAAAGAAGTAAAGAAGACTTAGCGTGAGATCCAGTATGGTAAAATTCTGGATGCCTATGGTGGAGGGGCGCTTCTTGGACGTGGGATCATGTGTTGGCGTCGATCCAATGGTAAGGAGCGAGGGCGCATCGTATGGCTTCGTGAAGACGTGGGCATGGGATCTGGACGTGAGTATTTGTTAAAATAAAGGTCTGGGGCAAGACTCGAGCCCAGGTCCTCATGGATGAAAGTCTCTTCCTTTGTCAATTGGTCTATGCACGTTTGCTGTCATTGGAACAAACACATAAGAATAAATAAGTAAACAATTACTAAATGGAAAAAGGTCAGAAAAGTATTCAGAGTGGGACCCCCCTTTGGTTTACGCGCGGGCCAATCAAAATGGAGAGAGAGCGAAGGCTTTTTGACCAGCCAGTAGGAATTGTACACGCGCGTGGAGAGAGAGGGATGGATTCGTTGACCAACGAATAATATCAAGCCACGGATGTGAGTCACATTATCAACGCCATGTCATCGTCTTCTTCATCCAGACCTACGAAAATAGCTGCGGATTCAGATGTGGATTTACCTGCGGATTTTTCCGCAGGTACCTTGTTCACCATACCTGCAAGCTAAAACACCTAAAGACACGATCCAAACACAAATCAAGGCGCCCAGATCTGTTGATTGGGACATCACGGACTCAATGGCATGCTTTGTTTCGTCTGAAACCCGTTAGAACCATGAAAACGAGCCCTTGCAAGCTTAATGCCCTAAGAATGGTGAATCTATATTCTTACGTCAAAGTTAGCAAACGAAGGGCCAAACCTATTCTGTTGAGTCTTAAAAACGCATTGGTAATGTTAATGCTCATTAAAACATGATAAAATCAACAAAACGAATGTTCAAGAGTGACATACCATATGAGATCATGAAGCATACCAATCAAGTGCGTTTGGCCATAGATACGAACATATACCTCACCTTGAATGTCTCAGGAACAAGAATGTACGTGTGAGAATACCTGAAAGAGGCTGCCACTGATTTTACGAATTGCCCTAGTCTTTTGAGAATTTTTGGAAGTTTCAAACCCTTATGCTCTCCACTTTTTTCGTCCTCCCTCCTTGGCTCAGCATGTTTGTATATATATATATATATATATATATATGGGTGTACTAGGGTTTTGGTCAAAAACAAAGGAAAAATATATTGCCTTGAATGCAAAAGTAATCTTTTGTAAATATTGATAAAATCTTTCCAAAAATGGATGTTTATTCTCCTTAAAGCTTGTTCACGAATTTTGTATCTTATAGAGTGTGATTTTGATGATTGGAATGATTGGTAATTAAGATTAAATCAAATCTCTCCATAATTTCTTTAAATCTTTGATTTTCATCAATTTTTTAATGAATAAAAATTCACTAAAAATCAAATAATAATCAAAATTTCGTGGCATAGAGGTTGGAGCTTCTAGATGACTTGAGTAACAAGATTGGGCCATAAAAAGTTGGGCCTCTTTGCAAAGAAATTCATTTTGAACCTTTACTTTTCACATTTTTCCCTCCAAAATGGTCCAACTTTGACAAGGCCTATCTCCCTCAATTTTTGAGGTATAGAGGAGTGCTAGGACTTTTTAGAAACCTTGAAGAGTCCTCTAACAAGTGCTTTTGGTCTCATGTCAAAATAATTTTCCATGCTCCTTGTATGCTCTTTTGAAAAAGATGACTTTTGGTTGACTTTTGAAAAGGACCTATAATGTTTTGATCCATATCTCTCAAATGAAGCATTTTTAGACTTGGCATGTGAGAGACAAATTTGTAGGGAATTAAATTTCCTTCAAAATGAGCTTTGGATGGAAAATTTATGATGTTCCATGTAGGAGTTATGGCTGGTCAAAGTTCAGTTGACTTTTCCTAAAAAACCCTAATTTAGAAACCTTTTGATTTGTTGATTTTTGATCTTTCCTTGATGAACCATGATCAATTCTTGAACAAATGGTGAATGATACTTAAATATGAGGATCTTGACAAAAAATCAGGAGTTTTGACTTTATTTTGACCACAGTTGACTTTTAGGATAACCTAGTCGACTATTGACTTTCTGATCAATTGGGTGACCAATCATTTGAGCTGAGACTTGATACTTGTCATAGAGGTCATGTGAGATATATTGAGCCATATGGGATACCTTGGAGCCATTGATTTACTGATTTTCCTTTGAATAAGCCAATCCCTAATTCTCTGATCTTTGCTTAGGAGAGTGTGTCTTGAAGCTTTGTGTTTTGATTTGAATTTGAATAGGAGAGATAGTATGGGAAAATTTTGGGGTATGACACACGTCAAGTAACCATCCTCTCACCGGGAAGGGTACTGCACAACAATCGCGGTAGCTCTAATGTCACAAGCAGAGCTGATGATGTGGCTCTAAAACCATCTCTCAATCCCACCAGCTGGAGCTTTAGGAACTAAACGAGGGATGCCCTGGGAAAAACCAAACTGTCGCAGACACCTCTCAGGAAGGTGTCTAGCAATGTGGTTCTCCCACCTCATATGCTTTGAATACAAGGCTACGTCATCAAATGGACGGTGGGGACGGTGCACCGAGTATGGTGTTCAGACAACATCATTTACTATCAGAGCATCAAGCCTTTTCCTGTTCTCTATAACACCACTATGAACTGCCTGCCTGCCCTTCCGTCTCCTCGTCAGTGGAGCACTCGCTGGGACCCGTTCCTGTCTCCTATCACAGATGCGGGGGAAATGCTCGTATACCCAGCATTGAATAATAAAAAAATGATTAACATGACATCCAAAAAATAACTACTAGACTCAAATAACAAAATAAAAATATAAAAATAAATGTTAGTATACTTATAATAGGCTCAAATAACCAGCCAACAACTCCAATTGTCGTGTAGAGCATAGTCAACACCGCCACTCCCAAGCCCAGTTTAGCCATCTGAATTTTAGGTCACTCAATCAATCGATCACTTAAGATATGGTAAGAGTTATACCAAGTCTTGTGATGCCTGACAAACTCTACGAAGATTGCTTGGTAGGGAAGAAATCCATATTCTTTCATTTCGACTATGCCAATGAGATCCTTCTGCATACTCAAAGTTATACATTCAAATGTATGTGGCCTTTTTGAGGAACATACCATTGGTGGAAATAGGTATTTCGTCTCATTTATCGATGAGTATAGTTGAAAGCTATAGATCTATATGATCAAGCAAAAGGACTAAGTATTTGAATTCTTTAAGAGATTCAAGATACTTGCCGAAAACTAGAGTGAAAACAAGATCAAGGTTCTACGAACAGATGGAGGTGGCAAATACACATCCAAGATGTTTAAGGAGTTCTGTGTAGAACATAGTTTCGATTATAAGGTAATTGCTCTTTATATGCCTCAACATAATGGAATATCAGAAATAAGAAACATGACCATATTGGATATAACAAGATGCATGCTGAAGTAGAAGAATATGCCAAAATCCTTATGGAGCAAAGTAGTCACCACTGCTGTTTATATTCTGAACTGGTATTCTACCAAGAAGTTGAAGAACAAGGTTCCTGAAGAAGTATGGAGTGGCAAAAGACCATCAGTAGTCCATCTGAAGGTGTTTGGCTTTATTTGTTACAAGCATGTTCCTGATGCGAGAAGAGGGAAGCTTGATAACAATATTGAACCTATGATTTTGGTATGATATCACAAAACTAGAGCGTACAAGCTATTCAATCCAATTAATGAGAAGATCGTGATGAGTCGAAATATTGTGATTGATGAAAATTCTTCCTAGGATTGAAATTCTGGTGATACAGTCAACAAGTCATTGATGAGTTATGGCTTCGACGAAGAAACCTATGAAGTCGAAGACGAAGCAATTGATGATATTCCAGTTAAAATCGAAGTCGAAGTAGTTGCTGACATTCCCAACACAGTCGAAGTCGAAGAGGGTGTGGCTAGTACAAGCCAAATACTTCAAAGAACTATAGTTCGTCTAGTAAGACTTCAAGATTATGAAGTGACTGATGATGAAATCACACTAGATGGAGAATTAGTTCATCTTGCTTTACTTGGAGGTTCTGAACAAATCAACTATAGAGAGGTTTTAAATAATAAACAGTGGAGGTATTCTATGTTCGAAGAGCTACAAGTAATCGAAAGAAACAACACATGGGAGTTTGTCGAATTGTTAACACATACAAAATCTATCAAAGTGAAGTGGGTGTTCAAGTTTAAGCACAATGTTGATGGGTCGATAGCAAGGCATAAGACGAGATTGGTAGCTCGAGAATTTATTCAAAAAGCAGGACTCAACTACTCTGAAGTATATACGCATGTCGCATGATTGAAAACTGTCAGATTGGTTGTCGCCTTGGCATGCAAGCAAGACTGGTCGATATTTTACTTAGATGTGAAATCATAATTTTTGAATGGTCCCTTAGAAAAGAGGTCTATGTCACATAACCTCCTGGGTTTGTGATTCAGGAGGAAGCAAGGAAAGTATACAGTTTGCACAAATCGCTCTATGGCCTTAAGCAGGCACCTATGACATGGAACAAGAAAATTGACTCATACTTAGTCGAATTGGGATTTGTCAAATGTAAATATAAATATGGTGTCTATTTAGGTTATGGCACAAGATATAATAATCATCTACTTATATGTCGATGACTTGCTGGTAATTGGAAATAGCTTGGAGAACTTGTCGAAGTTCAAAGATCTGATGATGAAGGAATTTGAAATGTCAGATCTGGGAAACTTGTCTTATTTCCTAGGCATGGAATTTCAAATTTCTAAGTAAGGTATGGTGCTACATCAAAGGAAGTTTTTCAAAGAGATGTAAAGAGATTCAGAATGGATGAGTCGAATCCTGCATCCTCACTTGTCGAGCCAAACTTGAAATTGGAGAAACATGGAGAGGAGGACAAGGTTGATGCTAATTTGTTCAAACAAATCGTGGGATCTATGATATGTGTGCACCACAATAGACCAAATATAGGTTTTGCAGTCGGATTAGTGAGCATATACATGAGTGAACTAAAGGTGTCACACATGAAAGCTGCAAGAAGAATCCTGAGATACTTAAAAATATCGATGAACTATAGAATTCTATTTTGACGAAACTATGAAAACAAAGATGTGATTAATTTCTATTCAAATGGTGATGGGTGTGGAGATAAGGAAGATCGAATAAGCACATCTGGTTATTTCTTTCAAGTCTTTGGTTCCCCAATCTCATAGTGCTCGAGAATGCAACCTGTGGTGGCATTGTCTTCGTGTGAGGCTGAATATATAGCAAGATCCTATGTTGCGTGTCAAGTAATTTGGATCAAATCTAAGTTGGAAGAGATCGAGGTCGAAGTGAAGAAACCTCTAGTGCTGCAGATTTATAACAAACAAGTTAGTCATTAATCTTGCAAAGAATTCAGTTCTGCATGGAGTAAGCACATAAAAGCTAGATTTTACTTCTTAAGAGAAAAGGTAAATTGAGGTGAACTTGAAGTAAGGCATTGCTCAAGTGAAGCACAATTGACCGACATTTTCCTTAAAGGATTGAAGATCGACAGATTCCTGAATATGAGAAAAAAAAATTAAGAATAGTTCAGATCGACTATAATTAGCGTATGTTCGACAACTTGAATTATAAGAGAATATGTTTTGATCCAAACCCGAACCCAAGTTAATTAGAGTTTGTTGATTATATATATATATATATATATATATATATATATATATATATATATATATATATATATATATATATATATATATGAGGGCATGAACCATTAGATGTTAAAATAAATGGTGGAGATTATGTTAGAATCTTTTTCTCTCTCCTACATCATTTATTTTAATAATCGAGGAGAGGGAAAAAAAGATTCCCACATAATCTCCACCTTTTATTTTAAAATCTAATGGTTCTGATTCATTCTCACATTCTCATATGATATGCAATATATATATATATATATATATATATATATATATATATATATATATATATATATATATATATATATATATATATATATATATATATATATATATATATATATATATATATATATATATATATATATATATGCTATTTAGTACGAAGGAATTTGGAGAAGAAATGCAAGAATGAACACATGTTACTATATTATAGGGAAATTTTTAATTTAATTTCCTTTTTAATAGGAATCATGGGGTGGTCGTGATAATGAATGGTTGAGATTTATTCTTGCCTTTCTTGTTTTTATGTTTTCTTAACAATTAGCATTTTCCATATATATGTATATATGGCATATCATAATAATAAGGCTTAAATTCATTTTTGGTCCCCCTATATTGGTATTTTTAATATTTTAGTCCGCAAACTAAAAAAACCAACTATTAGGTCCCCCAATTTCAAATAACGTGAATTTTTTATGGTCCCTAGTCACTTGGCAGATTTTTTAATGACATGGCACCTTAAAATTTGTCCAGTCACTTGTCACCTCATTAAAATCAATTAACTCTTTGTAGTGACATGGCACATTAAAATTTGTCCAGTCACTTGCCACCTCATTAAAATCAATTAACTTTTTTTAGTAACATGGCACCTTAAATTTTTTTAAGGTGAACACTCCGGTACCCTTGAGTTTAGATGGGTACCGGTACCCTCAACCAATCAAATGCTATAATTTCATGCCATGTCACTTATTTATTTTAATTTATTTTAAAATAAATAATTATTTAATAATAGTTAACACTAAAGGTACCGGTACCCAACTTGAATACATGGGTACCAAAGAATTTACCTTTTTTTAATGGATAGTTAATTGATTTTAATGAGGTGGCAAGTGACTGGACAAATTTTAAGGTGCCATGTCATTAAAAAATCTGCCAAGTGACCACGGACCATAAAAAATTCACGTTATTTGAAATTGGGAGACCTAATAGTTGGCTTTTTTAGTTTGGGGACTAAAATGTTAAAAATACCAATATAGGAGGACCAAAAGTGTATTTAAGCCTAATAATAATAATAATCTTTATTTTTTTATTCTCTCTTTCACTTTTTATTAAAAGTGTCTCATACATTAATAATATTTATATAGTTTTTTAATTTTATACAATGACAATTTTATGATAGATTTATGTTGGATTTGAATTCTCTACAATAACGTTATTTATAATATAGTTTTATCAAATTTAGATTCTCTGCAGCCACGAAACTCTAGAGATTATGAGTGTAACGACATATTAGTTTTTTTAATAAGCAATGTAATTGATAAGGAGTATAAGGGATATTTCAACCGAAAAAACAACACGAAAAACTTCTACTTCTCGAAACAAGAGAAGGGTAGAATATTTTAAACGTGAAAATTATAAGAATCTTTTAGACTGTAATAAGAACATAGCCAATTCTAAAAAGTAAGCATAATTTCCGAAATACATCCGTTAGTGTTATGATAGAGGATTAGAGAGTCCTAATTAATCTACTAATCATAGTAACAAATTAGATCATAGTTTGACTAAGAAACATATTATCAGATGATGATAGAATGATATGAAATTGAATTTTACAATGATGAAAAATGATGAAAAAAAAAAAACATACCTGCAAGATTTCATATGCACTCAATATATAGCAAATAAAGTTAACACCCAAAAGTGCAAGTTAATTAAGAAACACAAACTATAACCATATTTAAAAAAACATGATTGAGTTCAATGTCGATGAAATTAAGGATGCAACATGAGATAAACCCAAGGTAATTGATGTTTAAGATTTCATCAACAGTGAACTCAATAACGTTTCTTCAATATGGGGAATTAGTTCAGAATATATTATTTTGTATTCAGATCAACTTTTTTGAATCCCTTGCAAAACTAATGCTTATATGTAGATGCAGATGCAGTACACCAACTCTAGCTGATTTTGTACTACCTTATATATTTTGGTACTTCACAAGTTTATTTTCTTAATTAATGTTGTTGGGATGCAAAGTATATACATGGTATATGATATATCAATACCTCGAACATTATTATTTTTTCTTTAAATTTTGCATAATTATTGAGTGACATAAATAAATAAATTATTTAAAAAATATTATTGTATAAAAAACAAAAAAAAAAATCATAAAAAATTATTTATCTTATTTATACCATGAAAGTAGAAGCAGTGTTTTAAAAACCGGACCGAACCAGTCGGTCGGACCGGTCAAACCAAAAACCGGAGGGGTCACTGGTCTAGTCTAATTGTTGGACCAAATATGCTATTGAACCAGTGAAAATCGGTAAAAATCGGTTAAAACCAGTGAATCGACGGTTTTAAAAAACCGGTAATTCAAATGCATATTTTTTTTGACACAAAAGACGTCGTTATTATTATTTTTTTATAAAAAATATAATTAAAATATAATTAGACTTTATTCAAACCTTATTTGAAATAACTTTTCTTCTGTTTGCAATTAGATTTGGTTTAAAATATATTTAAATTTATAATTTGTATTATTTTCTTGTGAGTAATTATATTTAGAATTTGAATGTAAAAAATAAACATGTGAAATTATGATATTTTAAAATTGTAAAATCTTGTAGGTGTTGTGATATTTTTTAAAGACTAAGTCATCATATTCGACCGATTTAATAAATATATAGTATTTTAATAGAGACCGATTTATTCAACCGAGTTATCCGATTTAATCCGATTTAGTTATGCGGTTCAATCAATAACCCAATAGTCCAACTAATAAACAGTAATTCAATACCTTCACCGAGCAGAAGTGTCACAGTATAATGTTTTTCCATAGTACAATTTACAATTAGGTTTTTTGTTTGGGGAAGGGTCAAAACAAGTTGTTAGATGTTACTATCCTCTGTCTATTTGTGTATGTACTTTTCAACATTTGATCAAAATTGTACCAGTCACTTGTACTGGAATGTAATCTTGTACTTCCATCTTTTTATAGCTCTAAAATTATGAGTTACATTATAATGTATTGGTTGGTAGCATGTGGTTTTTAATTTTTTTAATAAAAAATTTAGTTATCCATCTTTTTAGATGAAGATGTTTATTGAAAATATCTTTTTGATAGTTTATTTGAGTGAATTTGGATAGAGTAAACTAGAAATTCTCAAAAAAGTTTCATACATTAATATTATCTCATTTACGAGTTTCCGACTTTCAATTAGTTATTGTTTATGGAAAATAAATAGAAAGAAAATAAATTACTTTCAATTAGTTATTGTTTATGGAAAATAAATAGAAAGAAAATAAATTAAATGTAATTCACATTTAATTTTGAAGATAAATATTTAGAATAAATTTTGAAATGAAATAATATTTAATGTTTTTTTAATAAGGTTCTGTCTGATAAAACTAGCTGATAGCTGGTAGCTTATAACTAGTGACTGATAGCGGATAAGCTAACATGAGTGTTTGATAAATTAACTGTTTTATTAGTTGATAGATACAAAATGACATAAATGATCATTTTAATTAATAAGGGTAATAACATTTGATTAAAATAAAAAGGGTATAAATGGAAAAAAAAAGGTTACAAAAGCTAAAAAACTAATTCAAATAGCTTTTGATAAAAAAACTAAAAGTTAGTAAAAAAAGTTACAAGTTAAAAGCTAAAGTAGCATTACCAAATAGAGTTTTTTTATTAATGTGAGTTGAAAAGCTAAAAGCTAAAAGTTAAAAGCTAAAAGCTAAAAGTTAAAAGCTAAAAGCTCTTTTTTTATCTTACCAAACAGACCCTAAGTGTTTTTTTATAATAAATCATTATGGAAAGCATACTCAATTATTTTACAAAATCTATCTCAAACAATTTAAACTCTCTTCTAAATCTTAGAGTTAAACCCCTAATAAAAGATCATCCTTAAATAAACTAATTGTAATAATATGTTTGTTATGGACTGGCCCGATTATCTTAATTGGCCCAATCTCACCTATGGCCCAATAAGCATTGGCCCAAACGGATAAGAACCATCCTTGGCCTGATCCGGGCACGTTCAAGACGTAACCGAGCACGCTGAGACACCGTGCTCGGCAACGGTTAGTTCTCCCGCTTTCTGGACCGGTAGCCACGCTTAGGCCCACAAAAGAGGAGATCCACTCCAAGGAGCGCCCCTATAAATAGCCTTCTAGTCCTAGAGGGTAAGGTGATTTTTCAATCTCACCCAAAACCTCATATTTTTGTTGAACCTCGTTGCTGGCCACCTGTTCAACCGAAAAGAACAGTGGCGCCGTCTGTGGGAATTTGCTAAGTCTCCCTGTTCCTCTTTCTTGCGCTTCTTGACCACTTCTTGAACCTTCAAGAACACATGAACTAAAAGCTTACACACTTCATTCATCATGGTCGGCGACGGCAAAGATCTCTCCACTCGTGATGCTACGCTACTGGGAAAAGACGATGTTGGATTAATCATACCTCCCAATAACACCGTCTCCCAGCTGCGCAACGGTCACACCGCATCCCCCTCACCTGAAGACGGCCACGACAACGCCGCCTTCCACCACGGGGACACTAGCAGAAAGGACCAAGAAGCCTTTCTTGAAAACCCTTTCTTGGCAATAGAGCCAACCTCGACCGATCCAACGATGGCTGTCATTTCCGCCGCTCTAAATCAGACGAATGCTCTGATCCGGCAGCAGAATGATCAAATTGGAGCATTGGAACATCAACACCACACCGACAGAGACAGGCGTCCCAAGCCTGATGTTTCAGCAGCCAAGAAAAGGAAACACTCCCCGTCAAAAAGAGACCAGCCTTCTTCTCTAGCCAAAAGAAGCAAAAAAGATCATCGCTCTCATCGGCGCTCACCTTCTCCATGTCCGAAAGGACGATCAAGATCGCCTTCCCCGAAGCCGACGGATCACCGCCGCTGTCACAGACGAAATCGCAGTCGTTCCCCAACTCCTATCAAAGAAGGGTTTCTTATGAAAGAGAGTTGAGTAAATATATTCTTGAGTGGAAAGATGTCATAAATCTACTTAAGAATGTTGGATTGATGAAGACTGTTTTAGATATAAGACCCTGCTATGAAAATCTGGTCAAAGAGTTCAATGTGAACGTGTCACCTGATTGCAATGTTAAAGGAATTCAAGAGTATAGGAAGTTTTAGGTTAGAGGAAAGTGTGTGAAGTTTTCACCCTTCATTATTTATGCATATTTGGGAAGAAACAAGTCTGTTGAATCTGAAAAATGTTCTCTCCATGGACAAGATTGCAAAGGAAATCACTGTTGGTCAAGTGAAACAATGGCCCAACAAAGGGTTACACTTTGGTAGATTAAGTGTGAAATATGTTGTTCTAAACATAATAGGTGCATCAAATTGGGCACCCACTGATCATAGTTCAAGCATCACTCATGCCTTGGCCAAACTGATTTTTCTAATTGGAACCAAGTCTAAGTTAAACTTTGGAGAATATGTATTTAATCATACCATGAAGCTTCTTCTCCAATTTTCAAAGACACAAGAAAGGAGGTGCTACTTAAGCTTATGGAAGTATCAAAAACTCTGCATGAGACAATCGCTACAAGTACCATCAAGAAAGGAACTGCTGGTGGAACTTCTTCTCTAGTTTCCAAAGGCACAAGAAAATGATGTTCTTCTTAAGCTTTAGATGATAATCAATTCCTTTATTTTCATAATTGTAAATCCTCTAAGGAAATGTGAGACACTCTTGAAAGGATATATGGAGTTTCTTCAAATGTTGAACAAGAATGAAGAAACACAAGAGGCGAAAAAGATGAGTATTTTATTCATAGATGGCTTCTCTAAGTTTAGAAATGCTGAAAATAATGTAAAAACATTTGTCAATAACAAATATCTAAGAATTAAGAATTGCATTACTAGAAAAACTACTTTTCATGACAACGATTTCACCTCACATATAAAAAAAACGAGGTATAATCCCGGATGCGCCATGTTTTATTTGTTTTAAAAATAAAAACCACATATTCCCCCAGTTTCTAAATATAACTGAGGGGAAAAATAATTCAGAACATGCTTCGAATCCCATCTAATGCAGTTAATGTTTTTATTCTTTATAAGTGGTTCCTTTAATTTTATTTCTATTTTAATTTGTAAACTAAATGTTCTATCCCTTCGGTTTTCGTAATAACCGAGGGATAAAATAATCAAATTTTACTATAAAAGCACTCATTAAATAGATTTGACCCTAATCCTAACTTATATGTAGCCGCCCCAAACTCGTATTCATCATTCTTTGAGATGGATTGCAAGACAAATTTTTTTCCGATGTTATGTCTTCTTCTATCTTGAACAAAACACTTTTTTTGCCCTTGCAATTTATTTCATATAATGGTGTTGATGTTATATTTTTAGAATAACCTTCATATATTGTCAATAAAAGAAAACATCATTGCTTTCCTTGGTTGACGACATTGATAAATTTAATCCTAAACATGCCGTAAATTGCAAGCATAAAAAATGGTAAATAATAAAAAAATTAAAATGGAAACATGACATGTTACTTTCAATTTTTTATCATTCACCATTTTTTGTGAAACTATCGACATCCACCATTATATATCTTGAGAATATACTCGCATCCAATATTTGATCTTTCCCAAGATTCAATTATTCAAAAATCTAGCATATGATCTTCACTGACACATTGATTTTTACTTTAATATTTTGTTTAAGCAATGTAATATTATTTATATATATATATATATATATATATATATATATATATATATATATATATATATATATATATATATATATATATATATATATATATATATATATATATATATATATATATATATATATATATATATATAAACAATGTAGTTTGTAAACAAATTAGTTTATTAATATTTTATGCAAACAATGTAACGAGTATTTTAAAAAAAGAATTTAACTATCCCTTCGGTTTTGTTCATAAACTGAGAGGTATGTGGCACTAGTTTTTAAAATATAAAAAAGCTTTTGTTGAGGATCAAACTCATGTGCATATAATTTTACCCCTCGATTTTTTAATTATCAAGGGATAATGTAACAACTTTTCATCACTCCATTCGTTAACTTGCTTCTGTAACCGAGGTTAAATGTATTACACATATGAGGTTAAATGTGTTTTTTTGTAGTAGTGTTGAAATCATAAATTTGATCCAACCCTTAATTCAATAGAGGGAATGTTCCTGACTTTCAGGAAAAATAAAAAAAGCAAGAAATTATAAAGAAGTTGAATGAATCAGTTCAATTATTTAAGAATGAAGGCGTGAGCTCAATAGAAAAATTCTCAGCAACTTCAACAACAAACTCCTAAAATTCAACTCTAGTGATCTCCTTCAAAAAATCAAACGATTGAATCTCCGAGGTCTATTGAATTTAAAAGAAAATCATCTAATATATAATTTTATTTATATTTCTTTATCTTCTTCCATCTTATTGTTCATCATTTTCACCATCATTGCCTTATGGAACAAGTTTTCTTAGAATCCTAGCATCCCTCCTTCGAAATCTTTGTTGATGTGGAAAATCTTAGCACAATAAATTGCCAACTCATGATGTCAGCTAACCATGCCAATAAAGTTTCTAATTCCTCAATGTTAAACTTGTGCATTCTAAAGCATTTCAGAATTAATATTCATCCTCCAAAGATTAAGATTGTTATTGAGGTTCTTTGCCAATCTCCTTCTCTTGTGCCAACCACGTCTCTAGACTTGGTTTCAATACTAGAACTTTTTCTTGGGTTAGTTTCTTCATGTTCTTGTCAACATATCTAGTAATTTCTTGTACGACAAGCTAAGTATTCTCAGGCTTAGACTTTCTTCTTCCTAAAGGAATTCTGGTTTGATCCCCCTTTCTTGAGCTTTTGTCTTTGGTTCTCCCTTTGATTTTATTGGATTTTAGGTTTTTTTTTTTTTTAAAAAAAAAAAACATATTCATACACCTTCTTATAAAACCTAAGTTTTTTAAAATAAAAAACATAATAAAATCAAATAAATTTAAATTGCATTCTCATATGCTAAATTTTTTGAGCTGAGAAGCACTTAAATACTCCCAAGAACTCTTGGTGGTGTATGGTCTATGGGTTTATGTTTAAATATTTTTGGCTTAATTGCAATTTTGATCCCCCTATTATTCTTTTTTTTGGGTTTTGGTCCTCTTATTTTAAAATCCGGAATTTTAGTCCCTATATTTTAGTTTTTTGAGGATTTTAGTCCCCTTGCAAATTCGAAAGCAATTTTAAATGAAATGACATTCACAATGATGATGAGTCATTGTCAGTTCAACAGTAAATTATTCAAAAAAACTAATTTTATTTAAGATTCATGTTGAACATCTCTTCAATGTGAGTTCTATTTCATTAAAAATTGCCTTCGAATTTGCAACGGGACTAAAATTCTCAAAAAACTAAAATAAAGGGACTAAAATTCCGGATTTTAAAATAGGGAGACCAAAACCCCAAAAACTAAATAATAAGGGGACCAAAATTACAATTAAGCCAATATTTTTATTAGATATTTAAGAATAAAAATTAATGAAATAGATTAAAAGATTAATTGATATGCACTGTCAATATAAAAAGTTTTACACAATTTACCCACCACAATCATTCATATTCATTATTTTAGATATATTTAAAATAAAAATCAAAGTAATTTAACCATTCACTGACGGTGTAAAGTTTCTTTACATTTACATTGTATTTCAATTAAATTTATTAATTAAATTGATTAATAAAAATATAATTATGAGATCTAAAAGTAAGTACAAGTTATGAGACTAATATATAACAAACAATTAAGATAAATAACTAAAATTCTAATTAAACCTAAAATAAAATACTTACAATTAAGTGAAAATGTTATGTCAACCACTTTAACAAGTATTTAACAAATAAATGACTATTTATTTGTATCTCAGTTTCAATGTTGAACTTTAAATCTGGAAAAAATCAAAAGTCTGAAAAAAACTATCAAAATATATATTTGAATTCTTCTTCTTCTTCTTTTATTATCCATCAAACATATGTCTAGTACTTATTGCAGAAAAATACTACAACACCATAATATAGTTTATTTCAAACATATAAAATTTAAATTGAAGAAAACTTATCATGAATTCACCATGGCTGCAGAATCTAAGGTTAGTGCTGCAAGGGCCAGCCAAAACTGCACTTTGAAGAGAGTAGAAGAAATTCAAAAGTATAAACTCAAAACAAACTATTCTTTAGCCACGACCGTATTTTAGAAAAAACATAATTGAATGTAGCATTGATGAAATTAGATCATACAATATTCAATTATGGAATTAATTCATCAACGCTGCACTCGATGATGTTTCTTCAATACAGGGAATTAATTCGCAATAAATGAGATCTACATTATTTCTTGCAACACTGTTACTTATATAAACATGACTATGCAGTACATCAACTTCCATTGATTTTTTTTTTTTGACAAATAACTTCCATTGATTTTGTACTACCTTTTAAGTATGGTACTTGACTAGTTGTTATCAATTAGACTATGGAGAAAACTTAGTACTCGTCACTTGTACTATAATGAAACTTTGTACTTCTCATGTATTTTATTACTAAAATTAGATCATGAGATACATTCCTATATTCGAAGTACATAATAATTCAAATCGTATAAGTTTATAGGAGCAATCGGATGTGAGCAGTTTAAAAATTAAGTACTTTTGGAACTGTAGGAATTGATTTTTCGAGAGTGTAACCGATTATGTGAAAAGGTGTAACCGGTTACAGAAGGTGTTTTTCAATTCTGGGTTTCTGTTGGAGTTGACGTAACCGATTACGAGCCCGAATTTGGGCATTTCAGCTTAATTTTAAGTTGTGTGGTAATTTATTGTGTTTTTCTGCTTAACTTATATAAGTACCCTCAAGTGTAATATTTTGATGCTCATCTCTCTCTCTCTCTCTCTCTCTCTCTATATATATATATATATATATATATATATATATATATATATATATATATATATATATATATATATATATATATATATATATATATATATATATATATATATATTATTCTCTCATTTTCATCTTCTCCAAATATCACTTTTCTCCATTGATTCACCAACATAGTTTGTGTATGTTCCAGCATTTGAAATCAAGAGTCTTAGTTACGATCCTTAATCCGCTGCAAAGATGACTACCGTCTCCAATGATTGAGTTCCCACCAACCTTTCAACCTTTGATTCGAAGAATAATGATAAATGGTGCAAACAAATGAAGGTGTTGTTTGGCTATCAACATGTTCTTGAAGTGGTTAACAATGAAGTTCCTCCACTTAGGGCAGAAGCTACATATGCTAAAAAGGCTACACACGAGGAAGAAAAGAAGAAAGATTACAAGGCACTCTTCTTGATTCACTATTTTGCTGATGGTGACAACTTTGAAAAAGTTGGCGATTGCGATTTAGTGAACCAAGCTTGGGAGATCTTGAAGAAAGCCTATGAAAGGGCTGATAAAGTAAAGGTGGTGAGGTTACAAACTCATAAGCTTCGGTTTGAATTAGTTCAAATGGAAAAGAAGGAGACAATCAATGAATACGTAATGCGCATTACGCATTTGGTGAATCAAATCAAGTCTTAGGGAGAAACTGTTGTGGAGCAGAATGTTGTGTTGAAGATCTTGCGTTATTTAACGTCAAGATTTGACAACATTGTAGTGGAAATCGAAGAATCGAAGGATCTTCGACATTGAGCAAGGAGGAGCTTCAAAGCTCGCTTGAGGCTCATGAAAAAAGGATGTATGAACGAGGAAATGATAAAGTCAAAGCGGAGATTGCTTTGCAAGCACGGTTCAACGAGGAGAGTAAAAGATCAAAATGAAAATGGACTTAGAGAGGGAAGTCAAATTTTTAGAATTTTGGTGGAAAAGATCCAAAAAATTCGAAGGTTTCGATGGGGAAAAGAGGCGAGAGCAGCTCCAAAGTTAGTGGTCAAGGCAACAACTCTAAGAGAATTGACAAGAGTAATGTGAACTGTTACAGTTGTCATAGACTTGGTCATTTTGCAAGTGATCGTAACACGAAACCATGGGAAAATCAAAGCGATGAGGCTAAGCTTTCTCGACAGGAGGTGGATGGTGTTAACACACTTTTGACGGTGATCACAGAGGAGAATTATGGCAATAATGAGCTGTTGGATAGCAGCAGTAGTATATGCAAGTTGCTGGACAACAGCTGGAGCAGTTTGAAAAATGTTACATAAGCGCATTCGGAGCAAAGCGTGATGGTAACAGTTTGAGATGGAGTCCAAGGCAGTGATGAGTGGTACTTGGATTCTGGTTGTTCAATACATATGACGGATCGAAAGGATTGGTTTGTCAAAATCAATCAAGCCACAAAGAATAAGGTGAAATTCGCGGATGATATCACTTTAGTGATCGACGGGGTCGGTGATGTTTTGTTCATGAGAAGGGATAGTGGACATTATTTACTCAAATATGTGTTATACATTCCTAGAATTAAATGTAATCTCTTGAGTATTGGCTAATTTCTTGATAAGGATTACATGATTCGCATGGAAAAGAAGATTTTGCGCATTTTGGACCGAAACAGGTTTTAGTCCTTAAAGCTCCTATGGATGCAATAGGACTTTCAAGATAGAGTTAGAAGTGATGGAACATAGGTGTCTTGATACAGTGGCCATTCGAGAAGACTGGTTGTGGCACTACCGTATTGGATATCTCAGTTTGTGAGACCTCAACGCATTACAAAGGGATGGTTTGGTAACCAGGTTGCGAAAAATAAATATTCCAACTGAGATATGTGAAGAGTGTGTGCAAGGGAAGTTGCACAATAGTAGTTTCAGCAAGGATGCATGTGATAGGACCAAGCATCACCTTGAGGTGGTGTACTCCGATGTGTGCGCTCCAATGCATGTTAACTCATATGGTGGCAATAGGTACTTTGTCACTTTTATCGACGATTTTAGTAGGAAACTATAGACATACCTAATCAAGAGAAAAGATGGGGTATTTGATGTGTTCAAATTATTTAAGTTCATGGTTGAGCGGAAAAGCGATCACAGACTTAAAATTCTCAAAACAGATGATGGAGGTGAATATACCTCGAATGAGTTTGGGAAGTATTGTGATGATGAGGGGATAGTGTGCGAAGTTGTGTCACCCTACACGCCACAACATAATGGTGTAGCCGAGAGGAAGAATCATTCGATAATGAACATGGTTCGAAGCATGTTAAAGGGAGAATACTTACCAAAAGAGCTATGTGGTGAACCCATTTCTACAACCGCCTATTTATTGAATAGGTGACCTACAAAGAATCTTGATAAGATAACTCCAGAAAAGGTATGGTCTGGATTTAAACCAAGTTTAAGTCATTTGAGAGTTTTTGATTCGATAACATTTTGACACGTTTTGAATCAACTTCGAAAAAAGTTGGATGTTAAGGGTGAAAAGATGGTGCTTGTTGGTTTTTATCCTACTGAAGATTATAATTTTTTATAGAACCATGATTAGTTGGGACGTTCTGGTCGACGAGCTAAAGCCTTTTGACAGTAAAAAATTGAGTTTGACTGGTCCCGTAACCGGTTGCTAGAATGGCGTAACCAATTACTACGCGATTTCCTGCTACCAGAGGCTGGTGGAACTAGTGTAGTAGAAGGCATAACTGATTACGAGAATCCTGTAACATGTTACGACAGTGAAACTGTAGAAAATCAGGTTGCAGCAGGTACTGAATAACAACCGATTGAAACCGAAATTGGAGCACACAGTAGACGACCAACTAGGCAAAGAGGTTTTCCTCGGAGACTCCAAGATTGTGAAGTATTCCAGGACTACAAAATCAATGATGATGATGATTTCATTCAATTTGCGCTTATGTCCAAATCCGAGCCCGTTAACATGGAAGAGGCATTAAATGATCTAAAGCGGGTGTGTGCGATGAAAAAGGAACTTGAATCAATTGAGAAGAACAATACTTAGGAGTTGGTTGATCTACCAGAACGAAATAAGCCAATCGGTGTGAGATGGGTCTATAAAGTGAAGGAAAATCTCAAAGGTGAAATTATCAACGATAAGGCTCAACTAGTTGCGAAGAAATTTTTGCAAAGAGAAGGTATAAACTTTGATGAGGTGTTTGCACCTATTGCTAAGCTAGAAACCATAAGGTGAGTTGTTGGCATTGCGAATTGTAATAATTGGTCGATGTATCAAATGGATGTTAAATCCACGTTTTTGAATGGTCCACTTGAGGAGGAAGTTTATGTAGAACAACCCCCTAGTTTTGTTGTGAAAAATCAAGAGGGAAGGGTTTACACATTGAAGAAAGCGCTTTATGGTTTGAAACAAGCTCTAAGAGCTTAGAACAAACACATAAATGGTTTCCTAGTCGACGTTGTTTTTAAGAAATGTGTTTCTGAGCATGATGTCTATGTGAAGACGGATACATGCAAAGATGTGATCATAATTTTCTTATATGTTAATGATTTTTTGATCACAGGCAGTAATGAGTTGAGTATTTCCATGTTCAAGAGTGAACTTATGGAAGAGTTTGAAATGAGTGACCTTGAATTATGACTTACTTTCTTGGCACAGAGTTCCACAAGTCAATTGGGATTGCTCGTGCATCAAAGAATATACACCAGCTGAAGCAAGGTTGCAGCTGTCCAAAAGTGAAGATGATCGAAAGTCTACGGTTGATTATGTCTTTATGTACAGAGGAATACCAATCTCTTGGTGTTCTAAAAATGAACAATTGGTTGCACCCTGTTCTTGGGAGGCCGAGTATATCGACGCATCTTTATGTGTGTGTCAAGTTGTGTGACTTATGAATCTATTGGGAGAGTTGGGCAGCAATTAATGCCGGAGAAGCTGTCACACTCTTGATTGATAATGTTTCAGCCATTAACCTTGCTAAGAATCTTATTGCACATGAGAGGAGCAAGTATATTGAGATGAAGTTTTATTACTTAGGATCTGGTTTGTGAAGGCAAGTTGAAGTTGAGATAATGTCTAAGCAAAGAACAAGTTGCAGATTTGTTGACAAAAAGGGGTCACAAATGTTGTGTTTAAGAAGTTGGTGATGAGATTGGCCATGAAAAACTTGGAGCATTTGAATTATGGTAGTGTATTGGAAGTACATAATAATTCAAATGTATTGTATAAGCTTCTGGGAGCAGCTTAAAAAATAAGCACTTCTACAACTGTAGGAACTATTATTTTAAAAAAATTGTAGATGAAATATCTATAAATAATAAAATTTGTCAAACATACATTTTAAAAATAGAGTAGGTAGACTATACGTCACTTGTTGTAATTATTATCTATAAATAATAAAAATTGTCAAACATAAATTTTTTAAAAATAGAGTTAGTAGACTATACGTAACTTATTGTAATTAGTTGTGAATAACTTATAATTCACAACTTTTTATAGATAATATAGAATTTATATTTGTTAAATATTTTCAAGTAGACTTTTATTTCATTTTATTTTATTTTTAAATAGATAGTTTTTACGGCAAGAATATTCCTAGTTTGAATTAAATGTGATGTTAACGCCCTTGAACATTTGAGTCTAGATAGACGACTCTAATGAAATTAGAAAGCGTAATATAAATCCAATAACGGAGATTGAGTCCTATTAGTTAGAGTTAGTTAAGTCTATTAAGGGAAGGTTGTTAGACTCTTAACAAACTTAACTTATGTCTTAGCGATAAACTCAATACATTGAGGAACATTATCTATTACTCCCTCCGTTTTTTATTATAAGTCGTTTTAGACTTTTCACACAGATTAAGAAAAATAATAATTGTTGTATGAAAATGAGAAATTATAAAGGTTTTTACAAAATTATCATTCATTAATGTAATGGGGAAGATACATTTATATAATTGAAAGGAGAGAGAATAATAAATATTTAAGGATATAATAAGAAAAATAGCATTATACAATTTGTTTTTTTCTTGTATGTTGTCTTGCAAGCATGATTATGAAGGATGAAATTAAATTTGTTAAGAAATGTGGTTGAGCCTAACTCAACCCTACAAAACCGGCTTGTAGGGTGATGATTGCCCTCACTTATAAGTACATGTTCAGGTCATATATTGTCTGATGTTGGACTCTTAACACACCCCCTCACGCCCAGGACTAGACAACTGGAGCGTGAAAATAAATGGTGGGTGACCCGATAGTAGAAACCATAATAGGTGGCCCACCGGATCTTAAATGAGACTCTTGATACCATGTTAAGAAATATAGTTGAGCCTAACTCAACCCTACAAAACTGGCTTGTAGGGTGAGGATTGCCCCACTTATAAGCACATGTTCAAGCCATATATTGTCCGATGTGGGACTCTTAACAAAATTCACAAACATTGATGAAAGTTAGGGTTCATCAATGGAGGTAAGAACTTAAAATCATGAAGACGGGTAATTGTTCAATATTAGAGTATGTTCTATAAATCAATGTTATCGCTGATTCCCTTCTTGCAACATGAAATCCCATCTCTGAAAGAGATCAGGTCAATGTGATTCTAAAAGGATTTCTTGAAGAATAAAATACATTCATCACGATGATCTAAGGTAAAACTAAGTCATTGGATTATGGATTTTATGCCCTTCTAAATGTGCAAGAAGCAAAGTTTAAGAAGTATTTTCAAGAGTTAGCAGTCACAAAATGCTATTACAAATTTGGCTCACATTGCACATAGTGAAAAATCATGTAGAAATGGTGGAAGTCATGGTAGTTATCAACAATTTCGTAGTAGAGGATGCCAATTTGGTGGTCATGGTCGTGGTAGGTCCAATTTTGGCATTGGTGATTGTCCAACGTGTCAACTCTGTAACTAGTATGACCACCCTGTCATGGAATGCTGAGACAAGTCTGATGAATCCTTCAAGCCAACTCAAGTCATGCCACAAACAAATTCCTTTGGTGGTGTAAGTCACATTCATGGCAATGATAATAAAAAAATTCAAGGTTCATCATCAATTGAAGCAACAACATTTATAACTCATTAGGAAGATCTTCATATACCTCAAAGACTTGAATCTCAAGCATGGTTTGCAGTTTCAAGTGCCTATAATCTTATCACATAATAATTTTCACATGGAAAACACTTGCACTTACAAAGGTCCTAACATAGTTATACTTAGTTACGGAAAAAATTACCGATCAAGTCACTTAGTACCTCTAAATTCATTTCTACTCTGGGCTAGCCAAAGGCCCAATTCGAGAGCCCGACCATACTTATCCGAAATAAAATTATCTAACGAATATAGCCAGAAAACGTGATATTCAAGGAATACTTTCTAATTTCCACTATTTAATTTAATCATCTTGGACTCTATAACTGACTTGGATGTTGGAGGGTTGACTTTTCTAGTCTATCCCACGCCCCCGTACTACAGATCAACACCATAAAT
Organism: Vicia villosa; assembly: GCF_029867415.1. Classification (NCBI taxonomy): domain Eukaryota; kingdom Viridiplantae; phylum Streptophyta; class Magnoliopsida; order Fabales; family Fabaceae; genus Vicia; species Vicia villosa. The sequence goes on along the minus strand of NW_026704976.1, from coordinate 712,271 downwards.
TCTAGAGTCCAAACTCATCAATTAATACCTATTCTAGTTCCAATTTGAAACATTGGCACCCCATGTGGGAATCGACATCGAATTCTTGCAAAATTCCACGGTAAAATCCTGTTTGACCCAAAGCCAAAGTAGTAAGAAATTGTATTAGAAGATCATTTTGTTCCCAACTTTACAACAGAGTATGTTTCCTTCGAATTTCCCAATTTAGCTACTGATTCCAATTAAAATAATTAAGAAGATCCAAAATAAAGCCTTAGGACAAACACGATCCGTATGGTATCACCAAATCTCACCTTATCAAGAAGTGAAACTTGATGACACTTCTAGACTAAATCAAATCAAATATCCAAAGGAGAAAATCTCATAAGACATTGCTATACAAGGAGGCTCAAGTGTCATGCTTGAGACATGGATTTTGTGCGCAAGATTTAATATCCTTGTGCTAGGGTTTTGAGTCTTTGTAACTTATATTCCACCTAATTGGAGGTGCGATAAACACAAGAAATGGGGGGTTTGAATTGAGTTCCACCAAATATAATCTTATCACAACTCAAACAAAAATCTAACAAGTGAATAAAAATAAATGAATATAATTATTTTTATCCGGGTTCATTGTTAACTAAGTTACTCCAGTCCACTCAACAAGGTGATTTGCCTTATTCACAAGGACTTAATCCACTATAAACAACGAATTACAGACAACCACAATAAGTCTGATCAATCTTGTTGACAACCCTAACAAGTCAGTCGATCCTTACTATAAGTCTGATCAACCTTGTTGACAATCTCAACAAGTCCATCGATCCTTATAATAAGTCTGATCAACCTTGCGGGCAACCCGACAAGCCAGCCGATCCTTATTGCCAATCCACAATGACCACAACCAAAGTCTTCTTGAGAATCTTGACTACACCTAGTCTCTCAAGAAACCTATCAACAACCGTTGATTACAAATATGTGTATACTGAGATGCTTCTGACAACCAGATTACACAATGTTTAAGTACAACAACATAATAGTGTTGATAAAAAGATGAACAAAAGCTCCTTACTAAAAATACAAAACTATACAAAGAATATCTGAAAAGAGTTTGTGCAGCGCTTTAGCGTAGTTTTGTAGAACTGATTCATTGATTTCAAATTCTTCCAGGTTCTTCTTTTATAGCTGAAAAAGAGATCTGCTGGAAGGTATAATAGGAAACATTAAATCAGATGTTTTGTCCCCAATGGTCATGGTGGAAATGGTAGATAACAAGTAAAAAAAGATTGTCTGTATGCTACCCTATTAGAGTAGTGGTCACAATGTACTTTGTACTTTTATACTCACCATCTCACGCAAAACAGTATTTATCTTTATCTTCTATTTCTTCAGAGGCTTCTGATGTATGTTGATGAAACATATTGTAGAAGGATCACAACTTGAGTCTTCTTAACCTAAGTCTTTGGAGGCTTCAAAACTTGTTCAGCCGAAACCTGTCTTCAGAGTCTTCAGCATTTGGTCTTCACAAGTAATGTCATCAGATCTTCAGAACTCATTCAGCAAAACCTTGACTTTATCATCTTCAGAACTTGGGACAACAGAAGTAAAGCTTTAGAAGGCCTCCAAAGCTTCCTTGAAAAGTCACAATCAGAAGCACTTGTACTAACATTCCTTAGAATCGTTGCATAAGAAGCATTCCAAGATCTTGACTTAACTTTGTAACACACCAAAGGTATTCTTTCAGAATGTTGAGTTCAAAATCTGATGATCTCACATGCATTCTTACCAGAGTCAGAACCTGTTTAGCAAAAGCTACACAGTAAACCAAAACCATTAGAGTACACAATTGTTCTCTAAGATACCATGTAAAGTTATCATAAAAACTCAAGGCCAGATGCATAACCAATCATGTTCTTACACTAATGTCATCATAAGGGTTAGTGTTGAATCTTTGTGTACACCACTTTATGTTTCACTAACTTGGCATAGTTGTTAATTTGTCTTAGTTGAGTTGTTAGTTCAACATTTAATAGGGTTGTTATTGAAGTTGATCACTTGGGATTAGTGACTGAGAGAAAGTGAGAAGGATTATCATATTTAGAGGGAGACATAAATAGAAAGTCACTAAGATTAAGAAGAGACTGTGAACATAATGGAATTGGTGTTCATAGAAGATTAAATGTACTATTTCGAAGTAATGAATTTCCTTTTTTTTAGTACAATGCCCTTTAGACGAAGGTGTTATTTGCACCGAACTGCATTACCAATATCTGGTGTTATTTATTGCTTTTACATTGACTCTAAATTGTTGTCTATTTGTGTGTTAAATCAAATTTAACTTGTAGGACCAATTGTTCCAACATCGTATCCAACATCTAATCCCTCATAAACTGAATTGCAAATCAACTTTTGCATTCCAAAATATTTCAAAATTTATATCCATTCTCCAAAAGTTAAAATTGTTATTGAAGTTCTTTTGCAATCTCCTTTTCTTAGTTGGCTCAAGTCTCCTTTTCTTAGTTGGCTCAAGTGTAATATTGATGGTATGGCAATGGGAACTCCTACTATATGTGCTTGTTGGGGGATCTTACAAAATGATAGGTTGGAGTGTGCAATGACAACTATTGAGCTAGCTTGGGAGAAAAATTGGAAAAAACTTTGGTTGGAAATTAAAGTCTGCAAAACACTTTAACAAGTATTTAACGAAGGGCCCTTTAGAGCAATGCACTTTTTGCCATCTATGTAGACTATTTATTTGTATCTCAGTTTCAATATGACCTTTAAATCTGGAAAAAATCAAAAGTCTGCAAAACACTATCAAAATATAAAATATTGAGTTCATCTTCTTCCTTTATTATCCATCAAACAAATGTCTAGTACTTTTTGCAGAAAAAAAAAAATTACTACAACACCATAACATAGTTCATTTCAAACATATAAAATAAAATTGAAGAAAACTTATCATGAATTCACCATTGCTGCAGAATCTATGGTTAGTGCTGTAAACTCCAAAACAAACCATTCTTTAGCCACAACCGTATTTAAAAAAACATAATTGAATGTAGCGTTGATGAAATTCAACCATACAGTATCAAATTACTATTTATGGAATTAATTCATCAACGCTGCACTCAATGATGTTTCTTCAATACGGGAAATTAATTCGCAATATCTTTTACATTGAGATCTACTTTTATTTCTTGCAGAACTATTACTTATATATAAACATGCTATGTATGTAGTACATCAACTTCAATTGATTTTTGTACTACCTTTTAAGTTTGGTACTTGACAAGTTATTTTCTATTAGATTATGACTATACTTTTCTTAACATTGATCAAAATTGTACTCGTCACTTGTACTATAATAAAACAATGTACTCATATTTTTATTGCTCAAAATATCATGAGTTACATTACAATGACCTCTTCTATGAGAGAGAAATAGACACATTATAAAATATTGCTACTATAAGGTTTTTTTAAGTTAAACACCACGTTATCTTAGGAAAATTGTAGATAAAATATCTATAAATAATAAGAATTGTCAAACATAAATTTTTAAAAAATAGAGTTAGTAGACTATACGTTATTTATTCTAATTAGTTATGAATAATTTATTCACAATTTTTTAAAGGTAATATAGAATTTATTTATATTTTTTAAAATATTAATAAGTTGCTATAATAATTTTTTTCTTATCTCTAATATAAAGTAGTCTTTTATTTTATTTTATTTATTCTTAAGATATTTTTGACGGCAAGAATAATCTTAGTTTGAATTAAATATGATGTTAACGGCCTTGAAGATTTGGCTCTAAAAGGAAATTAGAAAACGTAATACGAATGCAATATAATAGAGTAATCCAAGTAGTTAGACTCCTGTTAGTTAGTTAGAGTGTTAAGGGAAGGTTGTTAGACTCTTAACAAACTTGACCCATGTCTTAGCAATGTATAAATATTGTGTTAGTATTCAATAATAAAGTACAACATTGAATAACGCCAATATATAAATGAACATTTTATACTATTCAATAGGGTATCAAACGCCTACACTATTCAATATGGTATCAAATGCCTAAAACCTAAGAATCGTTTTTGCTTATCATCTTTCTCTCATAAATTTTTTGTTTCTCTAACAAGAATTTGCATCTGCACGAAGCTTTAATGGAAGATCTTGAAATCTCATCTCCACATTTATAGAATGTTGTTCGTTCATCTCAAGTTATGTCCTCACAATTTACAAATTCATCCTACGCCTCTATCAAGTTATTGGAAAATAAATTTCTTCTTTGGAACCAACAAGTTGAATGAGTCATTCTTTTGCATAAATTGAACGGAATTGTAGTTAATCCTATGATTTCACCGATGTTTAAAATGATGTAGAATTGGCAATATCATTTTTGAAGGATACGAATTTTGGATTGTTTAAGATCAAGCTTTCTTCACTTGACTCCTCTCTACAATTTTGAAGTTGTTCTTCCTCGTGTGTTTTCTTGCAAGTATGCTTATGAAGTTTGAGATAAAACTCACATGCATTTTCACGCATCGATGAAAGCCAAGGTTCATCGGATAAGGTCAGAACTTAAAATTATGAAGAAGGTGAATCATTCAATAGCAGATTATGTTCTATAAATCAGAGTTATAATTTATTCACTTCTACACTATTGGAGATATCATCTTTGAAAGAGACCATGTTGATGCGATTATTCAAGACTTACCTAAAGAATATTATCCACTCATCATGATGATCTGTGTAAAGTTGAGTCATTAGTTCTCTATAATATTGAAGTAATTCTCTATGTGCAAGAAGCATAAATTGACAAGTATCGTCAAGACTTAGCTGTCAGTGATGCAACCGCAAATTTGGCTCACACTACGCCTAGTGAAAACTCAAGCAAAAATAATGGAAGTCATGGTGGTTATCAATAGTTTCATAGTAGAGAACGCCAATTTCTTGGTTTTGGTCATGGTAGGTCCAATTTTGATACATGTAATCGTCCAACCTGTCAACTATGTAATAAGTATGGCCATTGTTGAAATTGCAATCACCATCGGTATCACTATTTAGTTTTGATTGTTTGTCAATTTTGTGTGTACAATATATCATTTGATTTATCACTTGTTTGTATCCTATTCATCATTTGAATTATCTGTATTGTTGTTGTAGCATAGCATTTCTAGTGTAATTCACTTGGAATAATATGTTATGTTCGAATTTATTTGCTTCGACTTTTAAAGTTCTTGTACCTTTGAGAAACCTCTTATCTATCATCTTAGTTGTTGTAGTCCATGTTTGAGTCTTCTTTTAAGCCTAGCAATTGGTTTTATGTCTAAATCACAAGTTATAATACTTGAATCAAGACTGGAAGGTTGTGTGAGTCGAGTCACACATATGTGTGAGTCGAATCATAGAGCATCATGAAAGATAGAATTTGATCCTGCCTCATTTTATTCAAATCATAACAAGGTGTGATTTGAATCACAACCTCTATGAGTTGAATCATGAGGTGTGCATGAATTAAATCACGACTTCCCTCTCATCTTTCCAATCATAGATTCAAGTTGAGCATTTCTTTGATTTGAAATCATAACTTTATGATTTGAAAAAAAAAATTCTTAGTTAGTTGAGAGTGATCATTCCTAAGAGAGTGTGTTTATTTTCTTGCATTTCTTTTTCTTCTTTCTTCCTTTTTTTTGTCAATGATTGTGAGTGTGTCACCAAGTGAGAAAATTTCAGAAAAAGTGTGAGGAAACACAACTCGAGATTCATTATTGTTCTTATGTTTTAGTTTAAGACCAGGAAACCCAGAGAAAGAGATAGAGTTTGATCAATCAAGTGATTAGATTGATCAATCTTAGAATAACCACATAGACTTGAAACCCTTATTTGCCAATAACCTGGAGAGAACTTAAAAAGTGTTCTTCAATTACCAACAACTAATTCATTGTTGATACCTTCTGATTAAACTCCTAGAATGTAGATCTTGTGAATTTTAGTTGTGTGTGTGAGATTCTTCTGACAATGTTCATCATTTTCAACATTTTCCAAGAACCATTGTTATGGACCTTCAAGTCTAAAGATTAATTTTATGAGGTATATAAAAGGTACATTAGGGAGTCTAATATTTTACTTTGAAGTTACATTTTTGTGTATTAGGCGGAAGAGTCGTTTCTTGGACAAAGAATTTGGTTATGTGTTGTTTACAAAGAGAGAATAGTGTCTTTATACTCCATTGAAGACTTTGGTGAAACCATGTGAAAGTTTTTGCATAACTAAATTAGAGTTATCCAATAAATTAAAGATAATGGAAATCACTCAAACAAATCTTTGTCAGATTCGAGGGAAGAATGCTGCCAAAAAACTATGTCAAATAAGACATTAGACAACACTTTTTATATCTTACACATCGCTTTTAAGCGCCATCTATTCTGGAGTTGTTGTAGGTATAGACAACGCTTATTTTTAATGTATAAGCGTTGACTTAAGTTTACTTTAGGCATCGCTTTCTGTTAGAAATGCTGGCATAAATCCTCTTAAGGCAACGCTTTTTAATAAAAGTGTTGGCAGAAGGAATCAATTGGCAGCGCTTTTTGATAAAAGCATCTGCTTAAGTGCTCTTTAGGCAGTGCTTTCTTATAAAAGAGTTGGTGTAAGGAATTATTAGGCAGCGTTTTTTTATAAAAGTGTTGATTTAAATGCTCTTTAGGCAGCACTTTTTACAAAAGTACTGGCGTATAAGTCCTGTTTAGGTAGTGCTTTTTATTAAAAGCGTTGACGTAAATCTCTTTTGACACCATTTTTATACTTTCTTATAAAAGTGTTGGTGTCAAGCATCATTAGGCATCACTTTTTGATGAATGCGCTAGTATAATAAGCGTGTTTTACATATACTTTAAGCAACACATATTCTCATGATGTATATACTTGTAAAACAATACTAAAAGATTGGGCAATGAATACTCATAATTATTTTTTCAACATTAAATTTGTGTTTAAAATTTCATAATCATATATTGATAATATACTATGATCAATAAGAACTATATTACACCAAAATATAATAAGAACCTTTTTTAAAGTAATTGAAATTTGCATAAACTTCATAATCCCTCTTGTACAAATTCAAAAGTATATATATGCAAAATAATGATAACCTATATCTTTTTAAAATTACTTTAATATTGGAAGTATGATTGTCCAGACTATGTCCACTTCCAATTCTTTCATTTTTTTTACCTTGCACATAAAACATTTAAGTGATCTTTAAATCAAGACATTACTTAAAAAATATTAAAATAAACTTGTTTAAATAGAAATAAAAGCTTTTAATTAACGAAACTCAATGACATATCAAATTCTTAAGTGCAAAACACCTGCATTTCTAAAATAGTCATAGGATAATAAATAAATAAATAAACTTAAGAGAAAATGTGATTGATTTATTACTATGAAAGTTTTTTCCTTCTCTTTTTATTTCATAAGAAAACTCTTCTATCCCGCAATCGTACAACAAGAAAAATATCAATCAAGCTCGAAACTCCATATTTGCACCTAAATTGTTGGTTGTAAAGGGTCAACTTCCATAATCCACAACCATACAAGAAAAACTACACAAGGAATTAAAAATCATAAAAACATGAATATACCATTTATTTTTTCAAAATTTGGATTCTCAACTGCATTCAGAGATTACACGAGCAAGATCATCTTTTTCATGCATTCATAAATTAACTCGCGTCCACGTGCAAAATATTTGCTCCCTTGACTCGTCGTCCTCCAATTGATTTGTTTTCGACAATTTATGAATAAATTAAAAATAGAACAATAAAATTAAAAAATATAAATTTCGAAATTAGGTAAAATAAAATAACCCAAAATTACAGTCTTAAATAGATGAATATTTCTGTTATGTTCATCCGGTCATTTTAGCATTGGTTTCGTGCAAATTAAAGTTACAATGATGAAGATAAGAACAAAACAATTGTGTAAATCAAACCGAGAAACGATATTTTAAATTAGGTAAAATAAAGATGAAGAATAAAATGAATACATCTAATTAGTTTGTTGATTGAAATTACATGGTGAAATTTCAGATGAAACAGACAACTTTTTTTCAACAGCTATTTGATTTCGAAACCAAAAGTTCCTTCATTTCTTAACCGCCCTATACTCTTCCTCCCACTTTCTCTAATTAAATTCTCATAACTTATGCATTTTGTAATCTAATTCATTAAGATTTTTTTCCCTATTTTATGAATCTAGCCAATTCATTTAGTAACTAATACCCTTTTATTTCTAACACTTGTTCCAATTAAATTACACACTTTCACTTATTTAAATTATTCACTTATAAATAAATTATTATTTATTAAAGTAATTATATTAAAATAATATCATATTTATAAATTTATTAAAATATTGAACTAACAAATATAATAGTAACACTTTAGTAATATACTTTTATTATATAATTAGTGATACTTTTGAAGTTTTTAATTTCAGTATTTTTATTATATAATTAGATTAATTAGTTAAGTTTTTAATGTCAAATTATGTTTAAATTATAATAATTAAATAAATTTTTAAAGTTTCAAAAAAAATTGAAAATATATTATTGAAAAATATAATTAGCGATATTTTTGAATTTCTTAATGCCAAAAGCTCGTTAATATATATTATGTATTGGAGAATTTTAACTTGCAAAAACCCGTTAGCTTAGATGATTATCTAACTTATCTATTCTGAAACGGCTGTGAGTTCAAACCTTCTCATATGATAAATTTTTAATATTATAAAAATTAGTTAAAAGTTTTAATGTTTTAAATTTCAATTTTTTAAAACTTATAATTAGTTACATTTTTTAGAAAAAATGAATAATTAAAAAATATATATTTATTTGTCTCATATATCAAAGGGCAAATTAAATATAAATTATTTTTCTTATTTACTATTGTTAATAGTTTAATAATATATTTTTGAATAATTAATGAAAACAGTAGAGTTATATTGCAAATATAAGAGAAAAACAAGATAAGAATTAATCACGACGAGCTATTTCAAAACTCGTATTATGACAAATCTTTTCTATACCCAAAAAGCCGAGAAGAAGATAAGCTGCATAAATGGTGGAGGCAAGTTCTCTCCATACTTCAAGTGCTCGAGCAAAACATCAACGACCTTTGAGTTCAAGATGGGTGTCGTGGAATCATGCTTGCACAATACCCTAACAAATAACCTTTTTCCTTGACGAGAAGTTTTGTTGCCAAAGAAACCTTATCTGCTTCAATCGTTCTATTTCACGCCACGTGGGCAATGGCTGAAACAATCAAACCATTATCATGCTTGCATACTGAAGGATAGAAAAACACTTAGAAAGGGGGGGGGGGTTTGAATAAGTGTAGCTTTAAAAACTTGACTGATAAAAATAAATTGCACAGTTATTTTTATCCTGGTTCGTTGTTAACTAAACTACTCCAGTCCACCCCCGCAGAGATGATTTACCTCAACTGAGGATTTAATCCACTAATCGCACGGATTACAATGGTTCTCCACTTAGTCCGCGACTAAGTCTTCTAGAGTATCCTGATCACAACCTGATCACTCCAGGAACAAATGCTTAGACACAAGCTAAGACTTTCTTAGAGTATCCTGACCACCACGTGATCACTCTAATTACAACTGCTTAGACACAAGCTAAGACTTCCTAGAGTATTCTGATCCACACGATCACTCTAGTTCCTTACAACTTAATGTAATCAATTCTAAGAGTATTACAATTGCTTCTTAAAAGCTATAATCACAAACTGTGATATTTCTCTTAACGTTTAAGCTTAATCTCACTAATATATTACAACAGCAATGTAGTGAGCTTTGATGAAGATGAAGATTCTGAGCTTTGAATAGAACAGAGTTTCAGCAAGTTAATATGAGTTGTTTTGTTCCAGAATCGTTAACCTTGCTTCTCATCAGAACTTCATATATATAGGCGTTGGAGAAGATGACCGTTGAGTGCATTTAATGCTTTGTGTGTTCCGTACAACATCGCATTTAATGTTATACGCTTTTGTCAACTACCTCGAGCCTTGTTCACGCTGTGTCTACTGACGTTGCCTTTAATAGCTTCTAACGTTCCTTTTGTCAGTCAGCGTAGCCTGCCACTTGTACTTCCTTCTGATCTGATGTTTGTGAATACAACGTTTGAATATCATCAGAGTCAAACAGCTTGGTGCAAAGCATCTTCTGATCTTCTGACCTTGAAGTGCTTCTGAGCGTGATACCATCAGAACTTCAGTGCTTCTGCTTCTGATCTCAAGTTCTTCTGATGCTTCCATAGACCCATGTTCTGATTCTGCCTTGACCATCTTCTGATGTCTTGCCAGACCATGTTCTGATGTTGCATGCTGAACCTTCTGAGACAAAGCTTCTGAGCGCTGAATTATGCATACTCTTTATATATTTCCTGAAAAGGAAATTGCACTTGATTAGAGTACCATATTGTCTTAAGCAAAATTCATATTATTGTTATCATCAAAACTAAGATAATTGATCAGAACAAATCTTGTTCTAACAATCTCCCCCTTTTTGATGATGACAAAAACATATATAAATGATATGAATTTGCGATCAGAAAGAGCAGACGGCAAAAGACAAATTACACAGCTATAGCATAAGCATGTGAATATGTCTCCCCCTGAGATTAACAATCTCCCCCTGAGATAAATAATCTCCCCCTGAAATAAATACTCGAAGAACTTTAATAAAAGACTTCCCTGATTATTTCGGTAGAGACGATCACATAAGCTTCTGTCTTCAGAGAATTCATAGCTTCTGACTTCTGCTTCCATTGGACAGCTTCAGAACTTGGATTTCTTTAGATCCCTAGAACACTCATAGCTTCTGATTCCTGCTTCCATTTAGGACAGCTTCAGAACTTGAATTTCTTTGATCTTCAGAACATTCACAACTTCTGATTCCTGCTTCCATCTAGGACAGCTTCAGAACTTGAATTTCTTTGATCTTCAGAACATTCACAGCTTCTGATTTCTGCTTCCATTTAGGACAGCTTCAGAACTTGAGTTTTCTGGATCTTTAGAACATTCACAGCTTCTGATTTCTGCTTCCCTCGGATAGCTTCAGAGCTTTGAATTTCTACCAACATCACTTCATGCTAGATTTGTATCAGAACATTGTTGAATGTACCAGAGCATCATCAGAGCATCTCTACATCCTGAAATGTTACAGAACAAAAACTAAACGACAAAAGTCAGCATGAACGAGTCAGAACATACAATGTATATTAGAACACATGATATGTATCAGAGCCATATAGGCTAAAATAATGTATCAGAGCAAATAGAATTTTGTCAAAGCAAATAGACAAATTTTGGATCAAATTCTATTATCAGTGCTTCTGATTCTGAAGCTTGACAGCACTCAGCTTGCTTCAGTTTCCATAAGCTTATTCTTTTTACAGAATAACGCTTCTTATGGTTTTGCTTTGAAGATTCTCTTCACTTCTTTATACCTGCAAAATGTAACGCCCCGAATTTAATTAATTAGTTAATTAAATTATGGAAGGAATTATTTATTGGATTTAGCTGAAATTGGATTCTTATGCTGATCGAAGATATTAAGTTTAAGTCGGATTTATTTAGTCGGTTTAATTGGAGGATAATAGTAAGAATAATATGATTTATTTATTGGACTAATTGATTTAAGTGAATTGGGTTGGATTAGTGTGTGGTAAATAGCAATGAGGAAGTGTGAATGATTGGCCCAATAAGAGTTATAGGAGTTATTTGGATTATTTGGAAAATAAAGAAAAAGAAAAGAAATAGGTTTTTGTTGTACTGTACGAAGAAAATAAGGGTTTGGAGGAGAGGTGAAGAAGAGAGAAATGGCGGAAGAGAAAAGTCAGGGGAAGTCCAATTTTCGCAGCAAGTTTCTGTGGTGAGACACCTTAGCAAAACAAACGTTTCTCCCGATCCAACCGTTGGATCGTCGCGGTTCTTGGACACAGTGTTCCAGACTCGTAGAGGTAACTTCTGACTGGAGCGATTTTCGTTTTGATAATTTTAAGTCCGTCTGACAAAACGATTTCCGAACAGGTTTTTGGTGCGTCTCTGCACGTTGTTAGAAAAGATTTTCGGAGAAAAGTTGGAAGCGGCGGCATAAGCTATGGCAACCGGGAGAGTAGAGGAATCTCCAATCCAAAGGTAAGGGTGGGGTTCTTACTCTATAACCGGGGTTATGATGAACACGTATGTGGGATGGGGTTTATGAATTTGCCTCAGTGTCGGTGTTTGATTATGTGGTTGATTCTGGGTCCTTGGTTGTTATTCATAATTGGTTGCTCCGTGTTGAAATTGTTTCTAATTGTTGTTATTACAATAATTCTTGAATAATTATAAATTGAAGTTTTGATTTTAGTTGGATAAAGTTGTATATGATTTATAAGTTGTGAACGCCGAATGCTATGTATCATAATAAAAGCAAATATAGGTTGGTTGTTTGTTGGAATAAGTTGAGAATGTAATACCTCATGTTTAATGTTTGAAATTTCCGCATTCTGATTTAAATATAACGTTGGGTAGATTTGGAGTGTTACATTAGTGGTATCAGAGCAGGTCGGTCTGTCCGGCCAGTGTGTATAATGTTATTTATCCCTTGGTACGCGACAAGTGTGTACAACACTGTCGGTACTTGTTTGTTTTCTAGTCGTTTGTTTGTAGGAGTGGGCTTGAAGCCAAGTGGGGGAGAAGCTAGCGCTTCTCTTGGATGTTTCGGTGCAATAGGAATTGCATAAGTGCGAGTATTGGCAAGATGGCATGATTTTTCCAATTTTGAAGGAAGCACGGATTTAAGATTTTAATGTCGCGGTAGAGTTGATGTATCCTTGAGATGGAATAACTGTGACTTGTCGTTGGACGAGAGGTTGGATTAATTAGAAGATACTCTTGGGAGTTAACCGTTCGAAGTCAAACCAAGCGAAGTTAGGAATTGTTTGGATGAGTCGATGCGGATTTTTATGCCGATGAGGATGGTTGGGAATTTTTGGAAGCAGGGGAGAAAGGTAGAACCCATGTTTATCACTTCCAATCTGTATTTTCGTATTTATGGAACAGCCTTCACTAATCAGGTGATAACTTTTCGCTCGTAACTCCGATGGAGACGATTCTGGACTTTTTGGAAAGCTTGCGAAATTCCCTACAGTTTTCATATAAAATTTGTCTGCTACATGTTTTCGACGAGGGAGAAAGATGCGTTTGAAGTTTTGGGTCTGATGCTGAATTTAGTACAGACTGGTATACGGGATTCCTTGACCAGCCATGTTATACAAGTGATAACTTTTTACTCGTAACTCGGATTTAAGCGATTCTTGAATTTCTGGAATCTACATGAAATTCTCTTCAGTTTAGTATATCATTTTGTATCAGGAAGGTCTGTATCGAGGGAGATATTTGTGTTGGCAGTTGAGTGCTTTTTGTTAGAATTTTAAAAGGCTGCGATGTTTCAGCGGTGCTGGTGAATTGCGAAGTTGCCAGTGGAATTTTATTGCTCGTGACGTCGACGTTTGGATGCTGATGTAAAGATGAGTTGTTACAGGTTTTGTTGTTGGATCATATAAGTGGATTGCAGAGTCAACTAGAAGAAAATTTTGGAAGTTTTATCGCTAACCGAATGATGAGATGACGATGTTGAGATCGTGACTAGAATACGATAAAATGCGAGATTGTGGAGATCAGTGAAGTTATAAGACTAAGGATTTATTGACATTGCTTAAGTTCTCTACTTGAATAAATTTTCGTGGAGCAAAGTGATTTGGATTATACTTGGTATAGTGACGTTTCTGTATTAGAAGATATTTAAGAATTGTGTTGTGCTGCGTGCGTCGAGGAAACTATGGAGTGAATTCTTGGACGTTATGCTCAGGTGACTTGAGCCAAGTGATAAAGTGCGCTATTATAGTTTAGTAATGATGGGTTATACTTCATCATGATTGTCGGCTAACTATTGACAAATTGAGGAACTGATCACCCTTAATCTCTTGTTAATAGTAGACGGAATTGTATTGGATGTTATGTACTTATCTTACTATCTTAATGGTGTGTAAAGTGATGGATGTGAATGAAACTTGGTTGAAGCTTGTGAATCATATAAGTTGGCAGGAACTTTAATGAGGACAGTGAACTAAGGTTGGATGATCAGAGTTGCGCAGCTGAAGCGTGAGGTGTCAGGATGATTGTGTCGGATAGATTTTCGAGGACGAAAATATTCTAAGTGGGGGAGAGTTGTAACGCCCCGAATTTAATTAATTAGTTAATTAAATTATGGAAGGAATTATTTATTGGATTTAGCTGAAATTGGATTCTTATGCTGATCGAAGATATTAAGTTTAAGTCGGATTTATTTAGTCGGTTTAATTGGAGGATAATAGTAAGAATAATATGATTTATTTATTGGACTAATTGATTTAAGTGAATTGGGTTGGATTAGTGTGTGGTAAATAGCAATGAGGAAGTGTGAATGATTGGCCCAATAAGAGTTATAGGAGTTATTTGGATTATTTGGAAAATAAAGAAAAAGAAAAGAAATAGGTTTTTGTTGTACTGTACGAAGAAAATAAGGGTTTGGAGGAGAGGTGAAGAAGAGAGAAATGGCGGAAGAGAAAAGTCAGGGGAAGTCCAATTTTCGCAGCAAGTTTCTGTGGTGAGACACCTTAGCAAAACAAACGTTTCTCCCGATCCAACCGTTGGATCGTCGCGGTTCTTGGACACAGTGTTCCAGACTCGTAGAGGTAACTTCTGACCGGAGCGATTTTCGTTTTGATGATTTTAAGTCCGTCTGACAAAACGATTTCCGAACAGGTTTTTGGTGCGTCTCTGCACGTTGTTAGAAAAGATTTTCGGAGAAAAGTTGGAAGCGGCGGCATAAGCTATAGCAACCGGGAGAGTAGAGGAATCTCCAATCCAAAGGTAAGGGTGGGGTTCTTACTCTATAACCGGGGTTATGATGAACACGTATGTGGGATGGGGTTTATGAATTTGCCTCAGTGTCGGTGTTTGATTATGTGGTTGATTCTGGGTCCTTGGTTGTTATTCATAATTGGTTGCTCCGTGTTGAAATTGTTTCTAATTGTTGTTATTACAATAATTCTTGAATAATTATAAATTGAAGTTTTGATTTTAGTTGGATAAAGTTGTATATGATTTATAAGTTGTGAACGCCGAATGCTATGTATCATAATAAAAGCAAATATAGGTTGGTTGTTTGTTGGAATAAGTTGAGAATGTAATGCCTCATGTTTAATGTTTGAAATTTCCGCATTCTGATTTAAATATAACGTTGGGTAGATTTGGGGTGTTACACAAAACACTTAAACCATATAGAACTTACAGTTCTTGTTAGTAAATGTGTGGGAGCTTTACCCAGCAACTGATAGATTAATCAAATCATTTATCATTTATCTTCTCCCCCTTTTTGTCATAACATCAAAAAGAATATTCCAAAAGATTCAGATGTATAAAACGACAAATAAAATCACTGGAATGTAAAAACAAAGAAACTTTTCATTGATAATCAAAAGATATTACATGAGAAGATGTTTAACAAGCAGATGCAACAAGGAAAGAAAACTACTAAGACCAAAGACTAAGACCCTAGCTAAGACAAAATCTGTGCCAGCATGTCTAGAACCCTGTCATAATTTGCAGTTTTCCTTGCCATGAAGGAGTGAAACGCATCATTGACTGCTTCTTGGGCTTCCAGGCGAGGGGTCAGGGAGACTTGATTCTGATGCAGATTTTCCACAATCTCTTTCAGAAACAACATTCTCAGCAGGTGAAGATGAAGAGATTTCTTTGGAATGGGTTGAGGGAGAGGAAAGGTTAGATGAAGAGGAAGTTGAGTCTTGAAGGTAAAAAGATGAGGAAGAAGATGGAGATGATGGAGGGCTTTCACCAGGGGGTTGAAACACACGTCTAGAATAGTTTCCAGACAACTTTGCTTCGAATGGATTCACCTTGAGAGCGTCATAGGTGATCTTTATCTTTTTAGGTTTGGAAGAAGATGTTTCAACAGCTTTTCTCTTTTTGTTTTGATCATTTTCATGGTTTCCTGGGCTTGATGAAGAGTTCATGATGGATTTGCAGATAATGAACAGCTAGGGTTTGATATGAATGCAGAGAGATAGAGAAGGAAAGCAAAGACAAAGTGTAATAGAGAAAATATAAGAGGGAAGGAGAAGCGTTTGAAGAGTATTTAAAATAAAATGAAACAAATGATGAATAGCATTTAATGTTACGTGACATGAGGAGAGATAATAAAGACAAATGAGGTGACTAGCACAGTTACCTATGGTCGGCGTCCCTTCAACTGCACGCGCGCTTATCCATGAACAGTAAAGACAGGTTTACCATCCCGAGATAAAACGTTACAACTGTTTTGCTTTAAAAGAGGTTCTGAATCAACTTAGACAATGAAACGTTAGTAATAACCGAATCATAATTTCTAAAAGATTTTAATCAGAACTTCTGATTAAAAAATAATCCACTTTCATTTCAGAAGATACTCATACATAAGAACTTCTCATCTTCTCATTCTGGGCATAAATCCATACTGATGTTCTTCAGAATGAACTTAAACCTATCTTCAGACAGGGGTTTTGTAAAGATATCAGCCCATTGATGGTCTGTATCCACAAAGTTTAAAGATAGAACACCCTTCTGAACATAGTCCCTTATGAAATGATGTTTAATCTCAATATGTTCAGCTTTTGAATGAAGAATAGGATTCTTAGATAAACATATAGCAGAAGTATTATCACAGAATATAGGAATGTTACTCTCATATATCTGATAATCTTCTAGCTGACTCTTCATCCAGAGCATCTGTGTACTGCAACCAGCAGCAGCGACATATTCTGCTTCTGTTGTTGATAGAGCAATAGTTGCTTGCTTCTTGCTATACCAGGAGATCAAATGACTTCCAAGAAATTGGCAACTTCCTGAAGTACTCTTTCTTTCAATTCTGTCTCCAGCATAGTCAGCATCGCAGAATCCTACTAAGTTGTATTCTTTAGATTTTCTGTAAACTAAGCCAACATTAGTAGTACCTTTCAGATACCTTAGAATTCTCTTAACAGCAGTTAAATGAGATTCTCTAGGGTCTGATTGGAATCTAGCACACAAACAAACACTGAAAAGAATGTCAGGTCTAGAAGCAGTCAAATATAGAAGAGATCCAATCATGCCTCTGTATAACTTCTGATCTACCTTCTTACTTACCTCATCCTTACCTAGGATGCATGTTGGATGCATAGGAGTTTTGGCTTCTTTGCAGTCTAGAAGATTAAACTTCTTCAGAAGTTCCTTCACATACTTGGTTTGGTGAACATACGTTCCTTCTGATGTTTGATTTATTTGTATTCCAAGGAAGTACTTGAGTTCTCCCATCATGCTCATTTCAAACTCAGCCTGCATAGACTCAGCAAACTCCTTTCCAAGTGTAGCATTAGATGTTCCAAAAATAATATCATCTACATATATTTGACAAATTAAAATATCCCTTTTAAAGGTTTTACAAAAGAGAGTAGTATCCACTTTTCCTCTAGTGAAACCATTATCCAGAAGGAAAGAACTTAAGCGTTCATACCAAGCTCTGGGAGCTTGTTTCAATCCATACAACGATTTCTTTAGTTTAAAAACATGATTAGGAGACATAGAGTCTTCAAAACCAGGAGGTTGATGGACATAAACTTCTTCATCTATATAACCATTTAAGAATGCACTCTTAACATCCATCTGATAGAGAGTGATGTTATGTTGAGTGGCAAATGAAATTAATAGACGAATAGATTCTAACCTGTCCACTGGTGCAAAGGTTTCTGTATAGTCAATCCCTTCTTGCTGACTGTAACCCTGAGCCACCAGTCTGGCTTTGTTCCTTACCACTTCACCTTTCTCACTGAGCTTGTTTCTGAAGACCCATTTTGTACCGATTATATTGAATCCATCTGGTCTAGGAACAAGATCCCAAACATCATTCCTTGTAAACTGATTCAGTTCTTCTTGCATAGCAATTATCCAGTCTGGATCTTCTAGAGCATGATCAACAGAAGTTGGCTCGATCAAAGATACAAGACCTAATTGACAGTCTGCATTGTTCTTAAGGAATGCTCTTGTTCTGATTGGATCATCCTTCTTTCCAAGAATGACATCTTCTGAATGACCAGAAATGAGTCTGGATGATCTTCTGACAGATGGTTCTTCAGAAATGCTTAGATTCTCCAGAGAAGCTGATACTTGATCTTCAGATTCTTTGCTTCTGAGAAGCTCTGCTTCTGATGCGTTGCTTCTTGGCTCAACAACTTCTGATACATCAATATCACAATCTGCAAAATTATCATACTGCTTTGGTTTTTCAGAACCAAGCTTATCATCAAACCTGATATTGATTGATTCTTCTACAGTCAATGTTTCAGTATTGTATACTCTGTAGCCTTTTGAGCGTTCAGAATATCCAAGAAGGAAACATTTTTGTGCTTTGGAATCAAATTTACCAAGATGATCTTTAGTGTTCAGAATAAAGCATACACATCCAAAAGGATGGAAATATGAAATGTTGGGCTTTATATTCTTCTACAATTCATAAGGAGTCTTATTTAGAATAGGTCTGATAGAGATTCTATTCTGAATATAGCATGCAGTGTTTATTGCTTCTGCCCAGAAATGTTTAGCCATATTGGTTTCATTGATCATGGTTCTGGCCATTTCTTGCAGAGTCCTATTCTTTCGTTCTACAACTCCATTTTGCTGTGGAGTTCTAGGACAAGAGAAATCATGGGCAATACCATTTTCTTTGAAGAACTTTTCAAAGAATCTGTTCTCAAATTCACCACCATGATCACTTCTAACCTTTATGATTTTACACTCTTTTTCAGATTGAATCTGAATGCAGAAATCAAAGAACACTGAATGAGACTCATCCTTGTGTTTCAAGAATTTTACCCATGTCCAGCGGCTATAATCATCTACGATGACTAATCCATATTTCTTCCCTCTGACAGATGCTGTTTTTACTGGGCCAAACAGATCAATGTGCAAGAGTTCTAATGGCCTTGAGGTAGAAACAACATTCTTGGACTTGAACGCAGGTTTGGAGAACTTGCCCTTCTGACATGCTTCACAAAGAGCATCTGATTTGAATTTCAGATTAGGGAGTCCTCTGACAAGATCCAGTTTGTTAATCTGAGAAATCTTTCTCAAACTAGCATGACCTAATCTTCTGTGCCAGACCCACTGCTCTTCAGAAACAGACATAAGACAAGTCACCTTCTGACTCATAAGATCTTGCAGATCTGTCTTATAAATGTTGTTCTTCCTCTTGCCGGTAAATAGGATTGAGCCATCCTTCTGATTTACAGCCTTGCAAGACTTTTGATTAAAGATTATATCATAACCATTGTCACTCATTTGACTGATAGATAAGAGGTTATGTGTTAATCCTTCTACAAGAAGTACATTTGAAATGGAAGGAGAGTTACCAGACTTTATAGTTCCAGAGCCAATTATCTTGCCCTTCTGATCTCCTCCAAACTCGACTTCTCCTCCAGACTTAAGCACCAGGTCTTGGAACATAGACCTTCTTCCTGTCATGTGTCGTGAGCATCCAGAGTCCAGGTACCATGACATGTTGTGCTTTGTCCTTTTTGCAGCCAAGGATATCTGCAATAGGAATAATCTTATCCTTAGGTACCCACATTTTCTTGGGTCCTTTCTTGTTAGATTTTCTCAAGTTCTGATTGAACTTGGGTTTAACATTGTAAGCAATAGGAGGAACAACATGATAATTCTTAATGTGAGTTTCATGATATTTCCTAGGTTGTGTCACATGCTTTTTGGTGTGTGTAACGTGAAAGCTTTGTGCATGTGATGTGTGCTTAATATCATGGGAGTGGCCAAATTTAAATTGGTTATACAGAGGCTTGTATGGTATTTTCATATCATCCACAGATTCAAGCTTGTATGGGATTTCACCCTCATAACCAATGCCAACTCTTTTGTTTCCAGACACAGCATATATCATAGAAGCTAGCTGACTTCTGCCAATACTTCTAGATAAGAACTTCCTGAAACTTAAATCATATTCTTTCAGAATATGGTTTAGACTAGGAGTGGATTTTTCTGAATCAGAAGGAGATCCAACATTATTGGATAATTTTAAAAGTTTTTCTTTTAATTCAGAATTCTCCAACTCAAGCTTCTTTGTTTCAAATTCAAATAGCTTTTTCAGCTTTTTGTATTTGAGACTAATCTGAGACTTGTATTCCAGAAGTTCTGTTAGACTGGAAACTAACTCATCTCTAGTAAGTTCAGAAAATACCTCTTCAGAATCTGATTCTGATGTAGATTCTGATCCATCATCTTCTGTCGCCATCAGCGCACAGTTAGCCTGCTCATCTTCAGAGTCTGAATCATCTTCTGACTCATCCCAGGTTGCCATAAGACTTTTCTTCTTATGAAACTTCTTCTTGGGATTCTCCTTTTGAAGTTTCGGACACTCATTCTTGTAATGTCCAGGCTCATTGCACTCATAGCAGACAACCTTCTTCTTGTCAGATCTTCTGTCATCAGAAGATTCTCCACGTTCAAATTTCTTTGAACTTCTGACGCCTCTGAACTTCCTTTGCTTGTTCTTCCAGAGTTGATTTAGCCTTCTGGAGATCAAGGACAGTTCATCTTCTTCTTCAGATTCTGATTCTTCAGAATCTTCTTCTCTAGCCTGAAAAGCGTTAGTGCATTTCTTGATATTGGATTTTAATGCAATAGACTTACCTTTCTTTTGAGGCTCGTTTGCGTCCAGCTCAATTTCATGGCTTCTCAAGGCACTGATAAGCTCTTCCAAAGAGACTTCATTCAGATTCTTGGCAATCTTGAATGCAGTCACCATTGGGCCCCATCTTCTGGGCAAACTTCTGATGATCTTCTTTACATGATCAGCCTTGGTGTAGCCTTTGTCGAGAACTCTCAATCCAGCAGTCAAAGTTTGAAATCTTGAAAACATCTTTTCAATGTCTTCATCATCCTCCATCTTGAAGGCTTCATACTTCTGGATTAGTGCAAGAGCTTTGGTCTCCTTGACTTGAGCATTTCCTTCATGAGTCATCTTCAAGGACTCATATATGTCATGGGCCGTTTCCCTGTTAGATATCTTCTCATACTCAGCATGAGAGATAGCATTCAGCAAAACAGTCCTGCATTTGTGATGATTCTTGAAATCTTTCTTTTGATCATCATTCATTTCGCTTCTCGTGAGCCTTACACCAGTAGCTTTAACCGGATGTTTGTAACCATCCAACAGAAGATCCCATAGATCAGCATCTAGACCAAGAAAGTAACTTTCCAGTTTATCTTTCCAGTATTCAAAGTTTTCACCATCAAATACTGGTGGTCTAGTATAACCATTGTTACCATTGTATTTCTCAGCAGAGCCAGATGTAGATGGAGTTGGATTTGCTTGAGATTCACCAGCCATCTTTTACTGAAGCGTTTTTCTCTTCTTGAATCTTTTCTAAACACGGTTAAGTGTTTGCACCTTAGAACCGGCGCTCTGATACCAATTGAAGGATAGAAAAACACTTAGAAAGGGGGGGGGGGGGTTGAATAAGTGTAGCTTTAAAAACTTGACTGATAAAAATAAATTGCACAGTTATTTTTATCCTGGTTCGTTGTTAACTAAACTACTCCAGTCCACCCCCGCAGAGATGATTTACCTCAACTGAGGATTTAATCCACTAATCGCACGGATTACAATGGTTCTCCACTTAGTCCGCGACTAAGTCTTCTAGAGTATCCTGATCACAACCTGATCACTCCAGGAACAAATGCTTAGACACAAGCTAAGACTTTCTTAGAGTATCCTGACCACCACGTGATCACTCTAATTACAACTGCTTAGACACAAGCTAAGACTTCCTAGAGTATTCTGATCCACACGATCACTCTAGTTCCTTACAACTTAATGTAATCAATTCTAAGAGTATTACAATTGCTTCTTAAAAGCTATAATCACAAACTGTGATATTTCTCTTAACGTTTAAGCTTAATCTCACTAATATATTACAACAGCAATGTAGTGAGCTTTGATGAAGATGAAGATTCTGAGCTTTGAATAGAACAGAGTTTCAGCAAGTTAATATGAGTTGTTTTGTTCCAGAATCGTTAACCTTGCTTCTCATCAGAACTTCATATATATAGGCGTTGGAGAAGATGACCGTTGAGTGCATTTAATGCTTTGCGTGTTCCGTACAACATCGCATTTAATGTTATACGCTTTTGTCAACTACCTCGAGCCTTGTTCACGCTGTGTCTTCTGACGTTGCCTTTAATAGCTTCTAACGTTCCTTTTGTCAGTCAGCGTAGCCTGCCACTTGTACTTCCTTCTGATCTGATGTTTGTGAATACAACGTTTGAATATCATCAGAGTCAAACAGCTTGGTGCAAAGCATCTTCTGATCTTCTGACCTTGAAGTGCTTCTGAGCGTGATACCATCAGAACTTCAGTGCTTCTGCTTCTGATCTCAAGTTCTTCTGATGCTTCCATAGACCCATGTTATAATTCTGCCTTGACCATCTTCCGATGTCTTGCCAGACCATGTTCTGATGTTGCATGCTGAACCTTCTGAGACAAAGCTTCTGAGCGCTGAATTATGCATACTCTTTATATATTTCCTGAAAAGGAAATTGCACTTGATTAGAGTACCATATTGTCTTAAGCAAAATTCATATTATTGTTATCATCAAAACTAAGATAATTGATCAGAACAAATCTTGTTCTAACACATACATCATGCATTACTCATGCACAAACCATGTCTGCATTAGCATCAAACCAATATCGTATATTGCACGCATAAAATATAAATCTCATGCAAATCATGAGTCAGTCGTCTTCGGCGTTATACCCTTGGGGTAAACACCAACATTATTGGAAACCTATCAAAGCTAGTTTATCATCTAATAACATCTAGAAGCATGTTGAATCCAATGATTGCTCGATGCCATTTAGTTTGTTCTATGAGAAGCGAGAACCCCCATTGTCCTACATGAAAACCTGAAACTTGCTTTTGAATATGAGGATTAATGAATGCCATCTTTATCGTTATGTGAGAACCAATGACCTTTCACTTTGTTATGTGAGAATCCATAAGTTACCTTCTTTTGTTATGTGAGAAGACATAACCTACCTTTCACTTTGTTACGTGAGAATCTCTAACTAACCCATCTTTTATTTTGTGAGAAGCCAGGACCTTTCATTGTGTTACTTGAGAACCCATAACTTACATAGCTTTTATTATGTGAGAAGCAAAAACCTTTCACTGTGTTATGTGAGAATTTGTAACTTACATATCTTTTGATCAGTGAGAAGCCAAAACCTTTCATTGTGTTACGTGAGAATTCGTAACCAACCTACCCATTTGTTCTGCGAGGAGCAAGAACTATTCATTATGTTACAAAGATTACCGACTATACTTGTTTCATTTTGTGAGAATCCAAAACTCACCAAGTTTGTTATGAAGATTTTCCAAAATTTATCACTTTGTTACGTGAGAATCTGTAACTTACCTTTTCATTCTGTGAGAAGTCAAAACCAATCACTTTATTCCGAAGGTTTTCGAATGCACTTGTTTCATTATGTGAGAATCCATAACTCATCAAGTTTTTATGAGGATTTCCATAACCCATCATTCGTTATGTGAGAAATCGGTACCTTTCATTTCATTACAAAGTTGATGAATGTCACTTGGTTTGTTCTGTGAGAATTCAAAACTCATCATCACTTTTGACATATCCCTAAGGAGTGTTCTCCCCATTCATTTTGTTAGATAAATTCTCTAGTGAGTCTTTTCACCTTACCTCAATTAACCCCAAGTAGACCTTCGTGAGCCATATTAAATAATCCCCTAGAGTTTGTTCCCCATATCATATCCCCAGTAAGAGAATCAATATACTCATAACATGGCATGTCATCTCATTGCATCAAGGGGTAAAATTTGGGTATTTAGTATTTAACTATCTTTCACTACGATTATATGAAGAATGTCATTCTCCATATACTCTAGTCGAAGATATTTAAATAGGGGCAACTGTCATACAACAAATCTCCCTCCCAATTTTCATTTTTTTGTGGCATTTATATTCATCTGCATATAATTTCATTTGGTCATATGGAGTCCCATAAGCCTTCATAAGTCAAAACTCAATACAAAGTCAACATTTTCATGTGTTAGGAAGTTTGACTAAAATTTCATGCATCATGGTTCCTTGTTACATTAATCATATAAATCATCATCACATTATTTCATTTGCAATTTCATTGATCATTATCGAACATCATAATAAAAAGTCAAAAAAAAGTCAACATTGCACAAGTTGAGAAAATTGACTAAATTTGTATGTTTCGTTATTCATTTTGAAAAAATAAATGCATGATCCTTTAATTCATCGTCATTTTATTTCATTTGAATTTCATTAATCATTTTCATGCATCATAAATCAAAAGCCAATGAAAAAGTAAAGATTTTGGCAATAAAAGACAAAAATAATAACAATTCTCATGCATAACCTAGCATGCATCTCACACACCTTCAAATTCACACCAAATGCACAATGTATCATCAATTTGGAGTATATTTCACTAGCTATTTTGCAACAAATTCAAACTTCCCACAAATTCCATTTAAATTCAAATGAAATGCACTCACACTTTTCTCATCTTTGTATAATCCCAAGTTTAACCCTTAACATAATTCTAACTCTATATAATAGTACTTTTCACATCAGAAAAATCATCCATAATTCACCCTTACCATTGCCATAACTCTACCAATTTGAATCCTTAAAATTCAAGTTTCTTCACTTTGAAGAAACTTAAAATTTTGACTAATTCTTATGAGTTATTGAGCAATTACGTTTCCACTTTTATTGAATTTAATTTACATAACCATTACCTACACAAATCACTAACTAAAATAGTTCAAATCAAGATCAAGGGTTTAGTTCGATTTTGAACTCAATTTTGAAGTTTCTCGGATCTTGAATTTGGGTAGAGGATGTTGAGAGGATTCCAATTCTACAAAAATTTATGAACTGGAAGCTTGTTTGAACCATCACCGGAGCTTGATTGGAGAGCCACCACGTTCATCATTGTTGTTGGAGAGTTCTTGAAGATTTCATTCAAGTAAGCCTAACTCTCGTTTTTTCTTGTGTTTTCAGTGTGTTATTATGTTTATGCATGCTTAAGGAACTTATTTCAATAATAAGTTCCATGAAAACATGTTTAAATTGAACTTCTGAAAAATCGGTTCAAAAGCTCTCATGAACTCAAGAACTAAAAAATGGAAAAATCATGAATCTCAACCACTTTGCGCAAACTTATATACCATCAAAATTGATTTTTCGCACTGATCAATTAATATGTAATTATTTTTGCGATTGGATGCATATTTCGGCCAAATCGAACTCATATAGGTCGCACATTGAGTTTCTTGATTCGCATATTGCGAGTCTATTTCATGCGTTTTTTTACCTTGGATTCGTGTTTTTGCGTTTTTCTAATCAATTTCGGTTATTAACTCATCCCAATCGGCCGTGTTTAACCATTTTTGAAAAATCATCAAAGGTGGTTTTGGTTGTTATTAATCGTTTGCTATAGGCTTCATTTTTTTCTTGACAACCTAAAATCAACCTTTTCAAAAGATAAAAATGTGTGATTAACATCAAGCCGATTTTCAAATAAATTAAAAAACAAGTACGAATCAAATACTTGGTCAAAATCAAGTTTCTTTTCCCAATTAAATAAAAAACGCTCAAAACCTTTTCACTGTAAACCGGATGAAAAAGGACAAAATGGACATAGGTAATACCTTTTCCCCAATTATTTGGGTGCAAGATGTATAGCTTGTTGCTTGGATATTCGTATCTGTTCAAAAAACGTAATAAATGCAATTGAGTGCCACGGGCCCTAAGTGGTGGTGAAGAAGTAATAATTGGACGTATGTCCCTTTATTCTGAGTACTAGGACGCTTGTTGTATATCTTGTCGTTTAAATTCTCACCCTTATCCATGGACTTTAATTCGATTCTATTCAAATACTTTTTGCAATAAAAGGGATGAAAAATGACGAGATAGACGTATATCCTACCTTTTCCCCGAGTATTTGGATACCTGTTATATAGCTTGCCTTTTGTATACTCGCATCCCTCCTAAAATCAATCATAACCAATCAAACCTCTTTTTTCGCCTTAGCGCGACTCCGGAAAATTTTCGTAAATGAATGATGCTTTATAAATGTTGATGCGAAACTGGAACTAACGCTTTATTCTTCTCATGTGCAAGTAGTTAAAAAATTTGTGTGCCCGGATGTGATTAAAACACAATATGTGAGAATTCGGATCTTGTTTCTTCCATTCTAACATGATGGACTCACAACGTTCACTACTTCCATGATTGGGTGGTAAGCAATATTTTTCCGCTCGAATGCAATCTGAAAATCTTTTGCTAAAATACACCAATCCAAAAACATTTGTTGCCATGAATCAAGATACTCTTATTTTCCCATTTCACTTGAGAATACATAGGCACAAGATTTTAAAATCTTGTCGAGCTCACTAATAAAAAACCTAAGAATTTCCCTTTTCTTTCTATTGTAAATAATCTGCAATAAGTAGAAGATCGCAAATAAACATCACGCTAACATTCTATCACAAAACTAATTAAATGGGTCTCATTGAATACAACAGATGTGAGGGGTGATAATACCTTCCTCACGCATAACCGACTCCCGAATCCAATTTGGTTGCGACGACCATATCGTCGTTCTTTAAGGCTTTTATCGATATTTTTTCTCTTTCCTATTGGAATATATAAAGTTTGGTGGCGACTCTATTGTATTTTGAGTGCTCCTTACGCTTGGGTATTTTTTGAGCCATCTCAAGCTCAAGCTTCATTTTCTCCTTTAGATTCTTAATTTATGATTATTTACTTCCATTAAAGAGGAACTCATCCACATAAAAGTATATCATCATGATACTTAAATGGTTGAAACTTTTCATATATACATTATATTCAACCGCGCCTTTTATAAATACCAAATAAATTTGAAACTAGTAAAATCTCTTGTTCCAAGCTCTAGGGGTTTGCTTTAATCCATACAAGGCTTTTTTGCAGCTTATAACATTATTCTCTTTGCCTTTTACCTTAATACTTAGTGGTTGAATAAAAATTTGTTTCTTCTAATGAACCATTTAGGAATGTATACAAGGACCGACTTTCGCTACTAGCTATTGTCATAACTAGTCTAATTGCCTCAAGTCTTGCCACATGATAAATCACCTCAGTATAATAAATACTATATTTCAGTAAGAATCTTGTGGCTTCCAACCTTGCTCATTTTACTTGAGTTTCTCCATCATTTACTCCCTGTATACCTTAGTATTCACAGCCTCATCATGATTGATTGGCTTATCATCATCTATCATAGCAAAATGTATGAGTATGATTTAATATTGAATATATTGCTAGATAATATTTGCCAATCTACAAATCTACTAGGAACTTGCCTTATTCTAGGTGGTCTTACATAAGTTTGAGTCTTTATTAGTCCATTATGTGCAACTCCAGTGTCTTCAACATCAATCACTTCATACGATCCTTCACTTTCAATAAATTCTACAAAAACATGATTGATATCAATTATTTTCCCTGATGTGTTATGCAACTTCCATGTTTTTTATTCATTTAAAATCAAATCACAACTAATGAAAAATTCCTTCGCTGATGAAAAAAAGAATCAAATCCATTTGAGGTAAACTCTTTACCACCATTAGTTCTCAAAACCTTTATTTCCTTCTCACTCTCGCCTCAATCATGGTTTTGAACTTCTTGAACACTTCAAGGACTTACCTTTTGAACTTGGCGGTATACAACCATGGTATTTTGGAACATTTATCAATAAAAGAGATGAAATACTTGCTCTCACCTAGTGATGATACTTAAAAAGTGCAACATATATCAGAATATACCACCTTTAGTGCATCATTTGATCTCTTAGGCATGTCTGATGCAAAAGCCAACATTCTTTGCTTGCCTCTCAAACAAGTATCACATATCACTGTGTATTCATGCAGTTTATAAAGGAATTACACAAAATTATTAGTTCTCAAATCACTTTGTCTTCTACAATTTAGATCATCATACCACATATGAATTATCCAATCATGTTCATCAATGCGTGACATGCAAACATCCTTTGTAATCTAAATGTTGCATTAGAATGGTCTATTATTTTATAAGTTTGACTTCATAATCAACTTCTTGTGTGGATCAAACGGTTGCAGTGCATTACCATTCATGGTAACTGAAAAGCCATTTTTAATCAGTTGCCCGATACTTTTCACAATTATAGCATTGCACCTTTCTTTTATCAAATTCTTTCTTCTTTGATTGATTCGTGCTAGAACCTCCTTATCTCTTGGAGAATCTGACTTTATCATCAACCTTTAATTTTCCATTGTTTGACCAACATCCACTATTGAAGCATTATTTGCCTATTATTATTTAACTTCCTTTCATGTGCGTCTTTTTTCATCATCTGATCTTGCAGAGCTTGCTGAACTAACCTCTTAGTTACTCTGTCAATCATTATGACTTCATGAGCTTTAAATGAACTTTGCAATTCCTATATTTTCATAGTCTTCAAGTATTTGTATTCTTGAAATTACACCACTATGAAATCAAATCTTAAAGTTAGAAATCTCATCACTTTTGCAAACACTTGTTAATTAGTAAATCCCTCATCACATGTCTTCATTTGAGTCATTGATGCCGTCAATTTTGAAAAATAATAACTTGTCTTTTGTTCTTCTTCCACATGCATCAACTCATACTTCCTCCTTAAATATTTAATTTTAACTTGCTTCACCTTATATCCACTATCCTGGTCTTTATTTGATTCACAAATGCAATCAATTTTGAAAAATATTATCATTTGTTCTTCTTCCATATGCATCAACTCATACTTTCTCCTTAAAGATTTAAGCTTAAGTTACTTCACTTTATCTCCACTATTACAGTACTTTTCAAGAATATCCCATGCCTCCTTTGGTTTTGATACCTTTGAAAAATATTTTCAAAAGGATGAGCATCTATGTTTTGTTGAATGTAGAACAAAAATTTGCAATCCTTTTTGTTTGACTCCTTGAATATGGTTCTTTAAGAATATGTGGGTTCTTCTACTAGTTCCTTGTAGCCATTTTGTACTATCTCAAGCATATATTGAGCTCCAAACAAAGACTTCCCTAGAGCACTTAATCTCTCCCAATCACTTCGATAAAGAATCAAGATATAATAAGGAAACCCATCATTTAAATTCATAATTATTGAAAACAATTCTTGAAATCACACACTTCATTGTGTATTTCCTAAAAAATCCTCTCATGTTTACCTTTTATTTAATCAGGCTCTCGATGTCAATTGTTTGAACAATTATATGTTTCTTGCAATGCAAGAAATCTTACAAATACTCCCTAATTATGAGAATGAAAAATGAGTTATGATGGTGTAACTTGTGCATTGTATTCATTGTTCAATCAAAGCATATTTTACAACATTAATATCTTGTTGTTTAAACAATCCTAGTTAGTTAGTTTAAGCCTCTAATAAAGAACTAACTAATCTAACAACTAGGAATTGTGTGTTTTTAGAATTATCAAACAATTTTAATGATCAGAATTTTACCCCTTACAAATGAAATAATTTGATGTTGCGGATTCGAGTCTACATTTCTGCAATGAAATTCCTCTGCAACTATTAACTAAGTTGAATTAATGAAACCTATGTAATTAACTTTTTAAGGGTTAAATAATTTTTTAGTCCCTGTAAATATGTCACCCTTTAAATTTAGTCCCTACAATTTTTTTTTCGAACATTGGTCCTTGTAAAATATTTCGTCAGCACATTTAGTCCCTCCCGTTAGATCCCACTAACGGAGGCTGACGTGTACCACCTACGTGGAGATTTTTTTGTCTGATTGGCCAGCGTGGATATGTGATAAGGGTAACTTTAACAATTACTGGATAAAACTTTACATTTCACTTTAACATTTTCATTTTCACCTTACGTTCACTCTCTCTCCTTTGCAACAGAAACCCTAGAATTTCTTCCCCAACATCGTTCATGCGGGGTCCCAACATTCCAATATGAAACCCATGTACGAAGCATTACTTTCAGTTTGTAGTGTTAGTGGTAGTTAAACAAACATTAACTAGTATATGAACCGTATTCGTTTTCCACCGTATCTGTTGAGTATATAATCTATGTTTTTTTACCGTATTCGTACTTCCCTAACTTGAAATTGTATTGAATCTGGGTTTGTTAACCGTACAGAAAATGTCCATGCTTAAAGTAGTTTTCTACACAAGGGGCAAGTTTGTAAAAGACCCGGAACTAAAATACTATGGTGGGGAAGTGTAGGCCTTTAGTAGTCAAGACCTAGACTATTAGTCTTTCTTTGAAGCATGTGAGTTAGTGAAAAGTATTGACCCTGAGTTTGATAATAACATGGTTAAGATGTGGTGGAAACATGAAGAAGGTTCACTTAAAGCTGATTTGAAACCATTCAAATATGATGGAGATGCTTATGAGTTGGCTACTTATGTTGTTGGGAATAAAAGTGAGGTTGAGATATATTGTGAGCCAAAACCAGATGAAGGGGACCTCACTTTTATGGACAATGTTAGACAAAAAGGGAAGGGTAAGTCTTGTGCATTAGAGAAAGAACCATTAAGTGAATACAGCTGTGATTCAAGTGATAAATTTATCAGGGATGTCCACTTTGATAACAGAGGAAGAAAGGATGAATGGATTTGAAGATGGCTTTGAGGAAGTAGTTGGTGTAGGTGTTAGTAGTGAAATTAGAACTCCACCAGTTGCAAATAGTGATGCCTCTAATGAACTAGACAAAAGCATGTTTATCACAGAAGAGATGGGCAAGGCACATGTAATTGAGGAGGACTACATGACAAATGAATTGGATAGTGGTGCTAATGATGAAAGTGGTGATGAAAGGCCATGTGTAATAAGGTTCAATGCAGAGGATGCTTTCAACAAGGATTTTGTTTTCAAAGTTGGAATGAAGTTTTGTTCACTTAGGTAGTTTAAAGATACTATACTAAAGCATAATGTTCTTAATGAGAGGGGTGAGAAGTTTGAAAAAAAATGATGCCAATAGATGTAGGGCTGTATGTAAGGATAAGGAGAAGTGTAACTACATTGTGCTTTGTAGTAGAGTTCTCGCATACACTACCTTTAGGACAATAACTTTGTATTCTAAGCACAAGTGTGAAAGAATTTTTTTACAATAAAAGTTCTAAAGTTGAGTGGGTAGCTAAGGTAATTGTGGATAGGTTGAAGAATAATACTAAGATGAAGTTAAATGAGGTGGTAGTAGATGTTAGGACTAGATATTCCATAGAAATCCCAGGTTGTAGGGCATTCAAGGCAAGGAAGATTGCTAGACAAATTATGGAAGGTGATTTAAGAAAGCAATCCGACCTGTTATGGTCTTATGGTGCTAAGTTAAGAAGGGCATCCCTAGTTAATACCTTTTAAATCAACACAACTTGTTCAGGTGAGGGGTTGAATCCAATTTTTGAGAGGTGTTATGTGTTTTGATGGGACCAATAATGCATTAAAAAAACATGCAGACCTTTCATTGGGCTAGATGGATGTCACCTGAAGCACAAGTATTATGGAATCCTTCTCATTGCTGTAGGAAGAGATCCAAATGACCAGTACTTGCCTATTGCATTTGGAGTTGTAGAAAATGAATCAAAAGACACTTGGAGCTGGTTCATGAAGTTGTTGTTGGAAGATATTGGTGATGGCAGATGGTGTTTTATTTTTTACCATCAAAAGGTACATTCTACTATTTTTTTAATTTGGCTATTGCTTATACTAAACTTGCTTGTGTTTTGTTGCATTAGGGTATGGTAAATGTGTTTGAAGAGGAGTATCCATCTTTTGAGCACAGTTTCTGTATAAGGAATTTGCATGCTAACTTCAAAAAGAAGTTTTGTGGAGGAACCTTGTTTAGGGATCTAATGATGGCTGCTACGAAGGTAACTTATGATGAGTCACATGAGAAAAAGATGCTCATGATTAAGGAGGAAAGTTTGGATGCTTATGAGTGGTTGCAGGCCATTCCCAAAAACAAGTGGTGTAAGCAAGCTTTCCCTTTTTATTCAAAATGTGATGTGCTAATGAATAACCTAAGTAAGCCCTTTAATGCTACAATTATTTTGCAAAGGGGCAAACCTATTATTACAATGTTTAAATGGATCAGAAACTATTTGATGGATAGGTTTGCAACACTTAGGGAAAAGGTGAATGGTTATAAGGGGCATATAATGACCAAACCATTAAGGAGACTAGATAGAGAAATAGAGAAAAGTGCTAGCTGGACAGTCACATATGCTGGTAGGTTAAATTTTCAAGTAACACATGTTCTTTTTATTGATATCTTTATAGTGGACCTAGAAAAACATTTGTTCATGCAACTATTGGTAATTGGTTGGGATATCATGCAGACATGCTGTAGCATCCATTCAAAGGAAAGTAGATGATCCAGTTAAGTATGTGCACAAATGTTACCATAGGACCACCTATGAACATTGTTACACTGAGGTTATCACACCACTGACTGGACAAAACAAGTGGCCTAAGACAACTAATCCTATTATTATGCCACCATTGTTCAAACATGGCCCAAGGAGGCCCAAAAAACTGCGCAGGAGAAAATCTGATGAGGCAAGTTAAACAAAATGGCAAAGAACAAATACGAGGCACAGATGCAAGATATGTTTTGTACTAGGACACAATAAGAGAACATGTAAGAAAAATAAATTGCTTGTTCCTGTATCATCTGCAACAAAATCAGAAAAAATGATAACACAAGATATGCCAACACAAGAGACGCCTACAACAGATATTCCTACACGGGCCAGTCAATCGAGAAAAAAAAGGGTATTGTAATTGTATTCCTACACTTTTATACAACTTATTTATTGTAAATGTATTTATTCACTTTTACCCTAACCTATTTGTAACATTTTTTAACCATTAGGGGAGGCCTACAGGGTCTAGCAACAAGACAAAGAAGGATAAGGTTGAACCCAAGAAAAAGAAGGATAAAGTTGTTCCTGCACCAGTTGAGGTTAAAACAGATGCACAAAATCCAAATGAAAGAAATGTTCTTGATGCACATTTTGATGTTGTAGCTGAAGCATCAGTTGAGGCTGAAACATAACAAGTTATTCCAACTAGAAATGATGTTCCTGAATCACAAGATCAGACTGAAACCGATGTTGATATTCCAACTAGAAATGAAACAAAACCAACTGGAAATGATTCACACTTTTATCTTTTAAATTATTGTGGTATAGATGTTGATACATTGGCTGAGCTACTAAAGGATGATGAAGTCCTAGATATTCAACCATAGAGTGTTGATACATCACCTTAGAAAATAACTGTAAGGACTTTTGCTGGTAAAGCTCCAAAGTTTTGCATGAAGAGACCTACCAAAGACCACAGTTCAACTTCAACCATGCCAACATCTTCAGAAACTATGAGCCTTAAATTGTCCTTAACTCTTTTTGTTTATTCATTTATACCTTTATCTTAACTCTTATTGTTTTTTGCATAGGTCAAAATTTCTAAAGAGAAGCCTAAGCACAAGAAGAGTGCTGCTATGTTAGTTCTAAAATGGCAAAGTGACAGACTTATGACCCTCAAGACAAAGGAATGTGGTGGCCCTGGTAGGAATCCTGATGACCCTTTGGTCATTAATGAAGACGATAACCCCTCAGACCAGACTAGTGGTGGACATTACAGAAACAACAATACACCAGGACTCCAACTTTCCATACATAGCATCTGACTGTGTCTTCAACTTCAATTTCTTGTTCTTCTTCTAAGAAATTTCATACAACTCCCTCATAGTTTCAACAACTAGGACCTCCTTGACCCTGCTCTCGTTTTTAATCATTTCCTCATCCGACCTTTTGTAAACATTGGTTCCTTGTGCAATATCATCGTCCCATATAAATAAGTTACAAGTTTCCTCACCTTGCCAAAACGGAAATCTCCAAATGAGGTGCCCTTTATTAGGTCCATTCTTACAGTTATAGGAAATCATTCGGGCATCACACGCTCACCTTCTCCATGGACGATAACTCACACTTGTGGATTGATACGTTGTTGACTTTGTTCTCCTTTATGAAGATGACATGGTAACTTGCGGAAAGCTTAAACCTTTAATCAACTACGATGATTATGGAAAAAGATACGGT
Source organism: Vicia villosa (assembly GCF_029867415.1). Lineage (NCBI taxonomy): Eukaryota > Viridiplantae > Streptophyta > Magnoliopsida > Fabales > Fabaceae > Vicia > Vicia villosa. Next base: position 677,881 of record NW_026704976.1, on the reverse strand, counting down.
TACGATGGAAGAAGAAGAAGAAGAAGAGAACTTCGTTCAGGTACGATGGAAGAAGAAGAAGACGATTGGAGAATACTTACGAAGGAAAGGGGCTGAAGAAGAATGAAATTAGGGTTAAAAAAATACCCTTTCCTTTTTTATTAATCACAATTCCTACGTGTAAAATAAATTAACACATGTGGCATGACACGTCACCCACCGTTAGTGGATTCTAACGGGAGGGACCAAGTGACCAACCATAAGGAAGAAACATATTATAGGGATCAAAGTTTGAAGAAAATTTTTGTAGGGAGTAAAACTGAAGGTTGTCATATTTATAGGGACCTCGGACATATTTAACCCATTTTTTTAAAAAAAAAAACTAAATTAATATCATAACAATTAAAGTATCTAAAATTTTTATTGAATCTAAATTGATATGTCAATATAAACCAAATGAACTCAACACCAAGAAAGAAATTTTTTTCCTAACCATGGATTACTTTGAATCAATTTACATTTTCAAGTCATTGACAAGTCTTTACTTTTATTTAAATTGTCAAATTTACCTCCTTTCATTTTCTTTAAATTAGTGATTCATAGAGTCTAAGACCATTTCCCTTAAATCTCAAGATTATCACAACACCATGCCCAACAAATAATTTCATTTACATTCAATATACATGTCTACATGAACAAATATATATTACACCTATATAAAACCTATATAATCCTTAAAAAATATTGACCTTTTTTTTTTTGTATTCCCTACATATATTTTATACAAAAACAAAACAAAAATGTACATATAAGTATAACTATTAGAATATATCATCCTTTTCTTCTAAGAACAATTTTACCTTGAGCATCTTCAAGAACAATAGCCAAAACTTCATGAGGAGGAACATCCCTCCAAATTGTAGGCTCATCCAAATAATGTCCCATTTGAGCAAATTTATCAGCTGCCCTATTTCCTTCCCTATATATATGACTCACAAAACAATTCTTAAACTCAGGTAAAAGAATAGAATTTATATGACTAACATGTCTTTGAACTTCCATGCATCTAACTTTTCTCTTTTTCATAATAATCTCAACCAATGTTTTTGCATCACCTTCAAGCCAAACATCATTCCAACCATTTTCAAGCACTAATTCAAGGCCTCTCCTTAGGGCTATAAGTTCAGCAATTGTACTATTTGCTTGACCTATTGATTCAGCATAGCCAAGTAGAAATTCTGCTTTGTGGTTTCTAACTACACCTCCTATGCTTGCTTTTCCACTTATCCCCTTGCATGATCCATCAAAATTTAGTTTTGTACATCCTATATTTGGTTTTTTCCACAAAACTGGAATTGGTTCCTTGTGAAAATATCTACTTATTAATTTACAAACTGGATTTTGGACTAGGGTTTGGCACCTCAAAATATTTATAACATCTAACATTTTATGAATGTTATGAAGAAGGTTTGATCAAGAGAGGGTATGTCCTAGTAGTTACTATAAATGGAAGCAATGAAACATGCTTCATGGAATTTCATCTTTAATTTATGAAGTTGGAGTGAATGAAAAGAAAAAAAAAAGATTCAGAATTTTAATCACTTAGGCAACATTTTTTTATATTCTGGAATAATGAGGTTTCTTCAAGAACTATCAACCTAAACATATTCTTTAAATGTTCCCTACTTTACGTGCATTATTAGCATGAACTCTACCATATAAAGGCTGCATGAGAATAAAAAAGAGATTGTTTATTGTTTACCTTATTGTTAACCAATGAAAATTGTATAGTAAAACTTAAAAATGTACTTGACCAAATAAGGGGATAAAAATATGGCTATGTTTATATATGAACCAAACTAATGAAAATTGTATAGTAAAAACTTAAAATACTTGACCAAATAAGGGGATCAAAAGATGGCTATATTTATATGCACCACCATCGACCATACACCAATGTGTTATTTATTAAATAGCTAAAATAAAGAAATTAATGTGAGATGATAAAATTTTGTCAAAACAATATGACAATTTTTTATGTAGAAAAATATCTAAAGACCAACACATGAAAATGGTGTATTTCTTGTAAATAATATAGACGTAATATTGTTCCGTATGAAAACCAGAAATGAATGTGAAGTGATAAAATGAGGTCTTGGCACGGTGGAACGAGCTACTTGTACGGAGGAAAGAGGGTGAATTTGGACGACTATCACTCCAACGCTCAAGTTAGTTATTGAATGAAAACTGTAGTACGACAGTTAAAATGAATTAAATACCTAAAATGGGGCGATCTGAATTTTATATAGTTTAGGCGGTTAAAACCGCCCGCGTTTGATTCGGCGTATTATGCAGATGACCGTTCAATTAGATATTAGTGGTGAAAGATGTGATGGAGGGTGTGATCGCATTTCCTTGAAGCATATGAGGGTTCACCTGTTCAGTGTGACTTTCCTTTCAATAATTATTATTAGGCCTTCTTAGTGGGCCTTGCGTACGACCTAAAACGATTTCCCCTTAAGCCCGTGTTCCTATATCGTAGAGTGATGGTTGTATCGAGTTTGTCTTTATTTCGCTCTATAGTGGAAGAGAGTGAAAAATTCTTTATTGGGTAGTGTTGATGTCTTTTGGGGGAAATGCATTAATTTCTTTTCTCGTGATTATCAATGTTTTGCATGTACGTTTTAACTTGTGTCATTATGTTTGTCAGTAATCATTCTTTCTAATACTAGAGCGTTTGAGTGCTTTTTGAACATTATGCGCTAAGATTTTGACTGCTGGAGATGTGATTCGTAATTCCCAATACCAAGGATTGCATGGTTCACCTTCCTTGGGGAATACATAAGGATTCTTAGGGATATTGTATTCTTCTTTTTGCAATATGTGAAATTTTTAAATCTATTTTCTTACTTCTTCAATATTCCTCAATCTCTTCCCATTTCCCCTACTTTGAGCTTGTCACATCTCTTCTGGTGGAACATATAATATTTGAGTCATTGATTTCATCTTCTCAAGGTATTTGAATTTCTTTTTCATTTCACACTTTCTCACCTCAATTTCATGCTCCGGTGAATTTTATTGCTACCTATCATTTTGCAAAATTATCTTCGTGCCGACCTTGCACTTCTATTATAGTCGTTTCTTTCATGAATTGACATTCATTGTGATATGGATAACTTTCAACCTAGAACTCGGAATACATGAGATAACTTTCTAGTGTGGATGGATCAAGAGACGTTGGAACCATTTTTGTATTCATTTGTGAAGGTGATTTAGACCATGCCTTTACGGAGTTGGGTCCCTCCTCATACTAGGGAATACTTCCTAATGAAGAAGATAACAGAACTTGCAACAAATACTATGTGTGTGTCATTCCTCTCCTCGAATGTTTGTTTTCTCTAATAGGTTGGTGTCTTCCCTTCACAACTGAATCCAATGAGTTGAGCTTATATTAAAGTATTTTAGTATTGGTGTGAGTACAAGAAACGTGTGTCATCTTTGACATTTTTATTCCATCTTTCTAAAGCCCAACAGATTCATTCTTATTCATCCCAAAGGCAAGATCTTATCTCCCTTAGGTAGAATCCCAGGAGGTTTAAAGTCTACTCTAAGATCACGAAGCAATTTAAGGACAAGTGTTATTTAATTATCCCCGTCACCGAGGTGGTTAATGCTAATATATTCAACATATATTCTAATCCACCTCATCAATGTTTGGACAAGTTATGGCACCAGAGCCATTTCTTGGTAGAGGTTTAATTTTTACATCTATGTATTAGATAACTTGTCCCAAAAATGATTTTATATGAAATGGAAATTGGTAGCCTTCTTCGAAGACCTGGGCCATGTTGACAACATTGTTGTTTGGGAGCGGTGCAAGGAAACAGAAGAAGCGGATCATAAAGATGCGCCTGTCAGTAAAATTCATTTCTGAGAAGGATAAGAAGGTTATCTCTAGTGAGAAATGAGAAGGATTGTCTCTTTTCTCTAGTGTTGTTTAGAAGACCACTATTGATTTGTCTTTAACTAGTATTTAATTTGTAGATAATATGAAGTGATATAACACAATGCTCTAGATAAAGAGTACACATAGATTCGTCCCCTTGCCTATGGTTGCTAATGCCGGGAAGGCTTTAGAGAGAACTCTTTGTATAGATCCATGTGCCAGTCCAATGGCGATCACTATTCCCATCCCAATTCAAGCGAAAGTTTAGGATTCTCTGAGTCATGGTAGAAAGCACCCTACATTCTTCATCGATCGTGGTTGGAGGTAACCCTTTAAGTAGACCCTTTTTTAGGGTGACTCGTGAGGGAGGGACTTCTGCTTAACATTTATTGGTTAATTAAGAATTAGGAAATCCTAGTTCTAGCATTCAAACTACATCGTACACAACTGCGTTGTCTCCTTTGCTATTGTCCGCCCTTGTCCTCGCACATCTAGGGAGTTTTTATCCTCTATATCTATGGAGGATTATATGTATATTTCATCCAAGAATGAAGTCGTTGGTCAAAACAAGCTAGTTCAACTAGCATACCATACTTTCTAAGACTCAATTCTCTTAGCCTTTGGTGATGGTGGAAGGGGAGATGTCTTCTTGCTCGATCGTCTTCGAAAGAAAGAAGAAATACTTCAAAAAGGTGTCAACTCTCTTACTATCGAGTGAAATTGGTACTTGGAGAAGCTTATTAAAATGTTTGATATATTAAGGGAGATATGGATAGAAGTGCAGAATTTGGGATGCCCCAACTTATTGGCTAAAAGAATTCAATCCATTATGTAGGAAATGACGGAAAAAGATGAAGCTCTATCGTCTTCCATGTCTACTTTGTCCATAGATGAGGTCGCTCCTGCAGAGAAATCCCATCCTTATATGGAGATGGTGGACAGAAAATCAATCTTTAATGGAGATGATTCATCCTCGTAGTTGTAGTTTTTTTGGAAGATTATAGCGGTGTAATATTTGTTGTAAATAAATCCCCTAATAGTTTCTCCGTGACATTGTCTCATTTTGTTCATTTAAGATTATTTTAGATGAGAAATGAGAAGGATTGTCTCTTTTCTCTGGTGTTGTTTAGATGACCACTATTGATTTGTCTTTAACTAGTATTTAATTTGTAGATAATATGAAGTGATACAACACAATGCTCTAGATAAAGAGTACACATAGGTTCGTCCCCTTGCCTATGGTTGCTAATGTCGGGAAGGCTTTAGGGAGAACTCTTTGTACAAATCCATGTGCCAATCCAATGGAGATCACTCTTCCTATCCCAATTCAAGTGAAAGTTTAGGATTCTCCGAGTCATAATAGAAAGCACCCTACATTCTTCATCGATCGTGGTTGGAGGTAACCCTTTAATTAGACCCTTTTTTAGGGTGACTCGTGAGGGAGGGACTTCTGCTCAACATTTCTGGGTTAATTAAGAATTAGGAAATCCTAGTTCTATCATTCATACTACATCGTACACAACTGCATTGTCTCCTTTGCAATTGTCCGCCCTGGTTCTCGCACATCTAGGGAGTTTTGATCCTCTATATCTATGGAGGATTATATGTATATTTCATCCAAGGATGAAGCCATTGGTCAAAAGGATCTAGTTCAACTATCATACCATACTTTCTAAGAGTCAACTCTCTTGGACTTTGGTGATGGTGGAAGGGGAGATGTCTTCTTACTCGATCGTTTTCGAAAGAAAAAAGAAGTACTTCAAAAACAAGTCAACTCTCTTACTATCGAGTGAAAATGGTACTTGGAGGAGCTTATTAGAATGTATGATGTATTAAGGGAGATATGGATAGAAGTACATAATTTTGGATGCCCCAACTTATTGGCTAAAAGAATTCAATCCATTATGTAGGAAATGACGGAAAAAGATGAAGCTCTATCGTCTTCCATGTCTACTTTGTCCACAGATGAGGTCGCTCCTGCAGAGAAATCCCATCCTTATATGGAGATGTTGGACAGAAAATCAATCTTTATTGGAGATGACTCATCCTCGTAGTTGTAGTTTTTTTGGAAGATTATAGCGGTGTAATATTTGTTGTAAATAAATCTCCTAGTAGTTTCTCCATGACATTGTCTCATTTTGTTCATTTAAGATTATTTTAGATGAGAAATGAGAGGGATTGTCTCTTTTCTCTGGTGTTGTTTAGATGACCACTATTGATTTGTCTTTAACTAGTATTTAATTTGTAGATAATATGAAGTGATATAACACAATGCTCTAGATAAAGAGTACACATAGGTTCGTCCCCTTGCCTATGGTTGCTAATGTCGGGAAGGCTTTAGGGAGAACTCTTTGTACAAATCCATGTGCCAATCCAATGGAGATCACTCTTCCTATCCCAATTCAAGTGAAAGTTTAGGATTCTCTGAGTCATAATAGAAAGCACCCTACATTCTTCATCGATCGTGGTTGGAGGTAACCTTTTCATTAGACCCTTTTTTAGGGTGACTCGTGAGGGAGGGACTTCTGCTCAACATTTCTGGGTTAATTAAGAATTAGGAAATCCTAGTTCTAGCATTCATACTACATCGTACACAACTGTGTTGTCTCCTTTGCAATTGTCCGCCCTGGTTCTCGCACATCTAGGGAGTTTTGATCCTCTATATCTATGGAGGATTATATGTATATTTCATCCAAGGATGAAGCCATTGGTCAAAAGGATCTAGTTCAACTAGCATACCATACTTTCTAAGAGTCAACTCTCTTGGCCTTTGGTGACGGTGGAAGGGGAGATGTCTTCTTGCTCGATCGTTTTAGAAAGAAAAAAGAAGTACTTCAAAAACGTGTCAACTCTCTTACTATCGAGTGAAAATGGTACTTGGAGGAGCTTATTATAATGTATGATATATTAAGGGAGATATGGATAGAAGTACAGAATTTTGGATGCCCCAACTTATTGGCTAAAAGAATTCAATCCATAATGTAGGAAATGACGGAAAAATATGAATCTCTATCGTCTTCCATGTCTACTTTGTCCACAGATGAGGCCGCTCTTGCAGAGAAATTCCATCCTTATATGGAGATGGTGGACAGAAAATCAATCTTTAATGGAGATGATTCATCCTCGTAGTTGTAGTTTTTTTGGAAGATTACAGCGGTGTAAAATTTGTTGTAAATAAATCCGCTAATAGTTTCTCCATGACATTGTCTTATTTTGTTCATTTAACATTGTTTTACCTATTATGTAGTTTCTTTAGTACCCCAAGTTCATTTCTCAGGGAATCTGCAGACGTCTTAGGTTATGCCCGAAAGTTTTTTAGACGTCTCTAGGTATTGTGCTCGGTCAAAAGTCGCTACCTTCACCTCTCTTCAAGTTTAACTGTGGTTCATGGCGACATACTGGGGACTCACTTCTGACAATAAAGTGGTTAGCTACCAAGAGAGAGATAGTATGGATTACCACTTTGTGACTTTTTAATTTTGTCCATGTGACTTTCGTCGCGGGGTTTTGATTGCTTTGGTCTTATGCTTGTAGTGTTTGCAACAACGCCCTTGATTCATAGCTATTCTTTACAATCATAAAGAAGAGAATTCATTGAAACTTTATTCATTCATTTTTAAAATAGAGTATAGCATGAATATATGATAAAGAAAATTTTAATCAAGCGATGTGACCGCTACTTATTCTCCTCTAATTGTGATGATACAGTGTTACCCGATCATACTCCGAGTTTTCTTCTACACCTCATAAATATGAACCACTTCTTAGTACTCGTAGGAATCTTTGGTTCTCTCTTTTGGGAGATTTTATTACTTTCCTTTCTAGTTGCTTGTTAAGAGAGCTATGTTGATATCCATTTCCTTCTCTTTATCATTGTCCTTCCAGTTGCATTGTAAGACTTTATGTATACTCTGTGCTCTAGATAGGCCGACACAGATTGTTATTGGCTCTTTGTGGACACTATGATGCTTTAATTTGAGATGGATCGGGGAGGCCATAATGTATAGCATTTCTGTGGAAGGTATGCTTAAGATACAATTGTAGACGCTCCTGCATTCGATCACTAGGAACTATAGTTCGCCCGTCCTAGTGTCTCTCCCTTCTCCTAAGGTTTTGATCAGCTTAATATACCCCAAGGGAAATTTACGGTGTCGTTGAAGGCCTGTAGGTCAAATCCTTTGAATGGCTACAATTTTTCTCTTTTTAGTTCAAGCTTTTCAAAGAGTTGTGCGTACGTGATGTCACACGAGCTTCCCCCATTAATAAGGACCATGGATACATCAAAATTGGTTATTATTATTGTTATCACCAAAGGAAAATATTTTTTGTGATCGCCCTTACCTTTTTGTTATCATGGAATCTAAGGATTGGCCTTTTTGGCTTTCTATCAAAGATTGTTCCTTCTTCTTTGTTGATTACCATTAACTTGTCAATCCTCCTTTTCATAGTCCTCTTGGAGTGGTTGTTACTCTATAAATTCTCCAATAATGGCAGTGATATATTATTGTATCCCCATCCTTCTTATTCCTCTTCGCTTCTATTTTCCTTCATCCTCTTGGATCTACTTATGGCATCGGTAGTCTTCTTAGGTGAATCTTCTCTAATTGAGAAGATTATTTCTTTTTTTGGGGACTCATCTCGTCCTCTATGAAATTTCTTCTGGTCTTGGTCGCCTCTCCCATCTCTGTCTCAAGTGTACCCAATGATCCTTCCCTTTTTATCTTTATCATCAATTGCATTCTTTAGGAGGACACACTTATTAGTACTATGGTCTTGCCTTTTATGGAAACGAAAATACTTTGATTTGTTTGTCTTGATTGACTTCCTAATCGGGTAGTGATTATGAATCTCGCCTTCCTTGAACCCAGTGTTCGAGCATTCCCTCCATATTTTTCCCTTGATATGTTTAAATGAGTGCATGCAAAAAATCTGGATCAAGGGTCCTCGCTCTCTGTCATATCTACGATGGTTATTATCCTTTTTTGGAGCTCGACCTTACCTGAGGTTTCTCTTTCCTCAGGTTTTCTTTTCATAATTGATATAGGGTTGAGCCCTATTCAGAAGGTTTCTTAAATTACCAGATCCTTCTAGTCTCTGTTTTCCCTGAACTGAAGTGTGATCTCAGTCCCATTTTAAAGATCTAGATCTTTAGTCCATCGTTTGAACCTCATACCTCTACCGATACCTTGGTAAATCTGTCAATGTACTAACATGGGGTTTCTTTCTTCTTTGAATGATTCCATTGATTACAGCCATGGTAGGAAGTTGCTGCTTTTAAGTGGTAAATTGAGCAATGAAAAAATTGAAGAGTTCCTTCCATAAGTCTATGCTTCCTCCTAGAAGGATTTTGAACCAAGTAATGGTATCTATATTAAGAGTTAACAAGAAGAGCTTAAACTTCATGGATCCCTAAGCCGTGGTACTAATCCAGCCTTTTGTCGACATGTTCAAACTGTTCATTTGGATCCCTAGTGTTGCTGCAACTATTTAGCTTTGGAGGTTTTTCTTGAGTCTGTGGAATCCTATTGTTGAGAATGCACGTGAAGATTGGGTTCCTCTTACGCTAAGAAATCACGTTATTTGCTTCGTATCTTAGCCTTTTCCGAGCATAGTGTCTTAGTGAGTTATGGGGACAATGAACCTCTGGTGAAGTGTGACAATTACACCTTCCTCTGGAGGCAAGTGAGGAATACGATGTCTTCTGCTTTGGTTCCGACTTGGTGATTTAAAAACTACTATGTGTGGTGAGGTTACATCTACTAAAGCAGATTGTGACATAATTTATCTACTAGAGAAGATTGTGACATGATTTCCTGGTCACTACATAATGGCACCTCACATGTAGTGTTGGCATGCTTAGTAGCGCTTGCAAATTCTCTTTATTTCAGATTAGCATGTTTGTCATGGCTTGGGAATTTTTCTGTTGTACCAAGTTATATGCACTATTCAGTAGGAAAGATACACTTAACTTTCCTAGGTTGGTATGTAGTTGTTTAACAATAAAGAACATCTCGTATCCAGGCATCAACAATTGTGAAAGAGGTTGGTGCGAAGGTTGTCCTTGGTGGAACTGTTGCACGGGTTGGAAGAATGACAACATTTCGGACGTTCCCTGATCAATCATCGGTGGAGCAAAATCTTCTTGTGCATGATCAAAGTGAGAGGTCGTGAGGACTGGATTGTTATCCACTAAATGAGGACTAAAGCTTTCTTAGCCTAAGGGGCTGCCACAATGATTTGGCACTGAACGACGGATCTGGTAATCGTTAATGTTGCCATATCTTCAAGAGTTTATTATCTGATTTGTTTAAGAAAGAGGTTTTTTTCCGAAGAGGGTCGATGATCTGCAAGGTGGAGATCGATGATATGAGAGAGAAAAGATCGGTGATTTGTGTCTTTGGTGAAGAGATGGTGGTTTTTATGGAAAAATGGTGGGAATCAAGATTTGTTTCCCACATAGGGAACTATTTCCTTTTAGGAATTAGAAATGAGTAGTAAAGTGGTTAAACGAAGTTTTGGCATGGTGGAGCGAGTCTAGTACGACAAAGAGGGGATGAACCTGCAAGGTTAGCACTCCCACGCCTAAGTCAGTTACTGAGTGAAAAGTAGTATGAGAGTGAGAATGAATTTAATATCTAAAATGATGCGATCTGGTCTTTATAGAGTATAGGAGGTTAAAACCTCCCGCGTGTTATTCAGCATCTTGTATGAACGCCTGTTCAACTCGATATCAATAATGAGAGATGTGGTGGAGGGCGTGATCGCTTGTCCTTGGCAGCGATGAGGATTCAGCTATTCAGTGTGATTTTCTTTTCAGTGCTTATTATTGGACCTTTTTCCTAGGCCTAGCAAATGACCAAGAAACATTAATATGTGAGCTCGAGTGATAGAAATATGAGTCTCTTAATTATATGATCAAGCATTCAAATAGATCTTTAAAAAAGAAATAGTTTTTGCATTTTCCCATTCTTAGACTATAAAAATAATGTTGATGTTTCAACCCATACATTGTATCTAATAATAAATTTTTAAAAGATTTAATACTCTTTTTCGTCCCATATACAACCTCCTCAAAGTTCATTTTGATCACTTAATTTAAAAAGTTTCATATTAGTCATTCTAACTCTTCAAAATGTATCATTTTAGTCTTTTTTATTCATTAGTGATTAATTTAGCGACTGATTTTTGAGATTTTTCATCGCTAGTAGACCCCCCAAAAAAAAAAGACACGTTTTTATGAATTGAGGGATCAATACAACACTTTTTAAAGTTAAGCGATCAAAATGAACCTTCATTTTAAAAAGAATATTAAATCTTTTTAAAAATGTTAGTCTTTAAAATATTTTGAAATATGTTTTATTGATTTAATTATTTTAAACAAAGTATAATTTTAGAAAGACAAAAATGTGATTCTTTTTCATAAAATAGATTAATTAATACAAGTATGTATTCTTATTCTTCATGCCGATTATTATTTAGGTTGTTTGTTTTGGTCAATAATTGTGACTTGTTTGGGAATGAAATTTTGCTTGGCCTAACAATCACATTGGGCTATCTGAAAAGGAAAGGAAATTTCTACTTAGTACCTGACCTCTACCTTATACCCCCAAACTTAGCAAATTTACCAACAAGTCTATTGATCACCATACAAAAATTCTAGTTCATTTTTTACCAAAAATTAAAAAAAAAAAAAGTATTTTCTTTCATTATTCCAGAATTGTTTGAATTTAATAAAAAATTTGAAATTTTATTTTATTTATTTTTTCTTTACAATCTTAATTAATATTTTTGCCTTAATTCAAATCTATCAATTTAACTTTGGGGAATTAAAGGGACCAAAGAAGCTATCTGCCCTATTTTATTAGGGGGACCGCAACAACTTACCAAAGTGATGGGAATTAAAAGTTGTCCCACTCTAGATTTTTTCAATGTCCCATTCCTTCCCCATAAGTGAAGTTAGAGTGTGAAAAAAGGAAATAAAATTCAGAATTGTACACAATTATATTATGGTGTTTTTTATTGAGATTTTATTTTCAATTCACGTAATTTAGTAATTCAAATTCCTTTGTTTAAATTATATTGTTTTGATTATAATTTTAGAGTATTTTTAAAATGAAGAAATTTTATGAAGTTTTTTGTTTTGATGAATAATTTGTGTATGTAAAATTTGATAAATTTTAAATATCAATTAAATGGTAAGAATTTCAAATGTCTTTTTTATTTTATATAATGTGAATTTTAAACTAACCGTTACAATTTTTTTGGTACAAGAGAAAAAAAAAAGAAGAATACATATGAAAATAAACTCACTAGCGTCGTCAACCAGTAGAAGAGTGGTGATTCTTATCTGATGCTCTGCAAAAGACCGGTACACCGCATCATTACTACGCCTATATTTTGTTAGATAGTCAGCACAAGCATTTTTTCCTCGAGACTATGAAATATTTGAACTCGATATTCCCTAGTGAGAATTTCTTTAATGTTGTGAAGAATCGCGACATAATGATGTAAAACATACCGACTTTGAGATAAGCTTGATAACATAGTAGAAGTTAGAATAACACATAAGGTCTTTGATGCCAAGTTCCTAGGCCATACACAAATCATGATATAACGGCATTAGATCAGTGTGAAGGATGTTGGAATAACCAATATTACCCGCAAAACCGTGAACCTAAACACCATTAGCATTTCGAATCAATCCACCAAAACCCGAGATGCCACGATTACCGAGGCTATGGTCATTAACATTCAAAATCATATTACTACCTCTATGTGCATTTCATGTGATCGTTATTGTTCGATGAGATAGATTATGCTTGACAAAATATTTAGCTAACAAATTAGCATAATTCACTATGATGAGTTTCAAAGTATAGGAAAATACCACTTCATTAGCAAGACACGATTTGTTCCTAGCACGCCATAACCATCAGCAAGCAACCAAAAAGATAGAGCCACCATTAATGCCATGCATAATCTATTCATATAAATTATCCCCTTGAAATAATAATGGGTCTAAAAGGCTAATATATTTCCAAAAGCAAGTAGCAAATTCACAGCCTCTCAGGCACTGTAGAGGCGTCTCAACATCCTGATTATATCTAGGACATAGATCCGTTTGGAGTATACGACGATGATGCACCACCGATCTTGTAGGAAATGACTTATGTAAAGTCATCCAAAAGAAGAATTTCATTTTTTCAAGAGTAGGAATATGCCATACCCATTTCCAAGAGTTATTATATGTCATATTATGAAAAAATTCAAGTCTGTTGAGCCAGTTATAACTATCCCGATCAATATAGATGTCATCTAAATTGCCTTTCTAGGTTAATCGATCAAGCACCGTATAATTCAAACAAAATAGAGAGCGCTTTAAGGCAGTCATAAACACCCGAAGGAATATTAGTATATAATAAATTGAAGTTTCAATTCTCATCCAAGTAAACATCATTCACTCTCATTTCTAAATCCTGGATATCCACATAAGAAACCTGCTCTATTAATTTTCCTACCCCATACCGATTGGAAAACTTAAAAAAAGAGTTATCATCCCCCAATCTAAATTCAAAGCCATTTTTTAGAGCAGAGAGCGCTTTCATAATTGCATTCCAAATAACTCATCCAGGTTTCTTTTTCATATTAAGGAACGTTTCTTCACTAATGTACTTATGCTTCAAAACTTGGACCCATATGGAATCACATTCTTGATGGAAACCCCAAATCAGCTTGCCCAACATATAATTATTGGACTCTTTTGCTTTCCAGATCCCAAGACCACTCATATTTTTGGGCTTAGTGTTTTTATTCCAGCCAACGAGATGCACACCGGAGTTTGAATTACCTTTCTAGAAAAAATTCTAGCCATCCTATCAATAAAATTGCAAGTTGGCTAAGGTAGCCAAGCCACTTGCATATAATAATTTGGGACGGAGTTCAGGAAAGGCCTAACCAGATTCAAACAACCAAACTTGTTTAACAAATTATATTGTCAAGATGCTAATCTCTAACTGGTTTTCAACTCTAGGAACTCAAAGTCCTTGCGTTGAAGACAACCATGCAACATAGAGAAACCCAACTATTTCTCTAGAGTAAGAGTTTGCTTGATACCTGTGCTGGAGATGATTAAACACATTTCACTCCTCTTAGTGGTAGTTGATAAGAACATATTTGATTTAGCAAAATTCTCTTTAAGGCCAAAAAACATGGCAAAACAATTCAAGATATCATAAATGATCTCTGCTTGGGAGTTAGAAACCTTCATGAAAAGAAGAATATTGTCTGCAAAAAATAAATGCGATAAAGGGGGTCCATTTTGAGATAACCTAATAGGTTTCCAATGACCTTTGCCGATTGCCTTGATGATTGTATGCAACAATAATTCCATGCAGATAACAAAGAGATGGTGTGAAAAGAGGTCACCTTTTCGTAATCCTATTAGTTGGAACAAAATTTGGCAGCCGTCTCCCATTCCAAAGAATAGAAATAGAGGGGCTAGTTACACAATGCATAATAAACTTAATACAAATGGGAGGAAACTTGTTTTCCTTCAAACAAAATTCCAAGAAATCTTAATTAACATGATCATAGGCCTTTTCAAGATCTATTTTGTACACCATGTCATCTTTTTCTTGTTAGGTTTATGCATGGAATGAATTTTTCTTGGAGGATAGATACATTGTTAGTTTTCGTTTTACCAAGTAAAAAACTACTTTGGAAGGGTCCAAGTATCTGAATTAGATAATGATGCAATATTTTAACTATAATCTTTGTAATAAACTTGTAAATAGTATTTCACAAGCTAATGGGTCTGAATTCCTTACAATTTTAGGGGCATCCTATCTTAGGAATGATGCGATAAGAGTTTCAAAAATTTAGGAGTGAAAGCTACCTGTCACAAAAGCATCTGATATAAGTTGGAGAACGTAATCTCCAACTATATTCCAAAACTATTTAAAGAAAATACCCTGGAATCCATTTCACCAAACACCATTAGGAATATGAAGGCCATGGAATTTATTTCTCTTCCTCTTGATTACAATCTTGGTATGAAAAAATTTGGTGTTATGACCTCCCAATTTAATCCAATCATCTATAGGCTTTTGATACCAATGAATCTCCTCTCGCACAAGGATCTCATCATACTCCTGTTGAATATCCTATTGGAGATATACTATTTTTGCCGAATATATTCTCTCCAAAGAGCGTTGGATACCCTTGAGTCTCTTTTCAGTATTATGCTTTTGTTTGATGATATTGCCAAAAGTTTCCTTATTAAAAAGGATAGAATCATGCTACACATTTTGAAGACGAGTTACAATGCTATATGGGGATTTCCCCTAAGTAGTCTAGACTATATTGGAGTATTCTGAGTGAGTTATCCGAGTTGGCTCAAACCTAAAAGGAGACGACTCTTGGTCTTGGAGGGGGAAAGTCACACCTAAGGAGAATATGGTTAAGATCAAAATGAAATTTACACCACACCTCAACATATGAATCATGGAAAGTCACGCACCATGCAATGTTAACAAGGGCTTATCTAGCTTGTGATAGACCATTTGATTACCAGTACAAGGCCTATCCCATGTGAATTTCCAACCAATCACGTCTACTTAAACTGGATTACATTTATCAATGGCATTCAATAAAGTAGATGCCCTAGAATTATTAAAATTAACTGTTTCTTGTTCACTCGAATTAATGATGTTATTAAAGTCTCCAATTAGCATCCAAGGACCATCAAAAGTGTCCCTCCAGTCAATAAGGTGGAGCCACAAGTCAAGATGAGAAGTGTAGACGAGACTAGCATAAATTAGAGTTACATATAAAAAGGAAGTTTCTTATGATAACTTTATAGTAATTGTATCTATAAAGACATCATGCATGATAGTTACAATGTTACTACCATTCTAATTTAACACCCAAATGCCTCCCAGATTGGCCATGTGCATCCACGTAGTGAACAATCACATATCTATCTATATCCCATAATTATTTGGTCTTATGAAAACGTGTGTTTCCATAATGATTAAAACGTTGAGAGTGTTTTCTAATCACATCCATCATGTATCTTTTAGCTTTATTATTAGAAGCTCCCCATATATTCCAAGAGAGAATGATGAGTTCTTTGAAACCTAACATAACTAGTCTGGTTGATAAAGGTGACAAAGCAAGTATCAGACACATGACAATTTACGTAGCCGACTACCATTCAATGGGAATTTCACGAACAACTTTCTCTTCTTAAGTAGCACCCTCATCCATAATGCATTGGTTATTTCCATCTTCCTGGCTTGTTGTCAATTTAAAATGTGGAATATTTTATCGTGTGATTTTCTTTGAATCCAAATTTTCTATGGGAATAATAGAGGTGTATTAAGTAGTGCTAGGCACACCCTTATGTGTTGGGAAGGAATTAACAGTTGGACCAGTTTTGTGCAAAGGCCCACTAATAGAAAGATGTGGCTTCATAATGGCAGATCTAGACTTGGAGCATGGGTCCCCTCTTCGTGTCGGCTGACGCGCGTCTAGGATTGGTCCTCTTTTATCAAATATATGCTTCTTGGAAACCGTGTCAAGTTGATCGGGTCCAACAGTTTTGTTGTCAGCGCTTATTCTTTTAGGCACATTGTTGGATAAAGATTTCCCTTGACCATAACTGACTCTTTTTACTTTTTTCCTATGCACCTCCTGCCAATCACTATGAACTACATTTGTTTTTCTAGATTCTTTTGTTACAATTTTGACGCTATCATCGATCACTTCCTGATGCAGCTCTTTTAGACTTTGCTCATGGATAATGTTGTTTTATGGGGGACCATTGGTTGCGCCACTGTAGAAATGGCCAACAATAGTAGATTATTTCGTATATTCTTGCAATCACATGTGTGATGTCCATAACAACAACAATGAGAGCAAATAACATGAAGATCTTCATACTACATGATGTACTAATGGCCATTTACATTGACCTTTTTCGATAATCAGAAATGTCAAATCAATCTCCACAAAAATTCTAGCAAACCTTTCCATATGTATATTCAAGGTGTTAGTATCTCCCTTAACCCAATTATCTCTCTATCTACAAGTAGTTCACACTTGACCATAAAGAAACCATTCTCAACATCCATGATCTCAAAGCATTTGGTAAGTTTTCACATCTTCATCAACATATCTTTCACAAAACGATAACCCACATTCTTCCCAAGGATTTTTATGATTAACGCCTTCTTTTAAGGATTTCTAAGTTCTTGAAAAAGCTTCTCATCCATCGTAACCTTAGCAACAATCGGTTTATTCCTTCAAGAGAGAATTTCATAAGTCCTTTTCAATTAGGTCCACTCTCTCCTTCACAGAAGTGGCTCATTGGACTTCTGTGAGAATATCTTGGAATGACAGTCTCGAAGACTTAGATACACCTCCATCTGGTGGCTTGACTTACGAAGGCGGGTGGAAGCAGCAAAAACCATGGGATCAATGCGAAAACTTCCCCGCTATTCAAAAGTTATTCTCAATAACTAAGGGTTTGGAAGTTCTTTAGAATTAATTTTACATATTGGAAAAATTTATACATTTAAAATTTACAAATTGATCCCTACATATTTATTTATTTTTCAAATTTCACGGTTGTCATACCCCAAATTTGTCCTACCCTTAATTTTTAACTGACTTAAGCATCGCGTTCATCTGCATACCTCCATTAGGGCATTAACATGACCTCGCATTCATGCATTAAATAAACATACACAAAGCATGGGATCATTTGTCATGGACTAGGGTTTATTTCCCTAGTTATTTGAATCGAGACTCTTTAATTAGGGTTTCGGGCTCGTGCACACTTCATCAAGTCTTTTGTTACAATGGTCATACAATATTTCAAGACTTTGAATCTCTCGGGGAGATTGCTTCTATTACAAGTGTTTGGTTTGATTTTAAAGGGTCGAAGAATAAATGGATTGAGTTTCTTAATGTGCTTGTTTGGAAAGGAAATATAGTCATACAATTGAGTCCCTTGACTTAAGCCTTAAAGATTTCTATCTCAAGCACAAGTGTGGTCACTGATACATTGATGAAGAGAGACATGTGGAGATTATATGCGAAATTGCCAATTCTTAGTCAAAGTCGGTCATGTGTGGTCGACTTTTTGGACAAAGAACATAGTAAACTACCTTGAGTTGTCATCTCATGGATGTTATGAGATTCAATATTCAAATTCAAAAGAGGAAAAGGAAAAGAAGACTTTGAAATTCAAATTATTGCAAAAAGGAGCAAACTGCATTGTTGAACCCAAAGCCAAGGCATGACATCATGTGTTGTTTCAAATTCAATACCAAACTCCAATTCAAAGTTATTATCATTACAACCTCATCACACAAAATCGTACACGAAAAATACATTACTGAAAATTCCATTCAATTATATCAAAACCATATCCATCACAAAAATCAAACTACAAAAATTATTACACAAAAATATTTTGGCTTTCTGTTCCTAATCTCTAGACATCACCACTTTCATTCTAAACCATGATTCTTTACAAGAGACCAAATGTTCACACAGTCACAAACACATCACAGTACAGCAAAACACATACATTCACAAGCCAATGGCAGCCCTGCGTACATGTCATCACTAAGGCTAAACCGAGCCATACAATACTACACAAACACTAAAACCTATTCTTCAAGACTTTTTGCCCCAATCTGTAAGTTCACCATCCTCCGAACATTAGGTTCCATTCGTTTGCGAGCTCTCCTTTTGCTCTCCAGCCAGAACCTACGACCACAAAGCCGTTCCACTCTTCATCGAAACATGACAGAAAATCAGAGATTGCAATATCAGTTTGAAACGGGTCCATACCATGAGTCATCCTCTTATGCATCACACATCTTCAGACTTCAAGCTTCAAGCCTTGTAGCTTTTAATGCTCAAAATTCATTCAAGATAAAGGCCCTGCATCAGAATATAAAAACAGGCATTATATCAGTTAAAGGGACACTCAGAAAAAGAAGAGAAAAAAACCAAAGTTCATATTCATAACAGCCTACACTAGCAACTTGTAACCACATTCAGTTTACACCATCCTAAAGCCCTGTACCAGTTCAGAAAATGAGAAGGAAACTACTCAAAATAGATACTACATCATTCAGCTCATCAGTTCAAATCACATACACTTGCTGCCGCCATATTTCATTAAGAGGGAACCTGTTGCGAAAAGATCGTACCAAGACATACACAATACATTAACCTTTTCTCTAAATTAACAGTCCTAACCTAACTGTCAAACCACTCCAACTAACTCTAACAGAAAACCAAAACTAACTTCACTATAACAGAATCCATACCTGTGATAATTAACCCTCAACTGTCAAAAAACCAATTCAGTTACAAACTAACCACTTCATAACTAACCTAACAGTTTCACTTCCCAACTCTCTATAACAGTTTCATAACCACCTTTTAACAGATTGTAACCGAATCAAAAACAGAAATAACAAACTCTCTAAACAGCTCTAACCGACTAAATCCTCACCCTCAATCTCCTAACCGATTCTCTCTGATCCAATGGCTAACAATCCCTCACTCCCTAACTGAATCTCAGAACCTCAATCTCTATATAACAGGATCATCACCCTAAAAGCTGAGGTTCACGCCATTTTTCACCTTCATTCTCCATCCAATTCTCATCTCCATCATCTTCCTTTTCAACTTCTTCACCCCTCCATCTTCAACCTCTCTCTCAATCTTCTCTGCAACTCTCCAACCTTCATCTTCTATCTCCTTCCATCCCCTCCAAATCCCAACCTCCTTCTACCATACGCTCACACTTCGGAAGCCGTTGGTGTTTCTCGTTGAAACTCCAATCGGTTGAGCTTCAGCCACTCCCTCAACTCACATGCTCTCACGTAGCAAACAACTATCTCTGCACTCAACAACTCATCAGCGACAACAACTCGCTCTCTCACGAATTCTCAATCAGAAGCTCATAAAGAATCGAGAAAAAGCAAAAGAAGAAGGAAGATATAGCAGAAGAGGAATACACAGCGCAATAAACGAAAGAGAGAGGATAAGACTTATTTACCTGAGTTCGCGATGGTCGGGAATCTCCGCCACCGCACCGGAAGCTCAGGTCGACGTGACAGGTTCCGTTTAAGCATTCCTTAACTCCCGTATGTCCGTCTATAATTCTATCAGTACTCTGTATGCTTCAATTCCATGTAATTGCGTTTGAATGATGAAGCCCCAATTCTTAGGGTTTCCGATTTCCTTCTTCGATCCCGTTGAGTGAGGGAGATTAGTTGAAATCCAGGTTCATACTCGCGTTTAGATTAGAGATAAAGTAGGATTCGAGTTTAAGTTTTGATGTTTGAAAAAGTTAGGGATGGTGGTTTACGGTGGCGCTTCGTCGCCGGAAATCGTACGAGGGAGAGAAGGTTAGGTTGAAAGGAAGCTGAAGGGTCACAAAGTGATATCCTAGTTCAAAACGCTGCGCTTTGTTAATCAGTTTTTTTTAGCTAATTGGGTCAAAATCTGAATGAATCTTGGGTCGTGAATTATGCATCTACGCCCCCTAAGCCCAATCACACTCCCTTCCATTTTGGCTGAACAGTAAACAACCACAAATAATCTTTGGGCCACGAATTTCTGATACGCCCCCTGAAGGCCCATCACACCGGTTTTTTTTGCAAGCAAATCTGAAAAAAAAAACAACTCTACTGGGCCAGTCCCTTTGGGCCCAGCGCCAATTGCTCTTCACACCATCAATTTCAGTATTCACCCCCCTGTTTCCTTTTATTTTTCATTAACAATTTAGATGTTAATTAGTTTTTTTGATTATTTCTTTTAGATGATAAAAATACTAATTTTTCTACTATCATTTTTTTTTAGACTTTAATCCAATTTTTTGACATATAAAAATAATAATCACAAATATATTAGTTTTAGGCTATTTGTTTTTTAGTCTTCTACTTGATTCATTTTCTTTCATAAAAATCAACATAAAAATAATAGTACTTTTAATTCACTTTTGTGCTATATTTTGACTTGTTCTATCTCATGCTCTTGTACTATTTTCATATACTCCACTTAGCGCTTTATTTTTCATGCTTCTTTTAAATCCCAACCTTAGGTAGAAACCATGATAATATTAGGTAGAAATTCCCATTCATATTAGGCTAGTTTACTTAGGCTAGTTTCTTTTCCTTTTCAACCTAAAACATCTAATAAATGCTTGATTAAAATCCCTTTAAAAAATACAAAGAAAATACTTAAAACACTAATAATCAAAGTGAAAATTCTTAAAAAGGGAATGGAAGCTTGAACATCCCTTGCTTAAGGGAATGTTCGAGTGCTTGGATCTCCCTTGCTTAAGGGTCCCATTCAGGCGTAAGTTCTCAACTTCTAAAAAACACCAACCAAAGAGTAACTCGAGTTTCCCTTGCTTAAGGGATTTCCTCGAAACGCTCAAAGTCTCTCTCATCTCTTTCTCTTAAGGGCATCGTTATCTCCGCTCCATTGCATCCTAGGCTGTCCCCTTATGCAAGAGCGCGAGCGTTAACTCCGCCCAACTAAAAAACACAAAAACAAACAGAAAATCTTGAGCCGAACTACGGCGCTCTGATTCCTGAAAAGGATACGTAGGCATCAAGTCGCGGGGCTTGAACGAGCACAATTGTAAATATTTCCTTCTTTTCCCCGTATTTCTTTTTGCATTCATTCGCATATAGACATAAACATAGTACACACCCTTTAGATAGAAACAAACATAGGTGGATACCATCGAGTACGATGGGCGTGAGGGGTGCTAGTACCTTCCCCTCGCGTAACCGACTCCCGTACCTAGATTCTCTGGTCGCAAGACCCTGTTCCTTCCTTTGTTAGGTTTTCTGGTATTCCTTTCCCTTATGGGATAAATATATTGGTGGCGACTCTGTTCATTTTTCGCGAGCGTGCGACAACGGTTTTCATTGATTTTCAAAAGATCACATATATTTATAAGTTTTGATTTCTTTTTTAAAATTAGTCTATATAAATTATAAAAATTTACCAATTTGTATCCAATGTTTTGAAAACGAATAAATTATTGGCTCATTAAAAAAAATAATTGAAATGTTAATTTAAATTATATAGAAATTTAATTTCCTAAAATACTTAATTACCATATTCTAATACATATTAGATCATATACTAATTACTGGGCTTATACATACATTGGGTCTGTCCTTTGTATAATGGGCTTTATGCATTGTATTGTAATAACATAACTCTAGAGCTAAGATATATATATATATCTGCACAATGTATAAGCAACACTTGTAACCACTTTACCAGAAATCCAGTTATGGATAATTCAATGAATATCAAAGTGCAGAGCACTGAATAACTCCATTATGGTATCAGTCGCAGTTCGTTCCAAATCACCTTCCGCTCACCATCGATATACAAACAAGAACTCTCTGAACTCAAATCTTGCAGTGTAATATCGTCCTTCTTCTACCTTCATCGTTTTCGCATCTGGTTCCGTTACAGTCTTCAAAGAAGCTTCAACAATGACGGTTGCACCAGAAAACAAAGATCTGCAACTTCAACTCTCCAACATGTCCAACCACACAGTGTTTGGACTGAAGCTATCAATCAAGCTTCAAGAAAAGAACTTTCTCCTATGGAATCAACAAGTTGAGGGCATAATCATCGCACACAAACTTCACAGATTCGTCGTGAATCCACAAATCCCTCCGATGTTCAAAACCGATGTCGATCACCTTGCAAATATCAGGTCAGAAGAATATGAATCATGGATCGTTCAAGATCAAGCATTGTTTACTTGGTTCTTGTCTACAATTTCCGAAACCGTTTTGCCTAGGGTTCTATCCTGCAAGCATTCCTATCAGATTTGGGACCAAATCCACAAATATTTCACTGCAGTGATGAAAGCCAGGGTTCACCAATTGCGTGCTGAACTCTTGATCACAAAGAAAGCAAATCGTTCGATATCTGAGTTCGTTCTTCGCATCCGCGCCATTGCCGATGCACTCTTAGCTGTAGGAGAGCCTATCTCAGAACGTCACCAAATTGACGCTATCCTACAAGGTCTTCCGGAAGATTACAATCCGTTTATCATGATGGTTTATGGCAAAATTGAACCACCTACACTCTATGAAATCGAAGCTCTTCTGTATGTTCAAGAAGCGCAACTTGACAAATATCGTCAAGAACTCACTTTAACCAATGCCACGGCAAACATAGCTTCCTCAGATGACAACAACAGCAACAAATCCACCAGAGGTGGCTTTCAGGCATACAGGGGTCGTGGCGTCTTCAGAGGCAGAGGACGCGGCAGAGCCAGAGCAGGTCACACTACTGGCAACAGGCCAACTTGTCAACTATGTGGCAAATATGGTCACTCGGTTATGGAGTGTTGGCATAGATTCGATGAACACTTTGAACCAACTCCTTCGAAGAATACTCAAGCTGCACAACCAAAGGAAGAGCCGAAGAATCAAGCACCTAACAACACACAAGCCTCAGCTCTCTTAGCTCATCAAGAAGATCTCCAAATTCCACCCAACCTGGAATCTCAAGCATGGTTTGCAGATTCAGGTGCTTCCCATCATTTAACCTCTAATAGTTCCAATTTACATCACAAACTTAGATACATAGGAACAAATAAAGTATTGGTAGGAAATGGTCAAAGACTGCACATTGAAACTATTGGCACAAGCACTCTCAAACCTGCCTCACTCTCACACACATCTTTAGAACTCAATCATTTACTTCATGTACCTAGCATTACTAGAAATCTTATCTCTGTTTCCAAATTTGCCAAAGATAACAATGTCTTTTTTGAGTTCCATGCTAATCATTGCCTTGTAAAATCTCAGGTATCTAAGGAGGTTCTTTTAAAAGGATTCCTGGATACTAGTGGCCTATACTGTTTCTCAACTCTTCCATTGGAATGCACCTATTCACCAGCTGCCAACACAGTCAGTCTTTCCTCTAATGTTCAGTCCACAAATGTTTCTAATACTTGTTCAAATATATTTGCTATCTGGCATAGTAGATTAGGCCACACAAATGTTGCAAATCTGAAAACTGTATTGAATTTGTGTAATATCTCTTTTCCTAATAAAGATTGTTTACAATTCTGCACATCTTGTAGTATTGGCAAGTCTCATAGGCTGTATGCTCCTATCTCTAATACTGTATATTCTTCTCCCTTTGAATTAGTTCATGTTGATCTGTGGGGTCCCTCCCCTAATCCCTCAAGTCAGGGCTACTTGTATTACTTGGCTATTGTAGACACCTTTACTAAATATACATGGATATACTTTCTAAAACAAAAGTCAGATACTCTCTCAACCTTTCAACTATTTATGAAATATGTCAAAACCCAGTTTCAAACCACTATTAAAGCTGTCCAGTCAGATTTTGGGGGAGAATTTAGACCCTTCACCAAATACCTACATGACCTTGGAATCCTTCATAGGCTGACTTGTCCACATACCTCCCATCAAAATGGGACTGTGGAAAGAAAACATAGGAGCATAGTAGATATGGGACTCACACTTCTAGCACATGCCAAACTTCCCATTGAATTTTGGGATCACAGTTTCGCAACCTCTGTCTATCTCTTAAATAGGCTACCCACCTCAAATTTTCCAACATACACTTCTCCATATCATGCTCTCTTCAAAAGGCTACCTGACTACAAAAACCTTAGAGTATTTGGATGTACTTGCTTTCCCCACCTAAGGCCATTCAATAAAAACAAGTTACAATTTAGAAGTGCTGAATGTACTTACCTTGGTATATCTCCCCTGCACAAAGGACACAAGTGTTTAACCAAGGAGGGCAAAATTTTTATCTCAAAAGATGTGGTGTTTGATGAAACAAAGTTTCCCTACTCTGCTAGTACAGACACATCTATCCAAACCAGTACAGCCAACACCTCACATAATCTTACTGGGTCCAGGCTAATCTATCCTAGCTTCAGTCAACACAGCTGTCCACATAGTACTATCACACTAACAAACAATAATAACACTGAGCCGCCTGTGCCACCTACCCCTAATTTGGCCACTAGCATAGTACAAATCACAAACACTCCTTCTGCTACAACTGACATTTCCCAACAGGTTTTACCTGATACCTCTCCTCACAACTTGGACAATTCAAGTCCTCAACCCAACAGTCCTCAAGCTGCTCCACAAATACTGTCATCACCAGCTGTCCACAATAATCCAGAGGATATTGCAAATACCTCTCATATATCTACCAGCTCCTTACAATCTCAATCAGCTACTAACAAACATCCCATGACTACCAGAGGTAAAACTGGGAATTTGAAACCTAAGGCCTTTCTTACCTATACTGAACCAACAACACTAAAACAAGCACTAGCTCAACCACATTGGCTTGAAGCTATGCAACAGGAATATAATGCTCTGCTAGTCAAAAATACATGGACCCTCACTCCTCTACCCCCACTCAAAAAAGCAATAGGTTGCAAATGGGTTTTCAGGGTCAAGGAAAACTCAGATGGCACACTCAATAAATACAAAGCCAGGTTAGTAGCAAAGGGATTTAATCAACAATATGGCTTTGATTACCATGAAACCTTCTCCCCTGTTGTTAAACCAGCTACAATTAAAGTTATTCTTACTTTAGCTATAACTCATAAATGGGAAGTGTGTTAGAACAAGATTTGTTCTTATCAATTATCTTAGTTTTGATGATAACAATAATATGAATTTTGCTTAAGATAATATGGTACTCTAATCCAATGCAATTTCCCTTTCAGGAAATATATATAAAGAGTACGCATAATTCAGCGCTCAGAAGTTGTATCTCAAATGGTTCAGCATGCAACATCAGAACATGGTCTGGCAAGACATCAGAAGATGGTCGAAGCAGAATCAGAACATGGGTCTATGGAAGCATCAGAAGAACATGAGATCAGAAGCACTGAAGATCAGAAGATGGTATCACGCTCAGAAGCACTTCAAGGTCAGAAGATCAGAAGATGCTATGCACCAAGCTGTTTTGACTCTGATGATATTCAAAAGTCGTATTCACAAACATCAGATCAGAAGGAAGTACAGGTGGCAGACTACGCTGACTGACAAAAGGAACGTTAAAAGCTACTAAAGGCTACGTCAGTAGACACAGCGTGAACAAGGCTCGAGGTAGTTGACAAAAGCGTATAACATTAAGTGCAATGCTGTACGGAACACGCAAAGCATTAAATGCATTCAACGGTCATCTTCTCAACGCCTATAAATATGAAGTTCTGATGAGAAGCAAGGTTAACGATTCTGCACCAAAACAACTTATATCAAACTTGCTGAAACGCTGTTCAAATCTAAACTCAGAATCTTCATCAACTCACTACATTGCTGTTGTAATATTTTAGTGAGATTAAGCTTAAACGTTAAGAGAAATATCACAGTTGTGATTATCGCTTTTAAGAAGCATTTGTAAACTCTTGAATAGATTACATTAAGTTGTAAGGAACTAGAGTGATCGTGTGATCAGTATACTCTAGGAAGTCTTAGCAGTTGGCTGAGCAGTTTGTAACTAGAGTGATCGTGTTGATCAGAATACTCTAGGGAAGTCTTAGGAGTGAACTAAGCCTAGAGTGATCGTGTTGATCAGTAGACTCTAGAAAAGTCTTAGAGGGTATCTAAGCAGTTGTTCCTGGAGTGATCAGTGTGTGATCAGAAGACTCTGGAAGACTTAGTTGCGGACTAAGTGGAAAACCATTGTAATCCGTGCGATTAGTGGATTAAATCCTCAGGTTGAGGTAAATCATCTCTGCGGGGGTGGACTGGAGTAGCTTCGTTAACAGCGAACCAGGATAAAAATAATTGTGCAATTTATTTTTATCGTCCAAGTTTTAAAGTCACACTTATTCAATCCCCCCCTTTCTAAGTGTTTTTCTATCCTTCAATTGGCATCAGAGCGCCGGTTCTAAGGTGCAAGCACTTAACCGTGTTTAGAAAAGATTCAGGAAGAGAAAAACGCTTCATTTAAAATATGGTTGATGAAAGTGAAAAGTCTACATCTACACCTGCATCTACATCTGGCTCTGCTGAGCAATACAACGGTAACAATGGTTATACTAGACCGCCGGTATTTGATGGTGAAAACTTTGAATACTGGAAAGATAAACTGGAAAGTTACTTTCTGGGTCTAGATGGTGATCTATGGGATCTTCTAATGGATGGTTACAAACATCCAGTAAATGCCAGTGGCGTGAAGCTGTCAAGGCAAGAAATGAATGATGATCAAAAGAAGCTTTTCAGGAATCATCATAAATGCAGAACTGTTTTGCTGAATGCTATCTCTCATGCTGAGTATGAGAAGATATCTAACAGGGAAACGGCCTATGACATATATGAGTCCTTGAAAATGACTCATGAAGGAAATGCTCAAGTCAAGGAGACTAAAGCTCTAGCCTTAATCCAGAAGTATGAAGCCTTCAAGATGGAGGATGATGAAGACATTGAAAAGATGTTTTCAAGATTTCAAACTCTTACTGCTGGATTGAGAGTTCTTGACAAGGGATACACCAAGGCTGATCACGTAAAGAAGATCATCAGAAGCTTACCCAGAAGATGGGGTCCTATGGTGACTGCATTCAAGATTGCAAAGAATCTGAATGAAGTTTCTCTGGAAGAGCTGATCAGTGCCTTGAGAAGCCATGAAATTGAGCTAGATGCAAATGAGCC
Source organism: Vicia villosa (assembly GCF_029867415.1). NCBI lineage: Eukaryota > Viridiplantae > Streptophyta > Magnoliopsida > Fabales > Fabaceae > Vicia > Vicia villosa. Next base: position 650,224 of record NW_026704976.1, on the reverse strand, counting down.
TCAAAAGAAAGGTAAGTCTATTGCATTAAAATCAAATATCAAGAAATGCACTAACGCTTTTCAGGCCAGAGAAGAAGATCCTGAAGAATCAGAATCTGAAGAAGAAGATGAACTGTCCCTGATCTCCAGAAGGCTAAATCAACTTTGGAAGACCAAGCAAAGGAAGTTCAGAGGCTTCAGAAGTTCAAGGAAATTTGAACGTGGAGAATCTTCTGATGAAAGAAGATTTGACAAGAAGAAGGTCATGTGCTATGAATGCAATGAGCCTGGACACTACAAGAATGAATGTCCAAATCTTCAGAAGGAAAGTCCCAAGAAAAAGTTTCATAAGAAGAAAGGTCTTATGGCAACCTGGGATGAGTCAGAAGATGATTCAGAAGATGAGCAGGCCAACTGTGCGCTGATGGCGACAGAAGATGACGGATCAGAATCTACATCAGAATCAGATTCTGAAGAGGTATTTTCTGAACTTACTAGAGATGAGTTAGTTTCCGGTCTAACTGAACTTCTGGAACTCAAGTCTCAGATTAGTCTCAAATACAAAAAGCTGAAAAAGCAATTTGAATTTGAAACAAAAAGGCTTGAGTTGGAAAATTCTGAATTAAAAGACAAACTTTTAAAATTATCCAATGATGTTGGATCTCCTTCTAATTCAGAAAAATCCACTCCTAGTCTAAACCATATTCTGAAAGAATATGATTTAAGTTTCAGGAAGTTCTTATCGAGAAGTATCGGCAGAAGTCAGCTAGCTTCTATGATATATGCCGTATCTGGAAACAAAAGAGTTGGCATTGGTTATGAGGGTGAAACCCCATACAAACTTGAACCTGTTGATGAAATGAAAATCACATACAAGCCATTGTATGATCAGTTCAAGTATGGCCACTCTCATGATATTAGACACACTTCACATGCTCAAAGTTTTCACATAACACACACCAAAAAGCATGTGACACAACCTAGGAAATATCATGAAACTCATATTAAAAATTATCATGCTGTTCCTCTTATTGCTTATAATGTCAAACCCAAGTTCAATCAAAACTTGAGAAAATCTAACAAGAAAGGACCCAAGAAAATGTGGGTACCTAAGGATAAGATTATTCCTAGTGCAGATATCCTTGGCTGCAAGAAGGACAAAGCACAACATGTCATGGTACCTGGACTCTGGATGCTCACGACACATGACAGGAAGAAGGTCTATGTTCCAAGACCTGGTGCTTAAGTCAGGAGGAGAAGTCAAGTTTGGAGGAGATCAGAAGGGCAAGATAATTGGCTCTGGAACTATAAAGTCTGGTAACTCTCCTTCCATTTCTAATGTACTTCTTGTAGAAGGATTAACTCATAACCTCTTATCTATCAGTCAATTGAGTGACAATGGTTATGATATAATCTTTAATCAAAAGTCTTGCAAGGCTGTAAATCAGAAGGATGGCTCAATCCTATTTACAGGCAAGAGGAAGAACAACATTTATAAGACAGATCTGCAAGATCTTATGAGTCAGAAGGTGACCTGTCTTATGTCTGTTTCTGAAGAGCAGTGGGTCTGGCACAGAAGATTAGGTCATGCTAGTTTGAGAAAGATTTCTCAGATTAACAAACTGAATCTGGTCAGAGGACTCCCTAATCTGAAATTCAAATCAGATGCTCTTTGTGAAGCATGTCAGAAGGGCAAGTTCTCCAAACCTGCATTCAAGTCTAAGAATGTTGTTTCTACCTCAAGGCCATTAGAACTCTTGCACATTGATCTGTTTGGACCAGTCAAAACAGCATCTGTCAGAGGAAAGAAATATGGATTAGTCATCGTAGATGATTATAGCCGCTGGACTTGGGTAAAATTCTTAAAACACAAGGATGAGACTCATTCAGTGTTCTTTGATTTCTGCATTCAGATTCAATCTGAAAAAGAGTGTAAAATCATAAAGGTCAGAAGTGATCATGGTGGTGAATTTGAGAACGGATCCTTTGAAGAATTCTTCAAAGAGAATGGTATTGCCCATGATTTCTCCTGTCCTAGAACTCCACAGCAAAATGGGGTTGTAGAACGAAAGAATAGGACTCTGCAAGAAATGGCCAGAACCATGATCAATGAAACCAATATGGCTAAGCATTTCTGGGCAGAAGCAATAAACACTGCATGCTATATTCAGAATAGAATCTCTATCAGACCTATTCTAAATAAGACTCCTTATGAATTGTGGAAGAATAGAAAGCCCAACATTTCATATTTCCATCCTTTTGGATGTGTATGCTTTATTCTGAACACTAAAGATTATCTTGGTAAGTTTGATTCCAAAGCTCAAAAGTGTTTCCTTCTTGGATATTCTGAACGCTCAAAAGGCTACAGAGTATACAATACTGAAACATTGGTTGTAGAAGAATCAATCAATATCAGGTTTGATGATAAGCTTGGTTCTGAAAAACCAAAGCAGTTTGATAATTTTGCAGATTGTGATATTGATATATCAGAAGTTGTTGAGCCAAGAAGCAACGCATCAGAAGCAGAGCTCCTCAGAAGCAAAGAACCAGAAGATCAAGTATCAGCTTCTCTGGAGGATCTAAGTATTTCTGAAGAACCATCTGTCAGAAGATCATCCAGACTCATCTCTGGTCATTCAGAAGATGTCATTCTTGGAAAGAAGGATGATCCAATCAGAACAAGAGCATTCCTTAAGAACAATGCAGACTGTCAATTAGGTCTTGTATCTTTGATCGAGCCAACTTCTGTTGATCATGCTCTAGAAGATCCAGACTGGATAATTGCTATGCAAGATGAACTGAATCAGTTTACAAGGAATGATGTTTGGGATCTTGTTCCTATACCAGATGGATTCAATATAATTGGTACAAATTGGGTCTTCAGAAACAAGCTCAGAATGAGAAGATGAGAAATTCTTACGTATGAGTATCCTTTGATATGAAATTTTTTTTAAGAAGTTCTGATAGAAATCAATTAGAAACTGTGATTCAGTTATTACTAACGTTTCAGTGTCTAAGTTGATTCAGAATCTCTCTAAAAGCAAAACAGCTGTAACTGGCTATCCAGATGGTAAACACGTGTTCACTATTCCTGGACAAGCGTGCGTGCAGTTGAGGGGACGTCTACTTAGGTAACTGTGCAAATCGCGTCTTTTGTCATTATTATCTCTCCTCATGTCACGTAACATTAAATGCTTTTCATCATTTACTCTCTTTCAGTTTTTTTATATATACTCTTCAAACGTTTCTTTTCCCTCTCATATTTCTCTCTCTCTGCATTCGGTTTCTTTTTCATCTCTCTCTTTTCATATCATAAACCCTAGCAGTTTCCAATATCTGAAAATTCATCATGAATCCATCGTCAAGCTCTGGGAATCAAGACAATGATAGGAAACAAAAGAGAAAGGCATCCGCTGAACCAGAAACCAAACCTAAAAGAGTTAGGATCTCCTATGACCCTCTCAAAGTGTATCAACCCCTTGACGGTTCCCGCCAATCACCTCCCTCTTCAAAGACCTCCACCACCTCTTCCTCCTCATTCATCCTCTCGGAACCACCTTCTTCACCATCTGATATCTCCTCTCCTTTAACCCCTCCATCAGATATTTCTTCATCCCTCTCATACCCTTTTCCCACCAGAACACCTAATCCCTATAGTGTTGTTCTTCCCGACTCAAGGTTCACTGTCAACCCTCCAAACCCTACCACTCAAACATATCTGGAGCTTTTACATGCTGATGTAAATGGCTGGTTGGAGATTCTAGGTGCTGCTCACCTTAATCATCTGGATGAGTATGCTACAAACAACCTCTGGAATACCTTTCGTCAGGATTTTCTGGATAAGGCTACAGACACTCAGAGAAGGATTATGTCTGAAGCTCCTGGTGTTCGTGGTCTCCGGTTGGAAGTTGGTGAGAGCAGCCACCACTGTCTCATCAGGAACAGAAGCGTTCTTGAAGAGAAGATACCTGCAGATGAGTTGGAAGAAGAAAATCTCTGCAGAGATATCGTGGTGTGGAAACCCCAGTCTTCTGTGCTCTGGTTTCCTGTGCTGACTGGAGACTTTCAGTGGCTGTTCAACTGGTTCAGAATGAACCCTTCTGAAAAAGCACCTCTCATGGTCTTTCCAGTAGTGGTTTATCGTGCTGAAGTTGCTAGTCCTACTCCTCCAACAAACCTAGCAGCTATTCTTCAAGCATTGGAAGATGGAACTTCTGAGCTGCCTGAACCAGAATATGCCAAGGCTCCTTCTGAGTCAGACTCAGATGAGGAAATGGGAGATGCACAAGCTGAAGATCTTCCAGAAGATCACCCTGCTGAGATTGCTGTCCCTCTGGGCAGAAATACTGGTGCTTCTTCTTCTGGTGAAACCTCAGCTCTGATGGAGACCTTGGAAACTCTTCATCAGAATCAAGCTATGCTGGCTTCTCGTTTGGACGCGCAAGAAGCAGCCAATGCTGAGTTTCGTTCCTTCATGACAAGGCAAGCTACAAGCACTGACGAGATTCATGATGTTCTGGCGCGGATTTTGCGTAGGCTAGGGTCTTAGGATTTGGTCTTTGTAGTTTCCTTTTCTTGTTGCATCTGTTTTCCTGCATTCCTGTCTTGTAAACCTTTTTGATTATCAATGAAAAAGTTTCTTTGATTTACATTCCAGAGATTCTATTTGTCGTTTTATTCATCTGAATCTTTTTAAATTTTCTTTTTGATGTTATGACAAAAAGGGGGAGAAGATAAATGATAAATGATTTTGATTAATCTATCAGTTGCTGGGTAAAGGCTCCCACACATTCACTAACAAGAACTGCAAGTTCTACATGGTTTAAGTGTTTTGCAGGTACAGAGAAGTGAAGTAAATCTTCAGAAGCAAACACAAGAAGCAAAACCATGGAAACTGAAGCAAGCTGAGTGCTGTCAAGCTTCAGAGATCAGAAGCAAGAAAGAAGAATGAATCAGAAGCACTGATAATAGAATTTGAATATCATTGTCTATCCTGTTCTGACAAAATTCTATTTGCTATGATACATATAATGTTATGGCTCTGATACATTATTTGCTCTGATACATTATTTCAGCCTATATGGCTCTGATACATATAATGTGTTCAAACATACATTTTATGTTCTAACTCGTTCATGCTGACTTTTGTCGTTTAGTTTTTGTTCTGTAACATTTCAGGATGTAGAGATGCTCTGATGATGCTCTGGTACATTCGACAATGTTCTGATACAAATCTAGCATGAAGTGATGTTGGTAGACATTCAAAGTTCTGAAGCTATCCGAGGGAAGCAGAAATCAGAAGATGTGAATGTTCTAAAAGATCCAGAAAATTCAAGTTCTGAAGCTGTCCTGAATGGAAGCAGAAGTCAGAAGCTGTGAATGTTCTGAAGATCAAAGAAATTCAAGTTCTGAAGCTGTCCACGATGGAAGCAGGAATCAGAAGCTGTGAGTGTTCTAAGGATCTAAAGAAATTCAAGTTCTGAAGCTGTCCAATGGAAGCAGAAGTCAGAAGCTATGAATTCTCTGAAGGCAGAAGCTTATATGATCGTCTCTACCGAAATAATCAGGGAAGTCTTTTATCAAAGTTCTTCGAGTATTTATTTCAGGGGGAGATTATTTATCTCAGGGGGAGATTGTTAATCTCAGGGGGAGACATATTCATATGCTTATGCTATAGCTGTGTAATTTGTCTTTTGCCGTATACTCTTTCTGATCGCAAATTCATATCATTTATATATGTTTTTGTCATCATCAAAAAGGGGGAGATTGTTAGAACAAGATTTGTTCTTATCAATTATCTTAGTTTTGATGATAACAATAATATGAATTTTGCTTAAGATAATATGGTACTCTAATCCAATGCAATTTCCCTTTCAGGAAATATATATAAAGAGTACGCATAATTCAGCGCTCAGAAGTTGTATCTCAAATGGTTCAGCATGCAACATCAGAACATGGTCTGGCAAGACATCAGAAGATGGTCGAAGCAGAATCAGAACATGGGTCTATGGAAGCATCAGAAGAACATGAGATCAGAAGCACTGAAGATCAGAAGATGGTATCACGCTCAGAAGCACTTCAAGGTCAGAAGATCAGAAGATGCTATGCACCAAGCTGTTTTGACTCTGATGATATTCAAAAGTCGTATTCACAAACATCAGATCAGAAGGAAGTACAGGTGGCAGACTACGCTGACTGACAAAAGGAACGTTAAAAGCTACTAAAGGCTACGTCAGTAGACACAGCGTGAACAAGGCTCGAGGTAGTTGACAAAAGCGTATAACATTAAGTGCAATGCTGTACGGAACACGCAAAGCATTAAATGCATTCAACGGTCATCTTCTCAACGCCTATAAATATGAAGTTCTGATGAGAAGCAAGGTTAACGATTCTGCACCAAAACAACTTATATCAAACTTGCTGAAACGCTGTTCAAATCTAAACTCAGAATCTTCATCAACTCACTACATTGCTGTTGTAATATTTTAGTGAGATTAAGCTTAAACGTTAAGAGAAATATCACAGTTGTGATTATCGCTTTTAAGAAGCATTTGTAAACTCTTGAATAGATTACATTAAGTTGTAAGGAACTAGAGTGATCGTGTGATCAGTATACTCTAGGAAGTCTTAGCAGTTGGCTGAGCAGTTTGTAACTAGAGTGATCGTGTTGATCAGAATACTCTAGGGAAGTCTTAGGAGTGAACTAAGCCTAGAGTGATCGTGTTGATCAGTAGACTCTAGAAAAGTCTTAGAGGGTATCTAAGCAGTTGTTCCTGGAGTGATCAGTGTGTGATCAGAAGACTCTGGAAGACTTAGTTGCGGACTAAGTGGAAAACCATTGTAATCCGTGCGATTAGTGGATTAAATCCTCAGGTTGAGGTAAATCATCTCTGCGGGGGTGGACTGGAGTAGCTTCGTTAACAGCGAACCAGGATAAAAATAATTGTGCAATTTATTTTTATCGTCCAAGTTTTAAAGTCACACTTATTCAATCCCCCCCCCTTTCTAAGTGTTTTTCTATCCTTCAAAGTGCAACAAATTGATATCAACAATGCTTTTCTTAATGGAGCACTTAAAGAAGAGGTTTATATGGTGCAACCTCCTGGGTTTGATAATGGCAACAAATCACTGGTCTGCAAATTGAATAGAGCCCTATATGGACTCAAACAAGCACCAAGGTCTTGGTATGAGAAACTCCACAAAACCTTATTTCAATTTGGTTTCACAGCCAGTAAATGTGATCACTCTCTGTTTACTTATAATCAACTTGGCATTACTCTTTATGTACTTGTCTATGTAGATGATATTTTGATCACAGGTTCTTCATCCACTATGGTTCACAAACTTATCAAACAACTTCAAGACAAATTTGCTCTCAATAAACTTGGGAAGCCAGAATTTATCCTTGGTATAGAAGTCAAATATCAACAGAATGGCTCCATTATACTCACCCAAACTAAGTACATCAAGGACCTCCTGAGCAGAGTTCAAATGGAACAGTCCAATGGACTTGCAGCTCCCATGATCAGTCAGTGCAAGCCAAGTAAGTTTGGGACAGATGTGATGCAAGATCCCTTGAAATACAGATCTGTTGTTGGTGCCCTACAATACATCACTCTAACCAGACCCGACATTGCTTACTGTGTAAATAAAGCCTACCAATTCATGGCAACTCCTCTTGACAGTCACTGGAGCATTGTCAAGCGCATTCTCAGGTACCTCAGTGGGACTGCCACTCTTGGTTTGCTATTATCTCCAGCCAATCCAACTCAATCTCTCTTCATTCGCGCATACAGTGATTCAGACCGGGCAAATGATCCCGATGATCGACGATCCACATCTGGTTCATGTATATTCATTGGTCCGAATCTAATCTCCTGGAGTTCTAAGAAACAGTCCCTCATAGCTCGATCAAGTGCTGAAGCAGAATACAGAGCACTTGCACACACCACTGCCGAGTTACTTTGGTTGCAGTCACTCTTAGCTGAGTTGAAAGTTAATACACTTGCTCCCACACTTCTCTGTGATAATTTGAGTGCAGTCTTATTATCTCACAATCCAATTCTCCATGCTAGAACCAAACACATTGAGCTAGATATCCATTTTGTACGCGAACGTGTCATGGCAAACAAACTCAAAATTCAACATGTCCCAGCATCAGCTCAACTAGCATATATTATGACAAAGCCTCTCCTAAGTGCCATTTTTCAGGATTTACGAAACAAGCTCAAAGTAATGTCTCTTCCATCTACATGAGCTTGAGGGGGAGTATTAGACCATATACTACTTACTGGGCTTATACATACATTGGGCCTGTCCTTTGTATAATGGGCTTTATGCATTGTATTGTAATAACATAACTCTAGAGCTAAGATATATATAGATATCTGCACAATGTATAAGCAACACTTGTAACCACTTTACCAGAAATCCAGTTATGGATAATTCAATGAATATCAAAGTGCAGAGCACTGAATAACTCCATTAATACATAATAACGTAAAAAAAAACTCTAACCTATAGTATCTTTCATATTAATTCTTATCCATTTATTTAACAAAATGCAACCCAAAATCCTTGCCAAAAGATAATATTTAGAATGAAAAATATGAAAGTGAAAGAGCCTCCACAAAAGGAAATGACGAATCAAACTCGTCTAATGAATTTGATTAAGATGATATGAGTATATATTCATCTGATGAATCAAAGTAAGAGGATGGAGATAACTTATGTATTATGACAGTACGAGGAAAATGAAAAAAAAAAGTAAAGTTAAAGCTAAATTTACCTTCAATGAAGAGGAAAATAGATTGAAAGATATTATTACCACTTCTAAAAATCATATTCAGTCCCTTGAAAATTAAAATGAAAAATATAATCGAGAAAATGCACCAACATAAAAAACGTTTTTTAAGTATTAGTTCTATTTCTACTTCTTTTGATAACGTGGATATTGAGTGGGAAGATTATGAGAATTTGAAAAAAAAAAGTTAAAGATATGCATGGAACCCTTAGTAATTTTATCAAAGGTAGAGATAATTTAGACATGATTCTATCCAATCAAATAGGAACTTAAAATAAATTTGATCTAGGTATGCCAAACCCTTTAATAATTTGTGACATGCTAAAACAAATTCTAATCATAAAATATTTAAGTGTACAAGTCATGGTAGAAATGGCCATGTTGCTTCATATTACTTTAAGAAAATCATTACTGGATAGTTAATATTTCATCTCAATTCTTTAATAAGGGAAAGAGATCTCTTTAATTCGCTATTTGTAGGTAAAAAAAGAGTTTTCAAGAAATAAAAAGCGCGGTGCATAAAATACTTGAGCCAAAAATTAAACCAAGTGCAAAAAGGCATAAGAAATATAGTTTCTACCCCTTTATTCGATTGAGCTCTAGGGTTAATCAATTAGTAGGGATGAGAATAAATCAGGCTGTACATTGGCCTATAACTTAGCTTATTTAAGGTCAGGTCAGACTAAGTCCATTTAATAAAAGCAAAATTCCAAAAATATTCTTGAAAATCAGAAATATTTTTAGTGTGCACCGTCACACACATAATTCATTCGTTTTTGAGATTGACCCTATTTTACGGTAAAATTGATATCATAAATACATTTTCGATATAAAATCGAAAATGTATTTCTGTTCCTAATGTCTTTTATGTTCACTTCTATTTCAGTATTCAAAGATTGAACTTTTGTGTTTTTTATTTCTAGGTACGGTAAAAATAATGAATGATAGAATTTGATTAAATAAATAAACACAAATGGATTATGTAATTTGATTAAACTAATGAGTTATGATCTTTTGCTTGTTACTTTTGGGTTAAATATCTTGTTGGTCTCTATAAATATCTCAATTTTGACTTTTAATCACTATAAAAAAAATTATTGACTTTTAGTCCCCTATAAAATTACTTTTGCACGCAATTTTAGTCTCTATACATCGACTAAAAATGCGTGCAAAAGTAATTTTATAGGTGACTAAATGTCAATAATTTTTTATTGGAACTAAAAGTCAAAAGTGATAATTTTATAAGAACTAAAAATATATTTAACCTTTCTTTATATTTTTATTTCAATTTATTTATTTTCATTTTATTTATAACACAAAGCACTTCAACTAACAAATAAATTTAATTGATTTCTTTATTAAAGTCAACTATACTTTTTTTCATTAAAATCAATACAAACAAAAATTAAATAAGTATATCATACAAATCCTATTTTCAAAGCAATATATATAATAAAAATCTTACAATATGGTTAATTTAAAAAAAGGTGGATCTTTCGTGGATATTTTGTTTTATATAGAAATCAGAAATATACTTCCAGTTTATACCAGAAATGCACTTTCAATTTTGCGTAAATACAACTTAAAAAAGATGCAAACAAGAAATATAATTTCGGTTTTAAAGAGGCAAAATAAGAATGTGTTAAATTGTAAAAAGAGTGATTCTTGGATGCCATATCTATGGAGAACTAATTACAAAAATTATGATCCTTGTAGGAGTTAGTTTATATATATGTGTGTGAGAGAGATATTGGATCAAACTCTAGTATGGTCGAAGAGTAGTTTTTTGGTTCGACAGAATTAAGCATAAAGTCGAAGGTTGTTCACATGCTTGTGTCGAAGATGCTAGGGTTGTTAGCATGTTAAATTAGGTTTTAGTGTTTAAACCCTAATTTGTTAAGTTAACTTGTTTATTAAGTTGGCTTGTGTAATGGGCCTTGTGGAAAAGCTCATTAGTTAGTATGTTAGGTTTTATTATAAATAGTCTACTAGTCTCTTATCATTGCACACAGCAAATCCTAATTTAGGGTGAGAGAGGTTATTTGTTATTCTTGTAAACTTGTAATCTTGTTTTCTAAGAGAAAGTAAAAGAATAGCAGTTATAACCAATTTTTGTGTTCTTCTTCTTCCTTGTCCTTTATTCTTCCCTTTGTTTTATACTTTGCTCTTGACATTGAATTCACAACAAATTGGTGCGGTGAGCGTGGAGAAGATGCCTTCAACAAAGTATAAGATTGAAAAGTTCACCAGAGTGAATGATTTCGGCCTGTGGCGCTTGAAGATGAAAGCCCTATTGGTTCAGCAGGGTTGCTTGGAAGCGTTGAAGGGAGAGGCAGCCATGAATGCTGCATTAACGGAAGCGGAGAAGACGACTATGATCGAGAAAGCACACGTCGCAATTCTGTTGAGCCTTGGACGAAACTTGAAAGTTTGTACATGACCAAATCGCTGGTAAATCGACTCTACCTGAAGCAAGCTTTGTATTAATTCAAGATGATTGAAAATAAAGTGTTGGCTGAGCAGTTGGATATGTTCAATAAGCTGATTCTTGATCTTGAAAATATTGATGTGAAGATCTATGATGAAGATCAAGCGCTGTTACTATTGTTCGCTTTTCCTCGATCACATGCTCACTTCAAAGAAACTCTCTTGTATGGAAGGGAGTCCCTGACCTTTGAAGAATTTCAATCAGCCATGTATTCTAAGGACTTGAACGAACGAAAGGAGCATAAACCTTCGACTGTTGGTAGGCATGGCAACGGGGCGGGTCGGGGACGGTTTTTACCTCCCCCAAACCCAAACCCGAATCCCCAACCAATCCCCGTTACCCGCCCCAAACCCAAACGGGGATGGGGAATTAAAACCCAAACCCGTCCTTAACGGGTTCGGGTTGGGTTCGGGTATCCCCGCCCCGCCAACATATATTTCGTAAAATCAATTTTTTAATAAAAATATTTACTTTTTCAAAAATCAAATTACATTATAAAAAACAAAATAAAACAATCTCAAAAAATTTCATACATATATTTCAAATATTTAAAATAATAAATACAAATCAAATTATTAAAACATTAGCCACATATTTAATAATATAAATTATGAAATATAAATAATAATGTACATATTGAAATAAACGGGGCGGGTTCGGGGTGGGTACTAGTGTCCCCATTACCCGATCCATCCCCATGTTTTCTAATCGGGGAAAACCCAAACCCGAACCCAAACCCAATCAAAGCGGGTTTTCCCCGTTAACTTCGGGGCGGGTTCGGATGGGTACCCATGGGTCTGGGTTTTATTGCCATGTCTAACTGTTGGTGAAGGTTTGGCCGTTAAGGGCAAATTCTTATGAAAGGATGGCAAGTTTGACATGAAGAATGGCAAAAGCCAGTCGAAGTCTTACAGCGGCGAAGCATCTGACATTCGATGCTATCATTGCAAGAAGGAGGGTCACACAAGAAAGGTGTTCCCTGAACGCCTTAAAGATCATGGAGGTAAAGATAATGGCAATGCAGCCATTGTTCAAGATAATTTTGAATCATCTGATGTCTTTGTGGTTTCGAGCAGTGACTCTAGGAAGGAGTGGATTATGGATTCAGGTTGCACTCAGCATATGACTCCAAACAAAGACTTGTTCGAGGAATTATGTGATCAAGATGGTGGATCAATACTGTTGGGAAACAACAAAGCTTGCAAGATTGCAGGTGTTGGATATGTGAGATTCAAGCTCCATGACGAGTAAATAAGGTTGCTGACTGAAGTTAGGTATGTTCCTGATTTGAAGAGAAATTTACTTTCTCTTGGTGAATTCGACAAGAAATGATATGTTTTCCAAGGAGAAAAAAGTATCCTAAGAGTCATGAAGGGGTCAAAGGAAGTCTTAAGAGGCGTGAAGAGACAAGGCTTGTATATCCTTGAGGCTGAAGTTGTAAGTGGTTTGACAAATGTTGCATCCACGAAACCTTTGTCGAAGACAGAAATCTGACACATGAGATTGGGCCATGTCAGTGAAAGAGGTCTGGTCGAATTAGAGAAACAAAATCTGCTTGGTGGAGACAAAGTCGAAAAGCTGAAGTTTTTTGAACCCCGTGTACTTGGAAAATCTTGCAGAGTGAAGTTCAACAAAGGCAAACAAAGAACTCATGGACCCCTTGATTACATCCATGCTGATCTTTGGGGGCCTGCAAGGTGTCTATCATATTCAGGAGCAAGGTATTTTCTATCCATAGTTGATGATTATTCCAGGAAGTTATGGGTATTCATCCAGAAGACTAAGGATGAAACTTTTGAGAATTTCAAAAGTTGGAAGACTCTGGGTGAAAATCAGACTGGCAGGAAGGTCAAGAGGTTGAGAACCGATAATGGTCTTGAATTTTGCAATGAGGCGTTCGACAGTTTTTGTGTTGCCTCTGGTATTGCAAGGCATAAAAATACTGCAGGTACTCCACAACAAAATGGTTTGGCTGAAAGGTTTAATCGAACTATTTTGGAGAGAGTTAGATGCATGTTGACTAGTGCTGGATTAAAGAAGGTGTTTTGGACTGAGGCTGTTTCGACAGCAACATATTTGATAAACACATGTCCTTCAACAGCGTTAGATATGAAGACACCTTAAGAAGTTTGGTCGGGACATCCACCAGATCTCAACATACTGAGAGTATTTGGCTGCATAACCTATGCTCACATTAGGCAAGACAAGTTCGAACCTAGAGCTCTTAAATGCATGTTCATGGGATATCCTGAAGGAGTCAAAGCTTATAGGCTATGGTGCATAGAGCCAGGTCACAAGAGGTGTATCACCAGTCGAGATGTAGTTTTGAATGAAGCTGAGATGGCTTTCAAGAAAACTGGTGATGATGATGGTCGAAGTGCAGAAGAGCTGGAACAGGTAGAGATTCTTGTTGAGGTGGAGCAAGTTGATGCTGAATTGCATATTCCAGATGAAGTCGAAGAAGATGCTGAAGAAGTTGAGGAAACTGTCGATGACTACCTATTGTCGAGAGATAGGTCGAGAAGAGTCATCAAGCCACCTTAGAGACTTGGGTATGCATATCTTATAGCTTATGCCTTAATCTCTGCAAGTGAGGTTCTAGACGAAGAACCTAGAGACTATAAGGAAGTTATGAGGAGTCGAAATAAGACCGAATGACTGAAGGCCATGAATGATGAGATGAAATCTCTTCATGATAATCACACTTGGGAACTGATCAAGAAACCTGCTGGGGCAAGGTTAGTCAGCTGTAAATGGATTTTCAAAGTTAAGGAAGGAATTGAAGGAGTGACGTCGAAAAGATACAAGGCAAGGTTAGTTGCAAGGGGTTTCACTCAGAAAGAAGGTGTCGACTTCAATGATGTCTTTTCTTTTGTTGTGAAGCATAGGTCCATTCGAATGTTTCTTGCCATGGTGGCATAGTTTGACCTAGAGCTGGAACATATGGATGTGAAGACTGCGTTCTTGTATGGTGATCTAGATGAAAAGATCCTCATGAGGAAACCTGAAGGGTATGTCGAAAAGGGGAAGGAAGATTATGTGTGCAAGCTAAAGAGATCTTTATATGGAATGAAACAATCTCCTCGACAATGGAATAGGAGATTCAACAAGTTCATGGCACGCATAAGCTTCATTAGAAGTCAGTTCGACCACTGTGTTTATTTCAGATTTCGACCTGGAAATTCATTTGTTATTTTGTTGCTTTATATGGATGATATTCTCATAGCAAGCAACAAGTCGAAGATGTAAAGAGGGTGAATGCTGAACTCAATAAGGAGTTCGATATGAAGGATCAGGGAGCTGCTTCCAGGATTCTTGGAATTGACATTCAAAGAGATAGAAAGAAGTCGTAGTTATGCTTATCTCAAGAGGCATATCTACGAAAGATTCTCGAAAGGTTTGGTATGTCAAATTCGAAGCCAGTTGTGACTCTGACAAACCCTCAATTCAAGCTGATTATGGACTAGTATCCCAGTACTGATGTCGAAAGAGCCTATATGAACAACATCCCATATGCTAATATAGTTAGTTCTTTGATGTATGTTATGGTCTGTACTAGACCCGACATAGCATATTGTCATACCCCAAAATTTGCCCATCTTATTTCTCCTAACAAATTCAAATCAATACACAAAGCTCCAAGACACACTTTCCTAAACAAAGCTCAGAAACTAGGGTTTGAGTTGTTCAAAGGAAAGTCAATGAATCAATGGCTCCAAGGCATCCCATATGGCCCAAGATATCTCACGTTACCTCTATGACAAGTATCAAGGCTCAGCTTAAAGGATTGGTCACTCAATTGTTCACAAAGTCAACAGTCGACTGGGTTAACCTAAAAGTCAACTGTGGACAAAGTACAGTCAAAACTCCTGATTTTTTGTCAACATCCTTATTATGAAGTATCATTCACCATTTGATCAAGAATTGATCATGGTTCATCAAGGAAAGATCAGAAATCAACAAACTCAAAAGTTTCTATATTAGGGTTTGTATAGGAGAAAGTCAACCCAACTTTGACTGATCATATCTCTTTCATACTCTATCAAAAATTCCCCAACCAAAGCCTATTCTCAAGGAAACTTCATTCTCTACAACTTTAATGTTGGGCTCAAGGTCAAGAAATGCTTCCGCATAAGAGATATGAGCTCATACATTACAGGTCCTTCTAGAAGCTCGCAAAAAGCTTTTTTTTGTCAGGAGCCATATCCTTAAGATAAAATCCTAAAATGCAAAAAGTATTCCAAAGTGGCTTGTAGAGGACATCTTAGGCTTTCCAAAAAGTCCTATAACATCTTCATAGGAGCAATATTGAAGGAATTATGTTTGACAGAAGTTGAGGGAAAATTGAGAAAGTTAGAAACCCTAGTTGGCAAAATCTCAACTTTTGACTAATGGGCCAAGGTTTCTTGATTCTAAATATGTCCATGGGCTAAATAAACATACTTAAGACAATTATTTCATTTCTATGACATTTAATTTTATTTATATGAATTTGATTCATTTTAAATATTAATAAATCAATAAAATATGAAATAATTAAATTTAATCATGAGATTTATTTTATGGCCATATCAAGTGATCCAAATATCAAATATGTCATGCAAATTTCGTGCTAGGGTTAATTGGGCGAGATTGAGCCTAAAAAATAAGCTTTTACATAAAATTTTCAATCAAATATAATCAAATATTCTTGATTGAATATCTTGGATTATCTCCAATTCTATTGCCCTAATTCAACTCTCTATATAAGCACATATATTCTGGACAACAAGGGGACAAAAATACAAGGATTGCAGGCCAGAGAAATCGTGAATTTTTCAACAAAAACCAAGAGAAAATTCCAAGTCGTTTTCGTGGTTGCAAAGGGATTTAAAGATTGTTGAAGGTTCAAACGTATTGCTGGGGTGTTTCTGATCGTATCCCAATCAGAATTGAGACCTGCCGCGCCTAGAATCGACGCTTGCCAATTCACGGTTTGCTTGAAATTTGTTGATTTTGATTACATCTAGTTATGCATCATAAACGAAATTCAATTGTATAATATAGTTCACCATGACATTTGCAAGCTGTTGATATGGTTTAATTGAAGCTTAGGTTCGTATATAAGGATCCACCATGGTTAGGTTTTGAAACCTTGAATTAGGGTTTCTCAATATTGGAAAAATTGAAGAAAACGAAGGGCCCTACTGTGTTCAGGGAACAATTCCGCATTGTTATGTACCGTTTTTGTTAGTTTATGTTGCGTATTTTTACGAGATTGCATTTGCAGGTTTAGCCACACTTAAAAACCGTTGCCAAAAGTCTTAATATTTTCAGAAGATGAACGAAGAAGAAGCACCAGTCACGCGCGGGTTTTTTGAAACATTGAAAAGTTGGCTTTTTTTTATATATTATGTTTTAAGATTGTTGTGTTAACAGCGAATTGGAGATGGCACAGTGGGCAAGAGGCGCGTCTGTGAACAAGAGGTCTTGAGTTCGATCCCTATCCAAGTAACCTGTTTTTTTTATCAATTAACATGGTTCGTTCACTACAGATCCCACGCGCACTTCCTGAGGAAGACTATGGTGTACCTTCAACTCTCTACCACCGGATCCCATCTAACGGCCAGAAAGTGATAGTCTACGGTGCTCCTTCAAGGACTCCCCCACACAGGATTTTCCAGCTAAGTTCTCTTCTTAGTTTTATTTATTTATTAAGTAATAAAGTTTTCTATTTTGTTTCTTTTCTTATTTTTTTCTTTCTCTTAATGTTTTTTTTAACTCTTTTCCATAAAATCATAATCTTTTATTTTAATATTTATTAATGAAAAAATTTGAGTTAATTGTTAATATCCTTTTTTTATTTAAATTTTTGTTTAAATTATTCAATTAATTATAAATACCTTTACTAATTATTTGAAAAAACACTTTTCAAGATCCGAAAGTTTAATCGAAACTTTATTTTGCCGATTTAATTAATTAGGTTGAAAACTAATAATTAATTAAGTCGATTTCATTTATTGTATTAAACTTAGTCAATTTGTACCCTAATCAGGGTTTACGAGGATCATCCATACACTGAAAAGATTCCTTTTTTTTCTGTGCCTTTTTTCAGGGTTACTCTTCAAATGCTTTCCGACTACGCGCCTTCAAAATCCGAAGCTAAGTATTAAATTTAATTTTAAAGTCTATTTTGTTTCCTTTTATATTAAGGTTTACCTTTTGAACTCCGCATACACTCACATCTATTTTCTGCCTTTGCCTTTGCCATTTTTCAGGGTTAACCTCGAGATTGCTTCCGACCACCAACCATATCAGATCAAATTCGAATCTAAGTACCTATTTATTTATCTATTTCATTTAAATTTCTTTATCTTTTTATTTTTAGGGTTAGCAAGGTTTGCCTCCGAACTGATAATGCATTCCCCCTATTTTGCTTTCTATTTTTTCCACTTTTTTCAGGGTTTGCCAATTGCCAAAGCTTCGAGTATCGGTAACCCTAAACCCTGGTCTTGATTATTACTTGTGTTAGATCTATAATATTATTATCCCGCTGGTTTCAATTTCCCTTCCCCCCGCTGGTTTCACATTCCCTTCCCCATAATTGTTAATATTAATTGTTGTGGTTAGTAACCCTAGGGAGTGCAACTTGTTAATTCAATTAGAATCACCTAATTATAAGATAAATATCTGAATCTGATCACGTGATTGTTGCACCCACGCACGCTTTTGGGGTAATCTCTCTGTTGCCTGTTGCCTGTTGCCTTGTTGCTTGTTGCCTTGTGTTTTTTGCAGAATAGCCATGTCCCTTGAACACGAGGATACCTCAGTCATGCTGCCTCGATACATATAAAGGTCATAAGTCCCTAAATGATGCTGCCTTCGATACACCAGTATGACCTCGACCCTCGGAAGTTGCCTACGAAAGGCTGAGGTATCCTCTGGCTGCCTACGAAAGGCTATTCTGGTCCTTCCCTTAGACTACCTGCCTTCCTATGGCATGGGACAGTCTTATGGCGAACGACATTGCGACGACCCTTCAACTTCCAAATGAAAGGCTTCCTGCCCTCTTATGGCATGGATAGAGACCCTTTCACCCTGAAAGGCTAAAAGAACATTTTTCATCTAACCAGGTAATTGCCCCTAATTACTTTGCCTTGCTCTGGCTAAAATGTTTTTCATATTCTTTCTCATAAATCTTCAAAATGGCTACACTCATTTACGAGCTAAAGTCCATTTTCTTTTCTTCTACATTTCTTTTCAAAAAAGAGCAAAGCAATTAAGAGCCCATGGAAAACCATGGATGCAAAGGGTGCCTTACACCCTCCCTTTGCATAATTACCCCCCGAACCCTGTTTTTATTTAAAAGGTTTTTCCTGTTCTTTTAGCCTTTCTGATTTAATTTGGATAAAATAAAAGTCGATGGCGACTCTTGCTTAACCGCGACATTTTCTTTAAAAGTCAGTTCACCGTATAACACATATGCAGCAAGTCTTGTAAGAAGGTACATGGCGAATCCTAGAAAGGCTCACTGGCAAGCATTGAAGTGGATTTTAAGGTACATAAATGAGTCTCTGAACAGGGTCCTAATTTATGGTGGAGCCTTGGGTGAAGATAGTAAAGCAGAAATCGAAGGATATGTCGACTTTGATTATGCAGGTTGTATGGATTCTAGAAAGTCTATTTCTAGATATGTTTTCACCATGTTTGGCACAACAATTAGTTGGAAAGAAACACTTCAGAAGGTTGTTGCTCTATCAACCACTGAAGCGGAGTATATTGCTCTAACTGAAGCTGTGAAAGAAGCATTGTGGCTTGAAGGTTTTTCTAAGGAGCTGAAACTTCAAGGTAAAGGTATCATTGTTAAATGTGATAGTCAAAGTGCAATACACCTGTCGAAGAACTCAGCCTATCATGAGCAAACTAAGCACATTGATGTGAGACCGCATTTCGTCAGAGGAGTAATCGAGCGTGGAGAAGTCCCAGTGCTGAAGGTTTCGACTGAGTACAATGCTGCTGATATGATCACAAAGATATTGCCAAGTTGTATGTTTTTCCACTGTATGCAGTTGATAAAGCTGCATGAAGAAAGCTAATTTGTTCCCTTGACGTTGTAGAGTTAGGTCCAAGGTGGAGATTTGTGAGATATTGGATCAAACTCTTGTATGGTCGAAAGGTAGCTTCTTGGTTCGACATGATTAAGCATGAAGTCGAAGGTTGTTCACATGCTTATGTCGAAGATGGTAAGGTTGTTAGCATGTTAAATTAGGTGTCAGTGTTTAAACCCTAATTTGTTAAGTTAGCTTGTTTATTAAGCTGGCTTGTGTAGTGGGCATTGTGGAAAAAGCCCATTAGTTAGTATGTTAGGTTTTATTATAAATAGCATACAAGTCTCTTATCATTGCACACAACAAATCCTAATTTAGGGTGAGAGAGGTTATTTGTTATTCTTGTAAACTTGTAATCTTGTTTTCTAAGAGAAAGTAAAAGAATAACAATTATAACCAATTCTTGTGTTCTTCTTCTTCCTTGTCCTTTATTCTTCCCTTGTTTTATACTTTGCTCTTGGCATTGAATTCACAACAATATATATATATATATATATATATATATATATATATATATATATATATATATATATATATATATATATATATATATATATATATATATATATATATATATATATATATATATATATATATATATCGAAAATCAAGTCTTAATGAATGAAGATCTTAAATAGGAATGGGGTATGTATGTACAATGCACCTGCCGAGCAAGCTTCCCATGCTCCCATGTGACCAAGCCACCAAATTTGGAGGAGTTTGAATATGAGATGCCTCCAACACTTTCCACAAAATATCTTCTTAAATACATCCTAGAAAATACCAAAGATAAAAACAAAATGTTTACTTGAATTTCAACAAAAATTGACTTCAACGTAGAGAACTTGAAAAGTACATGGGTAAAAGTTCCTCTTGGGTTTTTGAACAGTGATAGTGATGGTGATGATGATGATGACACCTATCAATAGATTTTATTAAAATTTTATTGCTTTATTTTTTCTTATTGTTTTTCTAGTACCTTATTTTGTAGTCCCCTCTATTTATCTGTAAATTTATTTTGTTTATTTCTTTTCAAATAAGTAATGTTCTATGTTCTGTTAATATATTTATCTGATTTTTCCCATTTTTTGATTATGTAAAATGGAGAGAAGTATACTCACATTGGTAGTTGAGTATACTCTTGACCTATAAGGGAAGAGTTAACTATTCTAATCTTTTTCATCTAAATCAGTCTAGTTTACCACATCCATGAGAGATGCGTTGTAATTATTAACGATGTGCAAAATACGGTTTTATGTGCTATACGAGTAACCATGGTTTTCACGATGACAAAAATCATTAAGCACAACTATTATAAGTATCGTTAAGAAGAAAAAGGATTGAAGTAAATAAAAATGGAGAAAGTTCTAAAAATGGAGAAAGTATCGTTAAGAAGAAAATCAAATTCTTAGAACAAAATCAAAGGAACTGAAGTCTTTTGCAAAGCTCGCATGTGATCCCGTGCCTTAGATGCTTTTATTTGTTTAGGATCGTTGATTTGTCAGAAATGTGATACACGCACAAATAAACACATACAAACTTTTTTTTCTAAAACTTTATCTATTTTGAAATTATTTTTAAAAACTATGTTGGCCCGAAGACTATTTGATTAAGAAGTGTACTTAATCACTTATGGAAAATAAATCTCTATATAATCGATTAGGACATTTTTTGTATTTACTGACTTCATTTCATTGTTACTCGTTCTATTGTTGGGAGCTAGAGTAAACTTTAATGTCACTAAGGACCACTCTTGGTCAATGTTCAGATTCCCATCCTATCCCCTATATTTAAGTCTGGTTCGAGGTTGACGTATCCTAAGCTTCACTATTTATGCTCTTGAGTGACTAGCTATTACGAAGGGGTGTGCCAATTTTGACTTAGTGTGTCATAATCACCTGGTACCCCACTTTCTTTAATATAAATTAAAACAATTTCAACATAGAACATTGTATTATTCATATCAAAATATTACATAGAAAAATAAACAATTACAATTTTTTGCGAGCTTTAGAATACTTAATTTAAAAATCATTTTAGTTTTGCATCATTCCACATCCACGTCCTTTGGGATGGTTTCTCTAATCAAAGTCTCACCAGTCAAAGTTTCCGTCAAAGTTCCAATTTAAGATAGAATATTACATAAGGTAAAAATCTTTTTGTATGAACATTTTTTATTATTATTTATCATTTTAAAATGTTAATATCATATTAATTATTAATTTAATAATTATAATTTTAATATTTTATTAAAAAGTAGTTATAGAGATTGAATATAAAAAGTAAATAATCTTATTAAAAATAGTAATAAATATTGACTAGTTTTATATTTAAGTCTGATTCGAGGTTGACGTATCCTAAGCTTCACTATTTATGCTCTTGAGTGACTAGCTATTACGAAGGGGTGTGCCAATTTTGACTTAGTGTGTCATAATCACCTGGTACCCCACTTTCTTTAATATAAATTAAAACAATTTCAACATAGAACATTGTATTATTCATATCAAAATATTACATAGAAAAATAAACAATTACAATTTTTTGCGAGCTTTAGAATACTTAATTTAAAAATCATTTTAGTTTTGCATCATTCCACATCCACGTCCTTTGGGATGGTTTCTCTAATCAAAGTCTCACCAGTCAAAGTTTCCGTCAAAGTTCCAATTTAAGATAGAATATTACATAAGGTAAAAATCTTTTTGTATGAACATTTTTTATTATTATTTATCATTTTAAAATGTTAATATCATATTAATTATTAATTTAATAATTATAATTTTAATATTTTATTAAAAAGTAGTTATAGAGATTGAATATAAAAAGTAAATAATCTTATTAAAAATAGTAATAAATATTGACTAGTTTTATATTTAAGTCTGATTCGAGGTTGACGTATCCTAAGCTTCACTATTTATGCTCTTGAGTGACTAGCTATTACGAAGGGGTGTGCCAATTTTGACTTAGTGTGTCATAATCACCTGGTACCCCACTTTCTTTAATATAAATTAAAACAATTTCAACATAGAACATTGTATTATTCATATCAAAATATTACATAGAAAAATAAACAATTACAATTTTTTGCGAGCTTTAGAATACTTAATTTAAAAATCATTTTAGTTTTGCATCATTCCACATCCACGTCCTTTGGGATGGTTTCTCTAATCAAAGTCTCACCAGTCAAAGTTTCCGTCAAAGTTCCAATTTAAGATAGAATATTACATAAGGTAAAAATCTTTTTGTATGAACATTTTTTATTATTATTTATCATTTTAAAATGTTAATATCATATTAATTATTAATTTAATAATTATAATTTTAATATTTTATTAAAAAGTAGTTATAGAGATTGAATATAAAAAGTAAATAATCTTATTAAAAATAGTAATAAATATTGACTAGTTTTCTTAACACGTGTAATAATTATCAAAATTATTTAAATATCATTTTTGTTGAATTTAAACTATTATTAATTTTATTATTTATGTATATTTTTACTAAGTAATATTATTAATATAAGTAACTTTTATTAATATAGTTATATAGTAAAAGAAGTAATAAAATAAATCCAATGTAATATATTATTATTATTATTATTATTATTATTATTATTATTATTATTATTATTATTATTATTATTATTATTATTATTATTATTATTATTATTATCATGTTAAATTTAATATGATTTTTTTACTATTTTTTTAAAATAATTATTTTATTTATTTGAATATTAATATTATTATTATTATTATTATCATCATGTTAAATTTAATATGATTTTTTTACTATTTTTTTAAAATAATTATTTTATTTATTTGAATATTAATATTCATAGATTAATTGATACCTGCACAGTATGACTATTACCTCAGGCCAGTGATAGTCATTGCTATCCCTAATAAAAGCCATGTGAACTCAGAATATGAGAAAATCTTGTACAAATTAAATCAAAAGATACTATAGCAAGGTGTGAAAGCTTGTACCAAAAATAAAAAAGGTGTAAAAGCATTTAATAAACGCAACCAACTTGACAGTAAATTCAAAAGAAAACAAAGTTTGAAAACACTTTCTTTGAAATACTTTCCGTAATAAAATATGGTACCATGTGTAACAGACTAACAAATATATACTATATGACAAAAGAATATTAAAAAAAAATCTCTTTTTCAATCCCTTTTTGGTTTTAAAAGAAAAGTATCTCAAAAATGAGTAGTGTAATAGAATATGATATAAAAGGAAAACTGATTTGTTAAAAAAGGAGTATTAATAGAATATTAAATAAAAGGAAAACTGAATTGTTAAATAACAAAAATATTATTGAGAATCAAATCAATGACAGCTAATATTGACATAATAAGTATTGGGATCTTGGAATAATTATAAAAGTCATAAACTCATCATCGTCATACTATTCGTTATCTGTTCACTTCCAACAAAACATGAACACTTAGCAGCCACAGAGTCCAAAGAATTTCTGGTTAGTATATATTTTTTACTTTTATTTTTCACATAATATATATTTTTCTTTTATTTTGATTGACCATGAAAAATCTCCACTTTGATGCTTTTTTTTTTCTCTCTATAAATTTATTTATCAGATTCACCTAATTGCACTTTCTGTTTGTTTCTGTGATGTTTCATTCTATTGTCTTGGCACCAATATATTATTCGATGAAGTTTATATAAATTATTTTTATATTAATTTATATTACTAATAATAATAATAATAAAAATAATAACATAATAATAATAAAAAAAACAAAATGAACCCTACGACACATTGTTGATGATAACAACGTTGTTACAAGGTTATGCAGATAGTGATGATTAATCCAGCAACCAAAACTGTGCCTAATCATGTTATTAGGTTATGCAGACATCATCAGTACTATAAAATAAACATCATTTTTCAAATGAAACAACCTCAAATGACTGAATCTTCAGACCAAACTTGTCTTCATCGTCTCTCCATCTAATCATAAGTCATTGATGTGGTTTTTGGTCAAAATAGGGTTTGTGCAAACGTATTTGTTGCTAAACTTCTAACTAACCTTATTTTTTGTTAGTGAAGTAAAATGGTCATGGACAATACAATTACTAGCAATGGCACCGGAGAATCACGAAAACCTGGGGTAAGTCTCAACTCTATACCACCGACACCTCTGAACAACTGACACTGATTATATGTGTCTGGCGTTTGACACTGATTACGTGCCGGTATCTGACACAACACATGCACTGATAACATGCGTCTGGGTGTCTGACTGTGAAATACACTGATAACACGCGTATTTGGGTCTGGTGTCTGACACTGACATCTGTGTCGTATTATAGGTGTCTAATCTTATTAAACACCATAAGTTATGGTGATTTGATGTAGATATTTCAATTTTTATTGATGTGAACAGGGGAAAACCAGAGCAATGGTAGTTTGTTTCATTCTTGGACTTGGTTCACTAGTTTCATGGAACAGCATCTTAACCATAGGAGATTATTATTACCAATTGTTCCCAAAATATCATCCTTCAAGAGTACTTACATTGGTTTATCAACCATTTGCAATTGGAACATTGATAGTAATGACACACTACGAGTCCAGGATCAATACTCGACTCCGGAATGTGGTTGGATTCACACTCTTCTTCATTGCCACTTTCTTGATTCTTATCGTAAGTAAACCATTTTCAAATTCCATGTTTTAATTTTTCGCTCTAGTGTCTGAATTTTAAGGTATATATATGACTGATTTCCGTAATCGGTTACGACAGTTGGATCTCGCAACATCAGGCAAAGGTGGAATCGGACCTTATCTTGTTATATGTTTTCTATCCGCTTCTTTTGGAGTTGCTGATGCTTTTGTCGAAGGTGGAATGGTCGGAGATCTCTATTTTATGTGTCCTGAATTCGTGCAGGTTCGTCTTCCACATAACTCGTCCGAATTCAATTATGTAGTGATTTTGTTTAGTTAAATTTGTTCATAATGCATAATATTGTTAATGTTACACAGTCTTTCCTTGCTGGTATGGCAGCATCAGGTGCTCTAATTTCATTACTCCGAGTGCTAACCAAGTTAGCGTTCGAGAAATCTAGCAACGGACTTCGCAAAGGAGCGAGTACGTTACTCTTTATTATTAATTCCCCTCGTCTCTTCGCCTTTTTAGTTGATTTTGCGACATTGTTTTCTTATAAGTACTTGTTTTCTTTTCTATGCAGTACTATTCTTCGCGATCTCAACATTCATCGAGTTTCTTTGTATTTTTCTCTACGCAATCTACTTCACCAAATTACCTATAGTGAAATACTATCGCGCGAAAGCTGCCTCAGAGGGATCGAAAACTGTTACAGCCGACTTAGCTGCTGCAGGCATTCAAACAAAGACTAATGATCCAGTAAGATAGACATCTATCGCAAAACAATAATGCATTAATCTTGCAGAATCGTTTTTTCGATTATGTCATGATAAATTGCCAAACTTCTGTAGGCCGAACACGACGACAAACAAGTGGACCGGCTTACAAACAAACAACTCTTTCTCGCAAACATTGACTACGCAGCTGATTTGTTTCTTATATACGTCATAACCCTATCAATCTTCCCCGGATTTTTATACGAAAATACCGGAGAACATCAACTAGGCACATGGTATCCAATTGTTTTGATTGTTATGTACAATGTATTGGATCTGATAGCAAGATACATTCCACTTGTGCAATGGTTGAAGTTAGAATCAAGAAAGGGTTTACTAATAGCAATCCTTTCTCGAATCTTGTTGATTCCGGCGTTTTACTTCACCGCAAAATACGGCGATCAAGGATGGATGATATTTCTCACCTCATTCTTAGGACTCACAAACGGTTATCTAACCGTTTGTGTTTTTACACTCGCACCAAGAGGTTACAAGGTAAGTTTATACGAATAATTTAACGCTGATTTATAAATATAAATAAATGTTGCCGTCAGAGACTGAATCGATATTAATATTTGTTATTTATCATGTGATGTTTGTTGCAGGCTCCCGAGCAAAATGCTTTGGGGAATTTGCTGGTGATATGTCTTCTATGTGGCATATTTGCTGGTGGTACTCTTGGCTGGTTGTGGCTCATAGGCAAAGATTCATTCTAAACAAAATGTTTAAATTATAGTGTTTTTTTATGTTAGATTTAATTAGTATGAACTTTCTCTGTAAATTCTTTTATGGTATTAAAAATCATTATCGTTAGACTTCGTTCTTAGCGGAAACTGTGAAAACTAATGGTTATTCGCCATTGTTGAATACAAAGTTTAGAGAAGAAGAATGCACAATCATGCATTTAGTTTATCGCTTACAAAACTGTCCATTACAAAGTGAAGAAGCAGCCTATATACATCATGAACTTAGTGAAATGTTCCAACTAACTAACTAACTGATAATAGAAAAAAGCTGTTATAACAGTTGTTACTTAGGTGGCAAGTAATCAACTTGAGCTTGCATATCACTTGTCATCTTCATCCTTCACAGAAACTGTACATGAGTAAATGTTTATAGAACTGTGTGCCGTGTTTTGAACAATTACGTTTTGTTAACGAGATCATCGTAACAAGAAAGAACCTAAGGGAGAGAGCTTTTTGGACCTCGGATGTGATTTTTGTTCCCGTGTGAATTTTGATGACTCGAGTACAAACTGCTGTGGGTCAGAAAGACTCCTTATAGCGGCGGGACATCATGTTAGCAGATGGCAAGTGGTTAAATGATATGTCATTCTGTGTTGCTAGCAATCTGTCATGTAAAATCGGAAATGGTGAACACAAAATTCTGGACAGTTTGTTGGATCAGCACCTAAACATTGAAGAGCATGTTTCCTGCCCCCTACTCGATAAGCAATATCAAAGATGGATTTGTATCGGAAATATGATGTTGAGAAGCGTCGAGGTGGAAATAGCAACTACAGTGTCTCAAGTTTTTAGAGGTCCTGTGTAGGTTAGCCACAGTTTAACCATGGAAAAACAAATTTAACTTAAAAATATTTTATGAGGCCCTATTTAGCTATAGTTTAATCGTAACAAACTTGAGGCCCTGTGCGATAGCCCGTCTTGCACACCCTCAAAGGCGGACCTAATAGCAACTATGTTGGAATACAGATTTGAATGCTGGATTGGCATCAGCTGTTGAAGAACTCGTATTGATGTTATCAGGATTAAGCTTGAACGCAGCCTTACAAGATAAGCTTAATGGATTCAGTGTGAAGTCTTGCTATTCTCTGATATCTGGTGGTAGAAGACCTCCCAGCAAGTAACTAATATTTAAGAGAAGGTATTACCGAAGCATATGGAGAGCACGGGTGCCGTCTAACGTACAAGTATTCGGTTGGAACTTCGAGCTCTTTTTAATTAGGCCTGGTATGATGTCAAGCAGAGTCTTCTGTCACGGCCAGGGACGACAACCTAGTTTGAAGCTGTACCATTTGATAACTAATATGTTGTTAATATCACAGGTTGAAAAGGAAGGAATCATGTTCTTAGTGTACGTGTTTTTCGAGCATTCTAATACGACTCGTCTGGTGCGGAAGCAAAGAGTTCATCGGATTCTCTGTCGCTTTAAATTTGGTACAGCTGTTACCGGGATCAAGAAGTGAAATGGCTTTTGGCATCTTAATCTAAAGAGAATTTGAAGGAATATGAAAGTATGTTTTTCCTGTAACTGCACTATGGGCTGGCTGGTTCGTATGATGATTGTGGCGTGATTCCGCTTCCACCGATATTGCAGCGAGCAGAAGTAACTAATCTTCAATGAATTAGCAGACTGGTTTTTAAATTATGAAGAATTAATGAACGTCAAAGGTGAAAATACATTGCCACATTTTGCCAAGAATGTGATGTGAAACCAATACATTATATGCAATAACACAAACTATCATCATAATTTACGCTTTAAAGTTGAAAATAATGATTTTCTATTCATGTTATTACAAAAGAGAATTTGTAAGACTAATAAAAAAACACTAATTTATAAAAACTGTGGTGCTAGAAATTGAATTGAGTGTGTAACTTTATGTTTTTGCTTAGCATTACTCAAGCCTATGTTGCATCCACAATGTTGCGGACTCGAGCATATAAGAGTAGAATAAGAGTAGAAAAGTAGGCTTCAAGTTCTTCCCAAAGAACCTTCAAAGCTTTAAAATACTTAGAAACCAATCATGAATCTTGTTTCAAAGCAAAGATTTCACATTGTAATTCAGAGATACGATGCTCCTTGTGAAAGATGCTCCTTGAAACGCTACGACATTGAAACCTTTATTGTTTCTAATTCTGGAAGATATGTTTCTATTGTTCCAGAAGATTTGTTTTGTCATTTGTGGATTAAGCAGTGCATTGAAGATTGGATTCTCTGAAGATTTGTTTTAAAGTTGAAGAGATAATAGAATATCTGTTTTGCTTGATTTGATGTCAAAACCTTTTGCCTTGCATTTGATGATTTGATTAGATATGATTTGATATGATTTGATTTAAAGAAGGTTATAACCAAATTTAATATCCAAGCCCAAGATCTGCATCTGGCCTAAAGTTTTGATGACAATTTTACATGTTATCTTAAAGAACAATTTTATATACTAACAATTTCTTTCTAGTGTGTGGCTTTTTCCTTGCAGGTTCTGACTCTGGTAAGAAGGCGTGTGACATCATCAGGATCTGAACTCAACACTATGGAAGAATGATAGTGATGTGTTACAATGGAAGTCAAGATTCTGGAATGCTACTTTTGCAACGGTTCTAAGGAACGCTAGTACAAGAGTTTTTGATCATGACTTTGCAAGGAAGCTTTGGTGGCTTCCTAAAGCTCTGCTTCTGTGTCCAATGTTCTGAAGATGCTGAAGATGAGATTCTCCTGAACAAGTTCTGAAGATTTGAAGACATCTCTTCTGAAGACCAAGTGCTAAAGACTTTGAAGACAAGGTTTTACTGAACAAGTTCTGAAGACTCAAAGACTTAGGTTACGAAGACTCAAGTTTTGATCATCTACAACATGCTTTAATCAACACACAATCAAAAGCCTCTGAAGACTTAGAAGATCAAGGAAGGCTTGCGTGTGATGGTGAATATAAAATTACTAACGTAAATTGTGACCTCTACTCTTATAGGGTGGCGTAAGGATAGTCCAACCCTTACTTGTTATCTACCATTCCCACCATGATTGTTGGGAATTTTATAATTGTATTTTGTATTTCCTATTCTACCCTTCAACGGATCTATCCTTATATATAAAGGAAACAATTGGAAGAATTTTAAATCAATGCATCATATCTACATAATACACCAAAGCGCTGCACAAACTTTAGAGAAATCTTTGTATAATTTTGTATTTTAAGCAAGGAGCTTTTATTCGTATCTTGCTTTCAAAACTTTTGTGTTGTTGTAATTAAACATTGTGTAATCTGCTTATTAGAAGCATCTTTATATACACACTTGTAATCAACAATGGTTGATTGGTGCCTTGGGGGACTAAGTGTTAATCAGAAGCCATGAGAAGACCATGGTTGCGGTCATAGTGGTTTCACGATAAGGATTAGCTGAACTTGTTGGGGTTGTCAGCAAGGTTGATTATTAGCTTATTGTGGTTGATTCCTTGGGAGACTAGTGTTAGTCAGGAGCCCCAAAAATACATTGGCAACAGTCATTGTGGTTGTCTGTAATCAATTTGGTTATAGTGGATTAATTCCTTATTGAGAAGGCAAAATCACCTTGGCAGGTGGATTGGAGTAACTTCGTTAACAGTGAACCAGGATAAAAATAACGGTGTCATTTATTTTTATTCACTTGTTAAACTTGTGTTGTGTGTTGCGAAAATATTATATTTTTTTCAACCCATTTTAAACCCCCATTTCTTGTGTTTCTCGCACCTTCACTCTCATATATCACTTTGATACTGAGTTTGACTGATTTTTATTTGTTCATTCTAATTCACTCATGAACTTTTAGGAAATAGTGTAATATATTTAATTAGGAAGTATTTCTTCAGTTAGTTGTTATTATTGTTGACAATCAGAGGTGTTTGATTGAGTGAAGAGAGAGGGGTCTCATATCTAGGAGAGTCCTAGGTAGAAATTGCATTGGTAATGATTAGGTGAGAAACTTGTATAATGTGTTGTTTAGGGTTTCAAAATAATACTATTATTATGGATTTCCTTCCTGACTTTGTAGCCCCATATGTTGCATCGAACTGGGTTAATAATTGATTGTGTCTTTTACCTTCTGCAATTTACTCGTGCATAATTCATAACTGTTGTAAATTGTTGTGGTAGCAGATAATGTCTTAACACCTGTCTTGACATTGTCTTTTGGTGTTAGGACATCAGTCTTGACATCTATTTTAAAGTGCCAAAATTTCATTCTCCAATATTGGATACCCCATACTTACATTGAAGCACATGCTTGTGTC
Source organism: Vicia villosa (assembly GCF_029867415.1). Taxonomy (NCBI): domain Eukaryota; kingdom Viridiplantae; phylum Streptophyta; class Magnoliopsida; order Fabales; family Fabaceae; genus Vicia; species Vicia villosa. The sequence goes on along the minus strand of NW_026704976.1, from coordinate 619,451 downwards.
TTTAAGCACAAACTTGCTTAGGTTTAGAGTCTCTTCAAAATAGGTAAGTTGGAGCTGATGGTTGAGATGACCTTTCATATGTTTCAGGGTTCTTCCCTGATATCCTTTTCAATCATTGGTCGTGGAGAAGCACTCGCCCCAGGTAACCCCACTAAAGAGGCATGACAATGGATGGGCAAGTATGATAATGGGTCCTACAAACAGACATAACTTTACAAAAACTAGATGAGCTTTAGAATGAATTGGATAGGTTATTGAGTCTCCAATTGTAAGTGGATAACCATGGCACCCCTTTTGAGCTGATGACTAAGGTTTCCAATTGAAAGACGTCTCTAAAGGGCAAAGAAAATTCCCTTGAAGTGGCAAATACTTTGGCGAAGACATTGTCCTTCCAGGTCACTGCAACTGAGGAGACTCTAAAAGAGAATGAGACTCACACGGGGAAGATGGAGGTGTTGAAGAAAGAGTTTGACGATATTTTCAAAGAAGGCCTCATGGGAGTTTAATCCTTTCAAGAATATTGTCGATCAAGTGGAGGTGTTGCGCCCGAATTTTTAGATTCCTCGTTTGAAGATGGACCTGAAAAAGGTTTTTGTTACTGGGGAGGTTGTTAGTGACAATGAGGAATGAGTTTGTAGTATTTAATACCGTAAAGGCTCTGTAATGACTTTAATTTGAACTAGATTTTAATTTTTGATAATTTATTTGATTAGCTTGTTTGGTGCTTTTATATTGCTTTCTTCATTTTTCTATTTTGATAACCTACGATTATGTTTCATAGTTTATTTGTCTACAATTTTGTTTCATTGTTTATTCAACTATGATTTTGTTTCATCATTTATGCATACAATTTCGTTTTTTCATTTGCGCCTTCAATTTTGTTTCATAATTTTCTCCTATAATTTTGTTTCATCATTTTTTCCTACGATTTTGTTTCAATATTTTTTTCTATGATTTTGTTTCATTGTTTTTGCCTTTAATGACTTTATTTTATTATTACTCGTCCCATTAGTGGGAGTTGGAGTAAACTTTGATGTCACTGAGGACCGTTCTCGGCCAATGGTCGGATTCCCCTCCCTTCTCCCAGGGTTGAGTCTGGTTCAAGGTCGACGTATCCTAGGTTTCAAACTTACGCTCTAGACTGACTAGCTACCAAAAGGGGATGTGCCAATTTTGGCTTAATGCGTCATAATCATATGGTATCCCACTTTCTTTAATATAAATTGAAATATTTCAACAAAGCGCATCGTATTATTCATATCAAAATATTACATAGGAGGATAAACAATTACAATCATTGCGAGCTTTGAAATACTTAGTTAAAAAATCATTTGAGTTTTTCATTATTCCGTGTCCACGTCATTGGGATGGACTCTAGTCAAAATCTCATCTGTCAAAATCTCCTAGTCAAAGTTTCCAATATAAGATAGAATATTTAAATCACATCAGATAAAAAAATTTGTATAAACATTTTCTATTATTATTTATTTATATTTTTGTTAAGAAATATTATTATTATCAGTTGTTTTTACTAAATTTAGAATATAGTTATATGGTAAAAGAAGGAATAAAATGAATCCAATATAGTATATTATTATTATTATTATTATTATTATTATTATTATTATTATTATTATTATTATTATTATTATTATTATTATTATTATTATTATACGTTAAATTTAAAATTAAAGGAAATTTTTTTCACCCATTTTTTCAAAAATAAATATTTAATATATTTGAATAATAATATTTATTAATATATGCAAATATTTGTATATATCTTAAAATTCATAGATTAATAAATACCTGCACATTGTGATATGAGGTACTCACGAATATTATATTTATTCAACAAAAGGACAAATAGTGTGATAGATTATTACCTCAGGCCAATGATATTCATTGCTATCCCTAATAAAAGCCATGTGAACTCAGAATATGAGAAAATCTTGTAAAAATTAAATCAAAAGATACTATAGAAACTAGAAAGGTGTGAAAGCTTCTACCAAAAAAAAAAAAAGTGTAAAAACATTTAATGAACACAACCAACTTGATAGTGAATTCAAAAGAAAACAAAGTTGGAAAACACTTTCTTTGAAATACTTTCTGGAATAACATATAGTAACATGTGTAACAGACTAACATATATATATATATATATATATATATATATATATATATATATATATATATATATATATATATATATATATATATATATATATATATATAGATAGATAGATAGATAGATAGATAGGGAGCATATCAAGTGAGAGCATTTTATAATGAGAGATGAGAGAAATAAATAGCAACTATTGGATTCATCAAGAGAGAAAAATTAATAGTCACATTAATGCATTAACCTTCTCTCTCTTGATGAATCCAATGGTTAATATTTATTCCTCTCATCTCTCATTTTAAAATGCTCTCATATATATATATATATATATATATATATATATATATATATATATATATATATATATATATATATATATATATATATATATATATATATATATATATATATATAAATTCTTTGTCCACCTCCCAACCTTCTAGGTCACCTCTGGTGAAAAACCACATATACCCCTGACTTCGGAAATGCATTTCCGAAATGCAAGAAAAAAGTGTTTTCGGAGATGCATCTCCGAAAGCGCCTCTTTTTTTTTTCAAAATTTGACTTATTTCGAAAATGCATTTCCGAAAACACTTTTTCGAAAGTTCATTTTCGAAATATTGCGCGTTTTGCAGATTAAGCAAAACAGCCCCATCCCCCATTCATTTACACTAATTCAACATCAAACACAACCCTAGAGAAATTTTGTGCAAACACTTTCAAGGCTACATCAAAGGCTCCAATAACCTTGCTATACTACATTAAAAAGCCCTCCAATCTCTTCAATCGGTAAGCATTTCGAGTTTTAGATCTATGATTAAAATTCATATTAGGGTGTTTACAAATAGCAAAAAATGTATTAGGTTAGGTTGGTACTGATATTTAGGTTGTTTAGAATGATTAAACATAGTTTTGAAGTTTGTTTTTGGGGTCTGCCATGGAAGTTGCAGAAAAATTCCTCGCAGGGGTGTTTCGGAAGTTCATTTTCGAAAACACCTCCATTCCCAGTTTCGGAAATGAACTTTCGAATTGTATCAGAAGTGCAATTTTTTTAGTTCTTTATGTTGTCTCGCATATTAATCGATTTCAATTGTTTTCAGGAACATGTCAGGCAACCAAGCACGCATCAGACAGGGTAGAGAGACCCAGACTGCGTCGGCTAGACGCGAGTGGGCGGCGGCGCAGCTGGCATCGACACAGGGACGGGAGCAGGGCCGGGGACGACGTGTGCGAGTTCCCGTGGAGATGGACGAGGGTACCTCTACATCTGGATCGAGGAGTCGTCTGGCTCGGGTATCTTCTTCCCGCCAGCGAGAAGAGTAGGAGGAGGAGGAGGAAGTGGCAGTGCCATACCACGAGGCGGAGGAGGTACCGGATGTTGACCCTCCACTCGGGGAGGAGGATGAGCAGGAGGAGGGCTACCCGGGAGGGCCCAGTGACACTTCCGTGCTGCTTACCTACCGCGAGCACGTCGCTCGGCGTATCTGGGAGGGAGAGGTATTTTTTATAATTTACCCGACTACATTATTTAATCGTTTATAATTTAGACGTTTATTCAATATTTTCTTAACGGTCTATTTAACATACTTTTTTATTTGTTTTTTTTTGTAACAGGAGAGAGAGTCGTTGAAAATGGTGAACCACGCCCGGAAGGTTTTCAGTCTGTTTAAACCGACTGCCGAGTGGTTTAACGACGCGGTGAGAGCTTCAGGGCTTAGTGGGCTCTGCATGACGGGGTATTCCACCATCAACCACGGCATGCAGGGGGCCTTTGTGGAGCGGTGGCATAAGGAGACGTCTTCTTTCCACTTACCGGTTGGGGAGATGACGATCACCTTGCATGATGTGCAGTGTCTTCTCCACCTGCCGATCAGGGGGGCGCCACTTCCGGATCCAGAGGATCGAAGCCAGTGAGTGGATGGCGCTTTATTTGGGTATGGAGCCCGAAGTTGCTGACTATGAGTGCATCACGACCTGTGGGCCTCATATCCGGTTCACCACACTGAGCACTTATTTCGAGCACCACCTGGTGGCGGCGGCCGAAGCCGAGGATGCGGGTGACGACCTATTTACACATTATCACCGTGGCTGCGCTCTCCGGTGCTGGTATATGCATGTGGTAGGCGCTGCGATCTTTGTGGACAAGAGTGTGAGGTACGTCGACGTGACCTACCTCCGCTACTTCATGGACTTGACCACCGTTCACCAGTGGAACTAGGGGGCAGCTACTCTGGCATACCTATACCAGAAGCTGAATGTGGCCTCCAGCTGGAGGACGAGGCAGTTGACCGGATCCTGCACACTACTTACGGTACGTTTCATTTTAATTGTTTCGTATTTATTTATGTTTCGTATTTATTTTTAATACATTATTGTGTTTGTGTTTCAGAGCTGGATCATCTCTTACTTCTCCCGCATCCACGACTTCCACATTGATCCTGAGTACAATGATGCCATGCCCAGGACCGCCAGATACGTTCTCCAGAGGGGGAACAATGCAGTGGGACCATACCGTGGGTACCTGGACCGCACGATGCATGATGACGTCACTTGGAGGCCATTTAGCGACTACACTCATATTGTCCCCTTTGACGGCATATCTTTATATTCTGGCTGGTTGGCATGCGGGACCAGCACTATGGTTCGGTATCTCCCTGAGCGGTGCATGCGGCACTTCAGATTTGTGCAGATGATACCCAAATCACCTTTTGAGGCTGCTCCCGACACAGTGACCCGAGTGCAGCTCACTGCCATATTTGAGGATTGAGAGCATCATGTGGTACCGGAGGAGTATCGTCGCATTCGGGTCACCCAGGACTGGCATAGTGTGGAGGGATACGTCACATGGTTCTATCGGGTGTCACATCCTCTGCTGACACCCGACGCTCCCGGCGCTTCTAGGCCAGCACACGAGGAGATCCTGGAGAACCAGCAGGCCGAGGATGACCACGCCATTGATCTCCTGCCGATCTGCCAGCGGATAGAGATGCTTGGGCGGGACGCGTTGGATCGAGGTATCGTTCATCTGGGCGGTCCAGAGGCAGTCGCCGTGATGGAGATGATCGTCACTGATGCGGGCCGTGCGGCGGCATATAGGCGGCAGAGGAGGTCCCAGAGAGAGAGGGTTAGGCATACCCAGTAGTGGTCGGGTTTATTTTTTTTTTGTTTTCTGATTGTATCTTTCGCACACTATTATTATTTGGATTTGGATCGTTTGTATATATTACTATTTTTATCATATTAGTATTTTCTGTTTATATGTCGCTTATTTTATTTGTCGTCTTCCTTTAATTAAAAATACGAGACTGTTTCCAAAAACATAAAAAAAAACACAGTTTCTGCATAATTCGGAAGTTCATTTTCGAAACCCCCCAAAATCTGAAAAAAGGTGTTTTCGGAAGTGCATCTCCAAAAACAGCCCCATGAGGTGTTTTCGGAGATGCACTTCCGAAGTCTGAAAAATTTAAAAAAAAAAAAACTTCGGAAATGCATTTCCGAAGCAGGGGTAAAGTGGCGTTTTCGCTGGGGTGACCCCCATAGGGAGGTGGGTAAAGATATTTTCTATATATATATATATATATATATATATATATATATATATATATATATATATATATATATATATATATATATATATATATATATATATATATATATATATATATATATGACAAAAGAATATAAAAAAAAAAAACTCTTTTTCAATCCATTTTTGGCTTTTAAAACAAAAGTATCTCAAAAATGAGTAGTGTAATAGAATATGATATAAAAGGAAAACTGATTTGTTAAAAAAGGAGTATTAATAGAATATTAAATAAAAGAAAAACTGAGTTGTTAAAAAAAACTGTACGTCACGTTGTTGATTGATGATAACAACGTTGTTACGAGGTTATGCAGATAGTGTGCCTAATCATGTTATTAGGTTATGCAGACATCATCAGTACTATAAAATAAACATCATTTTTCAAATGAAACAACCTCAAATGATTATGTTACAAATATATTGATGAGTCGTTTATGTGGTTATTGGTCGAAATAGGGTTTGTCCAAACCTATTTGTTGCTAAACTTCTAACTAACCTTATCTTTTGTTAGCTTTTGTTAGTGGAGTAAAATGGTCATGCACAATACAATTACTAGCAATGGCACCGGAGAACCACGAAAACCTGGGGTAAGTCTCAACTCTGTACCACCGACTCCTCTGATCTACTGACACAACACACAGACACTGATTATATGTGTCTGGCGTTTGACACTGATTACGTGCCGATATCTGACATAACACATACACTGGTTACATGTGTTTGGTGTGTGTCTGGTGTCTGACACTGACATACACTGATAACATGCGTCTGATGCCTGTGTCAGTGTTATACGTGTCTAATATTATTAAACACCATAAGTTATGGTGATTTGATTTGATGTAAATATTTCAATTTCAATTGATGTAAACAGGGGAAAACCAGAGCAATGACAGTTTGTTTCATTCTTGGACTTGGTTCTCTAGTTTCATGGAACAGCATCTTAACAATAGGAGATTACTATTACCAATTGTTCCCAACATATCATCCTTCAAGAGTACTTACATTGGTTTATCAACCATTTGCAATTGGAACATTGATAGTAATGACACACTACGAGTCCAGGATCAATACTCGACTCCGGAATGTGGTTGGATTCACACTCTTCTTCATTGCAACTTTCTTGATTCTTATCGTAAGTAAACCATTTTCAAATTCCATGTTTTAATTTTTGGCTCTACTGTCTGATTGTGTGTATGTGACCGATTTTGATAATTTGTTACGACAGTTGGATCTTGTAACATCAGGCAAAGGTGGAATCGGGCCTTATCTTGTTATATGTTTCCTATCGGCTAGTTTTGGAGTTGCTGATGCTATTGTCCAAGGTGGTATGGTCGGAGAACTCTATTTTATGTGTCCTGAATTCGTGCAGGTTCGTCTTCCGCATAACTCGTTCAAACTCAATTTTATAGTACCGATTTTGTTCATAATGCAGTGCGTAATATTGTTAACATTACGCAGTCTTTCCTTGCTGGTATAGCAGCATCAGGTGCTCTAATTTCATTACTCCGAGTGCTAACCAAGTTAGCGTTCGAGAAATCTAGCAACGGACTTCGCAAAGGAGCGAGTACGTCACTGTTTATTTTCTCGTCTCGTCGCCTTTTTAGTTGATTTTGTTACGACATTGTTTTCTTATTAGTACTTGTTTTCATTTCTTTGCAGTACTATTCTTCGCGATCTCAATATTCATCGAGTTTCTTTGTATTTTTCTTTATGCAATTTACTTCACAAAATTACCTATAGTGAAATACTATCGTGCGAAAGCGGTCTCAGAGGGATCGAAAACTGTTGCAGCCGACTTAGCTGCTGCAGGCATTCAAACAAAGACTAATGATCCAGTAAGATAGACATCTATCGCAAAACAATAATGCATTAATCTTGCAGAATCGTTTTTTCGATTATGTCATGATAAATTTCCAAACTTTTGTAGGCCGAACACGACGACAAACAAGTGGACCGGCTTACAAACAAGCAACTCTTTCTCGCGAACATTGATTATGCAGCTGATTTGTTTCTCATATACGTCATAACCCTATCGATCTTCCCCGGATTTTTATACGAAAATACCGGAGAACATCAACTAGGCACATGGTATCCAATTGTTTTGATTGTTATGTACAATGTATTGGATTTGATAGCGCGATACATTCCACTTGTGCAATGGTTGAAGTTAGAATCAAGAAAGGGTTTACTAATAGCAATCCTTTCTCGAATCTTGTTGATTCCGGCGTTTTACTTCACCGCAAAATACGGCGATCAAGGATGGATGATATTTCTCACCTCATTCTTAGGACTCACAAACGGTTATCTAACCGTTTGTGTTTTTACACTCGCACCAAGAGGTTACAAGGCAAGTTTATACAAATAATTTAACGTTGATTTATAAATATAAATAAATGTTGCCATCAGAGACTGAATCGATATTAATATTTGTTATTTGTCATGCGATGTTTTTTGCAGGCTCCCGAGCAAAATGCTTTGGGGAATTTGCTGGTGATTTGTCTTCTATGTGGCATATTTGCTGGTGGTACTCTTGGCTGGTTGTGGCTCATAGGCAAAGATTCATTCTAAACAAATGTTTAAATTATAGTGTTTTTTTATGTTAGATTTAATTAGTATGAACTTTCTCTGTAAATATTTTTTATGGTATTAAAAAAATCATTATTGTTAGATTATTATTAATTTTTTTTTCAATTCTGCTTAGTCTGCTTAATCAATTCTGTCAAGCATTTTTCATGCAATAAGTTATTGCCAATAACACAAACTATCATCATAATTTAAGCTTTGAAGTTGAAAATAATGATTTTCTATTCATGTTATTACAAAAGAGAATTTGTAAGACTAATAAAAAACACTAGTTTATAAAAACTGTGGTGCTAGAGTATTTGTCCCTATTGGCATTGTTGTTGTGTATATCTTCCCCTATGTTGTTGTCTCAAGTTATTAAAATCATCACTTGAGTGCCATGGTCTTTCACCTACAAAAATGTCCTCTCCATCAGGCCCTTGTCCAACATATTGATGCATAACAAGCACGGAAGCCGTTGTTTCGAAGTCGGAAGAAGCTAACAAATCTCCGATGACTCCTAACTCGGGACATTCGCTCCAATCCGTCAACCCTTCGGTTAACGGTGATGATGTGTTTCCTTGGCCTCGACCTACTATGAAGAGATCATCGACATTGTTCATTCCTCTTATCGCCGCCACTGTTTCCTCCCCGTTGCTCACGGCTCTCTCTATGTAAGTCATTGAATCGTCGCTTGCGACTATCATTTTCATCTCGTTTATACACTCCTCGTCTAGTTTGTTTGAGATTAAACTTCGTTGATCGTCTGGTTGATCATCGTCGGAGTTTAGCGTTTGAGTTTCATCTTTTCGTGGAATGAAATGCATCACCGTGAGATTAACTCTTGGATGCCTTGACATTCTCCATCCAAAGGATAACGCTTCCCTATCATCCGATCCACCGAAGAATAACACGGCCACTTGATGAGATGCTTGATTTGAAGTTAAACGGTTGGATCCGTTAAGGCCTCTATCAACAAGTATCCCAACCGAACACGGAGAGGTTTGTAATAAGTTATGGTTCACCATTCTCAATGCTGGATTTGTTTCTAACATGTCTCCATCAACCGTTTGTTGTTTATGAAAAGGAATGATAATGGTGGCCACCCTTTTTTCCTCCGCCGCATTGCATATATCTTCATGCATGGTAGTGTAAGGCGAAACCACCGTCATAGGTTGGACCGTGACATAATTAACATGTTCCTCAAAGTTTCGAAATGCGGTGACAATATGTTCGGTTTGCGCTTGTGTTTTGTTGAGTGCCGGACCTCCCGATTGTCTAGTGGCATGGACAACAAGCATCGCCGATGCTCGGCCGGTGAGTTCGACTAAGTGGAGCACGTAAGCACATATTGGAGACCTTTTGTTTGGGTACTTTGCTTCTAGAAGATTGATTATTGTTGGAACATTTCTAGGAGCATGAATGCACACCAACACCCTTAACTCTGCATCAACTCTTGAACTTTGCATTGTCCTCTTTCTATAAGGTATGAGCCTTTTCCTTGGCTTATAAATTAGTGTCACAATAGGTGAAATTATTGCTGTCATTATAATTGTTACAAGAATCATAACTGAAAATATTTCATCACCCAAAACCTGCAACAATATCACAAAAATTTTACACTGTCAACCGATCATACGATCATAATAGTATGATCCATAAAAGTGATACTAAAAGCGAGTTGGTTTGTTTACCTTTTGTTCCCTGCCAATATTTAGCACAATAATTTCAATAAGACCTTTGGTGTTCATAAGTAAACCGAGAACAACGCCATCGCGAGTTGGTATGTCGAAAAGGATTGACATAATAAGAGTCCCGAGTATCTTGCCAAAACAAGCGAGAGGAACGACGGTGAATATAAACGCCCACGAACGACCTCCATGCGTTAACGTAATGTTAGTCTTAAGTCCACTAATAGCGTAAAAAAGCGGTATCAAAAGCCCCGAAACAAAGTCTTCAAGCTTTTCTATTATAGCAGCTCCAAGTGGACCATTTGGAATCACTAATCCATAAACAAAAGCTCCGAAAATCGAATGCGTTCCAATAACATCTGTAATCAAAGCAGAGACCATAACACCAACGAGCACAACGCATATTTGGAACTCGCTAAATGGTTTTCCTTCGGGCGTTTTCTTGATCAACCAAGTCACTGATGGCCTAACAACAAAAAAACAAAAACCAACAAAGATAATGTTTGACAGCACAAGCCAAACCGAAGCCAAAGTTGTCGAGTTTTGTTCTGATAAAGCAATGGCTAGAGCCAGTAAAACCCAAGCACACATATCATTGATGAGAGAAGTTGAAACGGCAAGCTTTCCTAACTCCGTGTTAATGAGTTTCAGCTCGGCTAGCATTCGAGCGAGAACAGGAAACGAGGTAACCGATAGAACGATACCGAGATAGAGAATATAGCTAACATCGTTGACACTTGCATCTTTATCATTCAAAGCAACAGCTACTCCAATACCAACAATAAACGGCAATATCATGCCAGCAACCGCAATGAACAACGCCTTTTTCCCGGTGCGTTTCACTATCGACATGTCCATCTCTAATCCAATCAGGAACAAAAAGTATATCAACCCTATGTTTGCCATTGTTTCTAACACCATTGCACTTTTTAGAGGAAATACAACTTTTGCAAAAGTTTCATGTTTACCAAGAACTGATGGCCCCAAAAACAATCCACCCTGTCAGTATCATCCAATGATTCTATCAAATTACAAACATATAAAATAATATTCGTAATCAAACAAGGATCACATTTTTTCTACTCCTACATAGTATTACAATAAAAGAATCTAATGTAGACAACTCAGTTGGTGAGGTGAGAAACATGAAACCATACTAAACATGAGATTTCAAGATTCAAATATCAAGAACTTATATAACTGACTCATGGTTTTAGATTGCGGTCTGCAACGGCAAATATGGCCGCAATATTGATGATGCGGTTGTTTCTGCAACGGCAAATATGGCCGCAATATTGATGATGCGGTTTTCAATAGTGTATTTCTAAAACATTCTAATAAAAATTCACACTGCAACGGCTGTAATGTGCGTCGCATTAACCACATTGACCACAATTGCAATACCAGCAACAACAAATATATTTGCGACCGCAACTGCAATTAAAAACCATGAACTAACTAATTTACTAACATACTAACATTGTCTAAACAAAGATAAAAACAAAATAACTTAACTTGTGTTAATTGTATTCTACACATGTATTTGATCATACTAGAGGGAGTATATGTAATAATAATAGTTAAATAAATTAAAACTCATATACATGCATGTAATAATTAAGAAAAAAAAGTGTGTGAGAGAGAGAAGTTACCAAGATTTCAGCAATGACACGAGGTTGGTGAAAGGGTTTGAGAATGAAAACAAATAAACGTGTGGCAAAAACAATTAAGGTTAATTGCAAAATGAAGATAGGGATAGAAAAATCTAAAGGGTTATCTCCTTGCCATACACCATTTGTTGTTGTCATGGTTGGAGTATAACAAATCAATTTACTATCTGAAACATTTGAGGGTGCTATCATTGTTGTGTTCTCCATTTTGCACCAAATTAATAAAGAAACAACAACAATGATAATAACAATAATATCAAATTAAGAACACAAGCATAATGATGATCACATAATCACAAGGGGTATGATTTGATTCATTTGTTTCCTTACCTTTCTTTCTATAATGTTTTATTTCATGAAAAACATATGGAAAAAAGGTGAGGAACCCCTAGCTTGTGTTCTTAGTTCTGAAAAGAATTGAACAAGATCAAATGAATAAAGGCAGGATAGCGATGATGCTTTCCTGCCCAGAAACTCGAAATAAATAAGACAATATTTTAAGGTCATATTATTTTATTTGTAGTTTACTATTTTTGGAAATTCACTCTTACATGTGACTATTTTCTTAATGTAGGTGTTAGTCACTTGCAACAAATATTGATTTTTTTATTTATTTTAGGTATATAAGTGTTCAAGTTTATATTGATAGAATGTAAAAAAAAAAAAAATTATATTAATTGTGGAAATATTATTGTTGCCTAAAAAAAAGATTGCATAACCTATTTAAATTGATTTGAATTTTTATTGAAGAAATAACTATTTAAACCAAAAACTTTATATAATCCACTCATAACTTGATTATTTTTGTTTATAATTTAATTATTATCTTAGTTTACTATTATCTTCAATTTAAAACGAAAGTTGTCTAAACTTTTTTTCATGTAGGTTTTTACTTAAAAAACTGAACACATTAAAAAATAAAATAAATGAATATGTGTTTCAATTATACAAGTTTATATTCACAGAAATTTTTCCTTCTAATAGTGTAACACCCTTTTAAATTCACGTATAATTTAAGAGTAAATTAATTAAAACAAAATGTGTCATACTTCATAAAAATAACATAAACTAGATTAAAACCCGCGTGATGCGCGGGAAATTGATGAATTTTTCTTAATTAATATTGGATTGTATATAAATTTTTTAATTTTGTTTGGTATAATAAAAATTATAATTTAGATGATAAGATGAAGAGAATAAAAGAGATAGAACATTTTTAAAAGAAAAAAATGTTTGATAAATTATAGAAATGATAAATAAAACGCTGCTATTTAAATTTTAAAATATGAAATAAGTGAAAAAAAATTCAATAATTTACAAAAATTAAAAATATAAAGAAGTTTATTTTAGATTTTAATTTTGATAGTGATGATCGATTACATAGAGTCTGAGTCGTTTAAATGTAGAATTTTATTATAAATTATTGATAATTTATTTTTATCTTGCATTATATGTTTATCAGTCAACTAAACTTTTGTAAGTAGTTAACTTTTGTTTTAGTTTTTCTAGACAACTTGTATTATATTGACTTAAATCTTTTAACTATATTGATTAAATAAATAGAATTAATTTTATCTTTTAATAATATATTAATAATAATGAAATAGATGAAAAGATCGCCAAAAAATAATAGTTTTTTTAAAATTTATAAAATTATTTTACATTGAAGTTATAAGTAATTAAATTTATTAGTAATAGATTTTTTTTTTTTTAGTTATTGGGTGTTGAACCCATGACCTCTAATAGAGAATAAACTTTTTTGAAAAGTGAAGATGAGTTTTTAGAGGTGACACATGAGAATATATTTGACGTGGCATAATTTAGATGACATAGATAAAAATTAGGGGCTATGATTTAAAAATTTATAATAGATATCTTGCTCCATAACACATGTCACATAAAAGTAATATTCAACCTTTCAAATATATTCAATAATGTTTATACGACATCAACCTTTATTTAAAAACTTCGCAGCGGAATCATCACCATTTAATCTTTATTATAATATAAAACTCACTTTGAGTCCAAAAACATATAACTCGAAACAAAATAAACATAGTTCAATAAATTGTCTCCAAAGTTAAACAATATCATAGTTAAGCAAGTCAAACGTCAACCCTAACCCGATGTTACATGATGAGAAAAAAAACCACTAGATAAACGATAAAAGGGAAATGTCTTCACAACTAACTCTCACTTACTTCAACGAAAGTTACTCCTGAGTATATGCATGTTACCTATAACATCCCGATTTTATTAGTTATTTATTTAATTAGTTTTATTTGGTATTTTTATTAATTGTTTGTGTTATTTAATTATTTGATGTGTTTTGTGATTATTTGAATATGTGTGGTATTTGGATAATTAGATAGAAGTGATAATACTAGTAAATTAGTTAATGGGCCTAATTAATTAGAAAGAGTAGTTAAGTGGGTTAAGCCCAATATCACAAAATAGAGTTAGTAGAGATTTGTGAGAGAAACCTAATTATAAGAAAAAGAGAGAAAGATAGAAAGAAGAGAAAAGAGGCTAGAGAAGAGTGGAGAAAGAAGAGAAAGAGAAGAGGATTGTAGATTCTTGAAGAGGGAGGATTAAATCAAGAGGTAAGGGTTAGAATCCAAATTATTATAGGTTTATATGATTGGGTAATGTGGTGTGTATGTTTGTGTATAATCTATTCATCTTTCAATTTCATGGATATGGAAAATGTTAGGGTTTGGTAGATTTCATAAGATTTTGTGAATCAAAGCATGTTTGATGATGTTTGTATGTGAACCCATGGTTAGAAACATGTTTAGAAACCTTATATGACCTTCCAACTAACCCAATGAACCTTTCTAACCACCTCCGATCCACCCCAAAGAAAATTACTTTGAATCCTAGTAATTTCCTTAATTATTTTAACTAGCGCTTTATTGAAGGATTAAGTAAAAATAGAAAGACTACTCAACACGGATTTAAGGAGAGTAATCCTACCACCAAAGCTAAGCAACCGCTCCTTCCAACTAGATAACCTTTTTTTAAATTTATTCACAAGACTACTCCACGAGGCAATCCTCCTAGGACTAGATCCTATAGGAATACCAAGAAAGAGAAAATCTTTATCCTTCACCATACAAGAAAGAAAAGAAGAAGCAACTTCCAAAAAGTTAGAATTAATATTAGGGTTAATAGTACTTTACCCCCCTGTAATATGAGCGTGTTTTGGTTTACCCCCCTACTGTTGCCAAAGGCAAGTTTTGGCAACGTTTTTTTTGAAAAAACAGTTGCCAAAAGGTAGGGAGGGGGGAAAACAAAATTCGCTAACATTACAGGGGGCTGAATTACTATTAACCCTTAATATTAATTCCAATTAACTTGCTTTTGTGATCATTAATCCCAAGTCCTGAAACAAGTTCAAACCCCTACAAC
This sequence comes from Vicia villosa, assembly GCF_029867415.1. Classification (NCBI taxonomy): domain Eukaryota; kingdom Viridiplantae; phylum Streptophyta; class Magnoliopsida; order Fabales; family Fabaceae; genus Vicia; species Vicia villosa. Next base: position 604,412 of record NW_026704976.1, on the reverse strand, counting down.
ACCGCTTTGATCGACCAAATATGATTCCAACTACCATCTTCCACCAACAAAGTATCATCCGCAAATTGGAGAATATCGATAGTACACTTCCCATTGATGTTAAACCCCATAAAATCCTCATTATCCACCGCTTTGTTTACTAACCCCTCAAGACCTTCTGCTACTAACAAAAAAAGAAAAGGAGAAAGAGGATCACCTTGTCTTAAGTCCCTATCTACCACAAACTCCTTCGTAGGGCTACCGTTGACCAACACCGACATATCGCTTGAAAAAACTAAAGACTCCATCCAACGCATTCAAAGAGGACCGAATCTCATCTTTCTAAATATGTATTTAAGGAAACCCCAACTAACTTTATCATAAGCCTTTTCAAAATCAATATTGAAAAGAAGGCAACCTTTACCTTCATTTTGAACAAAATCCACCACTTTAAAAATATGCTAATTTATTTATGATGTGTTATGCAGTCAAGATGTTGATATATAGATAGATAACAATTGTATATGGTTATTTATTAATTGTATGTCTTAAATTTTGATGATTTTCTATCAATAGTTTTGGTGAGTTTAATTTTAAATGGTTCTTATGGTTTTGACTTTTTTTTACATCCTTATCCAAAATACGTGTCATGAACTATGGAGGATTTTTACAAAATTGATTATTCTTCTATCTTATTTCTCATTAAAAAAAAAAAAGGCTGAAATTAAGTGATTTATGCATAAGAATTATTAACAAATTAAGCTTTGATTTACGCATTAGAAAAAATAACATAACTATTACTAAATTTTAAATTGTCTTTTTATGTAGTGTCTTTTTTTTTTGTTTGTTAGCATGTAGTGTCTTTTTTTATAGTATAAGAAAGTTCAATAAACATTTAAATTTAAAAATATGTCATCTCAATTTTCCTTTTATTCACTTCATGATTTGTGTAAGTATTATCTTTAATTTCCTTTATTTTTTATGATTAATATATAAATTGTTTTTCTAACATTTTATCTTTAATATCAATTATTATATGTCAAGACATCAATAATTAATGATAATAATATTAAATAGAGGTTATTATTTGTCTGTCCCACACACTTTTTTATAAATAAATTAGTACTGCATACAATTTTCATTAAATAAAGCGTCAATTAGACTATCAAGTTATCCTAATTTTTTTTTACATATTTCTAATTTTAATTTATACTTTTATACTATCAAATTGTAGAATTTATATCAATCAATTAATTAGAGGACGTAACTCTCTCTCATGAAAATATATAATAAAAATTGATATTTATCATTTTTTTATAAAAGATTAAAGAACATAATTAAATTAAATGCATTAGGATATATTTATTTTCGGCTTCTTTCTCTTCAGCTCCATTTTTATTTATAGAAATATTTTTTGTCACATTTTATTTATAGTATTATAAATTAATTTATCATCTCATTCATATATTTTTAAATTAATTAATTAATCCAGTTATCATTATTAGGCTAATTTATTTTTAGTGAACGGTAAAACTTTATTACGGTCACTACAAATTAATTTACACTTAATAAATTTTATTTAAAGGATTTCAATTCAAAAAATTTGAAACTAGAAAAATTAATTATTAAATAGATTTAATTATGATAATGTAATACATAATTTTGCATCTTAAATAGATTGATTTTTTAAAATCATGATTGTCTAATCTTAAATAGATTGATTTTTTAAAATCATGATTGTCTAATATACGAAATATTGTATTTATGATTTAAATATGAGACAAAGATTTGTCACTTATGAATTAATAAAATAATATATTTTAGGATGCAATATTTTCAAATCATTTTCTAACTCTTTTTTTAGATGCAATCTATCCAATGAGTTTCAAATTTGTCCAATCATTTTCAAATCAGTTTCAAAAAAGTGATTTCAAAGTTGATAGTATTCAAGATGGTTTTTTGATAATGATAATCCAATTATTTGAATTTGAAAGTTAAAATTAATACAAATATATTCGTGGGGAGAGGAGAAAGAACAAATAGCGTGGAAACGAGTTTTCTACTCAAATATTGCAAGACCTCGAGCGAAATTCCAACTGTGGTTACTCTTCATGGGACGACTTAATACAAAGGATAGACTCATCCGATTTGGTGTGAACCTTGAAAAGACTTGCACCTTCTATCATGAAGATGAATCCACATTGACCATCTTTTCTTTGCTTGCAGGAAAACAAACACCATATGGAAGACCATTCTGCAATGGGTTGGTTACTTGAGAACCCCTATGCAATGGTATGTTGAAAAGGCATGGTTGACACAAGAGAGCAATAGAAAAGGCTGGAAACGACAGATGCTTAAAGTGGCACTAGCTGAGACGCGCGATTTACTTCTTATGGAAAGCTAGTAACGAGAAGTAGTTTATCTAAACACCTTAGAGGACATGTTAATGTAGTCAATATGAGCATTAGCTAGTTTTGGATATGATTTTTTGTCTGGATTGCTTGGAACCTGGATCCCTTTGGATGGGTTTGTATTTCTCTGTTTTTGTGGAATAAAAGTTTATATATTCTCCACAAAAAAAGGAAAGTTAAAATTAATTTTTAAAAAAATATATGAAATTTTAATTGAAATGTTGTTCAAAATTGATTGCTATAAATTATTCATAAAACACTTATTATTATACTTAATAATATAAGAGTATGTTTAAAACAAAATCACTATCACTATTTGATAAAAAAAAATCAATATCATTCAATTATCACTATTATGGAATATTGAGTTACTTCTTTTCAATAATAATAATTAATTTTTAACATTGACATGTTATTAAGATATTTAGGGCCCGTTCAGTGCGTAGGATAAGAGACAGGATAGGATAATTGTATCATATCCTATCTAAATCCAGTGTTTGCTGACACAACAGGATATGATAAGTTAATCCTGAAACTTATCATATTCAGCCTCACTAGTTCAAATTGCTATCCTGAATATCAGCTGGGTTAGAATCCAACAGGATAGGATAAGAAAATGATCTACTAATTTACCTCTATAAAATAGAATTTAAAAAAAAAAATTAAATACGACAAAATATAAATAAAAAATAATTTGATATTATATTAAAAATATTAATAAATAATTTTTAAAAAATATGTATGAATGTCATCTAGATGATTTTTTAACTTAATAAAATATAAAAAATTAGAATTTTAAAAATAAAATAATTATTAAAATTTTAATATATGAATACTACTTTTATTTTTATCAAATTAAATATATGTTCTTGCAAGGATAATCATATATATATATATATATATATATATATATATATATATATATATATATATATATATATATATATATATATATATATATATATATATATATATATATATATATATATATATATATATATATATATATATATATATATATATATATATATATATATATATTGCCCTTGGGGCACATATTAGCTTTTCTCATATATATATATATATATATATATATATATATATATATATATATATATATATATATATATATATATATATATATATATATATATATATATATATATATATATATATATATATATATATATATATATATATATATATTATTTTGTTTATCTAATATATACTAGAATTCATGAACTTTTTTAAGAAAAATTGAAATTATTTATTCAATAGTGTTAATGAGTTTCTTTTATTATAGAAAATTATAGTTTTTATTACCAATTTATAAATTTAAAAATATATATAAAATAATAGGATAGGATAAGTCTTATCATGTATGTATCATATCCTATCCTTATCCTACTTGATATCCTATCTTGTCTCTATCATATCCTGCGCACCAAACGGGTACCATCCATTCAATTATAGAGTACATGAATCAATTTTTTTAATAATTTTTTATATTTATATCTATTTTTCAAAATCTTTTTTTTTTACTTTTGTCCAAACGGAAAAATAATTAGTTAATTAACATAAGTCAAATACATGCCTGTCTTTGGAAAATACATAATCAAATTGTATTTATTTATTTATTTTATTTTATTTTAATTTAAAATATTCTTATTTATTTTATTTTTAGTGATTTTTTTTTAAATTTGTGTTTGTTATAAATTTTTTAATTATATTTAGAGTAATTATATTTTCCCTTTTTTAATTTTTGAAGTATAATTTGTCAGACGATGTGACGGATCTTGAAGGGGGTTGAGTAGATCTCTTGTTTTCTTTTCGCGTTTTTAAAGAGTTTAATGCGAAAGCTATCTGGATTTGCGAAATCGTCTAGAAACGACCCTTTATTGGAAGGACCAGACATGCAAAAACCAACGTGATGAAAAGGTGAACTAACGTGTTGTATTATCAGTTGACTTATTAGTATTACTTTAGAATATTACTTCCAATGCTTTATAGACAAATAACAACAATAATTTGTGTGTGAGTGATTCTATCAAACACTTGGTGTGCAGTAGTTACCAAGCTCTAACGGTTCACACAAACACAAATTAAGCCAAGCGAAAGTAAACAATGATAAAGTAAAAGAGACACACATTTTGTTTAGGCAGTTTGTAATAGCCCGAATTTTATTATTTGGCTAATTAAATTAGATAAGGATTTATTTACTTAATTTGGACGAAGTTTGATAATTAATTGGATCGTCGGTGTTATTGAGAAACGTGTTCGGATTATTAAGTGAAGTTGAAATTTATTCGGTTAATCGAATAATTAATAAAGTGGAATATGTAGAGAAATAATATTAGAATTAATATTATTATTGGATTTTATTTATTTGAGATAAAGTCGGATTTAATTGGATTAATCAGAAAGTATTATTAAGGGTAATAATATTATTTGGTGAAGCATAATTATTTATTTGACTACTCTATTTTATCAATTGGACCTAAATAGTTAGGAAGTGGAGTTATATGGGTAAGCCCAATATGAATAATATAGTAAGGGTTGGAAGAGTAGAGGTATCATAACTTTGTTCATTTGCAAAAGAAGAGGAGAAAGGAGACTAAGAGAAGAAGAAAGGGGAAGAACAACAAGGGGCAAAAGCTAGGGTTTGAAGCACATTGAAGAGGTAAGGGGGAGAATCCCTATTATTATGGGCTAGTATGATTGGGTCAATAGGTAGATTAACATGATTTAAGAATTTTGTTCTTCAATTTTAAGGTTTTGACATGTTTAGGTTGAAATCCCTAAATTTTCATGGTTTGAGATTGTTAGGCTTTGATGATAATCCTTGAATTTGATGATTCTATGTGATTTAGTATTGTTATGAATGTTGATTTTCATGTGTTTGTGAAATATTCTGTTTTAGTTGTTGCTATAAATTCTACCATTGTTAAACATTTGGAGGTTTTAGAGAATTGAAAAAAAAAAAGGGTTCAGCTTCTAAGCCACTAATGAATTGGATTGTACTACACTATTTAGAATTTCAAACTTATTTACTACTGTATTGACGAATACATGATGTTCTTGTTTTAATTACAATTTTAACCAATGTCAAATTACAATGTTTTTTTTATTATGAAATGCAACATCTAATGTTTTGGTTACCTTTCAAATACATAATGTTTTGGTTTTTTTTTTTCCAAATTTTGATTTACATTCCAGTAGTACCACCTATTGTTTTGTTTACTAGAACTTATTGCAAAATCACCTTTTCATTCGTACTATAGCAGTATTTGGAACTAATAAATTACTTTTCCAATTTATAATATATATATTTTATAATAATAATAATAATAATAATAATAATAATAATAAAAATAATAATTTAATATCATTAGAATAATATTTTTAAGAGTTTTGAGTTAGAGATAAATATCGATTTATTTGGTTAATTATTTAGTTTCTATTCCAATAGAGTTGTCAACAGAGTTATTAGAGTTATCGATAGAGTTGTCAATAGAATTGTTAGAGTTGTTAATAGAGTTTTGAGAGTTGTTTTGAGTTATTAAGAGTCATACTTTTAATTATTTTGCGTAACTCTGACATAGAGTTGTCAGTTTATGATGTCGATGTTTATATTTTGGTTAAAACTTTACAAATTCATAACTTTCAAACCGTGAATCCGTTTTGAGTACCGTTGGAAGCGTTAGAAAGCTAGCGTGACATTCTTTTCAATAAAAATAGTTTTGTTGTCAGTAGGTGCTATTAATGGATGATTAATAGTTGTATTAATTGAATTGAGCCGATTTGATTTGAATATACTTGGACTTGAATTAATTATTCGGTTTATCGGTAAATTACGGTATTTTGAGAATTTGACCGAATTTGTATTTTGGCTTGAATATTTATGTTGAGAATAATATATTGCTATGCCAATGATTTGTTTTGATAATGTGTATATTCATATAGATGTGGTAAATGTGAATTGACATGAGATAGTATGGATACTAGTGTTAATTGGATTTTGTGAATCGTAATTGATTAATCGGCCTTTTATATGTGAATGATATGTATGTGTTGTGAATGTTGTGTACAATTGGTGGATAATTCATCGAGTTGAATTATTGTGAGATGCGGAATGTTAAGATGGTAGATATGATCTTAATTGCATATATTTGTGATATTGTACATACATTCATATCATAGTGTGCCTTGAAACATAGGTGGATTTGCTTTGAAACACAAGCGGGCTTGGATTCTAAAGTGAATCGGAAGCCGTAAACTATATGTTTACAATTGGTGGACTTTGGTCTTGTCCGGATCGGAAGTGTGGCTTAGATTCTAGAGATATGAATCGGAGGCCGGTGAAACTTAGAATTTCACATTGGTACCACATGCATAGTGTCACATGTTTCATTGAGTCACATTAGAGTTATGTGATAGTTGATTATGTGCATTATGTTGTCGTGATATGTGCATGATTGTGATAATTGATTATGTGCATGATGTTTTGTGATAAGTGTACGAGTGAACAATTAATTATGTTCATTGATGTCATAATGCTATGTGTATGGATTTGGTAATTGATTATGTACACTCGGTGTTGTGGTGATATTTGTATTAATTGACAATGGAGAATGGGTGACGTTTGAATACGTAATTGGTTAAATGCGGGAATATGTGATAATTGTGGCTATGTGCATAATTGAGAATATAGTATTGAGATATTATACGCTTATACTTGTTGTACGTTTAAAGTATGTGATTATATTAATTAGTATTAATTTACATGATTAGGCATGGTGTAATGTCTTCCTATAATTGTTGATTTAACCATTGTATCTTATTATACTTTCTTCATAATGGTTCGTATTCTCACCCTTCTGTTTTAATGTTGCCCTCGTTTGGCGACATGCAGGCTTGACGATTAGTAGCTGGCGTGTGATCTAGTCGGAGTTTCTTCTGAGTTGCTTGGTAATTAAGTAGCGAGTCAATGCTCTGGTCATGTAACACTGGGTAGTTTAGATGTTGAACTCATGTTCTATTTGTGTATGTATTTTGTTATAACTTGTGAACTTGTTTAATTGGTTACTTGTTGTTGAGAGGCTTAAAGCCAAATATTATGATCATGGTATGGGACATGTATCATTTATATGAAACACATGAGTATTACTTTCCGCTGTTAATGCATATTCTGAATGAATTATGATTATATGTCAGGTGTTATTTGAAATGACCAGGTGTATTGTATTTTATGGATAAATGTTGTCGGTTTTAAAAGTTTTTTTTTAGTTTTTTGAAAACATCGATGTGACGTCCTTTTGAGTTATATGCATGCTTATTCTCTGATTATATGCTTATTATTTTATAGGATAAAAAGGGGTGTTATATTAGTGGTATCAGAGCATGGTCGACCAGTTGGTCAAGGTTATTAATGTCTTTTATCCTGTTGTATTTGATTCGTGTATCTGACACGATTGATACTGTTTTGTTTGGTTGTTTGGTTGTTTAGGACGATGGCTACGGGAAGGAATGTTGACATTAATAATGAGGCAATTATGAGGTGGACTGGTGTGATTAGACAAGCACCTTGTAACACCCATATATAAATACATACATCAAAGCATATAGGTATACATGAATCCAAGTATTTGGTACTGAAAATACTTATAAGTTCCTAGTCAACACATTATACATATTAATGCCCTAACACAAAAGTTCTACCAAATGGCATAATACATACAAGATGTCCAAAAGAAAATACTAAGAACTAGATCAAACAATGATCACAAAAGAAATCCACAACGGAAGCTTTGACATATCCAAAAGAAACATAAGGAATAAGGAATCAAATTGCTTTCTCCTTACCCTTCGCGGAACCTGTAGTACCTGAAATCAATATATAATGGGGTGAGATACAAAATCTTAGTGAGTTCCCTATCCTATGGATCCTCTCGGCTTTACAAGGTTCTAGCCTATCAATCTCAAGTCACAACAAGAAACTAGACCTTGAGTTCACACACTAACATTATATGGAATCATACATAGAGTTCAACAACTCAACACAAATACTACTAATCGGAAAACCGTTACCAAGGTATCCCTCTATTCCCGTCCCCTTCTACGTCTAGGAGGTGGCACATGTCACGGATCCTTTGGGAAAATCTTGACATACGAAATGGATTCGGATTCATGAGCCTTCCCCATGAATCGTCACTTCACATGGCCCGTAAACCATCACAAGTCTCTACCCTTAGGTTCCATTCGTACACAAAAGCGGGAATCAAACCTGCCAAGATTATTAGTGCCTCTCTGCACAATGCCTCTCTGCACATAGAATGCCTGTTAGCATTCAAAAGAAAAAGAAATAAACAAAAAGAATGGTTCCGATTAGTACATCATACAATGGTGATTGCTCACGCAAATCACTAGGCCTAGTTTTCATCACTTATTCTTTATTCACATAACAATGAAGTTATCCAAACCTCTTTGATATAAACATATATAACAAAGGTATACCAATCCACCTGCAATAGAACTCAACCAAACAATTATCATCATTGTCTGTAAAAATGGCAATTTATCACAATTATAGAGTACATATTCGTCATACCAAAAGCATACCGTTCACATGGTTCCGAACGATAAATAACCCAAGTAATCAAGCAAACTACCGACTCTCGATTAAATAATTCTCCTTTTGATCCCAAAACCTACATTACTAGAAAGTACACGCTTCTAGCTTCCTACCACTTCGAACGGTGATTAAAACAGAGTTTTGGTTCAAAAGTTATGATCGAAACGGTTTATCTCATTAAACTAAAGAATTGGCTAAGAAAGCTTCAGTTCGCGCTGCGCAACAGCTAGGTCGCACCGCGAACCTTCTGGCAGTATCAAACCTCACCAAAATCTCATGGTGTTCGCGCCGCAAACCCTTGTACGCGCCGCGTACTGATCGCAGAACCAAACCTCAGAATTATCTGCAAGGTTCGCGCCGCCACCCCCTTGTTCGCGCCGCGAAGCACGCGAAAACAGAATTCCCAGATCTGGTTTTTGGTTCAACAAAGACTAAATCCAACCATCTCCATACTCAAACCCGTTCCAGATTCATACTAAAGCATAGAACAACATATATGATCTCTACTCATGATTTATTAGTAGCAACAAACATCAATTTCACGGATTGAGTCAAACCCTAAGATTTTTACTAAAAACCCCAATTTCTCAAACTTATGATTTCATCTATAAATCAAAACTATAAGTTTCTAACTAGAACCCACCTCGATTGCGAGTCGTTGATGTCGAAGATGAGTCGATTCGGCGGAGAAATGATGAAGATCCAAACCTTTTCCTCTTTTCTCCTCTTGCTCTTCCTTCTCTCTACTTCTTCTCTATATCTTTCTCTTCTTGTTGCAATGAAGAAGAAAATCAAAAAGGAAAATGATATAAGAAAATATCTTAAGTTACACTGCTAACTAAATGTCCAAAAGTATCTCTAATGTACCAATTTATAAAACCTCGGTGTCAGCTAATAACATTAGAGCATTTAATTTAATACGGGGTATTACATCCTCCCCCCCTTAAATAGAAATTCGTCCTCGAATTTAAGAATTACCTGAAAAGGTGAAGGTAAGCATCCCGCATTTCTGATTCAAGTTCCCATGTAGCATCACCCGGATGCGTCGCATCCCACTGAACCTTAACAAGAGGAATCTCCTTGTTTCGTAACACTTTAGTCTCTCTTCCCACTATGCGGCTCGGTAAGGGTTCAAAAGTCAAATCAGATTCTATCTCAATTGCATCTGGTAACACCGGCTGAAGAGGATCGGGAATAAACTTCCGTAGTTGAGACACGTGAAAAACATCATGCATTTCTGATAGAGAAGGTGGTAAGGCTAAACGGTAAGCTACTTCACCAATCCTTTCTAGAATCTCATACGGTCCCACGTATCTCGGACTTAATTTCCTCGACTTAAACGGTCCTTTCAACTTCAACCTCGGAGTAACCTTCAAGAATACATGGTCACCTTCCATAAACTCCAAAGGCCTCCTACGGTTATCCACATAACTCTTCTGACGATCTTGTGCTTGCTTAACCTTCTCTCGAATCATTCTAATCTTGTCCGTGGTCTCTTGAATAATTTCGGGTCCCAAAATTCTATCATCACCAACTTCTGACCAACACAACGGTGTTCTACATTTCCTCCCATACAATGCCTCATATGGTGCCATACCGATACTTGCGTGATAACTGTTATTGTACGCAAATTCAATCAATGGCAAAAGCTCCTTCCAATTTCCTCTACTTTCAAGCACACAAGCTCTTAACATATCTTCCAAGGTTTGTATCGTTCGCTCCGTTTGACCATCCGTCTGAGGGTGGTTCGACGTGCTCAAACATAATTTAGATCCCATCGCTTATTGAAAAGCTCTCCAAAACCTCGAAGTGAACTTTGGATCTCTATCCGACACAATACTAGAGGGTACACAGTGCAACTTCACTATTTCTGAAATAAATAATCGTGCAAGATGACTTGCCTTGTAAGTAGTCTTCACGACTAAGAAATGTGCAGATTTCGTCAACCGATCTACAATCACCCAAATAGAATCATATCCACCTTGAATACGAGGTAAACTGACCGCAAAATCCATTGAAATACTATCCCATTTCCATATTGGAATCTCTAGTGGTTGTAACAATCCACCGGGTCTTTGATGTTCAATCTTTACTTGCTGGCATACCGCACACTCCGACACGTACACCGCGACATCTCTTTTCATTCCGGACCACCAATAATTTCTTTTCAAATCTTGATACATTTTTGAAGAACCCGGATGTATAGTGAAAGCACCCTTGTGAGCTTCATCCAGAATCCTTCTTTTCAATAACGCATCGTCCGGAACACAAATCCTCTGATTAAACATAATCACTCCATGCGTAGCTCGAGTAAACCCTGGTTGAACCAACACCTCTTGTAACTTAGCATCTGACACTTGTGCTTGTTGAATGTCATTTCTCAAAATAGAATTAACATTCAAGTTTCCCATCAATACTCCATTTTGGGTCCAAACGAATTGAAGGTTGAGATCTCGAAATTTTTCCAATAATGCATACTCTAACATCATCAATTCGGCCCTCTTTAACACCTTCCAACTCAAGGCATCCGCCACTTTATTTTCCTTTCCTGGATGATACTTCAAGTCAAAATCATAATCCTTCAAGTATTCCATCCACCGCCTTTGACGCATATTCAACTCCTTCTGATCGAAAAGGTACTTTAAACTCTTGTGGTCACTGAACATTTCAAAATGAACTCCATACAAGTAATGACGCCACACCTTTAGGGTAAAAACAACCGCAGCCAATTCTAAATCATGAGTGGGATAATTCTCTTCGTGAACCTTTAACAGTCGAGATGTGTATGCTACCACCTGACCATCCTGCATCAATACTCCTCCTAATCCTTTCTTGGAAGCATCGCAAAATACTTCATAGGACTTATTTGGATCAGGAACGATTAAAACAGGGGTAGTCGTCAATCTTTCCTTCAAGCCCATGAAACTCTGTTCACACCCCGAATCCCAATCATAAGGACACTCCTTTCGGGTAAGTCTAGTCATTGGTAAAGCCAATTGAGAAAACCCTTTTATAAATCTTCTGTAGTAGCCGACTAAACCCAAGAAACTTCGGACTTCTGAGACATTACTCGGCCTCTCCCAATTAATCACCGCTTCAATTTTTGACGGGTCCACTGCCACACCTCCTTGAGATATGACATGACCAAGAAATCTTACCTCCGTCGTCCAAAACTCACACTTGCTTAACTTAGCAAACAATTGATTTTCTAGCAATACCGACAGAACAGTCCTCAGGTATTCTTCGTGCTCTTGTGGAGTACGAGAATAAATAAGAATGTCATCAATAAAGACTACCACAAATTGATCTAAGTAAGGCTGGAATATCCGATTCATGTAATCCATGAAAATAGCTGGAGCATTCGTCACACCGAAAGGCATTACCAAGAATTCATAATGACCATAACGGGTTCTAAAGGCATTCTTTGGCACATCTGAGCTCTTCACACGAATTTGGTGATAACCCGACCACAAATCAATCTTCGAGAACACGCAGGCTCCTTTCAATTGATCTAACAGGTCGTTTATCCTTGGTAAAGGGTATTTGTTCTTGATAGTGGCTTTGTTCAACTGACGGTAATCAATACATAGTCTCATCCCACCATCCTTCTTCTTTACTAACAACACTGGAGCTCCCCACGGTGAGACACTAGGTCGCACAAAATGTTTAGCCATCAGCTCCTCCAATTGCCCCTTCAATTCTCTTAATTCAAGCGGTGCCATCCGATACGGAGAAACGGATATAGGAGTCGTTCCCGGTATCAGGTCAATAGAGAATTCCACTTCTCTTTCCGGAGGAAGAGAAGTGACATCCTCTGGAAAAACATCGGGAAAATCTCTAACAACAGCAATTTGCGAAACCTCTAACCTGTCACCCGTCTCCTCAGTAAGAACCAACAGAACAGAGTTCTCTTTCTCAAACAAGAAATTAATCATGCCTACCGTACCTTCCAGTATAGTAGTCAAAACATCTTTCGGAGTAGCTTCTTCAGATGGAATAATGATTAACTTCTCTTCACACCCAATGAATACCGAATTAGCAGAAAGCCAATCCATTCCCAAAACAACATCTACCTTCTTAAGTGGTAAGCAAACAAGATCAATCTAGAAATTCCTACCACCCACAGATAACACACAATTCTCACACACCAACGGTGTCTCGACCATCTCATCCATAGCAGTAGTAACCGCCATAGGAGGAAATAAAGGAGTAGCTTGCAACCCAAGTCGCTTCATACATTGCAATGACACAAAAGAGTGTGTTGCTCCACAATCAAATAGAACAAAACAAGAATGCCCATTAATGAAACACGTACCCACAATCAAAGAGTTATCACTCTTGGTCTTCTTAGCATCCAAGGTGTAAACTCTACCAGTACCCCTTCCTTGCACTTGATTCCTATTCCGAGGATAATTCCTAGCCATATGCCCTTCTTGCTGGCAATGAAAACATTTCACCCCTTCAAAGTTACACCTTCCAAGGTGATTCTTACCACAGCTACAACACACCAGAGATGCACTAGACCAAGAACCTTGCACTTGCTTCCCTTTGAAAGCTTGTGGCCTAGGTCGAAATTGTTGGCTTGGCCTTCCTCTCTCATGTTGATTCTTCTTCTTCAAATCTTCCTCAGTTTGAACTTTTTTCAAAATGGTCTCAGCCACATAACATTGTCGCAACAACTCCGTATAAGTAGTGAACTCCCTCTGGGACACACTATGTGAGATATCAGCCCTTAAACCAAACAGAAACTGGTCCACCTTCCAACTCTCATCAGGAGCATACGCGGCCTGCCTAGAGTAATCAGCCAAAATTTCAAACTTCTCAGCATAAGTAGCCACTGGCATATTTTCCTGCCTTAACTGTTGGAACTCCAACTCCTTCTTAGTCCTCAGCGAACTAGGAAAGTATTTCTCCATAAAAGTGGTCTTGAAATTTTCCCATTCCTTAGGTACTTCCTGAGTAGTCATCAAAGCAGAAGCACCCTTCCACCATCTCATAGCTGGACCCTTCAGCGAATGAGAAGCAAACACCACCTTGTTCTCTTCACTACAATGCACGATCTCAAAGATTCCTTCCACATTGGCCACCCACTCATGCGCCTTTATAGGATCTAGTTCGCCATGAAATTCCGAAGGATTCATGCGAATGAAATCCCTATAAGTCCCACCTACAGCTTCGGGCACAACCACGGGAACATTATGACCGCCATTCATCTGTTGCATCATCTGCAGCATGAACTGATTCTGCTGCTGTTGCATCTGTTGCATGAACTGGGGCCATGGAACATTCGCACCGCCATCCGGTGGATTCACTTGTGGAGGCCGTGTGGGGGGTCGACCACGAGTCCTGCGTCCGTCCGCCATGTTCCTGGAGGTCATCAAAATGGGATTAAGTTGATCAGGCTCAATACCATAGTCATAACACAACAAAACTCATGTGAACACAACACATCTTGGACAGAAAGAACACTTATAATATCTCATGGCTAGGTCGAGGATACGACCTGCTCTGATAGCTTTCTCCTTACCCTTCGCGGAACCTGTAGTACCTGAAATCAATATATAATGGGGTGAGATACAAAATCTCAGTGAGTTCCCTATCCTATGGATCCTCTCGGCTTTACAAGGTTCTAGCCTATCAATCTCAAGTCACAACAAGGAACTAGACCTTGAGTTCACACACTAACATTATATGGAATCATACATAGAGTTCAACAACTCAACACAAATACTACTAATCGGAAAACCGTTACCAAGGTATCCCTCTATTCCCGTCCCCTTCTACGTCTAGGAGGTGGCACGAGTCATGGATCCTTTGGGAAAATCTTGACATACAAAATGGATTCGGATTCATGAGCCTTCCCCCATGAATCGTCACTTCACATGGCCCGTACACCATCACAAGTCTCTACCCTTAGGTTCCATTCGTACACAAAAGCGGGAATCAAACCTGGCAAGATTATTAGTGCCTCTCTGCACATAGAATGCCTGTTAGCATTCAAAAGAAAAAGAAATAAACAAAAACAATGGTTCCGATTAGTACATCATACAATGGTGATTGCTCACGCAAATCACTAGGCCTGTTAGCCCTTCTCTAGGCCTGTTAGCCTTTTCTCATAAAATTCTAAATAAACATATGTTCCATATAATGTCTCATCCTAGGTTTCTTTGTTAAGTTACACATACCTAACAAATCCTAGTTTTCATCACTTATTCTTTATTCACATAACAATGAAGTTATCCAAACCTCTTTGATATAAACATATATAACAAAGGTATACCAATCCACCAGCAATAGAACTCAACCAAACAATTATCATCATTGTCTGTAAAAATGGCAATTTATCACAATTATAGAGTACATATTTGTCATACCAAAAGCATACCGTTCACATGGATCCGAACGATAAATAACCCAAGTAATCAAGCAAACTACCGACTCTCGATTAAATAATTCTCCTTTTGATCCCAAAACCTACATTACTAGAAAGTACACGCTTCTAGCTTCCTACCACTTCGAACGGTGATTAAAACAGAGTTTTGGTTCAAAAGTTATGACCGAAACGGTTTATCTCATTAAACTAAAGAATTGGCTAAGAAAGCGTAACAGCTAGGTCGTGCCGCGAACCCTCTGGCAGTAGCAAACCTCACCAAAATCTCATGGTGTTCGCGCCATGAACCCTTGTACGCGCCGCGTACTGATGGCAGAACCAAACCTCAGAATTATCTGCAAGGTTCGCGCCGCCACCCCCTTGTTCGCGCTGCGAAGCGCGCGAAAACAGAATTCCCAAATCTGGTTTTTGGTTCAACAAAGACTAAATCCAACCATCTCCATACTCAAACCCGTTCCAGATTCATACTAAAGCATAGAACAACATATATGATCTCTACTCAGGATTTATTAGTAGCAACAAACATCAATTTCACAGATTGAGTGAAACCCTAAGATTTTAACTAAAAACCGCAATTTCTCAAACTTATGATTTCATCTATAAATCAAAACTATAAGTTTCTAACTAGAACCCACCTCGATTACGTGTCGTTGATGTCGAAGATGAGTCGATTTGGCGGAGAAATGATGAAGATCCAAGCCTTTTCCTCTTTTCTCCTCTTGCTCTTCCTTCTCTCTACTTCTTCTCTCTATCTTTCTCTTCTTGTTGCAATGAAGAAGAAAAGCAAAAAGGAAAATGATATAAGAAAATATCTTAAGTTACACTACTAACTAAATGTCCAAAAGTATCTCTAATGTACCAATTTATAAAACCTCGGTGTCAGCTAATAACATTAGAGCATTTAATTTAATACGGGGTATTACACGCCTGAACAGAATGTCGGATATGGAGGAAAGGATGAGTTCCGTGCTTTTGGAGACTTTCAAAGGTGCAACCCGCCGATCTTTAAAGGAGGGTATGGACCGGACAAAGAGCGTGCACGGATAAGAGAAATTGAGAAGATCTTTCAAGTCGTGAGTTGTACTGATGTACAGAAGGTACAGTTTGGTACTCACATGCTGACAAAAGAAGCTGACGTTTGGTGGAGTAATATTGTGCGGAGATTTGATAGAGAAGGTATTGAAGTTACTTGGACTCTTTTCCGTGATGCATTTTTGGGAAACTATTTTCCAGAAGATGTGCGTGGAAAGAAAGAAGTGAGGTTTCTACAGTTGAAACGAGAAGGAGGATAGTTCCATGGGAAACCGTATGATAACAAGAAGGAACAATCGGGTTTTGTCAAGAAGCTAAGTGGGGGAGGGACTCCTATTCCACTTAAGTGTTTCGGATGTGGATTTGAAGGTCATCGTGTTTCTGAGTGTAAGAAAGAGGTTACTATTTGTTTCAAGTGTGGCAGGCTAGGTCACATCGTTGCTAATTGCAGAGCTGGTGCGAGGGTAACTTGTTACAACTGTGGTGAGCGAGGTCACATTCGTACCAAATGTGATAAGCCAAAGAAGGAGCAAGCGAAAGGAAAAGTATTTGCATTGTCTGGTGTTGAGACTACTTCTAAGGATAAGTTAATCTGAGGTAGGTGCTTTATGATTGATAATGGTGCAACGCATTATTTTATTCTTTGGATTGTGCTATAAGATTGGATCTTGTTTTATCTGTTATGCATAGAAGTATAGTTATTGATACAACTGATGTGGCCTTGTTTCTACTTCTTTTGCGTGTTTGAATTATCCATTGAGTATCTTTGGTAAAGATTTTGAGAATTGATGTAGTTTGTTTTCCGTTGGACTAAGTTGATGAGAATTTTGGTGTGAATTGTTTGGAGTTGAATCAAGTAATTGTAACTTTAAGAGAGATTTTGAATCTTGGTGTTTTAAGTGATTTCGAGTGCAAGTTCTGGAGGAACACTATTATAGTTTAGTAACGGTGGTTTATGTTTCATTATGATTGTTGATTGTCTATTGAAAAATTGAGGACTTGATCACCCTTAATCTATTGTTGATAGGAGACGACATCGTATTGAACGAGATAGACTTGTCTTATTAACTTGGTAGTGTGTAAGACGACTAAGGAGAGGTTGAAGAGTAGATTTGAGGAATTGTTGAGAAGAGGTTCATTGTCTGAGTGTATGGTCGTAGAGTTACGCCTGTTTTGTCGAGTAAGAAGAAGGAAGGTTCTATGAGGTAATGTTTCTTGAGGATATTTGATTCTAAGAGCGACGATAATCATGTTGAACATTTAAGGATTGTGTTATAGGTGCTGAAAGAGAAGAAGGTTATGTAAAGCCTTTTGAATGTGAGTTTTGATTGGAAGAAGTGAATTTTCTTGGATATGGGATTTCGAGTTGAGGTGAGTTGATGCAGATATCGATAAGTAGTAGCTTACGCTTCAAGGTAACTTAAATTTCATAAGAGGAATTATTCAATGTATGTATTGGAGTTGTTTATCGTTGTGTTTGTTTTGGAATGTAAGAGGCATTTTTTGTTTGGATCAAGGTTTGATGTGTTGAGTGATCACAAGAGTTGAATATGAGGTA
Organism: Vicia villosa; assembly: GCF_029867415.1. Lineage (NCBI taxonomy): Eukaryota > Viridiplantae > Streptophyta > Magnoliopsida > Fabales > Fabaceae > Vicia > Vicia villosa. The sequence continues at coordinate 586,410 of NW_026704976.1, read as the reverse complement.
AACAAGACGAGTAGAATTTCGAAGGATTTAATCGTTGGCTTGAATTACCATCCTGGAAAAGTGAAGGTTGTGGCCGATGCATTGAGTAGGAAATAATTTTATAAGTTATGTTGAGGATTCAAGAATTGGAAATCGTTGGAACGATTTAGAGAATTGAGTTTGGCTGTGAAGCGACGTCTTCGTGTGTTAAGTTGGTATGTTGAAGCCTACTTGTGATTGTTTGACAAGATGATATTCATTAATCAAGAAAAAAGTGATGACTTTTGGATTGTCGAGAATGGTGTCACGAGATGTTGTGATCGAGTTTGTATTCCTGATGGTTCGTATTCGGACAAAGAGAATTTTGGATGAGGAACATCGTAATGATTTGAGTATTAATCATGGTTTTAATGATGTATAGAAATTTGAGGAAATGTGTAGTGGTAAGGTATGAAGAGGGATATACCGGAATTGTGTATTTGAGTTGGATTTGTCAGGAACCGTTTCGTTTGGTGCAACAGTTATCTATTTTCGAGTGGAATTGAGATGATATCTCTATGGATTTTTTTCGAGGTTGCCGAGGCATCGAGTGATTGTGAAGTGAGTTGGGTCAGTGTGGATAGTCGACGAAATGTGCTCGTTTTATTCCGATGAAGATGGATTATTCAATAAAGAGACTTGCTAAGTGGTGCATCGAAAGGATTGTGTGTTTGCATGGTATTCTCTTCGGGTATTGGAATGACATCTTTTGAAGCTTTGTGTGGTCGTAAGTGTAGAACATTTTGTATCAGTATGAATCGAGAGAGAGGGTGGGTGTGGTTTTGGTGTTGAGATGGTTGTGTCGACTGAATTTTCGAGGACGAAAATATTTTAAGTGGGGGAGAGTTGTAATAGCCCGAATTTTATTATTTGGCTAATTAAATTAGATAAGGATTTATTTACTTAATTTGGACAAAGTTTGATAATTAATTGGATCGTCGGTGTTATTGAGAAACGTGTTCGGATTATTAAGTGAAGTTGGAATTTATTTGGTTAATCGAATAATTAATAAAGTGGAATATGTAGAGAAATAATATTAGAATTAATATTATTGTTGGATTTTATTTATTTGAGATAAATTCGGATTTAATTGGATTAATCAGAAAGTATCATTAAGGGTAATAATATTATTTGTTGAAGCATAATTATTTATTTGACTACTCTATTTTATCAATTGGGCCTAATTAGTTAGGAAGTGAAATTATATGGGTAAGCCTAATATGAATAATATAGTAAGGATTGGAAGAGTAGAGGTATCATAACTTTGTTCATTTGCAAAAGAAGAGGAGAAAGGAGTCTAAGAGAAGAAGAAAGGGGAAGAACGACAAGGGGCAAAAGCTAGGGTTTGAAGCACATTGAAGAGGTAAGGGGGAGAATCCCTATTATTATGGGCTAGTATGATTGGGTCAATGGGTAGATTAACATGATTTAAGAATTTTGTTCTTCAATTTTAAGGTTTTGACATGTTTAGGTTGAAATCCCAAAATTTTCATGGTTTGAGATTGTTAGGCTTTGATGATAATGATTCTATGTGATTTAGTATTGTTATGAATGTTGATTTTCATGTGTTTGTGAAATATTCTGTTTTGGTTGTTGGTATAAATTCTACCATTGTTAAACATTTGGAGGTTTTAGAGAATTGAAAAAAAAAAAAGGGTTCAGCTTCTAAGCCACTAATGAATTGGATTGTACTACACTATTTAGAATTTCATACTTATTTACTACTGTATTGACGAATACATGATGTTCTTGTTTTAATTACAATTTTAACCAATGTCAAATTACAGTGTTTTTTTTATTATGAAATGCAACATCTAATGTTTTGGTTACCTTTCAAATACATAATGTTTTGGTTTTTTTTTTCCAAATTTTGATTTACATTCCAGTAGTACCACCTATTGTTTTGTTTACTAGAACTTATTGCAAAATCACCTTTTCATTCGTACTATAGCAGTATTTGGAACTAATAAATTACTTTTCCAATTTATAATATATATATTTTATAATAATAATAATAAAAATAATAATAATAATAATAATAATAATAATAATAATTTAATATCATTAGAATAATATTTTTAAGAGTTTTGAGTTAGAGATAAATATCGATTTATTTGGTTAATTATTTAGTTTCTATTCCAATAGAGTTGTCAATAGAGTTATTAGAGTTATCGATAGAGTTGTCAATAGAGTTGTTAGAGTTGTTAATAGAGTTTTGAGAGTTGTTTTGAGTTATTAAGAGTCATACTTTTAATTATTTTGCGTAACTCTGACATAGAGTTGTCAGTTTATGATGTCGATGTTTATATTCTGGTTAAAACTTTACAAATTCATAACTTTCAAACCGTGAATCCGTTGAGTACCGTTGGAAGCGTTAGAAAGCTAGCGTGACATTCTTTTCAATAAAAATAGTTTTGTTGTCAGTAGGTGCTATTAATGGATGATTAATAGTTGTATTAATTGAATTGAGCCGATTTGATTTGAATATACTTGGACTTGAATTAATTATTCGGTTTATCGGTAAATTACGATATTTTGAGAATTTGACCGAATTTGTATTTTGGCTTGAATATTTATGTTGAGAATAATATATTGCTATGCCAATGATTTGTTTTGATAATGTGTATATTCATATAGATGTGGTAAATGTGAATTGACATGAGATAGTATGGATACTAGTGTTAATTGGATTTTGTGAATCGTAATTGATTAATCGGCCTTTTATATGTGAATGATATGTATGTGTTGTGAATGTTGTGTACAATTGGTGGATAATTCATCGAGTTGAATTATTGTGAGATACGGAATGTTAAGATGGTAGAGATGATCTTAATTGCATATATTTGTGATATTGTACATACATTCATATCATAGTGTGCCTTGAAACACAGGTGGATTTGCTTTGAAACACAAGCGGGCTTGGATTCTAAAGTGAATCGGAAGCCGTAAACTATATGTTTACAATTGGTGGACTTTGGTCTTGTCCGGATCGGAAGTGTGGCTTAGATTCTAGAGATATGAATCGGAGGCCGGTGAAACTTAGAATTTCACATTGGTACCACATGCATAGTGTCACATGTTTCATTGAGTCACATTAGAGTTATGTGATAGTTGATTATGTGCATTATGTTGTCGTGATATGTGCATGATTGTGATAATTGATTATGTGCATGATGTTTTGTGATAAGTGTACGAGTGAACAATTAATTATGTTCATTGATGTCATAATGCTATGTGTATGGATTTGGTAATTGATTATGTACACTCGGTGTTGTGGTGATATTTGTATTAATTGACAATGGAGAATGGGTGACGTTTGAATACGTAATTGGTTAAATGCGGGAATATGTGATAATTGTGGCTATGTGCATAATTGAGAATATAGTATTGAGATATTATACGCTTATACTTGTTGTACGTTTAAAGTATGTGATTATATTGATTAGTATTAATTTACATGATTAGGCATGGTGTAATGTCTTCCTATAATTGTTGATTTAACCATTGTATCTTATTATACTTTCTTCATAATGGTTCGTATTCTCACCCTTCTGTTTTAATGTTGCCCTCGTTTGGCGACATGCAGGCTTGACGATTAGTAGATGGCGTGTGATCTAGTTGGAGTTTCTTCTGAGTTGCTTGGTTATTAAGTAGCGAGTCAATGCTCTGGTCATGTAACACTGGGTAGTTTAGATGTTGAACTCATGTTCTATTTGTGTATGTATTTTGTTATAACTTGTGAACTTGTTTAATTGGTTACTTGTTGTTGAGAGGCTTAAAGCCAAATATTATGATCATGGTATGGGACATGTATCATTTATATGAAACACATGAGTATTACTTTCCGCTGTTAATGCATATTCTGGATGAATTATGATTATATGTCAGGTGTTATTTGAAATGACCAGGTGTATTTGAAGGATAGAAAAACACTTAGAAAGGGGGGGGGGGGGTTTGAATAAGTGTAGCTTTAAAAGCTTGACTGATAAAAATAAATTGCACAGTTATTTTTATCCTGGTTCGTTGTTAACTAAACTACTCCAGTCCACCCCCGCAGAGATGATTTACCTCAACTGAGGATTTAATCCACTAATCGCACGGATTACAATGGTTTTCCACTTAGTCCGCGACTAAGTCTTCTAGAGTATCCTGATCACAACCTGATCACTCCAGGAACAAATGCTTAGACACAAGCTAAGACTTTCTTAGAGTATCCTGACCACCACGTGATCACTCTAATTACAACTGCTTAGACACAAGCTAAGACTTCCTAGAGTATCCTGATCAACACTTGATCACTCTAGTTCCTTACAACTTAATGTAATCTATTCTAAGAGTATTACAATTGCTTCTTAAAAGCTATAATCACAAACTGTGATATTTCTCTTAACGTTTAAGCTTAATCTCACTAATATATTACAACAGCAATGTAGTGAGCTTTGATGAAGATGAAGATTCTGAGCTTTGAATAGAACAGAGTTTCAGCAAGTTAATATGAGTTGTCTTGTTCAGGATCGTTGTTTTGAATTGTTAACCTTGCTTCTCATCAGAACTTCATATTTATAGGCGTTGGAGAAGATGACCGTTGAGTGCATTTAATGCTTTGCGTGTTCCGTACAGCATCGCATTTAATGTTATACGCTTTTGTCAACTACCTCGAGCCTTGTTCACGCGGTGTCTACTGACGTTGCCTTTAATAGCTTCTAACGTTCCTTTTGTCAGTCAGCGTAGCCTGCCACTTGTACTTTCTTCTGATCTGATGTTTGTGAATACAGCGTTTGAATATCATCAGAGTCAAACAGCTTGGTGCAAAGCATCTTCTGATCTTCTGACCTTGAAGTGCTTCTGAGCGTGATACCATCAGAACTTCAGTGCTTCTGATCTCAAGTTCTTCTGATGCTTCCATAGACCCATGTTCTGATTCTGCTTCGACCATCTTCTGATGTCTTGCCAGACCATGTTCTGATGTTGCATGCTGAACCTTCTGAGTCAAAGCTTCTGAGCGCTGAATTATGCATACTCTTTATATATTTCCTGAAAAGGAAATTGCATTTGATTAGAGTACCATATTATCTTAAGCAAAATTCATATTATTGTTATCATCAAAACTAAGATAATTGATCAGAACAAATCTTGTTCTAACAGTATTGTATTTTATGGATAAATGTTGTCGGTTTTAAAAGTTTTTTTTCTAGTTTTTTGAAAACGTCGATGTGACGCCCTTTTGAGTTATATGCATGCTTATTCTCTGATTATATGCTTATTATTTTATAGGATAAAAAGGGGTGTTATATTAGTGGTATCAGAGCATGGTCGACCAGTTGGTCAAGGTTATTAATGTCTTTTATCCTGTTGTATTTGATTCGTGTATCTGACACGATCGATACTGTTTTGTCTGGTTGTTTGGTTGTTTAGGACGATGGCTACGGAAGGAATGTTGACATTAATAATGAGGCAATTATGAGGTGGACTGGTGTGATTAGACAAGCACCTTGTAACACCCATATATAAATACATACATCAAAGCATATAGGTATACATGAATCCAAGTATTTGGCACTGAAAATACTTATAAGTTCCTAGTCAACATATTATACATATTAATGCCCTAACACAAAAGTTCTACCAAATGGCATAATACATACAAGATGTCCAAAAGAAAATACTAAGAACTAGATCAAACAATGATCACAAAAGAAATCCACAACGGAAGCTTTGCCATATCCAAAAGAAACATAAGGAATAAGGAATCAAATTGCTTTCTCCTTACCCTTCGCGGAACCTGTAGTACCTGAAATCAATATATAATGGGGTGAGATACAAAATCTCAGTGAGTTCCCTATCCTATGGATCCTCTCGGCTTTACAAGGTTCTAGCCTATCAATCTCAAGTCACAACAAGAAACTAGACCTTGAGTTCACACACTAACATTATATGGAATCATACATAGAGTTCAACAACTCAACACAAATACTACTAATCGGAAAACCGTTACCAAGGTATCCCTCTATTCCCGTCCCCTTCTACGTCTAGGAGGTGGCACAAGTCATGGATCCTTTGGGAAAATCTTGACATACGAAATGGATTCGGATTCATGAGCCTTCCCCCATGAATCGTCACTTCACATGGCCCGTAAACCATCACAAGTCTCTACCCTTAGGTTCCATTCGTACACAAAAGCGGGAATCAAACCTGCCAAGATTATTAGTGCCTCTCTGCACAACGCCTCTCTGCACATAGAATGCCTGTTAGCATTCAAAAGAAAAAGAAATAAACAAAAACAATGGTTCCGATTAGTACATCATACAATGGTGATTGCTCACGCAAATCACTAGGCCTGTTAGCCCTTCTCTAGGCCTGTTAGCCTTTTCTCATAAAATTCTAAATAAACATATGTTCCATATAATGTCTCATCCTAGGTTTCTTTGTTAAGTTACACATACCTAAAAAATCCTAGTTTTCATCACTTATTCTTTATTCACATAACAATGAAGTTATCCAAACCTCTTTGATATAAACATATATAACAAAGGTATACCAATCCACCCGCAATAGAACTCAACCAAACAATTATCATCATTGTCTGTAAAAATGGCAATTTATCACAATTATAGAGTACATATTCGTCATACCAAAAGCATACCGTTCACATGGTTCCGAACGATAAATAACCCAAGTAATCAAGCAAACTACCGACTCTCGATTAAATAATTCTCCTTTTGATCCCAAAACCTACATTACTAGAAAGTACACGCATCTAGCTTCCTACCACTTCGAACGGTGATTAAAACAGAGTTTTGGTTCAAAAGTTATGATCGAAACGGTTTATCTCATTAAACTAAATAATTGGCTAAGAAAGCTTCAGTTCGCGCTGCGCAACAGCTAGGTCGCACCGCGAACCCTTTGGCAGTAGCAAACCTCACCAAAATCTCATGGTGTTCGCGCCGCAAACCCTTGTACGCGCCGCGTACTGATCGCAGAACCAAACCTCAGAATTATCTGCAAGGTTCGCGCCGCCACCCCCTTGTTCGCGCCGCGAAGCGCGCGAAAACAGAATTCCCAGATCTGGTTTTTGGTTCAACAAAGACTAAATCCAACCATCTCCATACTCAAACCCGTTCCAGATTCATACTAAAGCATAGAACAACATATATGATCTCTACTCATGATTTATTAGTAGCAACAAACATCAATTTCACGGATTGAGTCAAACCCTAAGATTTTTACTAAAAACCCCAATTTCTCAAACTTATGATTTCATCTATAAATCAAAACTATAAGTTTCTAACTAGAACCCACCTCGATTACGAGTCGTTGATGTCGAAGATGAGTCGATTCGGCGGAGAAATGATGAAGATCCAAGCCTTTTCCTCTTTTCTCCTCTTGCTCTTCCTTCTCTCTACTTCTTCTCTCTATCTTTCTCTTCTTGTTGCAATGAAGAAGAAAAGCAAAAAGGAAAATGATATAAGAAAATATCTTAAGTTACACTGCTAACTAAATGTCCAAAAGTATCTCTAATGTACCAATTTATAAAACCTCGATGTCAGCTAATAACATTAGAGCATTTAATTTAATACGGGGTAATACATCCTCCCCCCCTTAAATAGAAATTCGTCCTCGAATTTAAGAATTACCTGAAAAGGTGAAGGTAAGCATCCCGCATTTCTGATTCAAGTTCCCATGTAGCATTACCCGGATGCGTCGCATCCCACTGAACCTTAACAAGAGGAATCTCCTTGTTTCGTAACACTTTAGTCTCTCTTCCCACTATGCGGCTCGATAAGGGTTCAAAAGTCAAATCTGATTCTATCTCAATTGCATGTGGTAACACCGGCTGAAGAGGATCGGGAATAAACTTCCGTAGTTGAGACACGTGAAAAACATCATGCATTTCTGATAGAGAAGCTGGTAAGCTACTTCACCAATCCTTTCTAGAATCTCATACGGTCCCACGTATCTCGGACTTAATTTCCTCGACTTAAACGGTCCTTTCAACTTCAACCTCGGAGTAACCTTCAAGAATACATGGTCACCTTCCATAAACTCCAAAGGCCTCCTACGGTTATCCACATAACTCTTCTGACGATCTTGTGCTTGCTTAACCTTCTCTCGAATCATTCTAATCTTGTCCGTGGTCTCTTGAATAATTTCGGGTCCCAAAATTCTATCATCACCAACTTCTGACCAACACAACGGTGTTCTACATTTCCTCCCATACAATGCCTCATAAGGTGCCATACCGATACTTGCGTGATAACTGTTATTGTACGCAAATTCAATCAATGGTAAAAGCTCCTTCCAATTTCCTCTACTTTCAAGCACACAAGCTCTTAACATATCTTCCAAGGTTTGTATCGTTCGCTCCGTTTGACCATCCGTCTGAGGGTGGTTCGACGTGCTCAAACATAATTTAGATCCCATCGCTTATTGAAAAGCTCTCCAAAACCTCGAAGTGAACTTTGGATCTCTATCCGACACAATACTAGAGGGTACACCGTGCAACTTCACTATTTCTGAAATAAATAATCAGGCAAGATGACTTGCCTTGTAAGTAGTCTTCACGGCTAAGAAATGTGCAGATTTCGTCAACCGATCTACAATCACCCAAATAGAATCATATCCACCTTGAATACGAGGTAAACTGACCGCAAAATCCATTGAAATACTATCCCATTTCCATATTGGAATCTCTAGTGGTTGTAACAATCCACCTGGTCTTTGATGTTCAATCTTTACTTGCTGGCATACCGCACACTCCGACACGTACACCGCGACATCTCTTTTCATTCCGGACAACCAATAATTTATTTTCAAATCTTGATACATTTTTGAAGAACCCGGATGTATCGTGAAAGCACCCTTGTGAGCTTCATCCAGAATCCTTCTTTTCAATAACGCATCGCCCGGAACACAAATCCTCTGATTAAACATAATCACTCCATCCGTAGCTCGAGTAAACCCTGGTTGAACCAACACCTCTTGTAACATAGCATCTGACACTTGTGCTTGTTGAATGTCATTTCTCAAAATAGAATTAACATTCAAGTTTCCCATCAATACTCCATTTTGGGTCCAAACGAATTGAAGGTTGAGATCTCGAAATTTTTCCAATAATGCATACTCTAACATCATCAATTCGGCCCTCTTTAACACCTTCCGACTCAAGGCATCCGCCACTTTATTTTCCTTTCCTGGATGATACTTCAAGTCAAAATCATAATCCTTCAAGTATTCCATCCACCGCCTTTGACGCATATTCAACTCCTTCTGATCGAAAAGGTACTTTAAACTCTTGTGGTCACTGAACATTTCAAAATGAACTCCATACAAGTAATGACGCCACACCTTTAGGGTAAAAACAACCGTAGCCAATTCTAAATCATGAGTGGGATAATTCTCTTCGTGAACCTTTAACTGTCGAGATGTGTATGCTACCACCTGACCATCCTGCATCAATACTCCTCCTAATCCTTTCTTGGAAGCATCGCAAAATACTTCATAGGACTTATTTGGATCAGGAACGATTAAAACAGGGGCAGTCGTCAATGTTTCCTTCAAGCCCATGAAACTCTGTTCACACCCCGAATCCCAATCATAAGGACACTCCTTTCGGGTAAGTCTAGTCATTGGTAAAGCCAATTGAGAAAACCCTTTTATAAATCTTCTGTAGTAGCCGGCTAAACCCAAGAAACTTCGGACTTCTGAGCCATTACTCGGCCTCTCCCAATTAATCATCGCTTCAATTTTTGACGGGTCCACTGCCACACCTCCTTGAGATATGACATGACCAAGAAATCTTACCTCCGTCATCCAAAACTCACACTTACTTAACTTAGCAAACAATTGATTTTCTAGCAATACCGACAGAACAATCCTCAGGTGTTCTTCGTGCTCTTGTGGAGTACGAGAATAAATAAGAATGTCATCAATAAAGACTACCACAAATTGATCTAAGTAAGGCTGGAATATTCGATTCATATAATCCATGAAAACAGCTGGAGCATTCGTCACACCGAAAGGCATTACCAAGAATTCATAATGACCATAACGGGTTCTAAAGGCATTCTTTGGCACATCTGAGCTCTTCACACGAATTTGGTGATAACCCGACCGCAAATCAATCTTCGAGAACACGCAGGCTCCTTTCAATTGATCTAACAGGTCGTTTATCCTTGGTAAAGGGTATTTGTTCTTGATAGTGGCTTTGTTCAACTGACGGTAATCAATACATAGTCTCATCCCACCATCCTTCTTCTTTACTAACAACACTGGAGCTCCCCACGGTGAGACACTAGGTCGCACAAAATGTTTAGCCATCAGCTCCTCCAATTGCCCCTTCAATTCTCTTAATTCAAGCGGTGCCATCCGATACGGAGAAACGGATATAGGAGCCGTTCCCGGTATCAGGTCAATAGAGAATTCCACTTCTCTTTCTGGAGGAAGAGAAGTGACATCCTCTGGAAAAACATCGGGAAAATCTCTAACAACAGCAATTTGCGAAACCTCTAACCTGTCACCCGTCTCCTCAGTAAGAACCAACAGAACAAACTTCTCTTTCTCAAACAAGAAATTAATCATGCCTACCGTACCTTCCAGTATAGTAGTCAAAACATCTTTCGGAGTAGCATCTTCAGATGGAATAATGATTAACTTCTCTTCACACCCAATGAATACCGAATTAGCAGAAAGCCAATCCATTCCCAAAACAACATCTTCCTTCTTAAGTGGTAAGCAAACAAGATCAATCTAGAAATTCCTACCACCCACAGATAACACACAATTCTCACACACCAACGGTGTCTCGACCATCTCATCCATAGCAGTAGTAACCGCCATAGGAGGAAATAAAGGAGTAGCTTGCAACCCAAGTCGCTTCATACATTGCAATGACACAAAAGAGTGTGTTGCTCCACAATCAAATAGAACAAAACAAGAATGCCCATTAATGAAACACGTACCCACAATCAAAGAGTTATCACTCTTGGTCTTCTTAGCATCCAAGGTGTAAACTCTACCAGTACCCCTTCCTTGCACTTGATTCCTATTCCGAGGACAATTCCTAGCCATATGCCCTTCTTGCTGGCAATGAAAACATTCCACCCCTTCAAAGTTACACCTTCCAAGGTGATTCTTACCACAGCTACAACACACCAGAGATGCACTAGACCAAGAACCTTGCACTTGCTTCCCTTTGAAAGCTTGTGGCCTAGGTCGAAATTGTTGGCTTGGCCTTCCTCTCTCATGTTGATTCTTCTTCTTCTTCAAATCTTCCTCAGTTTGAACTTTCTTCAAAATGGTCTCAGCCACATAACATTGTCGCAACAACTCCGTATAAGTAGTGAACTCCCTCTGGGACACACTATGTGAGATATCAGCCCTTAAACCAAACAGAAACTGGTCCACCTTCCAACTCTCATCACGAGCATACGCAGCCTGCCTAGAGTAAGCAGCCAACATTTCAAACTTCTCAGCATAAGTAGCCACTGGCATATTTTCCTGCCTTAACTGTTGGAACTCCAACTCCTTCTTAGTCCTCAGCGAACTAGGAAAGTATTTCTCCATAAAAGTGGTCTTGAAATTTTCCCATTCCTTAGGTACTTCCTGAGTAGTCATCAAAGCAGAAGCACCCTTCCACCATCTCATAGCTGGACCCTTCAGCGAATGAGAAGCAAACACCACCTTGTTCTCTTCACTACAATGCACGATCTCAAAGATTCCTTCCACATTGGCCACCCACTCATGCGCCTTTATAGGATCTAGTTCGCCATGAAATTCCGGAGGATTCATGCGAATGAAATCCCTATAAGTCCCACCTACAGCTTCGGGCACAACCACGGGAACATTATGACCGCCATTCATCTGTTGCATCATCTGCAGCATGAACTGATTCTGCTGCTGTTGCATCTGTTGCATGAACTGGGGCCATGGAACATTCGCACCGCCATCCGGTGGATTCACTTGTGGAGGCCGTGTGGGGGGTCGACCACGAGTCCTGCGTCCGTCCGCCATGTTCCTGGAGGTCATCAAAATGGGATTAAGTTGATCAGGCTCAATACCATAGTCATAACACAACAAAACTCATGTGAACACAACACATCTTGGACAGAAAGAACACTTATAATATCTCATGGCTAGGTCGAGGATACGACCTGCTCTGATACCAACTGTAACACCCATATATAAATACATACATCAAAGCATATAGGTATACATGAATCCAAGTATTTGGTACTGAAAATACTTATAAGTTCATAGTCAACACATTATACATATTAATGCCCTAACACAAAAGTTCTACCAAATGGCATAATACATACAAGATGTCCAAAAGAAAATACTAAGAACTAGATCAAACAATGATCACAAAAGAAATCCACAACGGAAGCTTCGCCATATCCAAAAGAAACATAAGGAATAAGGAATCAAATTGCTTTCTCCTTACCCTTCGCGGAACCTGTAGTAGCTGAAATCAATATATAATGGGGTGTGTTGTACCCCAAAATTTGCCTACTTATTTAATTGCCAATTGGCTTGTGCTTTTCATTTCATATGCATCATCTTTCCATTAGGGCATTAACATAACATCATGCATCATTAATCAAATAAATTTGCATTGGATCAAGGATCTTGGAAGCTAGGGTTTTTGTACGGTTGTTCATGGTGGACTTCTTCCTCCTAAAGCTACAAAGTTTTCCTCTATGAAAATCAAGAAAATAATAAAGAGTTTCTTATATGTGGCATACGCAATCATTAATTCACCGAGGTTTATTGGATTTCTTGTTGTGCTTCAATTCTTATATTCTTCAAGGATCCCTTAAGGTAGTTATGATGCAAGAACAGTGGTTTATGGAGTAGTGGATCCAGCTGTCTTTTAATACATGAAGCCCATATCCTGTATGACATGACTGTTTCAAAGACCAAGGCACTATTCTTCCTAATATTGGTTGCTTGACTCACATTTAGATTAAGGGATTTGAATTGAGTCGGAGTTTATTGAAGTGGCAAGGTGATTTGGTTTGTGTCCATTAAAGGTCGAAGCGAATTTGAGTTCGAAGGATAAATGAAAAGGAACCAAAATCCTTAAACGTTTTTGGGTGAAAGTTCTCAATGATTCGTGTATTAGAAACGTGTCTTCGAGTTCAAAAATTACAAGATTCTAATAGTGTTTTGAGTTTCGTTCAACATCATCAAATTCATTCAAATATACAAAAAGAAAATCCATCATGGTTCCATACAAAAATCTATACTTCCATATCAAATTCAAGCTCAAGTCCATATATTACAACAGTCAAGCCATATACTACAAAATAATTCCGAAAAAAAAACAATAGCCCTGCATCTTGAACCGCCATTACATCTTAAAGCCCAACTTGTATGGACCAAAACCGAAACAGCCCCTGCATCATGAAAGATTCAAACCGAACCATAAATCAAGTAGGTCCCTGCAGCAGCAAAACAAACCGGAAATTCGCAGCAGCTCAAAATCAACTTGTACCTGCATAATACAACCGAACCGGTTCAGTTTTGCAACATCAATCAGAAAAAACCGAATCATAACCAGCACCATGAAAAAACCAGAGGGATTATAACAGAAGGACAAGCAAAGCAGGGGAAAATATAACCGAATCGGAAAGAAAATTCTAACAGAAACTAACTACCTCAAAAAAAAAACAAGTACACAACAATTAACCTAACGGAATCAAGAGCGCTATAACAGAAAGGAGGAAAATTCAGAGTAACTAACCTCTCATCATCCTCCACGCCTCATGCACACACCTTTAATCTTCTTCTCTCTCTCGGAACCGATTCTTCATTCACAACCATCACCTTCAATCTTTCACTTTCTTCACGCCTCATACACACCAATCACCACCATTTTTGTTCATCAACCTTCACCTTCATCAATCACCAATTCTCAAAACTTCAATCATCTTCAACTCCCTCTGCGATCTTCACACTCTTCATCCTCCAACCATAACCACAATACCAGAAACGAATCTCCAATCACCATCAATTATCTTCACCTCATCCTCTGCAAACAACGTTATTCACCGATTCAGAAACAAGAAACAGAAAAAAGAGAGAAGAGAAAGATTCATAATATGGATCTAGCAGAAAAACTCACCTTCAAAACTGAAGATTCGTATACAATCAACACCATCTTCAATCTTGAACACTCAACGACGTTTCATCACCATCATCATCAATCTTTGTTCGATGAGAGCTTGATTCAGAGTGATACGATATGAGAACCGAGAGTATCGGAGGGAGAGGAGATTGAATCGGATATGAGAGAAACCGATGGGGAAACGCATCTGAGAGATCGAATCGGAGATGAGATATGAGACGAAATTGGAGAGGCGAGAGGGAGGCACGTGTTGGTTGTTTCACGGAAGCATTGCTGGGGAAGAGGGATTAACCGTCGCCGTCGCAAAGAGGGCGGAGGCTTGCCGGAGATGGAGAATTTGCACGCCGCTATCGTTCGCATAAAGAAGGAGAATGAGAAAGTCCAAAGGTCACATAACATTTGACCTAACCCCTCTTTCTATATTTTTCTTTTTTTTTTTTTGTTATTTTATTTTACTTTGGTAATTTTGTCAATGAAAATACATGAAATTGATAGTACAAAATCTGGATCTCTGAGTGAATCCTAGGGCTTTCCATGAAATTTCTATTTCCACCCCCAGGACAAGGCCCAAAATGCGCCCTAATGTAAATCCAACGCATTTCATTTCTGCTTCTGCACCCCCCTGTGTTGTTAGATTTTTCTCCTTTTGCAAATTGTTTCTTCTCTAGTTTTTGTTCAGTAATCCAGGTTCTATTGAGATAAAAAATGTGCAAAAATATGTTTTAGATTGAATTTTGTGTTTAGGTAATTGTCATAATTTTTGTGGATTTTTGTGGTTTGATTTACTATTTTTGTTGGGCCATTTTGTTGAATATGTTCATAATGTTTCATGTTTTGATAGGTTTTGCAAACTAATTTGATTAGGGGCCTTAGGGATTGAATCTAATTGCCATCTTTTGTGTGATATCAGTAGACTCATATACCATATTGTGTGAAAAAATAAAAGTTTAATTCTATGTTTTGGTTAGGTTTTCGTTAGATTTTCTATACCCGATTTATGTACGTTCCTAAACGGATAACCATGTGAATTTGACCTATAATTTGCTTTGCATTTATGCAATGGACTTAGTTTCTTTTTGTATATGTAACTAGAGATGTGTAGAGGTCCTAAGACCTTGAATTAGAATTTTTAAAACATTTCTTCTATTTTACTTGAATCTTCCTTTTTTACTTGTAAATAACTCACCTTTGGTTAACGATCGCACCATTATTTGTCCGAATGACCTATAATTTTGTATGAAACTTTGTGACTTGATTCCATGATTGTTTAGACACCTATTAGAGGTCATTAGCTACTGACTTTTACCATGTAAATACATCTTTCTAACTTCACTCCTAATTTGAATTCTATTAACTAGTTTCGATCTAGTTTTGTATAGTTTTGTTAGAACTTTGTTTGTTTCAAGTTAATTGACTAACATAGATTGGTATAAGGTCTTGGACCTATAAATGAACTAATTGCTACTGACTTTAAGCTTTGTTCATGTTTTTCAGTTGCTTTTTGTTTCGATTAATGGATGCTTGTTCGATGTTTGTTCGCTAATCGTTAAGTAACGATTTAGGCGATACTTTGGTAACTTCTTGCGAATATTTTCGTGTGATGTCATATGGCTTTTGTGTTTGATTTAGGACACTTATTTCCTTGGTTTGATACTGACCTAGGGCTCTCTTCTCATCTTGTTGGAGTTGTAACTCCATTCTTTTGCCATGTTCCCTTAGACTCTTCCTTCTTTGTTAAGAGGAATTGAGATAGGTTAGGATAGTTATCCTTGACCTTAGGGCCATTAGACTTAGATTAGAGAATAGGTTAGTTCCCTTTTGTTCATTCTTTTTTCTTTTCAACATTAAAACACTAATAAATAAAGGTACGAATCACATTAAGAAAGTGATAGAGAAATGAGTGGGATTCATTCCCTAATCTGTTTCTCAATCACTTAGTGGCATAGAAATGAGTGGGATTCATTCCCTAATCTGTTTCTCGGTCACTACTTAATGGGAGAGAAATGAGTGGGATTCATTCCCTAATCTGTTTCTCAAACATTAATTAATGGGATAGAAATGAGTGGGATTCATTCCCTAATCTGTTTCTTGAACATTATATAATGGGATAGAAGTGAGTGGGATTCATTCCCTAATCTGCTTCTCGATCATTATACATTTTTATGTGATTCGAATCGCAAAGTAAATTCCCTTAAAAAACACTCAACCAAAAACATTCAAAACACTTAATAAAGGCTCGAATTAAAACAAAGTGACGAAGTGGTGCGAAACCTTGTATTGGGTTTTGTTCATCATGTAGTTACATAAAAAACACAAACCCAAGATTCTTTTCTTTTGCCTTGTTAGGCGCTTAAGAACAAGTTAAGTCCTTTCCAAAAATAGGCGTATAAGTCTCCAAAGGTCGAGCATCGTGGATTGTGACCTTAACCTCTGTTCAACTAAAAAACACAAAACAAATGGAAACTATGGAGCCGAACTACGGCGCTCTGATTCCTGAACAGGGATACGTAGGCATTGGGTCGCGGGGCCTAAGCGAGCACACTTGTAAATAATTCCTTCTTTTCCCCGTATTTCTTTTGCATTCATTCGCATTTAGGTTTTAGACATTAGACACCCTTTAGATAGAAACAAACATAGGTGGATACCATCGAGTACGATGGGCGTGAGGGGTGCTAGCACCTTCCCCTTGCGTAACCGACTCCCGTGCCCTATTCTCTGGTCGAAAGACCTTGTTCTTGTTCTGAGTTAGGTTATCTGGTATTCCTTTCCCTCGATGGGATAAATATATTAGTGGCGACTCTGATTCCATTTTTCGCGGTAGCGACAGCTGGCGACTCTGCTGGGGACGTTGCTAGACCTGTGCTGGTCCGTTCTTAGCGAGTCGATCCTAGACTTTGTTTGTTTGTTTATTGGGTGTTTCTTTGTTTGTTTGCTTATATGTTTACATGTTGTATATATGCTTGCGCATCATGTTTATTTCTGCTTGCACATCATGCATCTGGACTATATTATGGGTCCCCGTGGGGGCCACATATTTTCCTGCTTTGTTTTGCAGGTCGGGTGGGATGTTTTATGAGGTAAAAGGCCCAATACCCAGGCCAGAGTTGACACATAGGATACCTAGGATAGAGTGGATAGTCATGACGCCAACAGAATGTCAGGTTCTGTTGATTGCGATCATGAGACCCACGACCAGTCGAGACTCGAATGGGATACCGTTGTTGGCATGTATTCGCAACAATGATGGTGTTTCAGGAGAGTTGTTAACGCTGGAGACCTTTTGACCTACCTTGACCTAGATTCACCTGTGAGTGGGGTGGGATATACATGACAGGTACCGTTGGTGACTATTCATATTCTGTTGGTGACTATTGGATCTCCTGGTATTCAAAAAGGTGTCGGACCTTTGATCTCATGACATCTGACCTATATCAGTTATTCAGAGGATTGTACAGTGGTTACTAAGGTCATATGGACCTTGACCCCATGCTTTTGCATTGCATAACATCATTACTTTATCCACTTCATTTGTGGGGGATCCTAAAGTTTATTTCCAAAAAAAAAAAAAGAGGAAACAAAAAGAAAAAAAGAAAAAATACTATATGCAAAAAAAAAAAAAGAGAATAAAAGAGAAACAAAAGTTGATTAAAAGACTCTAGGATCCCTTGCAAATGAAACATGCATTCATACTATCATGTATTTCATAGTTCTCTCAGAAGCTTATGAGGGCCCTTTCTACTCAAGTTCTGGTTTCAACAACAATGCAAATGATTTCTCACCGCTATGTGCTTGAATTAATAATGGAACAACTCCGTGAGGATTTGAATGAGGTGAGAACAAAATGGGGACTAATGTGAATCAGTGTATGGAGGCTATCCAAGGTTTCTCTCTTAGACAAGAAGAATTGAGACAAATTCCTAAAAGGCTAAATGTGAATGTTAATCTTACCTCAAAGGAAGTTCTTATGAATCAGAAGGGCCGAAATACTGTTAAGATTCCTATTCTTATTAAGGAGACTTCACATCATGAGAATAATTTGGAAATTGAAGTCTTCAAGTTTCCGATCATTGAAATAACAAAAAGATTCCACCTCTTGAAGACAAGGTTGAAAGCCATAAAAGATTATGACTCCGTTGATTTAGACACTGTTGGATTGTGTCTAGTGTTTGATGCCAAGAGCTGCAAAGGTCATTTATTCTCTCTCTGGATAGTTTGGACATGCAAGCAAAAGTGTTATTCATCTCTTGTACATATGTGGAAGTTGCGTGGGGCTCCCGACCGAGGGATAAGCAAGACATTGTCTATCTTGAGTATTGCATCATTTGCATTGCTCGAATCCCTAAAGTAAGGCAAAAATGCACCACTCTTATACGCCTTTGTTGGAATATTCTTCTGGGAAGTAATCTAAAGTGTGTGGAAGGAACATATGATAATGCTAATTGGCTACCATGCTGGGGCACCTAGCCATTCAACTTAAGGTGGTGGGACATTCAAAGGCAGAATTCAAGTCCTCATTGATTTCAGAACAACCGCGTCCACTCCAAGAGATTCTATGCACAAGTTGAAGTCTCAATGGGGTATCAAAACTGCAAAAGGCATTCGAGAGCAATAAGTCCATACGGAGTCGAGTCTCCTCGATAATGGCATTCATTTAAGATCTTTATTGCATTCTCATTTGTAATATTTCTTTGTTTGTTTAAGCATTGATTGCATGTAAAAATTTGTCAATTTCTGAATGAAAATCATAATACATTGTTTATGTTTGTCTTGAAGTAATAACCCATTCGTTTTCACTCATAAAAATGTTTTGGCATTACGATACCAACTTTTACTAATCAACGAGCAGAGGGAGAATGATGATGATATAAAAATGCAAAATCCCTAATTGTGTGATTTTGAATAAAACCCTGCTGAGGATGTACATGCATTGTTTCAATTCCCCAAACACCGGAGATATAAGGGAGATAGACCCTCGTTCACATGGCCCGTACACCATCACAAATCTCTACCCTTAGGTTCCATTCGTACACAAAAGCGGGAATCAAACCTGCCAAGATTATTAGTGCCTCTCTGCACATAGAATGCCTGTTAGCATTCAAAAGAAAAAGAAATAAACAAAAACAATGGTTCCGATTAGTACATCATACAATGGTGATTGCTCACGCAAATCACTAGGCCTGTTAGCCCTTCTCTAGGCCTGTTAGCCTTTTCTCATAAAATTCTAAATAAACATATGTTCCATATAATGTCTCATCCTAGTTTTCTTTGTTAAGTTACACATACCTAACAAATCCTAGTTTTCATCACTTATTCTTTATTCACATAACAATGAAGTTATCCAAACCTCTTTGATATAAACATATATAACAAAGGTATACCAATCCACCTGAAATAGAACTCAACCAAACAATTATCATCATTGTCTGTAAAAATGGCAATTTATCACAATTATAGAGTACATATTTGTCATACCAAAAGCATACCGTTCACATGGTTCCGAACGATAAATAACCCAAGTAATCAAGCAAACTACCGACTCTCGATTAAATAATTCTCCTTTTGATCCCAAAACCTACATTACTAGAAAGTACACGCTTCTAGCTTCCTACCACTTCGAACGGTGATTAAAACAGAGTTTTGATTCAAAAGTTATGACCGAAACGGTTTATCTCATTAAACTAAAGAATTGGCTAAGAAAGCGTAACAGCTAGGTCGCGCCGCGAACCCTCTGGTAGTAGCAAACCTTACCAAAATCTCATGGTGTTCGCGCCGTGAACCCTTGTACGCGCCGCGTACTGATGGCAGAACCAAACCTCAGAATTATCTGCAAGGTTCGCGCCGCCACCCCCTTGTTTGCGCTGCGAAGCGCGCGAAAACAGAATTCCCAGATCTGGTTTTTGGTTCAACAAAGACTAAATCCAACCATCTCCATACTCAAACCCGTTCCAGATTCATACTAAAGCATAGAACAACATATATGATCTCAACTCAGGATTTATTAGTAGCAACAAACATCAATTTCACAGATTGAGTGAAACCCTAAGATTTTTACTAAAAACCGCAATTTCTCAAACTTATGATTTCATCTATAAATCAAAACTATAAGTTTCTAACTAGAACCCACCTCGATTACGAGTCGTTGATGTCGAAGATGAGTCGATTCGGCGGAGAAATGATGAAGATCCAAGCCTTTTCCTCTTTTCTCCTCTTGCTCTTCCTTCTCTCTACTTCTTCTCTCTATCTTTCTCTTCTTGTTGCAATGAAGAAGAAAAGCAAAAAGGAAAATGATATAAGAAAATATCTTAAGTTACACTACTAACTAAATGTCCAAAAGTATCTCTAATGTACCAATTTATAAAACCTCGGTGTCAGCTAATAACATTAGAGCATTTAATTTAATACGGGGTATTACACGCCTGAACAGAATGTCGGATATGGAGGAAAGGATGAGTTCCGTGCTTTTGGAGACTTTCAAAGGTGCAACCCGCCAATCTTTAAAGGAGGGTATGGACCGGACAAAGAGCGTGCACGGATAAGAGAAATTGAGAAGATCTTTCAAGTCGTGAGTTGTACTGATGTACAGAAGGTACAGTTTGGTACTCACATGCTGACAAAAGAAGATGACGTTTGGTGGAGTAATATTGTGTGAAGATTTGAAAGAGAAGGTATTGAAGTTACTTGGACTCTTTTCCGTGATGCATTTTTGGGAAACTATTTTCCAGAAGATGTGCGTGGAAAGAAAGAAGTGAGGTTTCTATAGTTGAAACGAGAAGGAGGATAGTTCCATGGGAAACCGTATGATAACAAGAAGGAACAATCGGGTTTTGTCAAGAAGCTAAGTGGGGGAAGGACTCCTATTCCACTTAAGTGTTTCGGATGTGGATTTGAAGGTCATCGTGTTTCTGAGTGTAAGAAAGAGGTTACTATTTGTTTCAAGTGTGGCAGGCCAGGTCACATCGTTGCTAATTGCAGAGCTGGTGCGAGGGTAAGTTGTTACAACTGTGGTGAGCGAGGTCACATTCGTACCAAATGTGATAAGCCATAGAAGGAGCAAGCGAAAGGAAAAGTGTTTGCATTGTCTAGTGTTGAGACTACTTCTAAGGATAAGTTAATCTGAGGTACGTGCTTTATGATTGATAATGGTGCAACGCATTATTTTATTCTTTGGATTGTGCTATAAGATTGGATCTTGTTTTATCTGTTATGCATAGAAGTATAGTTATTGATACAACTGATGTGGCCTTGTTTCTACTTCTTTTGCGTGTTTGAATTATCCATTGAGTATCTTTGGTAAAGATTTTGAGAATTGATGTAGTTTGTTTTCCGTTGGACTAAGTTGATGAGAATTTTGGTGTGAATTGTTTGGAGTTGAATCAAGTAATTGTAACTTTAAGAGAGATTTTGAATCTTGGTGTTTTAAGTGATTTCGAGTGCAAGTTCTGGAGGAACACTATTATAGTTTAGTAACGGTGGTTTATGTTTCATTATGATTGTTGATTGTCTATTGAAAAATTGAGGACTTGATCACCCTTAATCTATTGTTGATAGGAGGCGACATCGTATTGAACGAGATAGACTTGTCTTATTAACTTGGTAGTGTGTAAGACGACTAAGGAGAGGTTGAAGAGTAGATTTGAGGAATTGTTGAGAAGAGTTTCATTGTCTGAGTGTATGGTCGTAGAGTTACGCCTGTTTTGTCGAGTAAGAAGAAGGAAGGTTCTATGAGGTAATGTTTCTTGAGGATATTTGATTCTAAGAGCGACGATAATCATGTTGAACATTTAAGGATTGTGTTATAGGTGCTGAAAGAGAAGAAGGTTATGTAAAGCTTTTTGAATGTGAGTTTTGATTGGAAGAAGTGAATTTTCTTGGATATGGGATTTTGAGTTGAGGTGAGTTGATGCAGATATCGATAAGTAGTAGCTTACGCTTCAAGGTAACTTAAATTTCATAAGAGGAATTATTCGATGTATGTATTGGAGTTGTTTATCGTTGTGTTTGTTTTGGAATGTAAGAGGCATTGTTTGTTTGGATCAAGGTTTGATGTGTTGAGTGATCACAAGAGTTGAATATGAGGTAAACAAGACGAGTAGAATTTCGAAGGATTTAATCGTTGGCTTGAATTACCATCCTGGAAAAGTGAAGGTTGTGGCCGATGCATTGAGTAGGAAATAATTTTATAAGTTATGTTGAGGATTCAAGAATTGGAAATCGTTGGAACGATTTAGAGAATTGAGTTTGGCTGTGAAGCGACGTCTTCGTGTGTTAAGTTGGTATGTTGAAGCCTACTTGTGATTGTTTGACAAGATGATATTCATTAATCAAGAAAAAAGTGATGACTTTTGGATTGTCGAGAATGGTGTCACGAGATGTTGTGATCGAGTTTGTATTCCTGATGGTTCGTATTCGGACAAAGAGAATTTTGGATGAGGAACATCGTAATGATTTGAGTATTAATCATGGTTTTAATGATGTATAGAAATTTGAGGAAATGTGTAGTGGTAAGGTATGAAGAGGGATATACCGGAATTGTGTATTTGAGTTGGATTTGTCAGGAACCGTTTCGTTTGGTGCAACAGTTATCTATTTTCGAGTGGAATTGAGATGATATCTCTATGGATTTTTTTCGAGGTTGCCGAGGCATCGAGTGATTGTGAAGTGAGTTGGGTCAGTGTGGATAGTCGACGAAATGTGCCCGTTTTATTCCGATGAATTGGATTATTCAATAAAGAGACTTGCTAAGTGGTGCATCGAAAGGATTGTGTGTTTGCATGGTATTCTCTTCGGGTATTGGAATGACATCTTTTGAAGCTTTGTGTGGTCGTAAGTGTAGAACGTTTTGTATCAGTATGAATCGAGAGAGAGGGTGGGTGTGGTTTTGGTGTTGAGATGGTTGTGTCGACTGAATTATCGAGGACGAAAATATTTTAAGTGGGGGAGAGTTGTAATAGCCCGAATTTTATTATTTGGCTAATTAAATTAGATAAGGATTTATTTACTTAATTTGGACAAAGTTTGATAATTAATTGGATCGTCGGTGTTATTGAGAAACGTGTTCGGATTATTAAGTGAAGTTGGAATTTATTTGGTTAATCGAATAATTAATAAAGTGGAATATGTAGAGAAATAATATTAGAATTAATATTATTGTTGGATTTTATTTATTTGAGATAAATTCGGATTTAATTGGATTAATCAGAAAGTATTATTAAGGGTAATAATATTATTTGTTGAAGCATAATTATTTATTTGACTACTCTATTTTATATCAATTAGGCCTAATTAGTTAGGAAGTGGAATTATATGGGTAAGCCTAATATGAATAATATAGTAAGGGTTGGAAGAGTAGAGGTATCATAACTTTGTTCATTTGCAAAAGAAGAGGAGAAAGGAGACTAAGAGAAGAAGAAAGGGGAAGAACGACAAGGGGCAAAAGCTAGGGTTTGAAGCACATTGAAGAGGTAAGGGGGAGAATCCCTATTATTATGGGCTAGTATGATTGGGTCAATGGGTAGATTAACATGATTTAAGAATTTTGTTCTTCAATTTTAAGATTTTGACATGTTTAGGTTGAAATCCCTAAATTTTCATGGTTTGAGATTGTTAGGCTTTGATGATAATGATTCTATGTAATTTAGTATTGTTATGAATGTTGATTTTCATGTGTTTGTGAAATATTCTGTTTTGGTTGTTGGTATAAATTCTACCATTGTTAAACATTTGGAGGTTTTAGAGAATTGAAAAAAAAAAGGGTTCAGCTTCTAAGCCACTAATGAATTGGATTGTACTACACTATTTAGAATTTCAAACTTATTTACTACTGTATTGACGAATACATGATGTTCTTGTTTTAATTACAATTTTAACCAATGTCAAATTACAGTGTTTTTTTTATTATGAAATGCAACATCTAATGTTTTGGTTACCTTTCAAATACATAATGTTTTGGTTTTTTTTTTCCAAATTTTGATTTACATTCCAGTAGTACCACCTATTGTTTTGTTTACTAGAACTTATTGCAAAATCACCTTTTCATTCGTACTATAGCAGTATTTGGAACTAATAAATTACTTTTCCAATTTATAATATATATATTTTATAATAATAATAATAATAATAATAATAATAATAATAATAATAATAATAAAAATAATAATTTAATATCATTAGCATAATATTTTTAAGAGTTTTGAGTTAGAGATAAATATTGATTTATTTGGTTAATTATTTAGTTTCTATTCCAATAGAGTTGTCAATAGAGTTATTAGAGTTATCGATTGAGTTGTCAATAGAGTTGTTAGAGTTGTTAATAGAGTTTTGAGAGTTGTTTTGAGTTATTAAGAGTCATACTTTTAATTATTTTGCGTAACTCTGACATAGAGTTGTCAGTTTATGATGTCGATGTTTATATTCTGGTTAAAACTTTACAAATTCATAACTTTCAAACCGTGAATCCGTTTTGAGTACCGTTGGAAGCGTTAGAAAGCTAGCGTGACATTCTTTTCAATAAAAATAGTTTTGTTGTCAGTAGGTGCTATTAATGGATGATTAATAGTTGTATTAATTGAATTGAGCCGATTTGATTTGAATATACTTGGACTTGAATTAATTATTCGGTTTATCGGTAAATTACGATATTTTGAGAATTTGACCGAATTTGTATTTTGGCTTGAATATTTATGTTGAGAATAATATATTGCTATGCCAATGATTTGTTTTGATAATGTGTATATTCATATAGATGTGGTAAATGTGAATTGACATGAGATAGTATGGATACTAGTGTTAATTGGATTTTGTGAATCGTAATTGATTAATCGGCCTTTTATATGTGAATGATATGTATGTGTTGTGAATGTTGTGTACAATTGGTGGATAATTCATCGAGTTGAATTATTGTGAGATACGGAATGTTAAGATGGTAGAGATGATCTTAATTGCATATATTTGTGATATTGTACATACATTCATATCATAGTGTGCCTTGAAACACAGGTGAATTTGCTTTGAAACACAAGCGGGCTTGGATTCTAAAGTGAATCGGAAGCCGTAAACTATATGTTTACAATTGGTGGACTTTGGTCTTGTCCGGATCGGAAGTGTGGCTTAGATTCTAGAGATATGAATCGGAGGCCGGTGAAACTTAGAATTTCACATTGGTACCACATGCATAGTGTCACATGTTTCATTGAGTCACATTAGAGTTATGTGATAGTTGATTATGTGCATTATGTTGTCGTGATATGTGCATGATTGTGATAATTGATTATGTGCATGATGTTTTGTGATAAGTGTACGAGTGAACAATTAATTATGTTCATTGATGTCATAATGCTATGTGTATGGATTTGGTAATTGATTATGTACACTCGGTGTTGTGGTGATATTTGTATTAATTGACAATGGAGAATGGGTGACGTTTGAATACGTAATTGGTTAAATGCGGGAATATGTGATAATTGTGGCTATGTGCATAATTGAGAATATAGTATTGAGATATTATACGCTTATACTTGTTGTACGTTTAAAGTATGTGATTATATTGATTAGTATTAATTTACATGATTAGGCATGGTGTAATGTCTTCCTATAATTGTTGATTTAACCATTGTATCTTATTATACTTTCTTCATAATGGTTCGTATTCTCACCCTTCTGTTTTAATGTTGCCCTCGTTTGGCGACATGCAGGCTTGACGATTAGTAGATGGCGTGTGATCTAGTCGGAGTTTCTTCTGAGTTGCTTCGTAATTAAGTAGCGAGTCAATGCTCTGGTCATGTAACACTGGGTAGTTTAGATGTTGAACTCATGTTCTATTTGTGTATGTATTTTGTTATAACTTGTGAACTTGTTTAATTGGTTACTTGTTGTTGAGAGGCTTAAAGCCAAATATTATGGTCATGGTATGGGACATGTATCATTTATATGAAACACATGAGTATTACTTTCCGCTGTTAATGCATATTCTGGATGAATTATGATTATATGTCAGGTGTTATTTGAAATGACCAGGTGTATTGTATTTTATGGATAAATGTTGTCGGTTTTAAAAGTTTTTTTTCTAGTTTTTTGAAAACGTCGATGTGACGCCCTTTTGAGTTATATGCATGCTTATTCTCTGATTATATGCTTATTATTTTATAGGATAAAAAGGGGTGTTATATTAGTGGTATCAGAGCATGGTCGACCAGTTGGTCAAGGTTATTAATGTCTTTTATCCTGTTGTATTTGATTCGTGTATCTGACACGATCGATACTGTTTTGTCTGGTTGTTTGGTTGTTTAGGACGATGGCTACGGGAAGGAATGTTGACATTAATAATGAGGCAATTATGAGGTGGACTGGTGTGATTAGACAAGCACCTTGTAACACCCATATATAAATACATACATCAAAGCATATAGGTATACATGAATCCAAGTATTTGGTACTGAAAATACTTATAAGTTCCTAGTCAACATATTATACATATTAATGCCCTAACACAAAAGTTCTACCAAATGGCATAATACATACAAGATGTCCAAAAGAAAATACTAAGAACTAGATCAAACAATGATCACAAAAGAAATCCACAACGGAAGCTTTGCCATATCCAAAAGAAACATAAGGAATAAGGAATCAAATTGCTTTCTCCTTACCCTTCGCGGAACCTGTAGTACCTGAAATCAATATATAATGGGGTGAGATACAAAATCTCAGTGAGTTCCCTATCCTATGGGTCCTCTCGGCTTTACAAGGTTCTAGCCTATCAATCTCAAGTCACAACAAGAAACTAGACCTTGAGTTCACACACTAACATTATATGGAATCATACATAGAGTTCAACAACTCAACACAAATACTACTAATCGGAAAACCGTTACCAAGGTATCCCTCTATTCCCGTCCCCTTCTACGTCTAGGAGGTGGCACAAGTCATGGATCCTTTGGGAAAATCTTGACATACGAAATGGATTCGGATTCATGAGCCTTCCCCCATGAATCGTCACTTCACATGGCCCGTAAACCATCACAAGTCTCTACCCTTAGGTTCCATTCGTACACAAAAGCGGGAATCAAACCTGCCAAGATTATTAGTGCCTCTCTGCACAACGCCTCTCTGCACATAGAATGCCTGTTAGCATTCAAAAGAAAAAGAAATAAACAAAAACAATGGTTCCGATTAGTACATCATACAATGGTGATTGCTCACGCAAATCACTAGGCCTGTTAGCCCTTCTCTAGGCCTGTTAGCCTTTTCTCATAAAATTCTAAATAAACATATGTTCCATATAATGTCTCATCCTAGGTTTCTTTGTTAAGTTACACATACCTAACAAATCCTAGTTTTCATCACTTATTCTTTATTCACATAACAATGAAGTTATCCAAACCTCTTTGATATAAACATATATAACAAAGGTATACCAATCCACCCGCAATAGAACTCAACCAAAAAATTATCATCATTGTCTGTAAAAATGGCAATTTATCACAATTATAGAGTACATATTCGTCATACCAAAAGCATACCGTTCACATGGTTCCGAACGATAAATAACCCAAGTAATCAAGCAAACTACCGACTCTCGATTAAATAATTCTCCTTTTGATCCCAAAACCTACATTACTAGAAAGTACACGCATCTAGCTTCCTACCACTTCGAACGGTGATTAAAACAGAGTTTTGGTTCAAAAGTTATGATCGAAACGGTTTATCTCATTAAACTAAATAATTGGCTAAGAAAGCTTCAGTTCGCGCTGCGCAACAGTTAGGTCGCACCGTGAACCCTTTGGCAGTAGCAAACCTCACCAAAATCTCATGGTGTTCGCGCCGCAAACCCTTGTACGCGCCGCGTACTGATCGCAGAACCAAACCTCAGAATTATCTGCAAGGTTCGCGCCGCCACCCCCTTGTTCGCGCCGCGAAGCGCGCGAAAACAGAATTCCCAGATCTGGTTTTTGGTTCAACAAAGACTAAATCCAACGATCTCCATACTCAAACCCGTTCCAGATTCATACTAAAGCATAGAACAACATATATGATCTCTACTCATGATTTATTAGTAGCAACAAACATCAATTTCACGGATTGAGTCAAACCCTAAGATTTTTACTAAAAACCCCAATTTCTCAAACTTATGATTTCATCTATAAATCAAAACTATAAGTTTCTAACTAGAACCCACCTCGATTGCGAGTCGTTGATGTCAAAGATGAGTTGATTCGGCAGAGAAATGATGAAGATCCAAGCCTTTTCCTCTTTTCTCCTCTTGCTCTTCCTTCTCTCTACTTCTTCTCTCTATCTTTCTCTTCTTGTTGCAATGAAGAAGAAAAGCAAAAAGGAAAATGATATAAGAAAATATCTTAAGTTACACTGCTAACTAAATGTCCAAAAGTATCTCTAATGTACCAATTTATAAAACCTCGATGTCAGCTAATAACATTAGAGCATTTAATTTAATACGGGGTAATACATCCTCCCCCCCTTAAATAGAAATTCGTCCTCGAATTTAAGAATTACCTGAAAAGGTGAAGGTAAGCATCCTGCATTTCTGATTCAAGTTCCCATGTAGCATCACCCGGATGCGTCGCATCCCACTGAACCTTAACCAGAGGAATCTCCTTGTTTCGTAACACTTTAGTCTCTCTTCCCACTATGCGGCTCGATAAGGGTTCAAAAGTCAAATCTGATTCTATCTCAATTGCATGTGGTAACACCGGCTGAAGAGGATCGGGAATAAACTTCCGTAGTTGAGACACGTGAAAAACATCATGCATTTCTGATAGAGAAGCTGGTAAGCTACTTCACCAATCCTTTCTAGAATCTCATACGGTCCCACGTATCTCGGACTTAATTTCCTCGACTTAAACGGTCCTTTCAACTTCAACCTCGGAGTAACCTTCAAGAATACATGGTCACCTTCCATAAACTCCAAAGGCCTCCTACGGTTATCCACATAACTCTTCTGACGATCTTGTGCTTGCTTAACCTTCTCTCGAATCATTCTAATCTTGTCTGTGGTCTCTTGAATAATTTCGGGTCCCAAAATTATATCATCACCAACTTCTGACCAACACAACGGTGTTCTACATTTCCTCCCATACAATGCCTCATAAGGTGCCATACCGATACTTGCGTGATAACTGTTATTGTACGCAAATTCAATCAATGGTAAAAGCTCCTTCCAATTTCCTCTACTTTCAAGCACACAAGCTCTTAACATATCTTCCAAGGTTTGTATCGTTCGCTCCGTTTGACCATCCGTCTGAGGGTGGTTCGACGTGCTCAAACATAATTTAGATCCCATCGCTTATTGAAAAGCTCTCCAAAACCTCGAAGTGAACTTTGGATCTCTATCTGACACAATACTAGAGGGTACACCGTGCAACTTCACTATTTCTGAAATAAATAATCGTGCAAGATGACTTGCCTTGTAAGTAGTCTTCACGGCTAAGAAATGTGCAGATTTCGTCAACCGATCTACAATCACCCAAATAGAATCATATCCACCTTGAATACGAGGTAAACTGACCGCAAAATCCATTGAAATACTATCCCATTTCCATATTGGAATCTCTAGTGGTTGTAACAATCCCCCTGGTCTTTGATGTTCAATCTTTACTTGCTGGCATACCGCACACTCCGACACGTACACCGCGACATCTCTTTTCATTCCGGACCACCAATAATTTATTTTCAAATCTTGATACATTTTTGAAGAACCCGGATGTATAGTGAAAGCACCCTTGTGAGCTTCATCCAGAATCCTTCTTTTCAATAACGCATCGTCCGGAACACAAATCCTCTGATTAAACATAATCACTCCATCCGTAGCTCGAGTAAACCCTGGTTGAACCAACACCTCTTGTAACTTAGCATCTGACACTTGTGCTTGTTGAATGTCATTTCTCAAAATAGAATTAACATTCAAGTTTCCCATCAATACTCCATTTTGGGTCCAAACGAATTGAAGGTTGAGATCTCGAAATTTTTCCAATAATGCATACTCTAACATCATCAATTCGGCCCTCTTTAACACCTTCCGACTCAAGGCATCCGCCACTTTATTTTCCTTTCCTGGATGATACTTCAAGTCAAAATCATAATCCTTCAAGTATTCCATCCACCGCCTTTGACGCATATTCAACTCCTTCTGATCGAAAAGGTACTTTAAACTCTTGTGGTCACTGAACATTTCAAAATGAACTCCATACAAGTAATGACGCCACACCTTTAGGGTAAAAACAACCGTAGCCAATTCTAAATCATGAGTGGGATAATTCTCTTCGTGAACCTTTAACTGTCGAGATGTGTATGCTACCACCTGACCATCCTGCATCAATACTCCTCCTAATCCTTTCTTGGAAGCATCGCAAAATACTTCATAGGACTTATTTGGATCAGGAACAATTAAAACAGGGGCAGTCGTCAATCTTTCCTTCAAGCCCATGAAACTCTGTTCACACCCCGAATCCCAATCATAAGGACACTCCTTTCGGGTAAGTCTAGACATTGGTAAAGCCAATTGAGAAAACCCTTTTATAAATCTTCTGTAGTAGCCGGCTAAACCCAAGAAACTTCGGACTTCTGAGCCATTACTCGGCCTCTCCCAATTAATCATCGCTTCAATTTTTGACGGGTCCACTGCCACACCTCCTTGAGATATGACATGACCAAGAAATCTTACCTCCGTCATCCAAAACTCACACTTGCTTAACTTAGCAAACAATTGATTTTCTAGTGTCATACCCCAATTTTTGACCTAAGATACCACCTCATATCATTTGCATATGCATCATTTGCATCTCTAACAAATTGCATAGCTTGTGTTTGTTACTTGTGACTCAGCAGGATTTAATCAGGAAATCACTCATCAGTACAAGTAACAATCAATTAGGGTTTTGTTCTCCCTCCATTTCAAATGAATCATCTTCATCAACAATCAACATTTGGTCCTCAGAGATTCACTTCAACAAACTCAACAGCTTTGAATCGACTGAATTAGGGTTTTGACTGAAGATAGCATACTTCTGACTTTTGCTCAGGATTTGACCTAAAGACTTGGGACATGACCTCAAGACCCCAAGTGCATCATTTTGACCTAATCCATTGGCTCAGAACATCTCCTATACAAAGATTGATCAGACAAATCCTCAGATCAGGGTTTTTGAACTATCAGGGACTGAAATCAGGGATCACATTTGGGAAACCCTAAAAATCCCCGGGAAGTCAATCATCTTCAAATAATCCCTATGAAAATATACAATGGAAATTGTACCTCAATTCAAGATCCACAGTCATCAATTTCATCAGGTCGACAATTAGGGTTTTTTGACCTAATTCACTGAACAACTGACTTTTTAATCAGGACATGGTGCCACAACTCAAACCATGGCTCAATATCCTCTAATGCTTCAAGGTAATCCATTCATACTATTCATTTGGTGAGGATAGCCTGTTTCATTTGAAATCTCCAGAAACGCGATTCGTCTGAAAAAGTCCACTGTACAAGATTACCATTGACTTTTGGGGAATTTTGGTCAACCATGACTTTTGAAGTTTTAAATCATCAATATGTGATATATGAAGTCATTTGATCAAGAAAAATCAAGAAAATCAATCAAGAATCAAAAGTCAAAAGTTTGACTTTTCATACTTAGAAAAATTTCTAAGTGTTTTTCAATGGTTTTTTCCAAACTTTGGAAGGGAATTTCTCAAAATTTCACCTACAAACTGAAAAAAACTTCCAACATGAAAGTTGTAGATTTTGATCCAATGAACAACTTTGACACATATAAAATTTTTCCATAAGATCAACCATTTAAGAGATATGGTGCTTCAAAGTTGGTACTTTTTGAAAACTTCACTTGAAATCTCATTTTCTTCAAAGTTCATGGATCTTTTTCACCCATTTCCTTAAAGGTCTTGAAGAAACTTTCAACTAGGGTTTTGAAGTATGTAACATGAGCTTTCCAAAATGTCCAAGAGCATGAAAAAATATGGAGCATAGTTATGGTTTTGAATTATGCATTTAGTGATCATTTTCACTTGAAATTTCAAGCCATTTTCACTAAGTTATGAACCATTTTGCCAAATAATGCAAGTAATGATGCATCAAGACAATAATTGAAGATATTTTCTGATTAGAAGATCAGAATGGAAGAGGATAAGAAGCTTGAAGT
Source organism: Vicia villosa (assembly GCF_029867415.1). Lineage (NCBI taxonomy): Eukaryota > Viridiplantae > Streptophyta > Magnoliopsida > Fabales > Fabaceae > Vicia > Vicia villosa. Next base: position 554,097 of record NW_026704976.1, on the reverse strand, counting down.
TTAACCATGGTTTAGTCACTTTTAACCATTATGCATTAAATGTAAAGATTCCATTTTATCTCCAAATGCCAAATCACCATTCTTTGATCAACTTGCAAAGCTTGGAGTTCAGAATCCTTGGCCTATAAATAGAGGTCCAAACCTCATTCAAAATCACACCAAAACCTCACAATTATAGGTTTTCTCTCTTCTTTCTTGAATTGCAAGTTTCAAGTTTCAAAGTGAGGTAGAAATTCCAACCTCCAAACCCTTGAAGTTCTGGCCAAAGTGATGGTTCTAGCAAACCATAAACATCATATGGGATGTGTTTGAACCACTCACACACCCCAAATCACCCCAAAACTCAGAATTGCATTTCAACCTCCATATGAACACATGATGAGCCTTATCATGCCAATTTTTATTCTAGCTCATTTCTGTCCAAGTTAAACATCCAAATACATTCCATATACCATATATGAGCTATCCCAACCATCATCCATGATCTGAAACACCTCCATCTTCAAATTCGATTCATACTTGAAGCAACTGCAGATCGGGTGCCATGACCATGCTCAGATGAATTCAGCTTGTTCCAGACATCCAGACACCTTCCATAATCATCATTGAAGCTATCCAGATCATCACAAAGCATCTGTAACACCTCCAGATCAGAATTCAATTCTCAGTTGGCCGTTTTTGAAGGTAAGCTCTCTTGAACTTCAAACTCCATCATACATGCATCATAAATGAAAAATTGATTTGCCATCATGTTTCTGCATATGTATGGATCATTAGCCCTCAATCAATTGCAACTTATCATGCACATACACGATTTCAGATTGAATCATAGAATTAGGGTTCTTCACGATTTCCAGAAAATTAATGATCTTAGAGTGAAAATAAATGAAATTAAAGGACACCATCATGTTCCTCATGAAAAACCGAGTGAGATAGACCCTTTGATCGATCAAAACAACACAGATTTGAAGAAATTCAAAAATCAGTTAGGGTTGTGTTCTTGGCGCCAGATTTGGTTTGGGAATTTCAAATTCTTGATTTAAAATATATTTTATCAAACGCGTATGTTTAACAAGCCACAAGCGTGGCTCAGTTGGTCCAGGTTTTGGCATGTGAGAGAGAGGGCGTGGGTTCAAGCCCTAGTGAAGACAAAACCAATTTTTTTGCAACCTATTTTCTTTCATTTTTAAACAAACTTCATTTAATTAATTAATTAACAAAATTAATTCATTTTTTCTTCATTTTTTAAACACTCTTCATTTAACATATATATTTTATGAATATAAAAAAAAAATCAAAAAAAAAAGATTTATTTAATATGTTTTTAATTAGGTTTAAAATGATACATTTTTAAGTGTTTTTAAATACTTTAAATATTGTTTTTCATTTAAATTTTTAACCTAATCACTTGTAAATACTTTTGTGATCAAACCCTAATCACTTAGGTCTTAATTAAGCATTAAAACTTGTTTTAAACTTAATTAAGTTGACTTTTGTCAAATTCAAATCGTTTTAAAACGAGCGATCGCGATTCTTTTCAAAAACGATAAACCATTTCTTTTTGAAACTATTGATTAAACCTTTTTAATTAATCAATTGTTTTTCAAAACGAAGTGGGGCCTCTCGAATATTAGAGAGTGTAAGTCCCATTTCTTTTCTTTTTGTACAGTTTTAAACAATAAACTTTTCAAAACAATCTTCAAACAGTTTTTCAAAAGCGAAACCTCGCGTCTGTTCATAAACAATCAACCATGTTTTGTAAATAAAACACGGGCCTCCACGTAGGTATAAGTCCCAAGCCCCTTTTGTACATACCCATTCCTGTACATGAAATTAGGTATTTCATTGTACACCCGTTTTGTATATATCTCGATCAATTTGATTTTTTTACTTTGAATAACAAACCAAAAAATGAAGGTTTCTTTAAATCTTCCCAAAAATACCATGGGCCTCCACATAGGTATAAGTCCCAAGCCCCTTTGTAAAAACCTACTTACATAGCTTTGAATAAATTCAAGTGGACCTCTCCTCGAGTATGAGTCCCGAGCCCTGTGTATACAAATGGATCATGCATACAGGTATATTTCCTTCATAAACTCCATTATATACACACACTTTGTCATATATAATTGTTCATACCTGTTCATGTTTGTTCATACTTGTTCATGTTTGTTCATATGTGTGATATGTGTGCTTGTTCAACTTAGTACAACACTAGGTTCCCCATAGCCTCCTATTGGGCTTCGTGCAAAGAATCTCCACTAGTTTAGGTTAGGACATAGAGTATGGTTTCCCGGTGAAATCGCTCTAAGAGCTCAGACCAACTAAACCATGCCTCCCCTTGGGCTTTGTACAAACGAGTGACCCTCCCATAGCCTCCTCTTGGGCTTACAATGCAAGGACCCTCGATTGTCCCTCCCATAGCCTCCTCTTGGGCTTACAATGCAAGGACCCTCGGATAGCCTCCTCTTGGGCTTCGTACAAGGACCCACGGGCTTCTTATAAGCATCCCCAATATCCAAATCAAAAAAACCTAGGAGATTAGACATTTATCATCTCTATGATAGGAGTATCTCTTCTATATCATCACAAACAATCAATCAATCAAACTTTTTTGCCACAAGGCTGGCTAATCAATCAAACTTTTTTGCCACAAGGCTGGCTAATCAATCAAACTTTTTTGCCACAAGGCTGGCTAATCAATCAAACCTTTTTGCCACCATACTGGCTGATTAATCAAAGTTTTTGTCACAAGGCTGACTTCATTGAAACTTTTGCCACAAGGCTGGTTGATTAATCAAAACTTTTTGTCACGAGGCTGACTTCGTTGAAAGTTTTTGCCACAAGGCTGGTTAAACAACAAAAACATCTTTATCATTCTAAGCACCCTAAGTGGCATGGCCCAGGGCTTATAATGAAAAGATTTTCAAACAAAAATCAAACAGATGTATGTGATGATATAGATTAGATACATCGAACATTTAGATGACATTTGTCTCTTATCCTTTGCTTCCACTAGCATAAGTGTGAACTACGATTGCTCTGACTTTCTCAACTTCCCTTTGAGAATACGTAGGCACAAGGTCATATCCTTGGCGAGCAAAACTTCTCTCTCAAACCATTCAAACCTTAGCACCCGTAGACCCCGAGCTACAGATGCTCTGATTCCCTCTAGGGGATATGTATGCAGAGGATCGCGATGATCTTTGCGAGCATAATCAAACAAACACCTTAGGTACCACCTCTTTTTCACAAGAACCTTACCATAACAAGAATGGAATAAACAAAACAAAGAAACCTATAGAGTACTATAGATACGTTGGGTGCTAATACCTTCCCTTCGTATAACCAACCCTCTTACCCAAGATCTCTCCCCCACTTTTAAGGTTATTGCAACTTTTTTCCTTTTCCTCTTTTGGAAACAATAAAAAGTTTGGTCCGTACAAAAGAAAAATCATTTTTTGAGACCTCGAGCCCAAAGAATGCATCAGGTGTCTCATCCCAAAAAAGACAACGATTTTTCCCCGCGACATCTAGCAATACCGACAGAACAATCCTCAGGTGTTCTTCGTGCTCTTGTGGAGTACGAGAATAAATAAGAATGTCATCAATAAAGACTACCACAAATTGATCTAAGTAAGGCTAGAATATTCGATTCATATAATCCATGAAAACAGCTGGAGCATTCGTCACACCGAAAGGCATTACCAAGAATTCATAATGACCATAACGGGTTCTAAAGGCATTCTTTGGCACATCTGAGCTCTTCACACGAATTTGGTGATAACCCGACCGCAAATCAATCTTCGAGAACACGCAGGCTCCTTTCAATTGATCTAACAGGTCGTTTATCCTTGGTAAAGGGTATTTGTTCTTGATAGTGGCTTTGTTCAACTGACGGTAATCAATACATAGTCTCATCCCACCATCCTTCTTCTTTACTAACAACACTGGAGCTCCCCACGGTGAGACACTAGGTCGCACAAAATGTTTAGCCATCAGCTCCTCCAATTGCCCCTTCAATTCTCTTAATTCAAGCGGTGCCATCCGATACGGAGAAACGGATATAGGAGCCGTTCCCGGTATCAGGTCAATAGAGAATTCCACTTCTCTTTCCGGAGGAAGAGAAGTGACATCCTCTGGAAAAACATCGGGAAAATCTCTAACAACAGCAATTTGCGAAACCTCTAACCTGTCACCCGTCTCCTCAGTAAGAACCAACAGAACAAACTTCTCTTTCTCAAACAAGAAATTAATCATGCCTACCGTACCTTCCAGTATAGTAGTCAAAACATCTTTCGGAGTAGCATCTTCAGATGGAATAATGATTAACTTCTCTTCACACCCAATGAATACCGAATTAGCAGAAAGCCAATCCATTCCCAAAACAACATCTACCTTCTTAAGTGGTAAGCAAACAAGATCAATCTAGAAATTCCTACCACCCACAGATAACACACAATTCTCACACACCAACGGTGTCTCGACCATCTCATCCATAGCAGTAGTAACCGCCATAGGAGGAAATAAAGGAGTAGCTTGCAACCCAAGTCGCTTCATACATTGCAATGACACAAAAGAGTGTGTTGCTCCACAATCAAATAGAACAAAACAAGAATGCCCATTAATGAAACACGTACCCACAATCAAAGAGTTATCACTCTTGGTCTTCTTAGCATCCAAGGTGTAAACTCTACCAGTATCCCTTCCTTGCACTTGATTCCTATTCCGAGGACAATTCCTAGCCATATGCCCTTCTTGCTGGCAATGAAAACATTTCACCCCTTCAAAGTTACACCTTCCAAGGTGATTCTTACCACAGCTACAACACACCAGAGATGCACTAGACCAAGAACCTTGCACTTGCTTCCCTTTGAAAGCTTGTGGCCTAGGTCGAAATTGTTGGCTTGGCCTTCCTCTCTCATGTTGATTCTTCTTCTTCTTCAAATCTTCCTCAGTTTGAACTTTCTTCAAAATGGTCTCAGCCACATAACATTGTCGCAACAACTCCGTATAAGTAGTGAACTCCCTCTGGGACACACTATGTGAGATATCAGCCCTTAAACCAAACAGAAACTGGTCCACCTTCCAACTCTCATCAGGAGCATACGCGGCCTGCCTAGACTAAGCAGCCAACATTTCAAACTTCTCAGCATAAGTAGCCACTGGCATATTTTCCTGCCTTAACTGTTGGAACTCCAACTCCTTCTTAGTCCTCAGCGAACTAGGAAAGTATTTCTCCATAAAAGTGGTCTTGAAATTTTCCCATTCCTTAGGTACTTCCTGAGTAGTCATTAAAGCAGAAGCACCCTTCCACCATCTCATAGCTGGACCCTTCAGCGAATGAGAAGCAAACACCACCTTGTTCTCTTCACTACAATGCACGATCTCAAAGATTCCTTCCACATTGGCCACCCACTCATGCGCCTTTATAGGATCTAGTTCGCCATGAAATTCCGGAGGATTCATGCGAATGAAATCCCTATAAGTCCCACCTACAGCTTCGGGCACAACCACGGGAACATTATGACCGCCATTCATCTGTTGCATCATCTGCAGCATGAACTGATTCTGCTGCTGTTGCATGAACTGGGGCCATGGAACATTCGCACCGCCATCCGGTGGATTCACTTGTGGAGGCCGTGTGGGGGGTCGACCACGAGTCCTGCGTCCGTCCGCCATGTTCCTGGGATCATCAAAATGGGATTAAGTTGATCAGGCTCAATACCATAGTCATAACACAACAAAACTCATGTGAACACAACACATCTTGGACAGAAAGAACACTTAAATATCTCATGGCTAGGTCGAGGATACGACCTGCTCTGATACCAACTGTAACACCCATATATAAATACATATATCAAAGCATATAGGTATACATGAATCCAAGTATTTGGTACTGAAAATACTTATAAGTTCCTAGTCAACACATTATACATATTAATGCCCTAACACAAAAGTTCTACCAAATGGCATAATACATACAAGATGACCAAAAGAAAATACTAAGAACTAGATCAAACAATGATCACAAAAGAAATCCACAACGGAAGATTCGCCATATCCAAAAGAAACATAAGGAATAAGGAATCAAATTGCTTTCTCCTTACCCTTCGCGGAACCTGTAGTACCTGAAATCAATATATAATGGGGTGTGTTGTACCCCAAAATTTGCCCACTTATTTAATTGCCAATTGGCATGTGCTTTTCATTTCATATGCATCATCTTTCCATTAGGGCATTAACATAACATCATGCATCATTAATCAAATAAATTTGCATTGGATCAAGGATCTTGGAAGCTAGGGTTTTTGTACGGTTGTTCATGGTGGACTTCTTCCTCCTAAAGCTACAAAGTTTTCCTCTATGAAAATCAAGAAAATAATAAAGAGTTTCTTATATGTGGCATACGCAATCATTAATTCACCGAGGTTTATTGGATTTCTTGTTGTGCTTCAATTCTTATATTCTTCAAGGATCCCTTAAGGTAGTTATGATGCAAGAACAGTGGTTTATGGAGTAGTGGATCCAACTGTCTTTTAATACATGAAGCCCATATCCTGTATTACATGACTGTTTCAAAGACCAAGGCACTATTCTTCCTAATATTGGTTGCTTGACTCACATTTAGATTAAGGGATTTGAATTGAGTCGGAGTTTATTGAAGTGGCAAGGTGATTTGGTTTGTGTCCATTAAAGGTCGAAGCGAATTTGAGTTCGAAGGATAAATGAAAAGGAACCAAAATCCTTAAACGTTTTTGGGTGAAAGTTCTCAATGATTCGTGTATTAGAAACGTGTCTTCGAGTTCAAAAATTACAAGATTCTAATAGTGTTTTGAGTTTCGTTCAACATCATCAAATTCATTCAAATATACAAAAAGAAAATCCATCATGGTTCCATACAAAAATCTATACTTCCATATCAAATTCAAGCTCAAGTCCATATATTACAACAGTCAAGCCATATACTACAAAATAATTCCGAAAAAAAAACAATAGCCCTGCATCTTGAACCGCCATTACATCTTAAAGCCCAACTTGTATGGACCAAAACCGAAACAGCCCCTGCATCATGAAAGATTCAAACCGAACCATAAATCAAGTAGGTCCCTGCAGCAGCAAAACAAACCGGAAATTCGCAGCAGCTCAAAATCAACTTGTACCTGCATAATACAACCGAACCGGTTCAGTTTTGCAACATCAATCAGAAAAAACCGAATCATAACCAGCACCATGAAAAAACCAGAGGGATTATAACAGAAGGACAAGCAAAGCAGGGGAAAATATAACCGAATCGGAAAGAAAATTCTAACAGAAACTAACTACCTCAAAAAAAAACAGTTACACAACAATTAACCTAACGGAATCAAGAGCGCTATAACAGAAAGGAGGAAAATTTAGAGTAACTAACCTCTCATCATCCTCCACGCCTCATGCACACACCTTGAATCTTCTTCTCTCTCTCGGAACCGATTCTTCATTCACAACCATCACCTTCAATCTTTCACTTTCTTCACGCCTCATACACACCAATCACCACCATTTTTGTTCATCAACCTTCACCTTCATCAATCACCAATTCTCAAAACTTCAATCATCTTCAACTCCCTCTGCGATCTTCACACTCTTCATCCTCCAACCATAACCACAATACCAGAAACGAATCTCCAATCACCATCAATTATCTTCACCTCATCCTCTGCAAACAACGTTATTCACCGATTCAGAAACAAGAAACAGAAAAAAGAGAGAAGAGAAAGATTCATAATATGGATCTAGCAGAAAAACTCACCTTCAAAACTGAAGATTCGTATACAATCAACACCATCTTCAATCTTGAACACTCAACGATGTTTCATCACCATCATCATCAATCTTTGTTCGATGAGAGCTTGATTCAGAGTGATACGATATGAGAACCGAGAGTATCGGAGGGAGAGGAGATTGAATCGGATATGAGAGAAACCGATGGGGAAACGCATCTGAGAGATCGAATCGGAGATGAGATATGAGACGAAATTGGAGAGGCGAGAGGGAGGCACGTGTTGGTTGTTTCACGGAAGCATTGCTGGGGAAGAGGGATTAACCGTCGCCGTCGCAAAGAGGGCGGAGGCTTGCCGGAGATGGAGAATTTGCACGCCGCTATCGTTCGCATAAAGAAGGAGAATGAGAAAGTCCAAAGTGTAGCAACCGGCCCTAAAATTGAAGGTTTTGAGTCGCCACCTATTCTGAAGGGCGAATAGGAAACCCTACGCGGTATAAAGATCTGGGTAAGTTATTATAATCAGGTTGAGGGAAGGTGGTAGGCATCCTCAACCCTTTCCTAAAGGCTAACATTTAAAGATTCAGGTTTATAGCTAATGAAGTGAAAAGAGGCAAGAATGAATATTAGACTGAATTGAGATTTTTAGGGGGGAGACTCGCCTTGTTACCAAGTGCCTACGTACCTCCTTATGGAGGATCAGAGTCTACGTAGTTCGGGGACAGGGTTGTACGCCTTAGAATTGAATTTTATTTGAAATTGTTTAAAGGCTTTTTGAATAGCCTATTCGCAGTTTTGAAATTGATTTGAATGGGAAAGTGTTTTTGAAGTTTGGCATACAACCCTGATATGGCACCGTTAGATGCGGTGACCAATAGATTTGGTCAGTATAGCTAACGGATTGAGAGCATTGCTGATTGCTCAGATCGATAGATTGATCATCGGGGGCAGCAAATTAAAATGTATTTTTTATTTGTGTATTTTTATCTCTCGTCTAAAGCGACTGATAGCTTCAGTCGGGTCAAGGAGAGAATTAGCAAAAGTAATTAAATTTATGGATTAATTAGAACAGTTTTATTTCTCGTCTAATACGACTAATAGATTTAGTCGGTTTGAGGAGAGATTAAGCTAAGTTGTAAAATATATAATCGAACATTTTTTAGAAGTCTGTTTAAATTAATTAACTAACATAATTTATAAAAATTAATGAATTATTAGAAAATTTTTACAAATCTCAATTAATTAATTACTTAATAAATTATTAAACCAAACAAAATTCATTAATAAAGTTTTTTATATGTTTTATTTACAAAAAAGAGGGGGGTGCGCTTCGTTGTTAACTAACGATTTTAGGGGTTTAGATAGTAATTGGGCCGAGCCCATCTAATTTCAAGGATCCGTTGGTTTGGTGTGTGCGCGTGTATGGCGCTATGGTGTGCATGCAGAGACGAGGCGTTGGATCGATGACTAAGGGAATCTAATGGTCTGCATGTGTTTGATCAGAGAGGGTACACAGCAAGGACGACGCACAGGATCAAGGTCCTTGTGCTTGCCAAGTGGCCGTAGTGGGCCAGATGGCGTTCGTCTGGGGCGCATGAACACACTAACGCACCAAAAAAACCTTCCCTTCCTCTTTCATTCCTCTCTTTTCTTTCTCTCTCTAACTTCTCTCTTCTCTCTTCGCTCTCAACTTCCTCCCGACACAAACTCAGAAAGATGAACAATAACCACCATCGGCCACCGTCTACCTCCCTTAGACCCACCATCAAACCCAGGTTTCCGGTTGATCTTCAACCGGAACCTTCAAACGTTCATCATCCAAAACCCAGAAATCCCCAAATATTATGAATCACAACCCTAAAATTCCCAGATTCGACTAAAATAAACGAACATGCAAACGATTCGATAATCAAACTAAGCTAAGTCGCAATAGGGTTACCTTTTGTTCTTGAATTCAGGATCGTGTAAGCTCCTAATCCTTTTGCTAATCCCTCTCTTTCTCCGTGTACAGGTACGATCGCGAAGAATCAACGCTTGTATTCGCGACGGCGCTCTCAATGTTCTTCTCCAACGAACTCCTTTTCTTTTTTTCTTCTGTTTCTTCCCTTTTCTTTTATAGAGTTAGGGTTTTAACCCTTTAGGGAAAATTAGATCTGATTTAGATTCGTCTTGTAATTGATTCGAAGATTAATGAAAAATTGATTTTATTTTGTTAAGATTTTATTATATCTCCGATTTGATTCGATTTAATTTTCTGCTTATTGTTTGATTATGATTCAATTCGTATGGGCCTGGGCGGAGATTGAATTAGGGTTTGTCGTTGGGGGAGGAGCGGCGGCCGCTGCTGGCTTGGGAAGGAGGTCTAGGGTTTGCAAAGGTTGGGGATGGTGAACAGGATCCGGGTCGCTTTGACCCGGTCCAACACATGACCCGCGCGCGTACTTGGGCCTCTAGTCTTTGGCCCGCTAATGCAATGCAAATGGCCCATTAACGTTTTTTTTTTGGTTCAGACTCAATTAACAAAAAACAACATAAATCAATATATTCTATTTAATTAATAAACTAAATAATAATAAACAATGACTTTTTGATAACATGTTAAGTAATTTATATTAATATAAAACCTGATTAATTTTAATAAACCCAATAAAACTAATATTTATGGATTACTAATACTAACAAGTTTATGATTAATAAAAATACAAGTAGCTAATTTATAATGAGCAAAATGGGCCTATTGGGCTCTAAACTTTTCTAAAACACACCCCTCTACTTTCTAAGAAGCACAAGAGAATAAAGAAAACCAAAAAGCTCTTTGGATTTAGAGACTTTGCTATTTACACCGTTGCTTTATTTTAAGCCAGCAGTTTTTTTACAGGAATTTTATAGGAGAGCGAATTTAATAATAGGTATATTAAATCCTATGGCTCCTAATTTTGAATGCCCTTAATAAATTGACAGATGCAAATTGTGTCAGGTAAATTTTGGGGTATGACAGCTGCCCCTATTTAATTACCTTGGATTGGGCGACAAGAGAGTGTGTAGACCTCGCGTCGTTCTGATCGAAGAGTTATTAAATACTGGAAGACCCTTAAATTTGCCTTGAATTCGAGTATGGATGAAGAGAAACGCCCTGCTAACACCTGAGTTTTACATAGCGAGGACCTTTGTTGGTTGTGTAATTGGCTTGCTACGGCCAGCAAGCTTCCGTAGTTTGTGGATCCCTCACTTACCATAGTGCTGGTAAGCTATTCGCATTTTGTGAACCTCTCACTTACCACAGTGCTGGTAAGCTACGTCGCAGTTTGTATCTCTCACTTTGCCATAGTTCTGACAAGCTACGCGCAGTTTGTATCTCTCACTTACCATAGTGCTGGTAAGCTACACGCAGTTTGTATCTCTCACTTACCATAGTGCTGGTAAGCTACACGCAGTTTGTATCTCTCACTTACCATAGTGCTGGTAAGCTACACGCAGTTTGTATCTCTCACTTACCATAGTGCTGGTAAGCTACACGCAGTTTATATCTCTCACTTACCATAGTGCTGGTAAGCTACTCGCGGTTTGTATCTCTCACTTACCATAGTGCTGGTAAGCTACTCGCAGTTTATATCTCTCACTTACCATAGTGCTGGTAAGCTACTCGCAGTTTATATTTCTCACTTACCATAGTGCTGGTAAGCTACTCGCAGTTTATATCTCAATAGGATTACTTGCTATAGTTCTAGCAAGTTCACCTGTACCACCAGGGTTATCTGCAAGTGTTGTTGCAGAATTCACCTGTGTGGAATTTTAGTTCCTGTAAATGCGTATGCATTATGTTTATATGTCGCGCATATGCCCCTGTTGTTTGTATAATGCGTATGTATGAATGCTTAAACATGTGTATGTTGCATGTATATTGATGGATGTATGTATGTATATATGATACCCCCTATATTTATCACTCATCTCCTTATCACCCATTGCTTTTGTTTAACCCCTTTTTCTTTTGAATTGTTTGTGACTTTCCGGCTCAGTCTGATTAATCCATTGATACCATCCTTTGAAATGATATTCTGCTGGATTTTTAAGTGATCGCGTCACGGGGCGTTTGCAGCCTTCCGGAGATTTCATAGTTTTACTCTATTATTTTTGCGTTGAAAGTTTGTAAGTTTCTCATGTTAAATCCATGTTAGGGTTTATAAAAATAAATTATCCTTTGCAAATGGTACTGAAATTAGAAATGAGGCATAGTATGCAAAAAGGAAATTTTATTGATATTGCCTTGAATTGGCGAGTGTACAGAAACGCGAAGAAAGAAAATGACAAATAGAAATGATATTGATACTGCCGTTGTTATCGAGGGCCCCAATAATCCTTCGACTTCAGAAGTAGATGATTGCACGACCCCTTATCCTTCGTAGTTTGCCTTCGGCTTATGTCCGGTGATCCTGCTTTTGCTAGGCATAGTACTTCTTGACCGCGTCTGAGTTGATTGGGTGCGGTAGCTCGTCCCCATCCATTGTAGTGAGGACTAATGCCCCTCCTGAGAACACCGTTTTTACAATGTATGGACCTTCGTAGTTAGGTGTCCATTTTCCACGGGCGTCGAGTCGAGGTAACAGTATCCTCTTGAGGACAATGTCACCTTCTTTGTAGGTTCGAGGCCGGACCTTCTTATCGAACGCTTTTTTCATCCTCTTCTGATAGAGTTGTCCATGACACAAAGCTGTCAGTCGCTTTTCTTCAATGAGATTAAGCTGATCAAAACGAGTTTTTACCCATTCCGATTCTTCTAACTTTGTGTCAGCTATGACTCTTAGTGACGGAATCTCCACTTCGATTGGGAGAACAGCTTCCATACCGTAGACTAGGGAGAAGGGGGTTGCCCCTGTGGATGTACGCACCGAGGTTCTGTAACCGTGTAGGGCGAAGGGAAGCATCTCGTGCCAATCCTTGTATGTTTTCACCATCTTTTGTATTATCTTTTTGATATTTTTGTTTGCAGCTTCGACAGCGCCGTTTATTTTAGGCCTGTATGGTGAAGAATTGTGGTGTTCAATCTTGAACTCCTCGCACAGCTCCCTCATCATGTTATTGTTCAGATTCGACCCATTATCGGTGATAATCCTGCTTGGAACCCCATACCGACATATGATATTATGTTTGATAAACCGAGTGACTACTTGTCTCGTCACGTTGGTGTAAGAGGCAGCTTCGACCCATTTGGTGAAATAGTCTATGGCAACCAATATAAATCGGTGTCCATTCGAAGCTTTAGGTTCTATCATCCCTATCATGTCGATTCCCCACATTGCAAATGGCCATGGTGAACTCAGAACGTTCAACGGGTTTGGTGGTACGTGCACCTTGTCAGCGTAGATCTGGCACTTGTGACATGTCCTTGCATATTGGAAACAGTCGGCCTCCATTGTTAACCAGTAATACCCTGCTCGCAGTATTTTTCTAGCCATTGAATGTCCGTTTGCATGAGTTCCGAAGGTTCCCTTATGTACCTCCCTGATAATCTCCTTGGCCTCGTTTTTATCTACACACCTCAACAACACTGAATCATAGTTCCTTTTGTACAGGATGCTTCCGCTTAAGAAGAACTTGGATGCACGTCTCCTCAGTGTCTTTTTATCAATTGTCGAGGCATTCTCTGGGTATTCTTGTTTTTCCAGGTACTTTTTAATGTCGTGGTACCATGGTTTGTTGTCAGACTGCTCCTCAATCGTGAGACAATAGGCAGGTTCGTCGAAGTGTCTAACAGTTATTCGTGGTTCATGGTTTGGCCAGGTCACCTTGAACATAGAGGAAAGCGTTGCTAGTGCGTCGGCTATTTGATTTTCTTCCCTCGGGATATGAGTAAAAGTGATAGTATCAAATTCAGCCGTCAACTCCAGTATAAGGTCTCGGTATGGGATTAGTTTTGCATCTCGAGTGTCCCATTCCTTGTTGACTTGATGGATTACCAAAGCTGAGTCTCCGTATACATCAAGGAGTTTGATCCTTAGGTCGATTGCAGCTTCTAACCCCAATATGCATGCTTCGTATTCTGCAATGTTGTTAGTGCAGTCGAAACATAGTCTTGCAGTGAAGGGTAAATGCCGGTCATCGGGAGATGTCAATACTGCCCCTATGCCATGTCCTAGCGCATTTGAGGCACCGTCGAACATGAGTTTCCATTCCAAACCCGGTTCAGGTCCCTCGTCGGGTCCTGGTATTTCATAGTCTCTTACTAGCATAATATCCTCATCGGGGAAGTCGAACTTCATAGACTGGTATTCCTCGAGGGGTTGGTGAGCAAGATGTTCTGCCAATACACTCCCTTTTATTGCTTTTTGAGTTACATACTGTATGTCGTATTCGGACAACAACATTTGCCATCTTGCAATTCTACCCGTGAGCGCCTGTTTTTCGAACACGTATTTTAAAGGATCCATTCTCGATATTAGCCATGTGGAATGATTCAGCATATATTGCCTTAGACGTTTGGAGGCCCATGCTAGGGCGCAACATGTCTTTTCCAATGGTGAATACCGAGACTCGCAATCCGTGAATTTCTTACTGAGGTAGTAAATAGCGTGTTCTTTCCTGCCTGTTTCGTCTTGTTGCCCCAGTACACACCCCATAGACCTTTCGAGTACTGTGAGGTACATGATTAGTGGCCTCCCGGGTACGGGAGGTAAGAGTATAGGTGGTTCTTGCAAGTAGTTCTTTATGGTTTCGAAGGCTACTTGACAATCATCATTCCACTTGATAGGTTGATCCTTCCTGAGTAGTTTGAATATAGGATCGCATGTAGCTGTTAGGTGTGAAATGAACCTTGAGATGTAATTCAATCGACCCAGGAAACCTCGCACCTCTTTTTCTGTTTTTGGAACGGGCATCGCTTGTATGGCTTTTACTTTGTCAGGATCAACCTCTATACCTCGCTGGCTTACAATGAATCCCAACAGTTTTCCCGATCTTACACCAAACGTACACTTGTTCGGGTTTAACCTTAGCTTGTACTTCTTTAAGCGTTCAAACAGCTTGTGTAGATTTGTGATGTGCTCTTCTTCTGTGCCGGATTTGGCAATCATATCATCTACATACACTTCGACCTCTTTGTGAATCATATCATGGAATAACGTGACCATGGCTCTTTGATATGTTGCCCCTGCATTTCTCAATCCGAAAGGCATCACTTTGTAGCAGAAGGTGCCCCAAGATGTCATGAAGGTGGTCTTTTCCATATCCTCAGGGGCCATCTTGATTTGATTATATCCGGAGAACCCATCCATAAAGGAGAACAACGAAGCTTGTGCTGTATTATCCACCAAGATATCTATATGTGGTAGTGGGAAATCATCTTTTGGAATTGCTTTATTTAGATCCCTGTAGTCTACACACATGCGCACCTTCCCATCTTTCTTAGGAACTGGCACTATGTTCGCAACCCATGGTGGGTAGTCAACCACAGCAAGAAACCCGGCGTCGAACTGTTTGAGCACCTCTTCCCTGATCTTACTATCCATATCTGGTCGAACCCTTCTGCGCTTTTGCCTGACCGGTGCACACCCTTCTTTGAGAGGTAACTTGTGTACCACGATGTCTGTATCCAACCCCGGCATGTCACGGTATGACCAAGCAAAAATCTCTGCATACTCGTGGAGGAGCTTGATTAGCGTTGCTTTTACGTCCTTACCTAGCGTTGCCCCGATCTTAATGTTCTTGGGTTCTTCATCCGTTCCCAAGTTTATGATTTCAATGGCCTCTTGTGGAGGGAGAATGCTCTTGGATTCCTTATCCACTAACTTTGACAACTCTTCCGGAAGTTCATCGTCTTCTTCATCCCCTTCTTCAGCCTGATTAGCGAGAGCCTCGAGTTTGTATAGAGTCTCAGCAGTATTATTATCGGTGGTGTCAGAAGGTGATCTGCACATGTTTTATGTTTTGTTTTCTTTTAGTATGCAGATATGAACGTGCTTTGTTTGTGCAAGAAATTTATTTGTCATTTTCAAAAATGGAAAAGGAATAAATGCGAGAAAAGACAATATTTTCAATACCAAAATGCAAAGATAATTTTATTAATAAACTTCGAACTTGAAAGTAAATGGGGCCCTTACAAACTGGCTCTATGCTTCGGGCGAGGCATGAGCGTTATCGTTTTTCTTTATTGAAAAGGGAAATAAAACACACAAAAGCAAATTACTTTGAAATGAAAACTATCTCCGGTATCTCCAGGCTTGTCCAATTCTGATGCTGTTCTCCTGGCCTGATTTTTCGAATGAAATTGGACGTCCCTTCTCGAGAATCCTGGTTGGACACCATAGCCACATGTTCATACCCGCCAGTCACAAAAGTTTGCATTATTGGGGGGAATGGTCGTTCCTCTTTCTTAATGCTTGTGACCTTGGTGGGTTGGTATCCTAACCCCAGGCGATCCTTCTTCTCCAAAACTTCTGGCAGCTTGCCCCAGCCTTTAGTATCTGCGTCTTGTAGGTCTTTCCATGATGTCACTGCCCTTCTCATCTTCTCCACTGGTAGTGTGATAGCGGTTGCAATTTCTAGAGCTTGAAATGCGGTACCCAATGCTTCGTCTCCAGCCTCAATATATCTGTATGAGTTTAGATTGCTGACAAATATATCCTTTTCTCCATTGATAGTCACTATGGAGTTCCCATTCACAAACTTTAATTTCTGATGGAGGGTGGAGGTGACTGCCCCAGCTGCGTGAATCCAAGGACGCCCTAGCAGGAAGGTATAAGCTGGCTCGATTTCCATCACTTGGAAGTTGATGCAGAAGGTGTGGGGACCAATTATGACAGGAAGGTCTACTTCTCCGTACACTGGACTCTGTGATCCATCGAAAGCCTTAACCACCAGACGACTAGGTCTAACCACAAGTCCTTCTAAGGCTATCTTGTCAAGTGTTGCTTTTGGCATCACGTTTAAGGATGACCCTGTGTCGATCAAAACTCTAGCCAGATGAGCCTTCCCACACTGCATGGAGATATGCAAGGCTTTATTGTGTGACTTTCCTTGCAGGGGTAGCTCATTGTCACTAAAACTCAGGCATGCCCCAGCAGTTAGATTGGCCACCATCCCATCAAATTGATTGACTGTAATGTCTTTAGTTACATGGGCAGTGTTTAGGATCTTCATCAAGGCATCTCGGTGCTTCTCGGAGTGTATCAATAGTGATAAGAGCGATATTTTAGATGGTGTCTGTTGCAATTGATCCACCACCCTATAATCACTCTTCTTAATCAGGGCGAGAAACTCCTCCGCATCCTTACTAAAAGTTTCTTTATCCTTAGGTTCAGCCTCGTCACTTGGTCTCATGACAACTTGTTCTCCAGATTGCGTCAAGTTTTTACTAAACGTGGGTTGTACTTGCGCAGTTTTGAATATGCGCCCACTACGGGTCATGCCTCCAGGTCCAACGATGCTTGATACTGCAGTATTAGTATCGGTCTCATATTCCCATGGTACTGCTTTCATCTTGTCCAAAGGGTATGTTCCTCTGATTGGGATGATCCTAGTGTGCTCTTGTACAGGTATTACCAGCGGCGACCTTGAACACGGGATGATTAATGGTTTCCTTGCCCCTTGTGCGGGTATCATTAAAGGTTCGTTTCTTTCAACCATTGCCACATATTCCTCTTCAGGGTGTTCCTCCAGCTGGATCAGCCCTTGATCCATGAGTCTTTGCAGAGTGTCTTTAAAAGCCTCGTTGTGTTCTAGGATAAACCCCTTTATGAGAAGATACCTCTTAAGGGCATCTATGGGGGAGTTCCGTTGTTGAACCAACTCTTGCTCATTGACAATCTCTATTGCATTGACTGCACCATCATGGTGTGGCATCGGGTTCGTTTTTACATTGGGTTTGTCAAAGGCGATTGCCCCTGATTCAATTAAATTCTGAACGATATGGCTGAAGGCCCAACATTTCTCCAGGGTGTGCCCGGGAGAATTGGCGTGAAATTCACACCTTTCGTTCGGTTTGTAATTGGGCATGAGTTTGCCTGGAGGAGGAGGTGGCAGTGGCCTAACTTCTACCAAGGATTCATTTATTAAATATTTCAGAATTTCTTTCTTGGAAGTAGGTAGCGGATCGAATCTCCTTTGTCCTCCCTGAAACCGGTTTTGTTGTGGTGGATATGACATGGGAGGTCTATTCTCCTGATGCCCTACAGCATTAGTCTCTCCTTCCTTCTTCTTTGTGAAGTTAGGGGTAGGCCTCTTCGCCTGATAGGAGTTAGACGATGCTCCTTGTATTTTTCCGCTCTTAATTCCGTCTTCTATTCTTTCACCAATAACCACTAAATCTGAAAACCCTGAGGACACACTCCCTACCATTTTATCGTAGTATGGCCCTTGTAATGTAGCCATAAACATTTTTACGAGTTCTTTTTCCAACAGGGGAGGTTGGACTCGGGAAGCCATTTCCCTCCACCTCTGTGCGTATTCCTTGAACGATTCCTCTTTCTTTTGTGACAAATTTTGGAGTTGCATCCGATCGGGTGCCATGTCCAAATTGTATTTGTATTGTTTTAGGAACGTATTAGCAAGGTCGGTCCAGCTTCGGATGTGAGACTTCTCTAATTGCATATACCAGTCAACCGATGCTCCACTCAAGCTATCTTGGAAAAAATGCATCATCAACTTTTGATCTTGAGCATAAGCAGCCATCTTTCGCACATACATGCGTAAGTGATTCCTCGGACAAGAGAGTCCCTTGTACTTTTCAAAGTCGGGTATCTTGAATTTATGAGGAATAGTCAAATCCGGCACCAAGCTCATTTCATAGGTATCCACATCGAAGACATCATATCCTTCCATTGCTTTCATCCTTTCTTCCAGCGCCTTGATTTGTCCATTCTCCTTGGAATTCTCCCTAGAATCAGCAGAGGTCATCTTTGGTTGAGGGACTTGATCTGTGTCATTAGTGTCCCCATACTGTAGATCCAAGTAGTCCTCATCCCTAAGCGGATTGTTGATTGGAATGCGAACTGTGCGAGACGTCCCTTCTTTCTGAGTAGTAGGGATAAATCCTTCTTGAGAGGCCTCCCCCTCTTCATGAGTTGTAATAACCCTTTTTGAGGAGTGAGCTTTTGCCTTGTGAGGGTCATGACCCTTAACATATCCTAACAATGGGTTGCCATCCTTAGGTATCTCTTCATACTGATCATGAACTTCCTTAGCTTTGTCTTGCTTATCTTCGAGGTCTTTCATGAAGCTCAGCACTTGGGCCATTCCTCCCTGGAGGTCTTCAACAGTACCCTTTAGTTGGGTCATTTCCTCACGAAGGGCGGCTTGGTTCTGCTCTAGTTGTTCCATTGCTTTCTTCTTCTGAGCTCTGGTCTGGATGAGCGATCGGGTTGCAATGGCGTGACTGGAGATGAAGACAGTTTTCCTCTTAATGTTTTGAAAAGAAATGCAATGATATGCGTGCTATGAATGATATGCAAATGCTATGCTCATGTCTTATCCACATTGTTATTATAATATATTTATATATATTTATATATGTTTATATGTTAACATATATGTCTATATATATATATATTATTTCTTCTTTTTTTTTTTTTTTTTTTAGTAGGAACCCCTTTTTTTTGAATAATCCTTTTTGGTGAAAAATTGCAAAGAAATAGAATAATACGGAAATAAACGCACTTTATTAATTTAAAATTACTTTAAAGAAAGTACAAATTCAAATTGTTCAACTTTGCGGAAGGAAATAAACACCCATAGAAATAAAAACTTCCAAATAATAAAAGATAAAAAACTATAAATGACTAAGAACGCCTATGAATGTTCTCCTTGAAGTTGTCCACCATGCTCCTACAAAGCTCCAAGAACTCCTTCACTTCTTTGGGAAGGATGATGGGAGAAGACTCCGCTTTTTCTAAACCCTTCGGAATGTCTAGAATTAAATCATTGCACAAGTAGACTAGCTTGTCATAATTTTCACGACACTTCTCATATTCTTCAAGCATTTTGGGAACCATGCTCACATGCTCATTTGCCGTAGAAACAATTGTGTATTGTGTTTTCCAATGGTCTCTTTCGTTCAGGGTTGCCTCGTGTACCTCTCTTTGTTTCATGAATATTTCCCTAAGTGATACCATGGCTTGGAATGCTCTATTGTACTCATCGGTGCGCTGTAAAAGTGCTTCTTCCGTGGTTAATCTCCTTGCGCGCTCTTGTTGTCCAGAATTGCGAGCTTCTTGAAGATCATATTTGAGGTTCCTTATTTCCTCCTCTTGATCCTTAGTCCTATCAGTTAATTCAAAGACCACAGCTTCTAGATTTTTCTCAGATTCCGCTTTGTCATGGGAAGCCTTTTCATAGCTCCTTCTCCACCTTGCAATTTCTATATCCGCTTGTGCCAACCTCTCATTATGTGCTTCTAGATTAAAATTAGCACTTAGAACTCCTTCGGTTGCTCGCTTTCTTTTATTCCTTTGTCTATCATTCTCTTCCTTAGCAGCTTGAAGCTCCTGGTTCTTTTCCTTAAGATCGAAGCGTAGTTGGCTTTTTTCGTTGGAAAGTCGATGTAAGTCAAGCTCTAATTTTTCCTTTTCCTTACGGGATGCCTCTAGGGCAGCCTTGACTCCTTCTATCTCTTCGATGGATAGAGAAATAGGATTAGGAGAATCGGGCTTGTACGTGGGATCCACAACAAAAGGTAGTAAAATCTTTCCAACTCTCTCTTGAACCCATCTAGTGTAAGGTTCCTTAGCAACAATATTCTTCGGTCCATAATTCTTTGTTTGAACATGCTTCCAAGCTTGAATTATTTTCTTTAATGTCCTTGGTTCTCCTTTCCCATTATCATGCAAAATTAGTCCTTCCACTTGTTGATCGGAAGGCTCACAATCCATAGAATGACCCAATTGGCGCAATGCAAGCACGGGATTATAATTAATACAACCCAAAGTTCCCATTAAAGGCACATTATTAAATTCTCCACATTTATAAATAATTCTTTCAGAATTTAATTTCCTTGCAAACCAGAAGATAGAATCCGCATTGAGAGCTCTTAGCTTTTGAGACCATTCATGCCTAGTCAAATCTTTGATTAAATAACTAGCCTTGTAAAGGTGAGAAGTCAACCAAGAGTACAGTAGATGAAGACAACAAGATATCGCTCCCCTTTTCTTTTCATACCGATCATGGATAGTATAGTAAATATTAGCAAGAATAGTAGGAGTTGGATCCTCATTTAAATTTCTGAAGGAGGTGAAGACATGAATAGCAGCATCATCAACATATTCTGCCTTATTAGGTAGTAGAACAATACCAAAAATTAAGAGAGCCAAAAAATGTCCACAAATGTCCCATTGTTTCTTTTGAGCATAAGACATAGCTTGAGCTTCCAAATAAGTTCTTTTAATTCCTTGTATTCCTCCATCGGTCTTGTGATTAGCTTCTAAATCCGCAACGGGCACTTCCAATGCTTTGGCTAAATCAGACATTTCAGCCCTTTTTCCAGCACCTGTATAAAATATTTTTTTAATTCTTGAAAACCCAAGCATAGCATCCATCTCCTCCAAAGTAGGAGCCAACTGAAAATCCTGAAAAGTGAAACATCTGAGCGGCGGATCATAAAACTGGATCAAAGCGGTGATTGCTTCTTCTTGAACCTTAACCTTGAGCAAGTCCAAAATATCTCCATAACGGCCTTCAAACCTGTTCAAAGCAGTTGATGACATCTTATCCCTTATATTTCTCAATTTCTTGATGTCAGGCACTGAGACGGTGAGGTGGACAATAGGCTTCTTAGCATTCATTTTTCCTGAATTTTCACCAAAAAGAATTATTATTATTTTTTTTATTCTTCTCTTTTTTCCTCTTTTTTTTTTCACCTGTGGATAAGACATGATAAAAATATGCATATGATGTATGATGCATGCAAATAATTATAAAAACATAATATTATAATAATAAGCATATATTCAACATATAATCACATAGGCCCTAAGTTCATAGGTTCGACATAACGGCTCGGGAGCCTACCCTTCCCATGGGAAAGTTCTAGAAGGTCTCATGGGATCATTCGTAGCCGCCGAGACTTTTTGTCTCTTTGGATTTTAGAACAACTCATTGGTCCATGAGGTTCGAATTTTAGGGGTTGGTTCCCAGAGAGATCAGCTAACTACCCAGTCCACCCCTCAACAAGGTCGAGCCTCGTATCAGAACTTTCCGAATATTTAACCCACTCTGAGTGGAATTATAATAAGACTCGTAGGCGATGTAATTCCCCTTTGGTCATTATTATAATCCCCACGCTTAGGCTTAACAGCAGTGAAACATACCCAATAATGCAAATTATATAACAATTAACATTTAATGCAAATATGGCAAATAAATATTTACTAAAAACAATAAATAAATAAATAATTAAAAAAAATCATTACTAAAAAGATAAACCTTCCCCCAAACCCTAAAAGTGGCCAGTTTGCCAAACCCTAAAATGCGCCACAAACCCTAAACCACAAACCTAAACCTAAACCCTCTCAAGCCTTAGGAGCATAATAAATCACCATATGTGTTTTCCCCAGCAGAGTCGCCAGCTGTAGCAACCGGCCCTAAAATTGAAGGTTTTGAGTCGCCACCTATTCTGAAGGGCGAATAGGAAACCCTACGCGGTATAAAGATCTGGGTAAGTTATTATAATCAGGTTGAGGGAAGGTGGTAGGCATCCTCAACCCTTTCCTAAAGGCTAACATTTAAAGATTCAGGTTTATAGCTAATGAAGTGAAAAGAGGCAAGAATGAATATTAGACTGAATTGAGATTTTTAGGGGGGAGACTCGCCTTGTTACCAAGTGCCTACGTACCTCCTTATGGAGGATCAGAGTCTACGTAGTTCGGGGACAGGGTTGTACGCCTTAGAATTGAATTTTATTTGAAATTGTTTAAAGGCTTTTTGAATAGCCTATTCGCAGTTTTGAAATTGATTTGAATGGGAAAGTGTTTTTGAAGTTTGGCATACAACCCTGATATGGCACCGTTAGATGCGGTGACCAATAGATTTGGTCAGTATAGCTAACGGATTGAGAGCATTGCTGATTGCTCAGATCGATAGATTGATCATCGCGGGCAGCAAATTAAAATGTATTTTTTATTTGTGTATTTTTATCTCTCGTCTAAAGCGACTGATAGCTTCAGTCGGGTCAAGGAGAGAATTAGCAAAAGTAATTAAATTTATGGATTAATTAGAACAGTTTTATTTCTCGTCTAATACGACTAATAGATTTAGTCGGTTTAAGGAGAGATTAAGCTAAGTTGTAAAATATATAATCGAACATTTTTTAGAAGTCTGTTTAAATTAATTAACTAACATAATTTATAAAAATTAATGAATTATTAGAAAATTTTTACAAATCTCAATTAATTAATTACTTAATAAATTATTAAACCAAACAAAATTCATTAATAAAGTTTTTTATATGTTTTATTTACAAAAAAGAGGGGGGTGCGCTTCGTTGTTAACTAGTGATTTTAGGGGTTTAGATAGTAATTGGGCCGAGCCCATCTAATTTCAAGGATCCGTTGGTTTGGTGTGTGCGCGTGTATGGCGCTATGGTGTGCATGCAGATACGAGGCGTTGGATCGATGACTAAGGGAATCTAATGGTCTGCATGTGTTTGATCAGAGAGGGTACACAGCAAGGACGACGCACAGGATCAAGGTCCTTGTGCTTGCCAAGTGGCCGTAGTGGGCCAGATGGCGTTCGTCTGGGGCGCATGAACACACTAACGCACCAAAAAAACCTTCCCTTCCTCTTTCATTCCTCTCTTTTCTTTCTCTCTCTAACTTCTCTCTTCTCTCTTCGCTCTCAACTTCCTCCCGACACAAACTCAGAAAGATGAACAATAACCACCATCGGCCACCGTCTACCTCCCTTAGACCCACCATCAAACCCAGGTTTCCGGTTGATCTTCAACCGGAACCTTCAAACGTTCATCATCCAAAACCCAGAAATCCCCAAATATTATGAATCACAACCCTAAAATTCCCAGATTCGACTAAAATAAACGAACATGCAAACGATTCGATAATCAAACTAAGCTAAGTCGCAATAGGGTTACCTTTTGTTCTTGAATTCAGGATCGTGTAAGCTCCTAATCCTTTTGCTAATCCCTCTCTTTCTCCGTGTACAGGTACGATCGCGAAGAATCAACGCTTGTATTCGCGACGGCGCTCTCAATGTTCTTCCCCAACGAACTCCTTTTCTTTTTTTCTTCTGTTTCTTCCCTTTTCTTTTATAGAGTTAGGGTTTTAACCCTTTAGAGAAAATTAGATCTGATTTAGATTCGTCTTGTAATTGATTCGAAGATTAATGAAAAATTGATTTTATTTTGTTAAGATTTTATTTTATCTCCGATTTGATTCGATTTAATTTTCTGCTTATTGTTTGATTATGATTCAATTCGTATGGGCCTGGGCGGAGATTGAATTAGGGTTTGTCGTTGGGGGAGGAGCGGCGGCCGCTGCTGGCTTGGGAAGGAGGTCTAGGGTTTGCAAAGGTTGGGGATGGTGAACAGGATCCGGGTCGCTTTGACCCGGTCCAACACATGACCCGCGCGCGTACTTGGGCCTCCAGTCTTTGGCCCGCTAATGCAATGCAAATGGCCCATTAACGTTTTTTTTGGTTCAGACTCAATTAACAAAAAACAACATAAATCAATATATTCTATTTAATTAATAAACTAAATAATAATAAACAATGACTTTTTGATAACATGTTAAGTAATTTATATTAATATAAAACCTGATTAATTTTAATAAACCCAATAAAACTAATATTTATGGATTACTAATACTAACAAGTTTATGATTAATAAAAATACAAGTAGCTAATTTATAATGAGCAAAATGGGCCTATTGGGCTCTAAACTTTTCTAAAACACACCCCTCTACTTTCTAAGAAGCACAAGAGAATAAAGAAAACCAAAAAACTCTTTGGATTTAGAGACTTTGCTATTTACACCGTTGCTTTATTTTAAGCCAGCAGTTTTTTTACAGGAATTTTATAGGAGAGCGAATTTAATAATAGGTATATTAAATCCTATGGCTCCTAATTTTGAATGCCCTTAATAAATTGACAGATGCAAATTGTGTCAGGTAAATTTTGGGGTATGACACAAAGGTCACATAACATTTGACCTAACCCCTCTTTCTATATTTTTCTTTTTTTTTTTTTGTTATTTTATTTTACTTTGGTAATTTTGTCAATGAAAATACATGAAATTGATAGTACAAAATCTGGATCTCTGAGTGAATCCTAGGGCTTTCCATGAAATTGCTATTTCCACCCCCAGGACAAGGCCCAAAACGCGCCCTAATGTAAATCCAACGCATTTCATTTCTGCTTCTGCACCCCCCTGTGTTGTTAGATTTTTCTCCTTTTGCAAATTGTTTCTTCTCTAGTTTTTGTTCAGTAATCCAGGTTCTATTGAGATAAAAAATGTGCAAAAATATGTTTTAGATTGAATTTTGTGTTTAGGTAATTGTCATAATTTTTGTGGATTTTTGTGGTTTGATTTACTATTTTTGTTGGGCCATTTTGTTGAATATGTTCATAATGTTTCATGTTTTGATAGGTTTTGCAAACTAATTTGATTAGGGGCCTTAGGGATTGAATCTAATTGCCATCTTTTGTGTGATATCAGTAGACTCATATACCATATTGTGTGAAAAAAATAAAAGTTTAATTCTATGTTTTGGTTAGGTTTTCATTAGATTTTCTATACCCGATTTATGTACGTTCCTAAACGGATAACCATGTGAATTTGACCTATAATTTGCTTTGCATTTATGCAATGGACTTAGTTTCTTTTTGTATATGTAACTAGAGATGTGTAGAGGTCCTAAGACCTGGAATTAGAATTTTTAAAACATTTCTTCTATTTTACTTGAATCTTCCTTTTTTACTTGTAAATAACTCACCTTTGGTTAACGATCGCACCATAATTTGTCCGAATGACCTATAATTTTGTATGAAACTTTGTGACTTGATTCCATGATTGTTTAGACACCTATTAGAGGTCATTAGCTACTGACTTTTACCATGTAAATACATCTTTCTAACTTCACTCCTAATTTGAATTCTATTAACTAGTTTCGATCTAGTTTTGTATAGTTTTGTTAGAACTTTGTTTGTTTCAAGTTAATTGACTAACATAGATTGGTATAAGGTCTTGGACCTATAAATGAAATAATTGCTACTGACTTTAAGCTTTGTTCATGTTTTTCAGTTGCTTTTTGTTTCAATTAATGGATGTTTGTTCGATGTTTGTTCGCTAATCGTTAAGTAACGATTTAGGCGATACTTTGGTAACTTCTTGCGAATATTTTCGTGTGATGTCATATGGCTTTTGTGTTTGATTTAGGACACTTATTTCCTTGGTTTGATACTGCCCTAGGGCTCTCTTCTCATCTTGTTGGAGTTGTAACTCCATTCTTTTGCCATGTTCCCTTAGACTCTTCCTTCTTTGTTAAGAGGAATTGAGATAGGTTAGGATAGTTATCCTTGACCTTAGGGCCATTAGACTTAGATTAGAATAACTTAGATTAGAGAATAGGTTAGTTCCCTTTTGTTCATTCTTTTTTCTTTTCAACATTAAAACACTAATAAATAAAGGTACGAATCACATTAAGAAAGTGATAGAGAAATGAGTGGGATTCATTCCCTAATCTGTTTCTCAATCACTTAGTGGCATAGAAATGAGTGGGATTCATTCCCTAATCTGTTTCTCGGTCACTACTTAATGGGAGAGAAATGAGTGGGATTCATTCCCTAATCTGTTTCTCAAACATTAATTAATGGGATAGAAATGAGTGGGATTCATTCCCTAATATGTTTCTTGAACATTATATAATGGGATAGAAGTGAGTGGGATTCATTCCCTAATCTGCTTCTCGATCATTATACATTTTTATGTGATTCGAATCGCAAAGTAAATTCCCTTAAAAAACACTCAACCAAAAACATTCAAAACACTTAATAAAGGCTCGAATTAAAACAAAGTGACGAAGTGGTGCGAAACCTTGTATTGGGTTTTGTTCATCATGTAGTTACATAAAAAACACAAACCCAAGATTCTTTTCTTTTGCCTTGTTAGGCGCTTAAGAACAAGTTAAGTCCTTTCCAAAAATAGGCGTATAAGTCTCCAAAGGTCTAGCATCGTGGATTTTGACCTTAACCTCTGTTCAACTAAAAAACACAAAACAAATGGAAACTATGGAGCCGAACTACGGCGCTCTGATTCCTGAACAGGGATACGAAGGCATTGGGTCGCGGGGCCTAAGCGAGCACACTTGTAAATAATTCCTTCTTTTCCCCGTATTTCTTTTGCATTCATTCGCATTTAGGTTTTAGACATTAGACACCCTTTAGATAGAAACAAACATAGGTGGATACCATCGAGTACGATGGGCGTGAGGGGTGCTAGCACCTTCCCCTTGCGTAACCGACTCCCGTGCCCTATTCTCTGGTCGAAAGACCTTGTTCTTGTTCTGAGTTAGGTTATCTGGTATTCCTTTCCCTCGATGGGATAAATATATTAGTGGCGACTCTGATTCCATTTTTCGCGGTAGCGACAGCTGGCGACTCTGCTGGGGACGTTGCTAGACTTGTGCTGGTCCGTTCTTAGCGAGTCGATCCTAGCCTTTGTTTGTTTGTTTATTGGGTGTTTCTTTGTTTGTTTGCTTATATGTTTACATGTTGTATATATGCTTGCGCATGATGTTTATTTCTGCTTGCACATCATGCATCTGGACTATATTATGGGTCCCAGTGGGGGCCACATATTTTCCTGCTTTGTTTTGCAGGTTGGGTGGGATGTTTTATGAGGTAAAAGGCCCAATACCCAGGCCAGAGTTGACACATAGGATACCTAGGATAGAGTGGATAGTAATGACGCCAACAGAATGTCAGGTTCTGTTGATTGCGATCATGAGACCCACGACCAGTCGAGACTCGAATGGGATACCGTTGTTGGCATGTATTCGCAACAATGATGGTGTTTCAGGAGAGTTGTTAACGCTGGAGACCTTTTGACCTACCTTGACCTAGATTCACCTGTGAGTGGGGTGGGATATACATGACAGGTACCGTTGGTGACTATTCATATTCTGTTGGTGACTATTGGATCTCCTGGTATTCAAAAAGGTGTCGGACCTTTGATCTCATGACATCTGACCTATATCAGTTATTCAGAGGATTGTACAGTGGTTACTAAGGTCATATGGACCTTGATCCCATGCTTTTGCATTGCATAACATCATTACTTTATCCACTTCATTTGTGGGGGATCCTAAAGTCTATTTCCAAAAAAAAAAAGAGGAAACAAAAAGAAAAAAAGAAAAAATACTATATGCAAAAAAAAAAAGAGAATAAAAGAGAAACAAAAGTTGATTAAAAGACTCTAGGATCCCTTGCAAATGAAACATGCATTCATACTATCATGTATTTCATAGTTCTCTCAGAAGCTTATGAGGGCCCTTTCTACTCAAGTTCTGGTTTCAACAACAATGCAAATGATTTCTCACCGCTATGTGCTTGAATTAATAATGGAACAACTCCGTGAGGATTTGAATGAGGTGAGAACAAAATGGGGACTAATGTGAATCAGTGTATGGAGGCTATCCAAGGTTTCTCTCTTAGACAAGAAGAATTGAGACAAATTCCTAAAAGGCTAAATGTGAATGTTAATCTTACCTCAAGGGAAGTTCTTATGAATCAGAAGGGCCGAAATACTGTTAAGATTCCTATTCTTATTAAGGAGACTTCACATCATGAGAATAATTTGGAAATTGAAGTCTTCAAGTTTCCGATCATTGAAATAACAAAAAGATTCCACCTCTTGAAGACAAGGTTGAAAGCCATAAAAGATTATGACTCCGTTGATTTAGACACTGTTGGATTGTGTCTAGTGTTTGATGCCAAGAGCTGCAAAGGTCATTTATTCTCTCTCTGGATAGTTTGGACATGCAAGCAAAAGTGTTATTCATCTCTTGTACATATGTGGAAGTTGCGTGGGGCTCCCGACCGAGGGATAAGCAAGACATTGTCTATCTTGAGTATTGTATCATTTGCATTGCTCGAATCCCTAAAGTAAGGCAAAAATGCACCACTCTTATACGCCTTTGTTGGAATATTCTTCTGGGAAGTAATCTAAAGTGTGTGGAAGGAACATATGATAATGCTAATTGGCTACCATGCTGGGGCACCTAGCCATTCAACTTAAGGTGGTGGGACATTCAAAGGCAGAATTCAAGTCCTCATTGATTTCAGAACAACCGCGTCCACTCCAAGAGATTCTATGCACAAGTTGAAGTCTCAATGGGGTATCAAAACTGCAAAAGGCATTCGAGAGCAATAAGTCCATACGGAGTCGAGTCTCCTCGATAATGGCATTCATTTAAGATCTTTATTGCATTCTCATTTGTAATATTTCATTGTTTGTTTAAGCATTGATTGCATGTAAAAATTTGTCAATTTCTGAATGAAAATCATAATACATTGTTTATGTTTGTCTTGAAGTAATAACCCATTCGTTTTCACTCATAAAAATGTTTTGGCATTACGATACCAACTTTTACTAATCAACGAGCAGAGGGAGAATGATGATGATATAAAAATGCAAAATCCCTAATTGTGTGTTTTTGAATAAAACCCTGCTGAGGATGTACATGCATTGTTTCAATTCCCCAAACACCGGAGATATAAGGGAGATAGACCCTCGTTAACCCCTTTGAGCCTTGAAGCAGGAGTTTCTTTTCTAAAAAAAAAACCCTTTGTCTTAACCCTGGGGTAGGGTAGTGTTCATTTAACTTGATGAAGTGTTCAAAACTCGCAAATGATACACATCAAAGGATACAACAATGGTTATCCTTCAAAAGGTTGAGGAAAGTCAAAACGTGATGGTTATCCTTCACATACCAAGAGGACAAAATATGATGATACCACAATGGTAATCCTTCATCTATCATGGAATGAGGCAGTCACAATCACTTCCAACGAATCGAAGACAATGCGAGGTCACACGACTTGTTCCAAAAAAAAAAGAGCAAAAAAAAAAGAAGAAAAAAAAGAGAAAAAAAGTGATGAAAGAAAAGGATATGGCAATAAAAAGAAAAAAGACGATGAAAATAAAGCAAGAACAAAGTCGTGTGATAATGAATCAAAAGAATAAAAGGCGAGCGACTGCTATGTCCGAAAAATCTCATTGATTCCTCACCATTTCAAAAAATTCCTTGTGAGGGATGAGCACTCATGTTGAGTTAATTGAACTTAGGAGTGGAGAACATCACGAAGGGGGTGGGCACCAAATAATTTTGAGCCTAAAAATCCTTTGTTTCTGAAAACCGTGAACCCGGCCAAGTTACAACCCTTAAAAGTCCTAATTGAAGTAGGGTTTATTTCGAAAGTGCACTCTAATAGCGTTTAACTGACTCCCAATGAAGCGTAACACATATCTATGTTGGTATTGTATGCCCGCTTTATCTTTCATTCACAAGAGGTGGCCACCTCATTGCATAAAAAGTTTTAAACTTCAAGACTAGCATAGGCTTTGCATTAGAATTATCATTCTCAGAATTAACATTCTTTTGCATACAAAAATTTGCTTAAACATCAAGGAAGTTTCCATGATGAGAATCCATGAAGAGCTTTATCATGTCAAAGTAAAAGGGACTTGAGAGCTCCGTAGAGTAAAAAGAAATCATTATCAAAGCAAGTTGTCTGAATACTCCATTAAGCATGTGCAGTTTGATGCCCTCGTCGATTGATCATTAAGGGATAAATTCCTTAGGACTCCGGTGAGCCTGATCAATTTGATACTGTCCTTGAGGGGTTACCCTGAGGGGAAAGGGTTGAATGCTCCATTGAGCAAATCAGTTGATACCTTCTTTGATTGGCTACCCTGAGGGGAGAAGTCTGAATACTCTGTTGAGTAGATGCATTTTGATTAAGTATCCTTGAGGGGAAGATTTTGAAGACTCCATTGAATATGATAAAGTTGCTTCCATAGTTTGGTTGACTTCAAGGGAAGTAAACTTGAGGATTCTGATAAGATGTACATAATCAGGGGCAGTCATGACGAGGAATCTCTCTCGTGAATTCATCGTATCTGGGGCAATCAAATCGAGGTTTAACATCTCAAAATTCAATTAATCAGGGTTAATCAAGTCGAGGAATCTCTCTCTTGAGTTCAATCAATCTGAAGTAGCGACGTCGAGGAATCTCTCAAGCTCACTCAATTTGGGGCAATCATGTCGAGATTTGACAAATCTCTTCGAGGATCCATTGATCATGAGGAACTATTTCAAGCGCTTGAATATGCTGGGGCAGAATTATCTCAAGTAATTGTGGTGTAAGGATCCTTCCGAGGCAAATGTCTCCATAAACCAAATCTCTTCGTAAGTCAGGCAGCCTGGGGCACAATCTTTTGGGAACCGTCATTCACTTGTAAAGTGTAGTTGACCATCGCAAAGTTGATAGGTATCTTAATGCTTTTCCCCAGTAAGTTACTCTCTCCCCAAGCATAGGAGTTTATTTCTCCTGAGAGTTGATTCCATTCCTCAAGCATAGGAGTTTATTTCTCCTGGAAAAGTCACTCCCCGAGCATAGGAGTTTATTTCTCCTGAGAATTCATTCTCTTCCCAAGTATAGGAGTTTATTTCTCCTCGAAGTTGTTCCACTCATCCCATAAAGAGTTCCTCATCAAGGTTTCTCATCCCTAACATGGTAAATTGAGGGAATCTCCTCAAGCTAAAAATTCTCCGAGCTATGCACATGGTGAGAAGTCAGAAATTATTCTTCAAGTCAACAATCAGAAGTATATCCTGCAAGTTAAAAGTCCAATGTCTATTGGCACCCCACAGAGTTCTTAACACTAAGGGGATTCTCCCTGGTGTTTACCTCTCCCGAGGTCAGAGACGAAGTTCGATTGACAAGTCACTGGAATATTCTCTAAAGGGCCCTCGTCATCTCTGCATATAGTAATCATTGCATTCACATTGCATCTACAAAAAAGCGTAGCATTTCCATGAATATGGAGCATTACGCCATGGAAAAATTCAAACATGCATCAATGCATAAGCCAAGTTTGTATGTGCTTCCAAGGCACAAAGTAACATATCCCCAAAAGAAATCTTTCTTTCTCCCTCCAGTGTGGATTGAATACAAAGTCTTTCTTCGTCAAGATCATTGTTTCTGTGGTTATTTCCCTTTTGCTGAGTTCAATCGTTTGAATAAACCGTACTTTGTGTGTGGCAATTCGAATGATTGTCACTCTTGTAGAATTACACCCCGCCTTTTGGCCTGAGGGAATCATGTAGTTCTTATGTTCCATATGTAACAATACCTCTTTCAAAGCCCAGTGATTACTGGCATCCTATAATAGAGTCTGGTCGTTACCGGTCCTCTCTTTGTATTCACTTCTTGTGAGTCCCCTTACTGCCTTTTGCATAAGGAATATCTTTTGCTTCTTGCAAGTCTGCCTTGGTTATTTTCCCGCATGCCGCGTGCATAATAGAGTGCGAATGAGGATGGGCATTCAACCCACCTCATTTTTCAATCATTTGAAATCCATACTATATGTGTGGCAATTCGAATGATTGCCACCCTTGAAGGGTTACACCCCGCCTTTGGCCTGAGGGATCCATGTAATTCTTATGCTTCGCAAGCATCAATATCTTCTTGAAAGCCCAATGTTTACTGGCATCCCCTGATTGATTCTAGTAGTCAATAGCCTTTCTTTCAGTCAAGCCCAATGATTATTGGCATCTTTTTCCTTAAAGTCCCATGGTTATAGGCATCCTTCAAATTCTGGTTGTTACCAGCGAAAGTCCTATGGTTATAGGCATCCCTTGGTCAGCTCTAGTTGTCACTAGTCTGTTCCTTTAAAGTCCTGTTGTTACAGGCATCCTTCAAAGTCTGGTTGTTACCAGCAAAGTCCTGTTGTTATAGGCATCCCTTGGTCAGCTCTAGTTGTCACTAGTCTGTTCCTTTAAAGTCCTGTTGTTACAGGCATCCTTCAAAGTCTGGTTGTTACCAGCAAAGTCCTGTTGTTACAGGCACCTTTGGTCAGCTCTAGTTGTTACTAGTCTGTTCCTTGAAAGCCCAGTATTTACAGGCATCCTTCAAAGTCTGGTTGTTACCAGCAAAAGTCCTGTTGTTACAGGCATCCTTTAAAGTCTGGTTGTTACCAGCAAAAGTCCTGTTGTTACAGGCGTCCTTTGGTCAGTTCTAGTTGTTACTAGTCTGTTCCTTTAAAGTCCTATTGTTATAGGCGTCCTTTGGTCAGTTCTAGTTGTTACTAGTCTGTTCCTTTAAAGTCCTATTGTTATAGGCATCCTTTGGTCAGTTCTAGTTGTTACTAGTCTGTTCCTTAAAGTCCTGTGGTTACAGGCATCCTTCGGTCAGGTCTGATTGTTATTAGTCCTTCCTTTCAAAGTTCGGTTGTTATCGGCAAAGGTCCAGTAGTTGACTGGCGTTTCTTGTTTGTGTCAAGCATTTAATTGTATCCCCTGTTTGGAATTAGTAGAAACTGGTTTCCTCTTCCAAAATCAAAATCATAAATATCACCTCAGAGTTGTTACTCTAGAGTGCAAATTTTTGGGTTCTTTAGTATTTAATCTTCTTCTACCTCGAATGTTCGAAAGGCTAACGCCAATCTCACCTTCAGGTTTAAGATGATTAAATAGGGGCAGCTGTTGTACCCCAAAATTTGCCCACTTATTTAATTGCCAATTGGCTTGTGCTTTTCATTACATATGCATCATCTTTCCATTAGGGCATTAACATAACATCATGCATCATTAATCAAATAAATTTGCATTGGATCAAGGATCTTGGAAGCTAGGGTTTTTGTACGGTTGTTCATGGTGGACTTCTTCCTCCTAAAGCTACAAAGTTTTCCTCTATGAAAATCAAGAAAATAATAAAGAGTTTCTTATATGTGGCATACGCAATCATTAATTCACCGAGGTTTATTGGATTTCTTGTTGTGCTTCAATTCTTATATTCTTCAAGGATCCCTTAAGGTAGTTATGATGCAAGAACAGTGGTTTATGGAGTAGTGGATCCAGCTGTCTTTTAATACATGAAGCCCATATCCTGTATGACATGACTGTTTCAAAGACCAAGGCACTATTCTTCCTAATATTGGTTGCTTGACTCACATTTAGATTAAGGGATTTCAATTGAGTCGGAGTTTATTGAAGTGGCAAGGTGATTTGGTTTGTGTCCATTAAAGGTCGAAGCGAATTTGAGTTCGAAGGATAAATGAAAAGGAACCAAAATCCTTAAACGTTTTTGGGTGAAAGTTCTCAATGATTCGTGTATTAGAAACGTGTCTTCGAGTTCAAAAATTACAAGATTCTAATAGTGTTTTGAGTTTCGTTCAACATCATCAAATTCATTCAAATATACAAAAAGAAAATCCATCATGGTTCCATACAAAAATCTATACTTCCATATCAAATTCAAGCTCAAGTCCATATATTACAACAGTCAAGCCATATACTACAAAATAATTCCGAAAAAAAAACAATAGCCCTGCATCTTGAACCGCCATTACATCTTAAAGCCCAACTTGTATGGACCAAAACCGAAACAGCCCCTGCATCATGAAAGATTCAAACCGAACCATAAATCAAGTAGGTCCCTGCAGCAGCAAAACAAACCGGAAATTCGCAGCAGCTCAAAATCAACTTGTACCTGCATAATACAACCGAACCGGTTCAGTTTTGCAACATCAATCAGAAAAAATCGAATCATAACCAGCACCATGAAAAAACCAGAGGGATTATAACAAAAGGACAAGCAAAGCAGGGGAAAATATAACCGAATCGGAAAGAAAATTCTAACAGAAACTAACTACCTCAAAAAAAAAACAGTTACACAACAATTAACCTAACGGAATCAAGAGCGCTATAACAGAAAGGAGGAAAATTCAGAGTAACTAACCTCTCATCATCCTCCACGCCTCATGCACACACCTTGAATCTTCTTCTCTCTCTCGGAACCGATTCTTCATTCACAACCATCACCTTCAATCTTTCACTTTCTTCACGCCTCATACACACCAATCACCACCATTTTTGTTCATCAATCTTCACCTTCATCAATCACCAATTCTCAAAACTTCAATCATCTTCAACTCCCTCTGCGATCTTCACACTCTTCATCCTCCAACCATAACCACAATACCAGAAACGAATCTCCAATCACCATCAATTATCTTCACCTCATCCTCTGCAAACAACGTTATTCACCGATTCAGAAACAAGAAACAGAAAATAGAGAGAAGAGAAAGATTCATAATATGGATCTAGCAGAAAAACTCACCTTCAAAACTGAAGATTCGTATACAATCAACGCCATCTTCAATCTTGAACACTCAACGACGTTTCATCACCATCATCATCAATCTTTGTTCGATGAGAGCTTGATTCAGAGTGATACGATATGAGAACCGAGAGTATCGGAGGGAGAGGAGATTGAATCGGATATGAGAGAAACCGATGGGGAAACGCATCTGAGAGATCGAATCGGAGATGAGATATGAGACGAAATTGGAGAGGCGAGAGGGAGGCACGTGTTGGTTGTTTCACGGAAGCATTGCTGGGGAAGAGGGATTAACCGTCGCCGTCGCAAAGAGGGCGGAGGCTTGCCGGAGATGGAGAATTTGCACGCCGCTATCGTTCGCATAAAGAAGGAGAATGAGAAAGTCCAAAGGTCACATAACATTTGACCTAACCCCTCTTTCTATATTTTTCTTTTTTTTTTTGTTATTTTATTTTACTTTGGTAATTTTGTCAATGAAAATACATGAAATTGATAGTACAAAATCTGGATCTCTGAGTGAATCCTAGGGCTTTCCATGAAATTGCTATTTCCACCCCCAGGACAAGGCCCAAAACGCGCCCTAATGTAAATCCAACGCATTTCATTTCTGCTTCTGCACCCCCCTGTGTTGTTAGATTTTTCTCCTTTTGCAAATTGTTTCTTCTCTAGTTTTTGTTCAGTAATCCAGGTTCTATTGAGATAAAAAATGTGCAAAAATATGTTTTAGATTGAATTTTGTGTTTAGGTAATTGTCATAATTTTTGTGGATTTTTGTGGTTTGATTTACTATTTTTGTTGGGCCATTTTGTTGAATATGTTCATAATGTTTCATGTTTTGATAGGTTTTGCAAACTAATTTGATTAGGGGCCTTAGGGATTGAATCTAAGTGCCATCTTTTGTGTGATATCAGTAGACTCATAAACCATATTGTGTGAAAAAAATAAAAGTTTAATTCTATGTTTTGGTTAGGTTTTCGTTAGATTTTCTATACCCAATTTATGTACGTTCCTAAACGGATAACCATGTGAATTTGACCTATAATTTGCTTTGCATTTATGCAATGGACTTAGTTTCTTTTTGTATATGTAACTAGAGATGTGTAGAGGTCCTAAGACCTGGAATTAGAATTTTTAAAACATTTCTTCTATTTTACTTGAATCTTCCTTTTTTACTTGTAAATAACTCACCTTTGGTTAACGATCGCACCATAATTTGTCCGAATGACCTATAATTTTGTATGAAACTTTGTGACTTGATTCCATGATTGTTTAGACACCTATTAGAGGTCATTAGCTACTGACTTTTACCATGTAAATACATCTTTCTAACTTCACTCCTAATTTGAATTCTATTAACTAGTTTCGATCTAGTTTTGTATAGTTTTGTTAGAACTTTGTTTGTTTCAAGTTAATTGACTAACATAGATTGGTATAAGGTCTTGGACCTATAAATGAACTAATTGCTACTGACTTTAAGCTTTGTTCATGTTTTTCAGTTGCTTTTTGTTTCGATTAATGGATGTTTGTTCGATGTTTGTTCGCTAATCGTTAAGTAACGATTTAGGCGATACTTTGGTAACTTCTTGCGAATATTTTCGTGTGATGTCATATGGCTTTTGTGTTTGACTTAGGACACTTATTTCCTTGGTTTGATACTGCCCTAGGGCTCTCTTCTCATCTTGTTGGAGTTGTAACTCCATTCTTTTGCCATGTTCCCTTAGACTCTTCCTTCTTTGTTAAGAGGAATTGAGATAGGTTAGGATAGTTATCCTTGACCTTAGGGCCATTAGACTTAGATTAGAATAACTTAGATTAGAGAATAGGTTAGTTCTCTTTTGTTCATTCTTTTTTCTTTTCAACATTAAAACACTAATAAATAAAGGTACGAATCACATTAAGAAAGTGATAGAGAAATGAGTGGGATTCATTCCCTAATCTGTTTCTCAATCACTTAGTGGCATAGAAATGAGTGGGATTCATTCCCTAATCTGTTTCTCGGTCACTACTTAATGGGAGAGAAATGAGTGGGATTCATTCCCTAATCTGTTTCTCAAACATTAATTAATGGGATAGAAATGAGTGGGATTCATTCCCTAATATGTTTCTTGAACATTATATAATGGGATAGAAGTGAGTGGGATTCATTCCCTAATCTGCTTCTCGATCATTATACATTTTTATGTGATTCGAATCGCAAAGTAAATTCCCTTAAAAAACACTCAACCAAAAACATTCAAAACACTTAATAAAGGCTCGAATTAAAACAAAGTGACGAAGTGGTGCGAAACCTTGTATTGGGTTTTGTTCATCATGTAGTTACATAAAAAACACAAACCCAAGATTCTTTTCTTTTGCCTTGTTAGGCGCTTAAGAACAAGTTAAGTCCTTTCCAAAAATAGGCGTATAAGTCTCCAAAGGTCGAGCATCGTGGAT
Organism: Vicia villosa; assembly: GCF_029867415.1. Lineage (NCBI taxonomy): Eukaryota > Viridiplantae > Streptophyta > Magnoliopsida > Fabales > Fabaceae > Vicia > Vicia villosa. Next base: position 516,557 of record NW_026704976.1, on the reverse strand, counting down.
TGTGACCTTAACCTCTGTTCAACTAAAAAACACAAAACAAATGGAAACTATGGAGCCGAACTACGGCGCTCTGATTCCTGAACAGGGATACGTAGGCATTGGGTCGCGGGGCCTAAGCGAGCACACTTGTAAATAATTCCTTCTTTTCCCCGTATTTCTTTTGCATTCATTCGCATTTAGGTTTTAGACATTAGACACCCTTTAGATAGAAACAAACATAGGTGGATACCATCGAGTACGATGGGCGTGAGGGGTGCTAGCACCTTCCCCTTGTGTAACCGACTCCCGTGCCCTATTCTCTGGTCGAAAGACCTTGTTCTTGTTCTGAGTTAGGTTATCTGGTATTCCTTTCCCTCGATGGGATAAATATATTAGTGGCGACTCTGATTCCATTTTTCGCGGTAGCGACAACTGGCGACTCTGCTGGGGACGTTGCTAGACCTGTGCTGGTCCGTTCTTAGCGAGTCGATCCTAGCCTTTGTTTGTTTGTTTATTGGGTGTTTCTTTGTTTGTTTGCTTATATGTTTACATGTTGTATATATGCTTGCGCATCATGTTTATTTCTGCTTGCACATCATGCATCTGGACTATATTATGGGTCCCCGTGGGGGCCACATATTTTCCTGCTTTGTTTTGCAGGTTGGGTGGGATGTTTTATGAGGTAAAAGGCCCAATACCCAGGCCAGAGTTGACACATAGGATACCTAGGATAGAGTGGATAGTCATGACGCCAACAGAATGTCAGGTTCTGTTGATTGCGATCATGAGACCCACGACCAGTCGAGACTCGAATGGGATACCGTTGTTGGCATGTATTCGCAACAATGATGGTGTTTCAGGAGAGTTGTTAACGCTGGAGACATTTTGACCTACCTTGACCTAGATTCACCTGTGAGTGGGGTGGGATATACATGACAGGTACCGTTGGTGACTATTCATATTCTGTTGGTGACTATTGGATCTCCTGGTATTCAAAAAGGTGTCGGACCTTTGATCTCATGACATCTGACCTATATCAGTTATTCAGAGGATTGTACAGTGGTTACTAAGGTCATATGGACCTTGATCCCATGCTTTTGCATTGCATAACATCATTACTTTATCCACTTCATTTGTGGGGGATCCTAAAGTCTATTTCCAAAAAAAAAAAAAGAGGAAACAAAAAGAAAAAAAGAAAAAAATACTATATGCAAAAAAAAAGAGAACAAAAGAGAAACAAAAGTTGATTAAAAGACTCTAGGATCCCTTGCAAATGAAACATGCATTCATACTATCATGTATTTCATAGTTCTCTCAGAAGCTTATGAGGGCCCTTTCTACTCAAGTTCTGGTTTCAACAACAATGCAAATGATTTCTCACCGCTATGTGCTTGAATTAATAATGGAACAACTCCGTGAGGATTTGAATGAGGTGAGAACAAAATGGGGACTAATGTGAATCAGTGTATGGAGGCTATCCAAGGTTTCTCTCTTAGACAAGAAGAATTGAGACAAATTCCTAAAAGGCTAAATGTGAATGTTAATCTTACCTCAAGGGAAGTTCTTATGAATCAGAAGGGCCGAAATACTGTTAAGATTCCTATTCTTATTAAGGAGACTTCACATCATGAGAATAATTTGGAAATTGAAGTCTTCAAGTTTCCGATCATTGAAATAACAAAAAGATTCCACCTCTTGAAGACAAGGTTGAAAGCCATAAAAGATTATGACTCCGTTGATTTAGACACTGTTGGATTGTGTCTAGTGTTTGATGCCAAGAGCTGCAAAGGTCATTTATTCTCTCTCTGGATAGTTTGGACATGCAAGCAAAAGTGCTATTCATCTCTTGTACATATGTGGAAGTTGCGTGGGGCTCCCGACCGAGGGATAAGCAAGACATTGTCTATCTTGAGTATTGCATCATTTGCATTGCTCGAATCCCTAAAGTAAGGCAAAAATGCACCACTCTTATACGCCTTTGTTGGAATATTCTTCTGGGAAGTAATCTAAAGTGTGTGGAAGGAACATATGATAATGCTAATTGGCTACCATGCTGGGGCACCTAGCCATTCAACTTAAGGTGGTGGGACATTCAAAGGCAGAATTCAAGTCCTCATTGATTTCAGAACAACCGCGTCCACTCCAAGAGATTCTATGCACAAGTTGAAGTCTCAATGGGGTATCAAAACTGCAAAAGGCATTCGAGAGCAATAAGTCCATACGGAGTCGAGTCTCCTCGATAATGGCATTCATTTAAGATCTTTATTGCATTCTCATTTGTAATATTTCATTGTTTGTTTAAGCATTGATTGCATGTAAAAATTTGTCAATTTCTGAATGAAAATCATAATACATTGTTTATGTTTGTTTTGAAGTAATAACCCATTTGTTTTCACTCATAAAAATGTTTTGGCATTACGATACCAACTTTTACTAATCAACGAGCAGAGGGAGAATGATGATGATATAAAAATGCAAAATCCCTAATTGTGTGATTTTGAATAAAACCCTGCTGAGGATGTACATGCATTGTTTCAATTCCCCAAACACCGGAGATATAAGGGAGATAGACCCTCGTTCACATGGCCCGTACACCATCACAAGTCTCTACCCTTAGGTTCCATTCGTACACAAAAGCGGGAATCAAACCTGGCAAGATTATTAGTGCCTCTCTGCACATAGAATGCCTGTTAGCATTCAAAAGAAAAAGAAATAAACAAAAACAATGGTTCCGATTAGTACATCATACAATGGTGATTGCTCACACAAATCACTAGGCCTGTTAGCCCTTCTCTAGGCCTGTTAGCCTTTTCTCATAAAATTCTAAATAAACATATGTTCCATATAATGTCTCATCCTAGTTTTCTTTGTTAAGTTACACATACCTAACAAATCCTAGTTTTCATCACTTATTCTTTATTCACATAACAATGAAGTTATCCAAACCTCTTTGATATAAACATATATAACAAAGGTATACCAATCCACCTGAAATAGAACTCAACCAAACAATTATCATCATTGTCTGTAAAAATGGCAATTTATCACAATTATAGAGTACATATTTGTCATACCAAAAGCATACCGTTCACATGGTTCCGAACGATAAATAACCCAAGTAATCAAGCAAACTACCGACTCTCGATTAAATAATTCTCCTTTTGATCCCAAAACCTACATTACTAGAAAGTACACGCTTCTAGCTTCCTACCACTTCGAACGGTGATTAAAACAGAGTTTTGGTTCAAAAGTTATGACCGAAACGGTTTATCTCATTAAACTAAAGAATTGGCTAAGAAAGCGTAACAGCTAGGTCGCGCCGCGAACCCTCTGGTAGTAGCAAACCTCACCAAAATCTCATGGTGTTCGCACCGTGAACCCTTGTACGCGCCGCGTACTGATGGCAGAACCAAACCTCAGAATTATCTGCAAGGTTCGCGCCGCCACCCCCTTGTTTGCGCTGCGAAGCGCGCGAAAACAGAATTCTCAGATCTGGTTTTTGGTTCAACAAAGACTAAATCCAACCATCTCCATACTCAAACCCGTTCCAGATTCATACTAAAGCATAGAACAACATATATGATCTCTACTCAGGATTTATTAGTAGCAACAAACATCAATTTCACAGATTGAGTGAAACCCTAAGATTTTTACTAAAAACCGCAATTTCTCAAACTTATGATTTCATCTATAAATCAAAACTATAAGTTTCTAACTAGAACCCACCTCGATTACGAGTCGTTGATGTCGAAGATGAGTCGATTCGGCGGAGAAATGATGAAGATCCAAGCCTTTTCCTCTTTTCTCCTCTTGCTCTTCCTTCTCTCTACTTCTTCTCTCTATCTTTCTCTTCTTGTTGCAATGAAGAAGAAAAGCAAAAAGGAAAATGATATAAGAAAATATCTTAAGTTACACTACTAACTAAATGTCCAAAAGTATCTCTAATGTACCAATTTATAAAACCTCGGTGTCAGCTAATAACATTAGAGCATTTAATTTAATACGGGGTATTACACGCCTGAACAGAATGTCGGATATGGAGGAAAGGATGAGTTCCGTGCTTTTGGAGACTTTCAAAGGTGCAACCCGCCAATCTTTAAAGGAGGGTATGGACCGGACAAAGAGCGTGCACGGATAAGAGAAATTGAGAAGATCTTTCAAGTCGTGAGTTGTACTGATGTACAGAAGGTACAGTTTGGTACTCACATGCTGACAAAAGAAGATGACGTTTGGTGGAGTAATATTGTGTGAAGATTTGAAAGAGAAGGTATTGAAGTTACTTGGACTCTTTTCCGTGATGCATTTTTGGGAAACTATTTTCCAGAAGATGTGCGTGGAAAGAAAGAAGTGAGGTTTCTATAGTTGAAACGAGAAGGAGGATAGTTCCATGGGAAACCGTATGATAACAAGAAGGAACAATCGGGTTTTGTCAAGAAGCTAAGTGGGGGAAGGACTCCTATTCCACTTAAGTGTTTCGGATGTGGATTTGAAGGTCATCGTGTTTCTGAGTGTAAGAAAGAGGTTACTATTTGTTTCAAGTGTGGCAGGCCAGGTCACATCGTTGCTAATTGCAGAGCTGGTGCGAGGGTAACTTGTTACAACTGTGGTGAGCGAGGTCACATTCGTACCAAATGTGATAAGCCAAAGAAGGAGCAAGCGAAAGGAAAAGTGTTTGCGTTGTCTAGTGTTGAGACTACTTCTAAGGATAAGTTAATCTGAGGTACGTGCTTTATGATTGATAATGGTGCAACGCATTATTTTATTCTTTGGATTGTGCTATAAGATTGGATCTTGTTTTATCTGTTATGCATAGAAGTATAGTTATTGATACAACTGATGTGGCCTTGTTTCTACTTCTTTTGCGTGTTTGAATTATCCATTGAGTATCTTTGGTAAAGATTTTGAGAATTTATGTAGTTTGTTTTCCGTTGGACTAAGTTGATGAGAATTTTGGTGTGAATTGTTTGGAGTTGAATCAAGTAATTGTAACTTTAAGAGAGATTTTGAATCTTGGTGTTTTAAGTGATTTCGAGTGCAAGTTCTGGAGGAACACTATTATAGTTTAGTAACGGTGGTTTATGTTTCATTATGATTGTTGATTATCTATTGAAAAATTGAGGACTTGATCACCCTTAATCTATTGTTGATAGGAGGCGACATCGTATTGAACGAGATAGACTTGTCTTATTAACTTGGTAGTGTGTAAGACGACTAAGGAGAGGTTGAAGAGTAGATTTGAGGAATTGTTGAGAAGAGGTTCATTGTCTGAGTGTATGGTCGTAGAGTTACGCCTGTTTTGTCGAGTAAGAAGAAGGAAGGTTCTATGAGGTAATGTTTCTTGAGGATATTTGATTCTAAGAGCGACGATAATCATGTTGAACATTTAAGGATTGTGTTATAGGTGCTGAAAGAGAAGAAGGTTATGTAAAGCTTTTTGAATGTGAGTTTTGATTGGAAGAAGTGAATTTTCTTGGATATGGGATTTTGAGTTGAGGTGAGTTGATGCAGATATCGATAAGTAGTAGCTTACGCTTCAAGGTAACTTAAATTTCATAAGAGGAATTATTCGATGTATGTATTGGAGTTGTTTATCGTTGTGTTTGTTTTGGAATGTAAGAGGCATTGTTTGTTTGGATCAAGGTTTGATGTGTTGAGTGATCACAAGAGTTGAATATGAGGTAAACAAGACGAGTAGAATTTCGAAGGATTTAATCGTTGGCTTGAATTACCATCCTGGAAAAGTGAAGGTTGTGGCCAATGCATTGAGTAGGTAATAATTTTATAAGTTATGTTGAGGATTCAAGAATTGGAAATCGTTGGAACGATTTAGAGAATTAAGTTTGGCTGTGAAGCGACGTCTTCGTGTGTTAAGTTGGTATGTTGAAGCCTACTTGTGATTGTTTGACAAGATGATATTCATTAATCAAGAAAAAAGTGATGACTTTTGGATTGTCGAGAATGGTGTCACGAGATGTTGTGATCGAGTTTGTATTCCTGATGGTTCGTATTCGGACAAAGAGAATTTTGGATGAGGAACATCGTAATGATTTGAGTATTAATCATGGTTTTAATGATGTATCGAAATTTGAGGAAATGTGTAGTGGTAAGGTATGAAGAGGGATATACCGAAATTGTGTATTTGAGTTGGATTTGTCAGGAACCGTTTCGTTTGGTGCAACAGTTATCTATTTTCGAGTGGAATTGAGATGATATCTCTATGGATTTTTTTCGAGGTTGCCGAGGCATCGAGTGATTGTGAAGTGAGTTGGGTCAGTGTGGATAGTCGACGAAATGTGCTCGTTTTATTCCGATGAAGATGGATTATTCATTAAAGAGACTTGCTAAGTGGTGCATCGAAAGGATTGTGTGTTTGCATGGTATTCTCTTCGGGTATTGGAATGACATCTTTTGAAGCTTTGTGTGGTCGTAAGTGTAGAACGTTTTGTATCAGTATGAATCGAGAGAGAGGGTGGGTGTGGTTTTGGTGTTGAGATGGTTGTGTCGACTGAATTTTCGAGGACGAAAATATTTTAAGTGGGGGAGAGTTGTAATAGCCCGAATTTTATTATTTGGCTAATTAAATTAGATAAGGATTTATTTACTTAATTTGGACAAAGTTTGATAATTAATTGGATCGTCGGTGTTATTGAGAAACGTGTTCGGATTATTAAGTGAAGTTGGAATTTATTTGGTTAATCGAATAATTAATAAAGTGGAATATGTAGAGAAATAATATTAGAATTAATATTATTGTTGGATTTTATTTATTTGAGATAAATTCGAATTTAATTGGATTAATCAGAAAGTATTATTAAGGGTAATAATATTATTTGTTGAAGCATAATTATTTATTTGACTACTCTATTTTATATCAATTGGGCCTAATTTGTTAGGAAGTGGAATTATATGGGTAAGCCTAATATGAATAATATAGTAAGGGTTGGAAGAGTAGAGGTATCATAACTTTGTTCATTTGCAAAAGAAGAGGAGAAAGGAGACTAAGAGAAGAAGAAAGGGGAAGAACGACAAGGGGCAAAAGCTAGGGTTTGAAGCACATTGAAGAGGTAAGGGGGAGAATCCCTATTATTATGGGCTAGTATGATTGGGTCAATGGGTAGATTAACATGATTTAAGAATTTTGTTCTTCAATTTTAAGGTTTTGACATGTTTAGGTTTTGACATGATTTAAGAATTTTGTTCTTCAATTTTAAGGTTTGAGATTGTTAGGCTTTGATGATAATGATTCTATGTGATTTAGTATTGTTATGAATGTTGATTTTCATGTGTTTGTGAAATATTCTGTTTTGGTTGTTGGTATAAATTCTACCATTGTTAAACATTTGGAGGTTTTAGAGAATTGAAAAAAAAAAAAGGGTTCAGCTTCTAAGCCACTAATGAATTGGATTGTACTACACTATTTAGAATTTCAAACTTATTTACTACTGTATTGACGAATACATGATGTTTTTGTTTTAATTACAATTTTAACCAATGTTAAATTACAGTGTTTTTTTTTTTATTATGAAATGCAACATCTAATGTTTTGGTTACCTTTCAAATACATAATGTTTTGTTTTTGTTTTTTTCCAAATTTTGATTTACATTCCTGTAGTACCACCTATTGTTTTGTTTACTAGAACTTATTGCAAAATCATCTTTTCATTCGTACTATAGCAGTATTTGGAACTAATAAATTACGTTTCCAATTTATAATATATATATATATATATATATATATATATATATATATTAATAATAATAATAATAATAATAATAATAATAATAATAATAATAATAATAATAATGATTTAATATCATTAGAATAATATTTTTAAGAGTTTTGAGTTAGAGATAAATATCGATTTATTTGGTTAATTATTTAGTTTCTATTCCAATAGAGTTGTCAATAGAGTTATTAGAGTTATCGATAGAGTTGTCAATAGAGTTGTTAGAGTTGTTAATAGAGTTTTGAGAGTTGTTTTGAGTTATTAAGAGTCATACTTTTAATTATTTTGCGTAACTCTGACATAGAGTTGTCAGTTTATGATGTCGATGTTTATAATCTGGTTAAAACTTTACAAATTCATAACTTTCAAACCGTGAATCCGTTTTGAGTACCGTTGGAAGCGTTAGAAAGCTAGCGTGACATTCTGTTCAATAAAAATAGTTTTGTTGTCAGTAGGTGCTATTAATGGATGATTAATAGTTGTATTAATTGAATTGAGCCGATTTGATTTGAATATACTTGGACTTGAATTAATTATTCGGTTTATCGGTAAATTACGGTATTTTGAGAATTTGACCGAATTTGTATTTTGGCTTGAATATTTATGCTGAGAATAATATATTTCTATGCCAATGATTTGTTATGATAATGTGTATGTTCATATAGATGTGGTAAATGTGAATTGACATGAGATAGTATGGATACTAGTGTTAATTGGATTTTGTGAATCGTAATGGATTAATCGGCCTTTTATATGTGAATGATACGTATGTGTTGTGAATGTTGTGTACAATTGGTGGATAATTCCTCGAGTTGAATTATTGTGAGATGCGGAATGTTAAGATGGTAGAGATGATCTTAATTGCATATATTTGTGATATTGTACATACATTCATATCATAGTGTGCCTTGAAACACAGGTGGATTTGCTTTGAAACACAAGCGGGCTTGGATTCTAGAGTGAATCGGAAGCCGTAAACTATATGTTTACAATTGGTGGACTTCGGTCTTGTCCGGATTGGAAGTGTGGCTTAGATTCTAGAGATATGAATCGGAGGCCGGTGAAACTTAGAATTTCACATTGGTACCACATGCATAGTGTCACATGTTTCATTGAGTCACATTAAAGTTATGTGATAGTTGATTATGTGCATTATGTTGTCGTGATATGTTCATGATTGTGATAATTGATTATGTGCATTATGTTTTGTGATAAGTGTACGAGTGAACAATTAATTATGTTCATTGATGTCATAATGCTATGTATATGGATTTGGTAATTGATTATGTACACTTGGTGTTGGGGTGATATTTGTATTAATTGACAATGGGGAATGGGTGACGTTTGAATACGTAATTGGTTAAATGCGGGAATATGTGATAATTATGGCTATGTGCATAATTGAGAATATAGTATTGAGATATTATACGCTTATACTTGTTGTACGTTTAAAGTATGTGATTATATTGATTAGTATTAATTTACATGATTAGGCAAGGTGTAATGTCTTCCGATAATTGTTGATTTAACCATTGTATTTTATTATACTTTCTTCATAATGGTTCGTATTCTCACCCTTCTGTTTGAATGTTGCCCTCGTTTGGCGACATGCAGGTTTGACGATTAGTAGCTGGCGTATGATCTAATCGGAGTTTCTTCTGAGTTGCTTGGTAATTAAGTAGCGAGTCAATGCTCTGGTCATGTAACACTGGGTAGTTTAGATATTGAACTCATGTTCTATTTGTTTATGTATTTTGTTATAACTTGTGAACTTGTTTAATTGGTTACTTGTTGTTGAGAGGCTTTAAGCCAAATATTATGATCATGGTATGGGACATGTATCATTTATATGAAATACATTAGTATTACTTTCCGTTGTTAATGCATATTCTGGATGAATTATGATTATATGTCAGGTGTTATTTGAAATGACTAGGTGTATTGTATTTTATGGATAAATGTTGTCGGTTTTAAAAGTTTTTTTTTTAGTTTTTTGAGAACGTCGATGTGACGCCCTTTTGAGTTATATGCATGCTTATTCTCTGATTATATGCTTATTATTTTATGGGGTAAAAAGGGGTGTTACACAGTTCCCCTTGTCGTCCTCGCGTAGGGTGCGTTTGCCCCTAATTCTAAACTTAGAATTAGGATATTCAATATTGAATGCAAAGTGTTTACAAGAGAAGAAAATGTTACCAATTACCAACTACAAAAATGCAGAAGTATTGAAACAATGTTCTACTCTTCCCTTGATTCGAGATGAACCAAGTGTGTCACAGATCTTTGATAAACCTCCGGTTGTAACTACCTTGTTGAGAACCCAATGTTTCTCAAACCCTCTGCTCGGCTGATTTAATCCCAAGATTGTGACCCTGATTCTTCCTCCTCTATCCTCCGATTGTTGCAACCTTGTTGAGTGAACTCATGATTCCTCAATCCCTTAAGCACGACTGAATATTGATGAAGCGAAGAATCATCAAAAACCCCTAAATCCCAATGATCTTGGAGGACAAAACCCTCAGATTTTATTCAAGTAAAACCCACAATCTCTTAACTCGAACAAGAACTGAATCTACCGTTAAACGTTATCAACACACGCTCCTCACCTTGATTGACAAAAATTGTTATGTGTAATTGTTGATCGATGAGCGAGAGGTTGAAGATGATAAGAGCCTTGCGTCTATCTTTCACTTTTCTTGTTATTTTTCAAATGAAATAACCAATGAATCATTTATATGTCATGTAGAGCCAAGGAAAAAAGAAAACATCAAAAATCAGCTTTTCACAGCGACAGGTCGACCTAAGCAACTGAAAGGGTCGACATGTGCAAACCTGTGGTTTCACCAAAGAAAAGAAATCAAGTTATGCGTCGACCTAAGCATTTCATGCGTCGACCTAAGCATTTCATGAGTCGACTTGAGGAAACCCGTGGCTCACTCAAAGTTCCTTACGTCGTGTCATACCCCAATTTTTGACCCTAAGATCATACATCAATTGCATTCAATCATCAATCAAAAGCACCATTATGAGGCTTTGTCTTTGATACTGTGATTATCTCTGAAGGGAATCATCAAGCACTTTTAGATTTTTTATTTGTTTAGTGCTAACCAAAAATCAAAAAATATGTGTTTTGTCTCTTTTGTTTATATTTTACAGGTGAAAGATCGGGCAAAAGTCAAAACAGTGCAAGAAAACAATTTTTGAAAATTTGAAGGTGGAAATCGATTTACCCCTGTGGGAAATCGATTTCCTGTGCGCAAAATTCAAAAAAATATGAGGAGGTAAGCTTGACATCATTTTGGCACCTTTTTATTTGATCATTTTACCAATTTTCTACCTCATCAAAATTAACTCCTTCATTAAACCCACTTAAATATCATTTTACCATTTAAATCCCACTTTAATTACCAATTAACCACAAATTAATTACCAAACACAAAAAGACCAATTTGCCACTACTCTTGCTCCAATTTTATAAATAGAGACCTCTACTCTCTCATTTCTCAAGTTTTGAGAGCCAAAAAACCCCTTGCAATTTCTCTCCTCATCCCTACCAAATTCACCAAAGCTCTTTATTCTTTCATAAAGTTTGTGAGTCACACCTTGAACCTCACAAACTTTGAGCTAAACCACCATCCATTTCACTCTTTTTTCTTCAATTGTTGAGAGATCAAGATTTGTGTTGGTGATTGTTGAAGTGGATCTAAGTCTTGTTCAAGAATTGGTAATTTTCATCATCCTTTTCCATCTATCATAATGTGATTCTTTGTTGTTTGTGTTCAATGCATCTTTGATGCTATATTGGTCCTATTTGATGGTGATTTGATGGAAAATTCGTGCTCCAATGGATATGTGATCATAAGGTGTTTGTATGTTTGCCTAAATCAAGTTTCAAAGTTCATAATGCTGTTTTTTTGAAAACTGTGCGCAGGAAATCGATTTCCTACAGAGGGAAATCGATTTCCACTCTGTTTTTTGCGCCAGATCTGAATTCTGCAGGCAGGAAATCGATTTCCTACAGAGGTAAATCGATTTCCAGTGAGGCAGAATGCTTGTTTTTGCTATTTTTGACTTGTTTTTGGTTCTAACTCTTCTTCTACTCCATTCTTTTGATATTTTCTTTGAATCACAAACTAGAGGCCTAATTTCTCTCTAATTTCAATGGACTTAGGGCGTCGATAGGATGAGAATCCAAATCCGCAAAATTATGTGATTGAAATTATGGATGAAAGGAGCTTTTAATGTGGTTCCATCTTTTGTTTCTCTTTATTTTGATCGATGAAAGTCTTAATACTTTGAGAATTCTTATGGATTATTAGTAAAGACTAGATCACTCACCATTTTTCTTTTCGTGCGGTATTGCTTTCGGAGAATGATCTACATATCATTCCTCTCGCATGCATTAGCACATAAAGTTTTGACCGGCCTCGTTGTAGGGTGATTTCTACATAAATCACTTGACGATCTGCTTAACATAGCGCAATATTTCGTGTCTCGAATCAAAAAGATCAAATGTGGAAGAGAATTGTATGCGGTTGATTTAAGACTTATGGAAATTTATCGTGTAGTCGCTATGATTTCATCAAGCTTCTGATAAAGTTCCATTGAATTTAAATCCGAGAACATCCTTCACTCACCATCGATCTTCATTACTAACTTTGATAACATACTTGACAAGTTTCAAGATGGTTATCTTTAACATCTAACATTTGACTTTAATTTTCGTACTTCTATTATATTGCTCTTTATATTTCTCGCTTTATTGCTTTATTTTATCATTTCATCATATTTACATTCCGCTATTTTTCCTTTGTCCATTTGGACGTTTATATTTCGCTATTTTCTCTTTGTCCATTTAGACGTATGTTTATGTTTCCGCTATTTTCTCTTTGTCCACTTGGACCATACTTTACTTTTATGCTAAAACACTAATAATCAAAAAAAATCTAAAAAATACTTAAGGCTCTCTTTTGGACTATTGGTTACTATCCCTAGCATTTTGGAGATTCGGACTTATGGACTTAGCGCCTCTGGACCCTTATTCTGTTAATTACTCTGCTGTTATTCTGTCTGTCTGGCATTGGATTGTTGTCTGTTTATGTGTGCAGGTATTTCCTTGAAAGCCCTTGATGGTTAATTCCAAGGCATTGATATAAGGATTTTACCCGAAAACAGCCGTTACTCTGCCCGATTTTTGTCAGAATTTTAATGTGCTTAATGCAAAGTGGTGCTAAGACAATAAGTTCATCTGGATCCCCAAGTGATAATGTTGGTTTAGTATTGATATTCCAAAGGAAGGGAAATCTACCTTGACTCACAATGTCAAGTGTTGGCTTCTTACTTCGGTTAGACCGTTCTTTTCCTTAGCTTTTATTTTACGCAATAGGATAGCCTCTTCATCTCCTCCCATTCTTAAATTTTCAAAATATTCTCCCTTTTTCAAAAACCTTCTTATGTTTGCAATCTTTTCAAAACCTTTTTCTTAAAAAATATCTTTTGCCTTCAATGGCCTTTTTCTTCAAAAAAGTTTAGACACCGTTAATTGTCGAAACGAGTGGTTATACCCCACGATTTTGAAATTGATTGATATAATGAGATCTTTTCCGCGTGAGAGAGCTAGTGGCATACTCGTCGATTTCATCCGAGTTGGAGCCCTTCTTTCATTTGCGATGCAAAGAACTCGTTTGTTCTCATGCTCAAGATCAATGGCTGAGTATTTCTCTCCAACGACGATAAAGTGTTTATTCGTTTTTAAAATGTTTTCCCTTTAAGCGGAACTACATTAGCTCTGACTTCTCCATTGCACCGAGGAGGTGTGTAGGCACAAAGCTTAACGCTTTGCCGAGCTTATTTTAAAAATAAAATAAACCGTTTTTTTAGCACACACGACACAGATTTTCAAAAAGGTTCCTGTGGAGTACCACAGATATAAGGGGTGCTTTAAACCTTCCCCTCATATAATCAACACCCGAACCTGAGTTCTCTTTTTGTTTTAAAAACAAACTTTGGGTTTTTAGTTCTTTTCCCTTTTCCTTTGAAAAAATAAAGCGCGGTGGCGATTTCAAACGGAATATTGATTCGAGTCAACCTAATGGCTTCGATATCAGATTTTCCCCGCTACAGAAAAATGGCGACTTCACTGGGGATTGAGTTTTAAGTGTGTTAAGCCTATTTTTGTTTATCTGTGTGTTTTATCTGTATATATTATTGTGTGCTTTGTTTGTTTAATTTCTTTTTTCTTTTTGGTGCTCGATGGTTCCTCTGTGATGAGATAAAGTTCTAACCCGGACTTTTGTGAGTAACTTGAGATAGGAGGTGGTAAGACCAATAGTCGCATGTCAGGAGCAATCCTTACCATGAGCGTCATATGGTGGAACCCCAATCAGTGGAGGCCTCATGGAAGGTAGTAGAGGTTGTTACGAACCATCGTGATAACGCTATTACTTTCAATAGTGAGTGTCCGTAGAAGATGAATGGCCTAGGACCCTTTTAACCAATCTAAGCCTTTTTAGGATGTAGTGCAGAAACAAGATCAAGTACCAATTTGAGCTTGTTGTCATGCAATACTACGCTCAGACGAGGTCTTTTTAGGCATATTATTGGCGCCCATGAGCAATTGTGTGTGCCGGTAATATCCGATAGAAGATTGAAAACTCTGGGAACCTTTGTAGAACCCGATTGGCAGGTACAAAATTCCCTAGAACACACCTTGTGGGATGGGTAGACCCATGGCTCCATGCTCGTGACGTCGAACCTAAGAACCTGGATTGTGTGATTTTGTGTGATTTGCTGTGATCTTGTGTGCTCTTGATTGTGGTTGATGCATAAACCATGCATTCATGCATTCATAAAAATGACATTCACAAATGGTTTTCAAGGAACTTAGAGACTTTGTAAACATAACAGGTACCATGGATCAAAAGAGAAGCATCAAGAAGTACACTTTCAGGAATTCAAGTGCAAAGGAACTGAAAGAGCTAGCAACTTTGGTTCCTAATCTTGACAACTTCAAAAACCGTTATGGGAAATTGATCTCTATCTTGAAGCCCAAAGTGGAAAAAGGGATTCTTGAGACTCTTGTGCAGTTTTATGACCCAGTTTATCATTGTTTCACCTTTCCTGATTATCAGCTTATGCCCACTTTGGAGGAGTATTCTTATTAGATTGGTTTGCCAGTTACGAATGACATACCGTTTAGTGGTCTGGAGAAAGAGCCTCAGGTTGATGAGATAGCAGAACTCCTTCAATTGAAGATATCAGATGTGAAAGCAAATATGACCAAAAAAGGAGGAATTTGGGGGTTGACTTCTAAGTTCTTGATTGGAAAGGCTTCTATGTTGGCTAGTAAAGGAAGTATGATTGCTTTTGAGACATTTTTGGCCTTGCTCATCTATGGTTTGATACTCTTTCCCAACATTGACAATTTTGTCGATGTTAATGCTATTCGGATCTTCATGATTGGGAATCCTGTGCCTACTTTGCTTGGGGATACTTATCATTCCATTCACCATAGGAATGATAAGAAAGGTGGACTTATCAATTGTTGCACTCCTTTGCTCTATAAGTGGTTTATTTCGCACTTACCCCAAGCTAAGAGTTTCTTGAACAATCCTGATGGTCTCTCATGGTCTCAGAAGATCATGCCTCTTACTAATGGGAATATCCATTGGAACAATCCTGCTTATGACATTGGTGAGATTATTGATAGTTGTGGAGAATTCCCTAATGTACCTCTTCTTGGTATACAAGGAGGAATTACCTACAACCCCATTCTTGCAAGGCGTCAATTTTGCTATCCCATGAAGGAGCGACCCGCTAGTATTCTCGTGTCAGGAATCTTCTATCTTAATCAAGACGGAAATTTGGATATGAGAAATCGGTTTGTGCGTGCTTGGCACCATGTTGATAGGAAGAGACATTTGGGAACGAAATAATGTGTTGCTCTCAAAGACTACACTGATTGGGTTCGAGCTAGAGCTCACACTTTCCAGATGCCTTATTTGCTCGAGGAGCCTTCTCTACTCATTGCTCCACCTTTGTCTTTCACTACTCCTGTTGAAAGTAATGATGAGCATCTAGAGCTCGTGGCCAAGATGAGATTGGAAAGAGATGCTTGGGAGAAGAAGTTTCATGCTTCGGAAATTGAAAATAAAGAGTTGAAGATTCATTTGAAAGAAAAAGATGAAATGCTTGATATCTAAGATGGTTGGTTGATGGAAAAGGATGATCAAATCCGTCATCAAGAAGAGTTGCTTCAACAACATGGAGAAAAGCGAAAGAGACAACATGAAGATTCAGTTGCATGGAAGGAAGTTGCTGATAAGCTGATGGTCGAGAATGCTCATTTGAAGGCCTTTTATGAAGATGAGTTGGAGAAGCTCCGTAGGAAGCTGCAGAGAGGAGTTGGATCTTCATCAGAAGTGTTCCCTTCTGGTTTTTAGATTTTCCATTGTTTTGTAATTTTGGATCTTTGAATCCTTTTGTAAGCTTTTCTATTAGTAATGAAGGATGTTGTTATGTTTTATGTTGTTTTTTTGCTAATGTTTACAATCAATGTCTTAAAGTTCCTTGAAAACCAATAAAAATAAAAATCATTTGCATTGCATTTCATGCATCATTCTGCATTTTTGGTCTTGCTTCCGAGAGTATTCCCGAGGTCTTATTCAGTGTTCTTCATACAGAATTGAATCAAGCTGTCTCACCGGTATAACACTCGAGCTAACTGCAAGAAGAAGATGGAAGGTCTTGAACAAGAGAATCGTGAGCTACGTGAAGAGGTTGTTACTTTGAGATCTGGTGTGGATCGTCTCACTGCTCTGGTTGAGACATTGATGGCTACTCAGAATCAGAATCAGGTTCCTCCTCCCAATGCCCAGGCTCAGGGTCAGACCACTGTGATTTCTGAAATTGCTGCTACAACCATTCCTGCTGTTCCTGTTGGTGCTACTCAGCAACGTATGCCTAATGGATATCCCTAGGGCATGCCTGAAGGTTATTTGTCTGCTCCTGAGATGATTCGTCCGTTGACTCCTGTTATGGTCAACACATCTCCTGTTGTTCATACTGTTCCTTTTGTCCCAGAGCCCATTTATGATGCTGCTCCAAGCGAAATTCATGACAGAATGGATGGTTTCCAAGATCAGTTTGAAGAATTGCAGAAAGAAATGAAAGCCCTGCGTGGGAAAGAATTGTTTGGAAAGAACGTGCATGATCTTTGCCTTGTTCCCAATGTGAAAGTACCGGCTAAGTTCAAATTACCTGAATTTGAGAAGTATAAAGGAAATTCCTGCCCTCAGGCACATCTGGTGATGTATGTAAGGAAGATGTCCACTCACACTGATGATCAACGTCTGTTGATCCATTATTTCCAAGACAGTTTGACTGGAGCTGCTTCAAAGTGGTATATGGGCCTTGATAGCACTCATATTCGCACTTTTAATGACTTAGCTGAGGCGTTTGTGAAGCAATACAAGTATAATGTGGACATGGCTCCCGATAGAGATCAATTGCGAGCTATGATGCAGAAAGAGAAGGAATCCTTTAAGGAATATGCTCAGAGATGGCGTGAGGTTGCCGCCCAAGTGATTCCTCCGATGGAAGAAAAAGAGATGACTAAGATTTTTCTGAAGACTCTTGGTCCGTTTTACTATGAGAAGATGATTGCAAGTGCTCCTGTAGACTTCACCGAAATGGTGGGTATGGGTGTCCGATTGGAAGAAGCTGTGCGAGAAGGTCGTTTGGTTCAGAATGACAATTCGTCTGGTGGCGCGAAGAAGTTTGGTTCTTCATTCCAGAAGAAGAAGGAATCAGATGCCAATGCTGTTTCTCATGGGAGGAATAGTCGATTCAGAAATCAATCTCAACAAGTGGTGTCAGTAACTCCTGTTGTGAATTCAGTGCCTGTAGCTCCTGTTAATCAACAACCAGCAAGGCGGAATCTGTATCCTCGAGTTAATGTTGATCCTATTCCCATGACGTACACTGAACTGTATCCTGCCCTAGTTCATAAGAAGTTGGTTCAACCAAGGTCACCACCTCCTGTTCCAGAGAAACTCCCTTGGTGGTACAAAGCTGATGCCACTTGTGCTTTTCATCAGAACGCTCCTGGGCATGACTTAGAGAATTGTTGGCCTTTGAAGAATGAAGTTCAGAGATTGGTTCGTTCTGGTATGCTTTCCTTCCGTGATATTGGCCCGAATGTGCAGAAAAATCCATTGCCGACTCATGAAGCGTCTGCTGTGAATATGGTGTATGGGTGCCTTGGGAAGTATAAGATTTATCGTGTGGAACACATCAGAGGATCATTGGTGGAGATGCATGCCACTCTGTGTGAATACAGTCATTATGAGCATAATCATGCTGCTTGTAGGATTTGTTCAGTTAATCCTCGAGGGTGTTATATTGTGAGAAGAGATTTACAAGAGATGATAGATCAAAGGCTCATTAAGATTTTGAGGGATAGAGATGAAGATGATGTCAATGTGATTGAACCATGCTTTGAAATCCCGAAATGTGTAGAGATTGGTTATTATGGCAAAGCTGCTGTAGAACCTCTTGTGATATGTTTGCCTGGATCTGTACCTTATAGTTCTGATAAAGCTGTACCCTACAGATACAATGCCACCATGTTGGAAGCTGGAAAAAAAGTTGAGATTAAGTCGCTGTCTTCTGTTGAGAATATAGCAGATGTTAGTAGAGTGACTAGAAGCGGACGGGTTTTTACCTAGCCCCAAACAGTTGTGGATGTCCAGAGGAATCCTACTCAAGTGCCTGTGAACAATAATGATGTGACAAAAGTGAATGCTGGATCATCTTCAGGAAAGGAGATGGATGAGATTTGGAAGCTTATCAAGATGAGTGATTATAAGATTGTGGATCCGTTGCATCGCACTCCGTACAAGATCTCTATAATGGAGCTGCTGACGAGTTCTCCTGCTCATAGAGATTCTTTGATGAAAATACTTGATCAAGCCTTTGTGGATCATGATGTGACGCTGGATCAGTTTAATGGGGTTGTGAGTAATATCACTGCTTGTAACAATTTGAGCTTCAGTGATGAAGATTTGCCTGAGGAAGGGAGAAATCATAATTTGGCTTTGCACATCTCTGTCAGTTGCAAAGAGGACTCAATGTCCAATGTGTTGATCGATACTGGATCATCTCTAAATGTCATGCCAAAATCCACTCTTGCCAGGCTGTCTTATGGTGGCACACCAATGAGATTCAGCAATGTGATTGTCAAAGCTTTTGATGGATCGAAGAAATCAGTGGTTGGAGAGGTTGATTTGCCTATTGGTATTGGACCATTTGTCTTCAAGATTACTTTTCAAGTGATGGACATCTTCCCTGCATACAGTTGCTTATTGGGACGCCCATGGATCCATGAGGCTGGGGCAGTTACTTCGACTCTCCACCAAAAGTTGAAATTTGTGAAAGATGGAAAGATGGTTGTTGTGAATGGAGAACAAGCTTTGCTGATTAGTCATCTCTCTTTGTTCCGTACCATAGAAGCTGATGAAGTGGTCATTGGAACTGCATTCCAAGCCCTGTCTGTTAATGATGAATTCAAAAAGGATGAAGCTTCCATTGCCTCCTTCAAAGATGCTCAATTGGTAGTTCAGAATGGACATTCAGGAGTATGGGGACAAGTGGTGAGTCTGCAAGAGAACAAGAATAGAGCTGGTCTGGGATTTTCTGCCTCAGACAAGTCTGTGATAAAGCCTGAATCTGCTTTTCGTCCTTATCAGGAGATGTTCCATAGTGCTGGGTTTCTATATCCGACTCTTCCAGAAGTGAACGCTATTATCGAAGATGAATCAGAGCCAGAAGTGCCAAGCTTTGTGACTCGTGGAAAGATGATTAACAACTGGATCACCATTGACATTCCTGAGTGTACTCATGCTTCAAAGTAATTTGCTTTTATGTTTTCCAAAATCCTTTCATTCTGCCCAAGATGAAAGTGAAGTTGTTGGGGCTTTTTCCTGTTTGTTTTAAACATTAAAATCATCAATAAAAGTCATTTTGTTTCTGCATATACATGCTTTTTATCTTTTTGCTTTTTCTGGAAAGTGGTAACACAAAAAACCTTAAAAAAATTGTTTTCATTTGCCATAATCTGCACGATTACATGTTTGTATATATCTTCCCTTTTTTCTGAAATAATAATAACTTGTGCAGATTAATCAATAAAACCGTTGAAAGTAATGACCCTGCACCCTCTCCTAACTTCGAGTGTCCTGTGTATGAGGCGGAAGAAGAGAGTGATGAATGTATTCCTGATGAGATTACCCGAATGCTTGAGCACGAGGAAGACACCATTCAGCCATATAAAGAGCCGTTAGAAGTCATCAACTGGGGTTCTGAAGAGGATAAAAAAGAAGTCAAGATTGGGGCACTACTTGGTCAAGATGTTAAGAAGAGGATGGTAGAGCTTCTTAAAGAGTATGTTGACATTTTTGCATGGTCCTACAAGGATATGCCTGGGTTGGACACAAATATTGTAGAGCATCGTTTGCCGTTGAAACCAGAATGTCCTCCTGTCAAGCAAAAGCTAAGAAGAAGTCATCCTGATATGGCGGAAAAGATTAAGAATGAGGTCTTGAAGCAGATAGACGCAGGTTTCCTTGTCACTTCTGTATATCCTCAATGGATTGCCAATATAGTGCCAGTTCCGAAGAAAGATGGAAAAGTTCGCATGTGTGTTGATTATAGAGATTTGAACAAAGCCAGTCCGAAAGATGATTTTCCTTTACCTCACATTGACATGTTGGTAGATAGTACGACAAAGTTTGAGGTTTTCTCCTTCATGGATGGTTTTTCAGGATACAATCAGATTAAGATGGCACCTGAAGACATGGAAAAGACAACCTTTATTACGCCATGGGGGACATTCTGTTACAAAGTGATGCCTTTTGGGCTGAAGAATGCTGGCCCGACATATCAAAGGGCCATGACCACTCTTTTCCATGATATGATGCACAAAGAAATTGAGGTTTATGTGGATGACATGATTGCCAAGTCCCAGTCAGAGGAAGGGCACATGGAGGATCTGTTAAAATTGTTTCAGCGTTTGAGAAAGTATCGTCTCCGCTTAAATCCAAACAAATGCACTTTTGGTGTCCGTTCCGGAAAATTATTGGGTTTCATTGTCAGTCAGAGAGGAATTGAAGTAGATCCTGATAAAGTCAAAGCAATTCAGGAAATGCCAGCACCAAAGACTGAGAAACAATTGAGAGGTTTCCTCGGACGTTTGAATTATATCTCCAGGTTCATTTCCCATATGACTGCTACCTGTGAGCCAATCTTCAAGTTGTTAAAGAAAAATCAGGGATGTGTGTGGAATGAAGATTGTCAGAAAGCTTTTGACAACATCAAAGAATATCTGCTTGAACCTCCCATTCTGCTCCCTCCAGCTGAGGGAAGGCCTTTGATTATGTACCTCACAGTGCTTGAAAATTCAATGGGATGTGTGTTGGGTCAGCATGACGAGTCTGGTCGAAAAGAGTATGCAATATACTACCTTAGCAAAAAGTTTACCGAGTGCGAAACAAGATACTCGCTGCTTGAGAAAACTTGTTGTGCTTTGGTGTGGGCTGCTCGCCGACTAAGACAGTATATGTTGAACCACACCACTCTATTGATTTCCAAGATGGATCCAATTAAGTATGTATTTGAAAAACCTGCATTAACTGGAAGGATCGCTCGCTGGCAAATGTTGTTATCAGAATATGATATTGAATATCGAGCTCAGAAAGCTGTGAAAGGAAGTGTGTTGGAAGAGTACCTCGCTCACCAACCAATTGATGATCGTCAATCTATCAGAATGGACTTCCCAGATGAAGATATAATGTATTTGAGAGCTCAGGATTGGGATGAACCATTGCCAGAAGAAGGACCAGATCCTGAATCCAAGTGGGGTTTAATTTTTGATGGAGCTTCTAACATTCATGGCCATGGAATTGGCGCCATTATTGTTACTCCACATGGGTCACATGTACCTTTCACTGCAAGGATATGTTTTGATTGCACAAATAATATTGCTGAGTATGAAGCTTGCATCTGTCATACCCCAATTTTTGACCTAAGACACCACCTCATATCATTTGCATATGCATCATTTGCATCTCTAACAAATTGCATAGCTTGTGTTTGTTACTTGTGACTCAGCAGGGTTTGATCAGGAAATCACTCATCAGTACAAGTAACAATCAATTAGGGTTTTGTTCTCCCTTCATCTCAAAAGAACTATCTTCATCAACAATCAACATTTGGTCCTCAGAGATTCATTTCAACAAGCTCAAAGATTTTGAATCAACCAGATTGGGGTTTTGACTAAAGACAGTATACTCTTGACTTTTGCTCAGGATTTGACCTAATGACTTGGGACATGACCTCAAGACCCCAAGTGCATCATTTTTACCTAATCCATTGGCTCAGAACATCTCCTACACAAGGATTGATCAACAGTGAAATTTCAAATCCTCAAATTAGGGTTTTGAACTATCAGGGACTAAAATCAGGGATCACATTTGGGAAACCCTAAAAATCCCCAGGAAGTCAATCAAAGGTTTCAATCATCTTCAAATAATCCCTATGACAACATCCAATGGAAATTATATTTCAATTCAAGAGCCACAGTCATCAATTTCATCAGGTCGACAATTAGGGTTTTTGACCTAATTCACTGAACAACTGCCTTTTTAATCAGGACATGGTGCCACAATTCCAACCATGGCTCAATATCCTCTAATGCTTCAATATGGTCCATTCATACCACTCATTTGAGGAGGATAGCCCGGTTCATTTGAAATCTCCAGAAACGCGATTCGTCTGAAAAAGTCAACTGTACAAGATCAACATTGACTTTTAGGGAATTTTGGTCAACCATGACTTTTGAAGTTTCAAATCATCAATATATGATATATGAAGTCATTTGATCAAGAAAAATCAAGAAAATCAATCAAGAATCAAAAAGTCAAAAGTTTGACTTTCATACTTAGAAAAGTTTCTAAGTGTTTTTCAATGGTTTTTTCCAAACTTTGGAAGGGAATAACTCAAAATTTCACCTACAAACTGAAAAAAACTTCCAACATGAAAGTTGTAGATTTTGATCCAATGAACAACTTTGTCACATATAAATTTTTTCCAAAAGATCAACCATTTAAGAGATATGGAGCTTCAAAGTTGGTACTTTTTGAAAACTTCACTTGAAATCTCATTTTCTCCAAAGTTCATGGATCTTTTTCACCCATTTCCTTAAGGGTCTTGAAGAAACTTTCAACTAGGGTTTTGAAGCATGTAACATGAGCTTTCCAAAATGTCCAAGAGCATGAAAAAATATGGAGTGTAGCCATGGTTTTGAATTTTGCAATTAGAGGTCATTATGCATGAAATTACAAGCCATTTTCACTAAGTTCAATACTATATGGCCTATAATTCAAGCAATGACACACCAAAGAAATGATTGAATGATATTTTCTGATTTGAGATCAGAATGGAAAGAGATAAGAAGCTTGGCCAAAATAACCATGGTTTAGTTACTTTAACCATTTGCATTAAATGTAAAGATTCCACTTTATCTCCAAATGCCAAATCACCAATTCTTGAGCAAGTTGCAAAGCTCTGCATTCAGAACTCATGGCCTATAAATAGAGGTCATTTCCACTCTTCAATTCACACCAAAACCTCACAATTATAGGTTTTCTCTCTTCTTTCTTGAATTGCAAGTTTCATGAGTTTCAAAGAGGAGAAAGTGCAAGTTCCATCCCTTGCAAGTTTTGAGCAAAATGATGCTTCCCACAACTCATAAACATCATTTGGAAGTTGTTTGATCCATCCATACACCCCAAAAACACCAAGAACTCAAAATCACTACCTCACTTCCATATTTGCATATATTGAACCTTATCATGCCAAAATCAATTCCAGGCCAATTCTGTCCAAGCTAATCATCCAAACACACTCCATATACCATATATGAACTATTCCAACCATCATCCATGATCTGAAACATCAAAATCAACAAGCTTGATCCTCACTTGAGTCCTACTGCAGATCGAGCATCACCAACTGGTCCAGAGGTTTTCAATTCACTCCAAGCATCCAGACATGTTCTATAAGGTCCATTGAAGCTGTCCAGATCGAGCAACCACATCTGTAACACCTCCAGATCAAAATTCAATTCTCAGTTTGGCCGTTTTTGAGGTAAGTGCTCATGAACTTCAAACTCTATCATGCACGCATCATAAATGAAATATTGATATACCATCTTGTTTCTGCACCTATGAGGATCATTAACCCTCAATCAATTGCATCATATCATGATCATACACGATTTCACAATGATTTTTCATATTAGGGTTCTTCGTGTTCATCAGAAAATTGATAGCCCTAGAGTTAAAATAAATGAAATTAAACGCTACCATCATGTTCCTCGTCCAAAACCGAGCAAGATAGACCCTTCACTTGATCAATTTGGTTCAGTTTCAAAGAATTTCAAAATCCAGTTATGGTGTGTTCTTGGCGCCAGATTTTGTTCAAAGTTTTCAAATATTTGTTTTAAAATATAATTGAACGGACGCGTGTGAATAACAAGTTGCACGCGCAGCTCAGTTGGTTGTTGTTTTGAGTAGTGAACCTCAGGGCGTGGGTTCAAACCCTGGTAGGACCAAAACCCAATTTTTTATCACTTTTTTTCCATTTTTTCTTCACAACTTCATCATTTAAATTAACCATTCAAATCAATTCATTTTTACTTCATTTTTCACACACTTCTCATTTAATATATGTATTTTATGAATATAAAAAAAAATCACAAAAATATATTTATTTAATGCATTTTTAATTAAGTTTAAAATGACATATTTTAAGTGTTTTTTAATACTTTTAAATATTGTTTTTTACTTGATTTCTCAAACTTAATCACTTGTGAATGTTTTGTGATCAAACCCTTGTCATCTAAGTGTTAATTAAGTATAATCTTTTTGTTTATCTTGATTAATTTGATTTCTTTCAAAATTTCAAACCATATTAAAACAAGCGATCACAATCCTTTTCAAAAACAATAAACCATCTCTTTTTAATTTCAAAAGAAACTATTGATTTTTGGATTGATCAATTGATTTTCAAAAACGAAGTGGGGCCTCTCGAATATTAGAGAGTGTAAGTCCCATTTCTTTTCTTTTTATACAGTCTTCAAAACAAATAAACTTTTCAAACAAATCTTCGAACAGTTTTTCAAAAAAGCGAAACCTCGCGTTCTGTTAACAAAACAATCAACCATGTTTTATAAAATAAAACATGGGCCTCCACATAGGTATAAGTCCCATTCCCGTACATGAAATTAGGTATTTCATTGTACATTCACCTTTTTGTACATACCTCGATCAGTTTATATTTAACTTCGAATAACAAATCAAAAAATGAAGGTTTTCTTTAAATCTTCCCAAAAATACCATGGGCCTCCATGTAGGTATAAGTCCCAAGCCCTTTTGTAAATACCTGTTTACATAGCTTTGAATAAACTCAAGTGGGTCTTTCCCCGAGTATAAGTCCCGAGCCCCCGTGTATACAAATGGATCATGCTTACAGGTATATTTCCTTCATAAACTCCATTATATACACACACTTTGTCATATATATATTTGTTCATGTTTGTTCATGTTTGTTCATACTTGTTCATGTTTGTTCATATGTGTGATATGTGTGCTTGTTCAACTTAGTACAACACTAGGTTCCCCATAGCCTCCTATTGGGCTTCGTGCAAAGAATCTCCACTAGTTTAGGTTAGGACATAGAGTATGGTTTCCCGGTGAAATCGCTCTAAGAGCTCAAACCAACTATATCATGCCTCCCCTTGGGCTTTGTACAAACGAGTGACCCTCCCATAGCCTCCTCTAGGGCTTACAATGCAAGGACCCTGGATTGTCCCTCCCATAGCCTCCTCTTGGGCTTACAATGCAAGGACCCTCGGATAGCCTCCTCTTGGGCTTCGTACAAGGACCCACGGGCTTCTTATAAGCATCCCCAATATCCAAAACAAATACCCTAGGAGATTAGAAATTTATCATCTCTATGATAGGAGTATCTCTTCTATATCATCACAAAAAAACAATCAATCAATCAAACTTTTTTTGCCACAAGGCTGGCTAATCAATCAAACCTTTTTGCCACCATACTGGCTGATTAATCAAAGTTTTTGTCACAAGGCTGACTTCATTGAAACTTTTGCCACAAGGCTGGCTGATTAATCAAAACTTTTTGTTACAAGGCTGACTTTATTGAAAGTTTTTGCCACAAGGCTGGCTAAAAAACATCTTTATCATTCTAAGCACCATAAGCGGCATGGCCCAGGGCTTATAATGAAAAGATTTTCAAACAAAAACAAACAGATGTATGTGATGATATAGATTAGATACATCGAACATTGAGATGTCATTTGTCTCTTATCCTTTGCTTCCACTAGCATAAGTGGGAACTACGATTGCTCTGACTTTCTCAACATCCCTTTGAGAATACGTAGGCACAAGGTCGTATCCTTGGCGAGCAAAACTTCTCCCTCAAACCATTCAAACCTTAGCACCCGTAGACCCCGAGCTACAGATGCTCTGATTCCCTCTAGGGGATATGTATGCAGAGGATCGCGATGATCTTTGCGAGCATAATCAAACAAACACCTTAGGTCCCACCTATTTCACAACAGAACCTCCACCATAACATAGAATGAAACAAACACAGAAAAGAAACCTATAGAGTAGTATAGATACGTTGGGTGCTAACACCTTCCCTTCGTATAACCAACCCTCTTACCCGAGATCTCTCCCCCACTTTTAAGGTTATTGCAACTTTTTTCCTTTTCCTACTTTGGAAACAATAAAAAGTTTGGTCGGTACAAAAGAAAAATCATTTTTTGAGCACTCGAGCCCAAAGAAGGCATCAGGTGTCTCATCCCGAAAAAAAGGTAACGATTTTTCGCCCGTGACAGCATCATGGGGCTTGAAGAGGCCATTAATCTGAGAATTAAGATTCTTGATGTTTATGGAGATTCTGCGCTTGTGATTAATCAGATTAATGGAGAATTGGAAACTCGTCATCCTGGCTTGATCCCTTACAAAGATTACACCAGAAGGCTGTTGACATTCTTTAACAAATTTGAATTCCACCACATCCCTCGAGATGAGAATCAGATGGCTGATGCATTAGCCACATTGTCCTCCATGTACAAAGTGAACTTCCATAATGAGGAACCTCAGATTACAATCAGGCGTCTTGATAGACCTGCTCATGTATTTGCAGTTGAGGAATCAACAGATGAAAAGCCTTGGTATTTCGATATTAAGCATTTCCTTCAGACTCAAGAGTACCCACTTGGGGCATCAAATAAGGATAAGAAAACTTTGAGGAGATTGGCTGGCAGTTTCTTCATCAATGCTGATGTTTTGTATAAAAGGAATTATGACATGGTTTTGCTCAGATGCGTGGATAGACACGAAGCAGACATGTTGATGCATGAAATCCATGAAGGTTCTTTTGGTACTCATGCCAATGGACATTCGATGGCTAAAAAGATGCTTAGAGCAGGTTACTATTGGCTGACAATGGAATCTGATTGCTACAAGTTTGTAAAGAAGTGTCACAAGTGTCAAGTGTATGCTGACAAGATTCATGTGCCTCCGACACTTCTCAATGTCATCTCCTCTCCATGGCCTTTCTCCATGTGGGGTATCGATATGATTGGCATGATTGAACCCAAGGCGTCGAACGGACATCGATTCATCCTAGTAGCAATCGATTACTTTACCAAGTGGGTAGAAGCTGCTTCATATGCTAATGTGACAAAGCAAGTTGTGGTCAGATTTATCAAGAATAATATCATCTGCAGATATGGTGTACCGAGCAAGATCATTACTGATAATGGCTCAAATCTGAATAACAGCATGATGAGAGAATTGTGTGAAAGTTTCAAGATTGAACACCACAACTCTTCGCCTTATAGGCCAAAGATGAATGGAGCTGTTGAAGCAGCAAATAAGAATATTAAGAAGATTGTGCAAAAGATGGTTGTTACGTATAAGGACTGGCATGAGATGCTCCCATTGGCTTTGCATGGGTACCGTACATCTGTTCGTACTTCAACCGGGGCAACCCCCTTTTTCTTTGGTTTACGGTATGGAAGCAGTGCTCCCCATTGAGGTTGAGATTCCATCGTTGAGAGTTCTAATGGAAACCAAGTTATCTGAGGCTGAGTGGTGTCAGAGCAGGTTTGATCAATTGAATTTGATAGAAGAAAAGAGAATGACGGCTTTATGCCATGGTCAGTTGTACCAGAAAAGAATGAAGAAAGCATTTGATAAGAAGGTTCGACCTCGTGTATTTAGAGAAGGCGACCTCGTGCTCAAAAGGATCTTGTCTTTCACCTCCGATTCAAGGGGCAAGTGGACTCCTAATTTTGAAGGACCATATGTTGTTAAGAAAGCCTTCTCTGGCGGTGCATTAATTCTTGCAACTATGGACGGAGAAGAGCTCCCACGTCCCGTGAATGCTGATGTAGTCAAGAAATACTTCGCCTAAAATAATAAAAGAATAGCTCGCTAAGTTGAAAACCCGAAAGGGCGGCTTAGGCAAAAAAGAGCGTCTCGGTGGATTGAAAACCCGAAAGGGCGGTCCAGGCAAAAGTTAGGGATTCATGGCAAGTAACTACATCAGACAAGACTTGATCATCAGCAGTCATCTGTTTATCATGAGAAGTTCAACACATTTCAACGGAAGTCTTTGCTCAGGAATTCCAAGTTGAGAGAGAGGATGTCATACCCCAAATTTGTCCTACCCTTTAATTCTAACTGGCTTAGGCTTTGCATTCATGTATATACCTTCCATTAGGTCATCAACATAACATCATGCATCATTAATCAATAAATTTGGTATGGGGTCGAGGATCTTGGTAATTAGGGTTCTCAGTGGCTTTAAGGCTTTCATCTCAGGTTATTCTTTCTTCATCAACACGCACCTAAGGCAAATGGATCAAGGTTTCTCATCCATCCTGATTGAGCTTGTTGACTCCCATCTCTACTAAGTCAAAGTTCAGATAAGTCAGTGAAATCAATTTGAAGATTAACGGCTCAAGGTCATAAAAAGGAAAAACGGAATAGAAAGAGGAATATTCTTGTGGTTTCTTGGCACAAGTTGCAAAGCATTAATGTATTGTCATTTAGATTCAAGTGTCAGGGGTTCTTCAAGTTACAAATGCCATCACTCATTCAAAGTTACAAGATGAAAGATGAAGAAGAGTCGGCATTACAAATCTGTCGCTTGATTCAAGTTTGGCCAATTAAAGAATTTGAACATGGAAATTTCAAGTGAAGCACGTGGAGGGAAGAGAGACAATTCAAAGTGTATTTGAAAGTATAGAAAATATATATATCGTTTCCATCCAAAATCCATTACATACATTTCCACTTCAAAAACAAAAAAAGAAGCTTCATTACACTACATGATCTCAAGGAGTGTGTTCAGTACAAATTCAAAAATTCATTACATTATGGTCCAAGTCATATTACACAAATAATACACATCTAGAAATCTAAATATCATGCTACTACATTGCTTCTATACATGAGATCCTTTGTTCCTAAACCTTCCAATCACTGCTCCAAACTCCACTTTGTAATCTCTGACCATTCTTTAAAGTATGTTGCCGGCATCAATTTCTAACCTCACTTCACAACAGTACTTCAGCCACCTTGCACACTACAGCCACACATCAACCTTCAATTGCTGCACTTTTCCAAACCTGCAACCTACAACAATAAAAAGCTAAGTTCACATCAAACCAAACCTGCCAATTCTCACACCAAGCTCATTCAAGAAAATCAAGAAATAAAACCAAATACACACACACCCATATTGATTTCTATTTGCAGCCTTGCAAACCGTTTCATAACAAAACCAGTTCACTAACAGAAATACACACATACAAATAACCTGCTGCTACCTATCACAATGCAACCACCTGCTAGTCTCATTTAACAGGAATCAGAAAACAAGTTTGTAACTAACCCCATCTTATATCAACCTAACTAACAAACTCCATCTAACTGTTTTTTAACCAACATAACTAATTATGCCAGCTCAGTAACCAATTTCCTAACAGAATCTCTAACAAACTTTCTAACCAACCTAACTGATTTAACTAACCTGAAACCTAACAGATTCAACAGAATGATAACAGAAGGAGAGAAGGGAAGTTACCTCAACAATTAAATCTCCTCCTATAAAACGAGAACTTCTCTTCAATCACTCTCTCACTTTTTCATTTTCTTCAATCAATCATCTTCAACACCATTCTTCATCCACCTTCAATCATTCATCTCCACCATCTTCATCCTCTTCCACTCTCAATTCACATTCGTTCTAAACCTTCTCCTCCAACCATTCTTCAATCCTCAATTCACAGAAAAAGCTTCAATAATGCTTCTCCAATCCACACCTTCATCATCCAAAAATCACAGAAGAACTTGAGTCTCTTTGAAATCTGCAGAAAACGAGAAGAATCAAGAACTTAGCAATCTTCAACTTCACGCATCAGTGATCGCTACATCTTCGGAAATTCAATACGAACCTGTATCTTCATCCGTGCATCATTGCAACATCAAAATCTCAGTTCTGCATCCTTCAATGAGGACTATAATTATTCTTTCGTCTTCGAAAAAATGAGAAGAAAGGATATAACAGAAATTAGGAAGAGAAACTCACCTCTAACCGAATAGCGACGAACACCGAATTCCACCAATCTCTCCTCAATCGACAGCCTTGAATCTTCACCACAGCATCAATATCGATCGTTCAACAAATCTTCAGCCGCAGAAGCATTCGCGTCCTTTGTCAATCTCTTCATCATCAAGAATCGTTCTCTGCTACGTACAACATCAATCATTCGTCCATATCAACACAATTGCATCAGTTTCAATGAAACTTCAAAAAATCCCCTACGGTTCGTCAATCATCACCAAGATTCATCATCACCAACGCAAATACAAAAATGGAGAAGAGGGGAGACGAAGGAGATAAACGGAGGTCGCATCGCTCTTGTTCACGGTGGAGTCCGAGGGTTTAGATCGGAGATGAAAAAGGGAGTATGCTCCGCCGTCGAGTGTTCGTGAGAATGGAGAGAAGAGATCGATACGGAGGGAGAGATGAGGACGAGTTTGGTTTATCTCGGGTTAATCACAACGATGAGCGGCGCATTTGGATCGGAGAAGAAGGTGTCGTCGCCGCGCCGCTGCACTTTGCTCTTCAGGAACTTCAGAGGTCACTCTGAAAACCCTATTTCCCCTTTTGATTTCAATTCACGTTTTTTAATTAATTAAATAAAACTTTTTCTAATTATCATTAACTGCGTTTAATTGAGGTTGTTATTATTAATTTAACATAAAGTCTGTTAATTTGATTTCATAAAGTGGATTTAGTGTAAGGTTTCAATTAGATTAATGGGAATAAAATCTGAATAATGCATTTGGATCAAGACAATTCTCGTTGGGCCTTATCAACGAATCACTACACTGCACCCCTACTGAGCCCATCACATACCATCCTCTTTGGACAAAAAAATCTGAAACTGATACAAAAATTACTCTGGGCCCTGCGCCAAATTCCTGATACGCCCCCATAGGCCCATCACCACCATTTTTTGACACCACAAAAATCTGAACAAGAAATAACCCGTTGGGTTTCTCCCTGTTGGGCCAGCGTCTTTACTACTGGCATACCACCATTTTCAGCTTACACCCCCCTCTGAGCCCATTTAGTTCCTTTAGAATATAGGTTTTAACATAGTTTTCCTATTTTTTTAGTGATAGAAGAATCAATAAAACCCTTAAAATTGTGTTAGATTTTTAGTTTTTTTAGAGTGTGATTTTTAGTTTAATTGGTAAAATTTCTCA
The DNA here is from genome assembly GCF_029867415.1 of Vicia villosa. Classification (NCBI taxonomy): domain Eukaryota; kingdom Viridiplantae; phylum Streptophyta; class Magnoliopsida; order Fabales; family Fabaceae; genus Vicia; species Vicia villosa. The sequence continues at coordinate 484,915 of NW_026704976.1, read as the reverse complement.
CATTGAAAACTCATAATAAAAAGTAGTTTTTTGTTGTTATTGTTTGCACTTAATTTTGATTTGTTTCTTATGCGCTTTTGTGCTAAATTTTGTATGTTTGTGTTTACATTGATTTTGGCCATACTTTAGGCCTAATTTGTTAATACCATTTTAACGCTCCTTTAGAATTTAGTCACCATAACTTTAGACTTAGATTAGAGTAATCAACAATTAGGCTTAGAGATTAGGCTAGTCCCCCACCTTTTCATCCTTTTCTTTTACAACATAAAACATTAATAAATACTTGAATAAAATCCCCTTAAAAAACACCAACCAAAAACACTTCAAAAAACCTAATAAATGTTCAGACTTAAAACAAAAGTGAGGAAGTGATGCGAGACCTTGTAGTAGGTTCTCGTCATCATGGAATTACCCTAAAAGACACAAACCAATCATTTCTTTTTCTTTCGCCTGCTTGGCACCTAAGGGCACCGTTATCTCCGCTCCATTGCATCCTATGTTGATCCCTTATGCAAGAGCGTGAGCGTTAACTCCGCCCAACTAAAAAACACAAAAACAAACGGAAAATCTTTAGCCGAGCTACGGTAACTCTGATTCCTGAAAAGGATACGTAGGCAGCGGGGTAGGGCCCGTGCGAGTACAATTCTTTATTTTCCCTACATTTTGCATTCATTTCGCATTTAGACATAGACATAGATACACACCCTTTAGATAGAAACAAACATAGGTGGATACCATCGAGTACGATGGGCGCGAGGGGTGCTAGTACCTTCCCCTTGCGTAACCGACTCCCGTACCTTGATTCTCTGGTCGCAAGACTCTGTTCCTTCCTTTGTTAGGTTTTCTGATATTCCTTTCCCTTATGGGATAAATATATTGGTGGCGACTCTGTTCATTTTTCGCGAGCGTGCGACAGCTGGCGACTCTGCTGGGGATGTTGCTAGACCTATTGCGGGTCCATTCTTAGCGAGTCGATCCTAGCCTGCGTTTGTTTGTTTATTTACTGGGTGTTTACTTGCTTTATGTCTATATCTTGTATATATGTTTGCATGTTTATTTTCTGCTTGCATATCATGTCTATTTCTGTTTGCACATCATGCATATGGATTATATTCTGTGTTCCTTGGGGTCTTCTGTTCTGTTTTGCAGGTGGGGGGTTTTTGAGGTAAAAGGCCCACTACCCAGGCCAAGTGACACCTAGGATTAGCGTGGATGCTCATGTTGGCTCCCGTAGCTCTTGCTACGATCGAGTTGGTGTGGGGTACCACAACTGGGCGAGGTTCTTTCATGGAACACTGTGTCTGGCACTCTTGTTGCCTCAAACACTTTGTACCCCATGGGAACTATAGACCCCAGTGACCATTAGGGACCACCTGTCCGTGTCTAGACTTCATACCCGTGAGATTGGGGTGGGACAGGAAACCTTGGCTCCTACATACCATTGCTTCTTTAGAGTTGAGGTCGGACCTTTATTTGGTCCGTTCTCATGGTGCTTGATATTCTGGTATTCAAATAGGCGTCGAACCTTTGATCCTGTGACACTTGGCCTGTACAGAAGCTTCACATCAGTTATTCAGAGGATTGTGTGGTGGTTACTCAGATCATATGGACCTTGATCCCATGCTTGCATTGCATAACATCATTGTTTTATCCACTTCATTTGTGAGGAATTCTAAAGTCTATTTCCAAGAAAAAAAGGAAAAAGAAAAAGGAAATAGAAAAGCAGAAAGAAAAAGAAAAGAAAAGAAAAGAAAAGATATTCTATAAAAAATAAAGCTTGGATTTCAAAAGAAAAAATGAAAAGAAAAGTGTGTGAAAAGACTTTAGGATTCCTCGGAAATGAAACATTGCATTCATATCATCATGCATTTCATGGTTCCGTATCAGAAGCTAATTGGGGTCCCTTCAACAGATTTCTGCTTCATCATCAAACTTGACTTCCCTACATCTGTAGCATACGAGGATTAATCAGAAGAGGATCATGGACCTTCTTGAACAGAATCAGGCTGAGCTTCGTAAGGACTTGGATACTATGGGGGAAAGGATGGCCCAACTCTTCGAGACCCTCCATGTTGTTATTCAAGGGCAAGAAGAGCTCAGACAAAGTATTGCTAAGTTGGCTAATGGTACTCCGACTACTGTTGCTAATGGAGGATCAAAGCCTGTGCCTGTGGAAGTTCCTAACAAGGAGGATTTACACCATGAGAACGATTCTGAACTCGAAGCTTTCAAGTTCCCAATTGAGGAAAATGAGAGGAAACTTCATCTCTTGGAAGAAAGATTGAAGGCTTTAGAAGGTCGAAGCTCCTCAGGATTAAATGCTATTGATTTGTGCCTAGTGCCTGATATCAGAATTCCTGCTAAGTTCAAAGTCCCCAGTTTTGAGAAATACAAGGGTACCACTTGTCCGATGAGTCACATCAAGGCATTTTGCAACAAGATGGCACCGTATGCAGAAAATGATAAGCTTCTCGTGCACTTCTTCCAAGATAGCCTAAGTGGGGCATCCCTTGAATGGTATACAAGACTTGAACGAATACATATCCGCACATGGGATGAATTAGCAGAGGCTTTTCTCAAGCATTACAAGTACAACAGTGACATGACTCCTACTAGACTACAACTCCAAAGTTTAACTCAGAAGGTTGATGAGTCTTTTAAAGAGTATGCACAAAGATGGAGAGAATTAGCTTCCAGAGTCGAACCTCCCCTTTTGGAACGAGAGCTTGTAGACATGTTCATGAATACTCTGAAAGATCCTTATCTGAACATGATGATTGGATGCGCTTCCTCCGAATTCTCAAGTTTGGTTGTCGTAGGGGAACGAATTGAAAACGCCTTAAGGATGGGTAAAATCCAAGATATGGCCAATGCTTCTGAATTTACTGAAGAAGAGAAAAATGAAACAAATGCGACTTCAGAGAATGGAGAAGAGGAACTCCCTGCTTATCCTCAGGTTCATGTTCTTAACTATCACCAAAATTACCAACAACAAGGTCCACGAAGGCCGAGAAGACCACCAAGAAAGATTGACCCGATTCCCATGACATACAGTCAACTGCTCTCTCATTTACTCAATGAATCCTTGGTCGAACTAAGGGAGGCTAAACCCCCTCCAACACCGATTCCTCAAGGATATGACCTAAATGCAAAGTGCGAGTACCATTTTGGGACATCTGGACATTCAACTGAGGATTGTAATATTTTGAAACACAAGGTCCAAGATCTCATTGACTCCAAAGTGATATCATTCACTCCAAATGGTCTTCATATAAATTGAAAGGTTCATGGGGCTCCCGCACGAGGGATAAGCAAGACGTACTCTTATCTTGAGCTTTGCATGACTCGCATTGCTCGAATCCCTGAAGTAAAGAAAAAAGCATTACAATTCTTGGGTGAATTCGTTGGAATTTTCTTTTGAAGTAATCTGAAGTGTTTGGAAGGAACTACAAAAAGTATTCAAGATCAACAAGTCCAGACGGAGTCAAGCCTCCTCAACTATGGCAATCATCAATTCATTTTTGCATTTCATTTGTAATTTTCCTTGTTTTGTTAAATGTTTCTTCCATGTAAAACCTGTTTGTTTTTAAATGAAAATAAAAATGCATTGCATATGCTAGTTTCGGATCAATCCATTCGTGTTCACTCATATATTTCTGTCTATCGATATCAAACTCTGGTTTAAGCAAAAAAATCAAATGGAGAATGATGAAAAAAAAAACGCAAAATCTCTAATTGTGTGCTTTTGAATAAAACCCCGCTGAGGATGTACAGGCATTGTTTCTAATCCCCAAACACTGGAGATATAAGGGAGATAGACCATCGTTAACCCCTTTGAGCCTAGAAGTAGGAGTTTCTTTTCTATACAAAAAAAAAAAAAACCCTCACATTTAACCTAGGGGCAGGGTAGCGTTCAATTAATCTGATCGAGCATTCAGAATTCATCAGGAGTATACATCCAAGGATACAACAATGGTTATCTTTCAAAAGGTTGAGGAAATTCAATACCACAATGGTACTCCCTCATCAATCAAAGAATGAGGCAGTCACAATCACTCCCACAAGTCAGAGATTCAGGATCACACGACTTATTCAAAAAAAGAAAGGATTGAAAAAAAGAAAAAAGCCCGCTAAGTCAACAACTTAAAAACAAGTGACTTAGGCAAAAATTAGGGCATCCCGCTGGACTCCAAAATAAAATTCAAAAGAATTTGTCCAGGCAAAATTTAGGGAAACAAAAAAGGAAATGCAAAGCAGAAACGAAAAACGAGGATTACAACATAAAGATCCTCATCAAAGGAACAATGTCGTGTGATCAGGCACCAAAAAAGAAAGTGAGTGACTGCCATGTCCGAGAAGACTTCATTGATTCCTCAATCATCTCAAACTCCTCTTGAAGGATGGGCGCTCGTATCAGGTTAAGTTGAACTTAGGACTGGAGAACATCACGAAGAATGGGTGGGTTAGGTTAGACTTTGAGCCTTAAAATCCTTTCTTTCTGAAACCGTGAACCAGACCACGTTACAACCCTTAAAAAGACCTAATTGAAGCAGGGTTTATTTCAAAAGCAAGTTGTGTAAAACTGACTCCTAGATGTTTGCTTACCATTTATGTTGATATCGATATGACAAATAATTCAAACACTGAATGTCACAACTTTGTTTTAATAACTTTGATTTCGAAGCTAGCATAAGCATTGCATTAATATTAGCATCTTCAAAACAAATATCTTTTACTTGTGAATAGACACTTGACATCAAGGAAGATCCAACAATGAACAACTGCAGAAAAAGTTGATCGATTCCATGAGCCATTCACTTCAAAGGCTGACTACTCCAAGGGGCAAGTTGTATGAAGACTCTGTCAATTGAAGCACCCATTCAAGCTTCCATCAATATGGGGCAATCAAGTCGAGGAATCTCTCTTGGGTTCAACCAATCTGGGGCAGTTACGTCAAGATTTGACAAATCTCTCCAAGGATCCTTTGGGGCAAATTCCCTCGTAGTTCACGAATCTTGGGGCACAATTTTCTGAGTTGTATTGCTCTCCCCGATCATAGGAGTTTATTTCTCCTGGAACTTTGGTTTCTCCCCAAACACATGAGTTTATTTCTCATGGGATTTGTTCCACTTCCTCATCCTGATCACCTTATCTGAATTTCTCATCCTCAACATGGTGAATCGAGGGAATCTCCTCAAGCTCACCATCCCCAAGCGATTCAAGATGTAGGGAAAGTCAGATGAAGTCACTTCCTCCCCAACGAAGCTACATTTCAGTCCTCAGTGCATTTGCCAATGATCTTTGATACTATAAGGTTTCCAACACCGATTCATATTGGTAGCTCAAGACAACAAGCAACGGACCCCAATGATCATGCTTCTCTATCTCACTAACGCCTTTATTTGGCACTCTTGCATATAGAACCCATTGCATATAGCATTGCATCCTCAAAAGCGTAGCATATCCGTCAAAGCGGATCATTACGCCATAGAAAAATTCAAACATGCATACAAAGCATAAGCCAAATAATACAACATCCCCCAATCAAGATAACAATACTTACCCACATAAAAAGCTGTCCTTACAAACTCCGACTGATATCTGCTACTACACCACAAACCTCCTCAAACCATGGTGCCAATACCTGGTATTCTCAATCCCCAAAAAAAAATCTTATCTTCTCTCTCCTGTCTTTCTTCGTCAGAATCGTTGTCTCCGAGGTTATTTCCCGTGTGCTGCGTGAAGATTAGAGTGTGAGTGAGGGTGGGCATTCAACCCACCTCATTTTTCAATCATTTGAATAACCATACTTGGTGTGTGGCAATTCGAACGATTGCCGCTCTTGAAGAGTTACACCCCGCCTTTGGCCTGAGGGATTAATGTAATTCTTATGCTTCACCAGCATCAACATCTCCGTGAATTGCCAATGTTTACCGATCAAGTCTAGTCGTCACTAGTCTTCGTGATCCCATCCCTCGTGCGGGAAAACTTTTAGATCCAACCCCCGTGTTGTGTATCCTTTGCCTTCCGTCCTGGCAAACCATTTCAAAACTAATCCCCAATTTCCAACCTCAGTGTTGATATTAATTCTTTCTTCCTTCGACCACAGTGTCGATACCTTCCCTTTTTCAACCTCAGTGTTAACGCTTATCCTTTCCTTGTCCAACCTCTGTGTTGATGCCTATCACTCCTTCACCGACCTCCGTGTCGATGCCAATCGTCATTCACAACCTCAGTGTTGATGTTTATCTTTTCTCGTCACAACCTCAGTGTTGACGTCCTCGACCTCAGTGTCGACGTCATTCCTTCACCGACCTCTGTGTCGATGCCAATCTTCATTCACAACCTCGGTGTTGATGTTTATCTTTTCTTGTCCCAACCTCAGTGTTGATGTCCTCGACCTCAGTGTCGACGCCTTTCTTTTCACAACCTCAGTGTTGATGTCCCCCAACCTCAGTGTTGATGTCCCCCAACCTCAGCCTCAGCGTTGATGTCCTCCAACCCCAGTGTTGATGTTTATCCCTTCTTTCAATTCTTGTGGGTCGTAGGTCCGTTGATCTTACCCTGGTTTCGAGTCATGGATCGTAGGTCTGACGACCTTATCCTCGTCTTTTTCAATTCTTTTGAGTCATGAGTTTGTTATTTCTCACCCCGATGTTGAGTCATAGGTCGCACGAGATCTTTTCCTTTCAGTCCTGAAGATCGCACGAGATCCTCTCCTGATGTCGAGTCGTTGTTGAGTCGTAGACCGCACGAGATCTTATCTTTTCAGTCATTGTTTCATGCAACCGCTTCCTTTGAGAACCTTGTATTGGCACCTAGCCTACGTTACAAGCTATCACCGTTCATCCAATTGCTCACTATAAATCCTTCCACTAGAAAAGCCGAAAAATTTCTCTTTCCCCAGCAGATATCAAACAAAAAATAAGGATAACACTTACACCATCCTCTCTTTAGGACAAATTTCTGGTACTTTGATATTTAATCTTCTTCTACCTCGAATGTTCGAAAGGATAGCGCCAATCTCACCCTCAGGTTTAAGACGATTAAATAGGGGCAGCTGTCATACCCCAAATTTGTCCTACCCTTTAATTCTAACTGGCTTAGGCTTTGCATTCATGTATATACCTTCCATTAGGTCATCAACATAACATCATGCATCATTAATCAATAAATTTGGTATGGGGTCGAGGATCTTGGTAATTAGGGTTCTCAGTGGCTTTAAGGCTTTCATCTCAGGTTATTCTTTCTTCATCAACACGCACCTAAGGCAAATGGATCAAGGTTTCTCATCCATCCTGATTGAGCTTGTTGACTCCCATCTCTACTAAGTCAAAGTTCAGATAAGTCAGTGAAATCAATTTGAAGATTAACGGCTCAAGGTCATAAAAAGGAAAAACGGAATAGAAAGAGGAATATTCTTGTGGTTTCTTGGCACAAGTTGCAAAGCATTAATGTATTGTCATTTAGATTCAAGTGTCAGGGGTTCTTCAAGTTACAAATGCCATCACTCATTCAAAGTTACAAGATGAAATATGAAGAAGAGTCGGCATTACAAATCTGTCGCTTGATTCAAGTTTGGCCAATTAAAGAATTTGAACATGGAAATTTCAAGTGAAGCACATGGAGGGAAGAGAGACAATTCAAAGTGTATTTGAAAGTATAGAAAATATATATATCGTTTCCATCCAAAATCCATTACATACATTTCCACTTCAAAAACAAAAAAAGAAGCTTCATTACACTACATGATCTCAAGGAGTGTGTTCAGTACAAATTCAAAAATTCATTACATTATGGTCCAAGTCATATTACACAAAGAATACACATCTAGAAATCTAAATATCATGCTACTACATTGCTTCTATACATGAGATCCTTTGTTCCTAAACCTTCCAATCACTGCTCCAAACTCCACTTTGTAATCTCTGACCATTCTTTAAAGTATGTTGCCGGCATCAATTTCTAACCTCACTTCACAACAGTACTTCAGCCACCCTGCACACTACAGCCACACATCAACCTTCAATTGCTGCACTTTTCCAAACCTGCAACCTACAACAATAAAAAGCTAAGTTCACATCAAACCAAACCTGCCAATTCTCACACCAAGCTCATTCAAGAAAATCAAGAAATAAAACCAAATACACACACACCCATATTGATTTCTATTTGCAGCCTTGCAAACCGTTTCATAACAAAACCAGTTCACTAACAAAAATACACACATACAAATAACCTGCTGCTACCTATCACAATGCAACCATCTGCTAGTCTCATTTAACAGGAATCAGAAAACAAGTTTGTAACTAACCCCATCTTATATCAACCTAACTAACAAACTCCATCTAACTGTTTTTTAACCAACATAACTAATTATGCCAGCTCAGTAACCAATTTCCTAACAGAATCTCTAACAAACTTTCTAACCAACCTAACTGATTTAACTAACCTGAAACCTAACAGATTCAACAGAATGATAACAGAAGGAGAGAAGGGAAGTTACCTCAACAATTCAATCTCCTCCTATAAAACGAGAACTTCTCTTCAATCACTCTCTCACTTTTTCATTTTCTTCAATCAATCATCTTCAACACCATTCTTCTTCCACCTTCAATCATTCATCTCCACCATCTTCATCCTCTTCCACTCTCAATTCACATTCGTTCTAAACCTTCTCCTCCAACCATTCTTCAATCCTCAATTCACAGAAAAAGCTTCAATAATGCTTCTCCAATCCACACCTTCATCATCCAAAAATCACAGAAGAACTTGAGTCTCTTTGAAATCTGCAGAAAACGAGAAGAATCAAGAACTTAGCAATCTTCAACTTCACGCATCAGTGATCGCTACATCTTCGGAAATTCAATACGAACCTGTATCTTCATCCGTGCATCATTGCAACATCAAAATCTCAGTTCTGCATCCTTCAATGAGGACTATAATTATTCTTTCGTCTTCGAAAAAATGAGAAGAAAGGATATAACAGAAATTAGGAAGAGAAACTCACCTCTAACCGAATAGCGACGAACACCGAATTCCACCAATCTCTCCTCAATCGACAGCCTTGAATCTTCACCACAGCATCAATATCGATCGTTCAACAAATCTTCAGCCGCAGAAGCATTCGCGTCCTTTGTCAATCTCTTCATCATCAAGAATCGTTCTCTGCTACGTACAACATCAATCATTCGTCCATATCAACACAATTGCATCAGTTTCAATGAAACTTCAAAAAATCCCCTACGGTTCGTCAATCATCACCAAGATTCATCATCACCAACGCAAATACAAAAATGGAGAAGAGGGGAAACGAAGGAGATAAACGGAGGTCGCATCGCTCTTGTTCACGGTGGAGTCCGAGGGTTTAGATCGGAGATGAAAAAGGGAGTATGCTCCGCCGTCGAGTGTTCGTGAGAATGGAGAGAAGAGATCGATACAGAGGGAGAGATGAGGACGAGTTTGGTTTATCTCGGGTTAATCACAACGATGAGCGGCGCATTTGGATCGGAGAAGAAGGTGTCGTCGCCGCGCCGCTGCACTTTGCTCTTCAGGAACTTCAGAGGTCACTCTAAAAACCCTATTTCCCCTTTTGATTTCAATTCACGTTTTTTAATTAATTAAATAAAAAATTTTCTAATTATCATTAACTGCGTTTAATTGAGGTTGTTATTATTAATTTAACATAAAGTCTGTTAATTTGATTTCATAAAGTGGATTTAGTGTAAGGTTTCAATTAGATTAATGGGAATAAAATCTGAATAATGCATTTGGATCAAGACAATTCTCGTTGGGCCTTATCAACGAATCACTACACTGCACCCCTACTGAGCCCATCACATACCATCCTCTTTGGACAAAAAAATCTGAAACTGATACAAAAATTACTCTGGGCCCTGCGCCAAATTCCTGATACGCCCCCATAGGCCCATCACCACCATTTTTTGAAACCACAAAAATCTGAACAAGAAATAACCCGTTGTGTTTCTCCCTGTTGGGCCAGCGTCTTTACTACTGGCATACCACCATTTTCAGCTTACACCCCCCTCTGAGCCCATTTAGTTCCTTTAGAATATAGGTTTTAACATAGTTTTCCTATTTTTTTAGTGATAGAAGAATCAATAAAACCCTTAAAATTGTGTTAGATTTTTAGTTTTTTTAGAGTGTGATTTTTAGTTTAATTGGTAAAATTTCTCACATTGAAAACTCATAATAAAAAGTAGTTTTTTGTTGTTATTGTTTGCACTTAATTTTGATTTGTTTCTTATGCGCTTTTGTGCTAAATTTTGTATGTTTGTGTTTACATTGATTTTGGCCATACTTTAGGCCTAATTTGTTAATACCATTTTAACGCTCCTTTAGAATTTAGTCACGATAACTTTAGACTTAGATTAGAGTAATCAACAATTAGGCTTAGAGATTAGGCTAGTCCCCCACCTTTTCATCCTTTTCTTTTACAACATAAAACATTAATAAATACTTGAATAAAATCCCCTTAAAAAACACCAACCAAAAACACTTCAAAAAACCTAATAAATGTTCAGACTTAAAACAAAAGTGAGGAAGTGATGCGAGACCTTGTAGTAGGTTCTCGTCATCATGGAATTACCCTAAAAGACACAAACCAATCATTTCTTTTTCTTTCGCCTGCTTGGCACCTAAGGGCACCGTTATCTCCGCTCCATTGCATCCTAGGTCGATCCCTTATGCAAGAGCGTGAGCGTTAACTCCGCCCAACTAAAAAACACAAAAACAAACGGAAAATCTTTAGCCGAGCTACGGTAACTCTGATTCCTGAAAAGGATACGTAGGCAGCGGGGTAGGGCCCGTGCGAGTACAATTCTTTATTTTCCCTACATTTTGCATTCATTTCGCATTTAGACATAGACATAGATACACACCCTTTAGATAGAAACAAACATAGGTGGATACCATCGAGTACGATGGGCGCGAGGGGTGCTAGTACCTTCCCCTTGCGTAACCGACTCCCGTACCTTGATTCTCTGGTCGCAAGACTCTGTTCCTTCCTTTGTTAGGTTTTCTGATATTCCTTTCCCTTATGGGATAAATATATTGGTGGCGACTCTGTTCATTTTTCGCGAGCGTGCGACAGAGGATAGGGTCATTACATTTCAATGTACCTTTTCCACAAAATTACCACTTTCCAAACTTTGTAATAATCCATGGGGTCTTGCCTTTTGCAGGCTACCATTCTATTAAAAAGTTTTGAGCCTTTACCTTTTATTGGCAATCTTATTTCTTTCACATCTCTCAAAATGTCATTTATTTTTTATAGTAATTTTTGAAACAAAAAGAAAATTGATTTCAACAAACTCTTTTTTTTTGAAAAATATAAAAGAAGTTTTGTTTTGATTCATGAGTGCATTACAAGGAACGGATATGGTGATGTATTCATATGCAAAAGAAGAAGAATGTGTTCCATTCAATGCACTTTTGGCTTGGTTCGAATATGATGTAGAACTCAGTTATTTTTGTTCTCTCAGCTCCAATGTTCCCTCAGTGTTGGGTAGCATTTATTCTGATGCCGTCAAAAGATTGTTATAGCAGTTTCTGCTCTGATGGTCAGCTTGAGACATGCTTGATTATGCTATTTTCGTACTCCATCTCTTGAGTTCATTTCTTGTGATAGGTTTTGGCAGCATATGCATCATTAACATGCATCAAAAACAGTCATACATTTACATTTGCTATCATGAAGTTTACTGTCAAACAGATCGCTCTTTCATTTAGAGTGTCTTAAGCAGAAAAAGCTCACTTTCCTTGAAAATCCCCACTGAGTTTGTTTCTCTGTGGATAATATGTTTCAGTTGTTCTATTCAGATGTCTGCGAACAGAAGACTAGTGAGTTCCTCTCTCACTTAGTCCAGTCTTTTGGGCAGTTTCTTTCCATTTGGTCATGGATTGAATTTTGGCTGCTGGACGATGAATATTGAGATTATGCATTTGTGTTTGCATCCTCAAATCATTGAAAAAAAGTATTATTGATTGCTCTTCACCGTCATTGGTACAAAGGGGCATTTCTTCATATCATCAGTGGAACGATGATATATTTTATCGTCAATGACACGACGATATATCTCTTCTCACCTTCAGTGGAACGTTGGTGTATCTTGGTATATTTTATCGTCAATGGCACGGCGATATATCTCTTTTCACCTTCAGTGGAACGTTGGTGTATCTTGTTATGCTTTATCGTCAATGGCACGGCGATAAATTTCTCTTTTTTACCTCCAGTGGAACGTTGGTAGCTTATCATCAGTGGAACGATGGTATATTTTATCGTCAGTGGTACATCGATGTATTTCTCTTTTTTCTACCTCCAGTGGAACGTTGGTAGCATATCATCAGTGGAACGATGGTATATTTTATCGTCAGTGGTACGGCGATATATCTCTTTCCTACCTCCAGTGGAACGTTGGTAGCTCACCTTCAGTGGAACGATGGTATATCTTATTATCTTGTTTTATCATCAATGGCACGACGATATTTCTCTTTTCTACCTCCAGTGGAACAATGGTAGCTCACCTTCAGTGGAACGACGGTGTATTTGGTTATCTTCATCGTCAGTGGCACGGCGATATATCTCTTGTCTACCTCCAGTGGAACGTTGGTAGTTCACCTTCAGTGGAACGTTGGTGTACGTTATCTTCATCGTCAGTGGTACGTCGATGTATTTCTCTTCTCACCTTCAGTGGAACGTTGGTGTATGTTATCTTCATCGTCAGTGGTACGTCGATGCATTTTTATCATCAGTGGAACGATGGTGTGTTCTCTGTTAATGAAAGACGGGTATTCTGATTCTCTAGTGAAAGGTGATATACTTTCTCATCCCCAGTGAAAGAGGATGCATATCTTATGATCCCCCAGTGAAAGAGGATGCATATTTTCTCATCCCCAGTGAAAGAGGATGCCCCCTTTTCTCACCCTAGTGAAAGGTGATGCTTTAACTTCTCTGGTGCGAAATGTTTTCCCTAGTGAAGTTTCTTTTTCCAGCAAAGTTTCGTTCCTCCAACAAAGTCTTGTTTCCCCATTGGAGTTCTTCCCACAAGACATGTGCTTTCTCCAGTGGAGTTCTTTTTCTCCCCAATGTTGTTTCATCATCATATACATTCATTACAAATTGCATTGCATCTTAGGTTCAAAAATTGCGTGTTTTATATATTTAAGTCTCTTCAATCTCCTCAAAACGAAGATTTTCAATCATCGTGTTTCCGGATCAAAGAAACTTAAATAGGGGCATCTGTCATACCCCAATTTTTGACCCTAAGATCATACATCAATTGCATTCAATCATCAATCAAAAGCACCATTGTGAGGCTTTGTCTTTGATACTGTGATTATCTCTGAAGGGAATCATCAAGCACTTTTAGATTTTTTATTTGTTTAGTGCAAACCAAAAATCAAAAAATATGTGTTTTGTCTCTTTTGTTTATATTTTACAGGTGAAAGATCGGGCAAAAGTCAAAACAGTGCAAGAAAACAATTTTTGAAAATTTGAAGGTGGAAATCGATTTACCCCTGTGGGAAATCGATTTCCTGTGCGCAAAATTCAAAAAAATATGAGGAGGGAAGCTTGACATCATTTTGACACCTTTTTATTTGATCATTTTACCAATTTTCCACCTCATCAAAATTAACTCCTTCATTAAACCCACTTAAATATCATTTTACCATTTAAATCCCACTTTAATTACCAATTAACCACAAATTAATTACCAAACACAAAAAGACCAATTTGCCACTACTCTTGCTCCAATTCTATAAATAGAGACCTCTACTCTCTCATTTCTCAAGCTTTGAGAGCCAAAAAACCCCTTGCAATTTCTCTCCTCATCCCTACCAAATTCACCAAAGCTCTTTATTCTTTCATAAAGTTTGTGAGTCACACCTTGAACCTCACAAACTTTGAGCTAAACCACCATCCATTTCACTCTTTTTTCTTCAATTGTTGAGAGATCAAGATTTGTGTTGGTGATTGTTGAAGTGGATCTAAGTTTTGTTCAAGAATTGGTAATTTTCATCATCCTTTTCCATCTATCATAATGTGATTCTTTGTTGTTTGTGTTCAATGCATCTTTGATGCTATATTGGTCCTATTTGATGGTGATTTGATGGAAAATTCGTGCTCCAATGGATATGTGATCATAAGGTGTTTGTATGTTTGCCTAAATCAAGTTTCAAAGTTCATAATGCTGTTTTTTTGAAAACTGTGCGCAGGAAATCAATTTCCTACAGAGGGAAATCGATTTCCACTCTGTTTTTTGCGCCAGATCTGAATTCTGCAGGCAGGAAATCGATTTCCTACAGAGGTAAATCGATTTCCAGTGAGGCAGAATGCTTGTTTTTGCTATTTTTGACTTGTTTTTGGTTCTAACTCTTCTTCTACTCCATTCTTTTGATATTTTCTTTGAATCACAAACTAGAGGCCTAATTTCTCTCTAATTTCAATGGACTTAGGGCGTCGATAGGATGAGAATCCAAATCCGCAAAATTATGTGATTGAAATTATGGATGAAAGGAGCTTTTAATGTGGTTCCATCTTTTGTTTCTCTTTATTTTGATCGACGAAAGTCTTAATACTTTGAGAATTCTTATGGATTCTTAGTAAAGACTAGATCACTCACCATTTTTCTTTTCGTGCGGTATTGCTTTCGGAGAATGATCTACATATCATTCCTCTCGCATGCATTAGCACATAAAGTTTTGACCGGCCTCGTTGTAGGGTGATTTCTACATAAATCACTTGGCGATCTGCTTAACATAGCGCAATATTTCGTGTCCCGAATCAAAAAGATCAAATGTGGAAGAGAATTGTATGCGGTTGATTTAAGACTTATGGAAATTTATCGTGTAGTCGCTATGATTTCATCAAGCTTCTGATAAAGTTCCATTGAATTTAAATCCGAGAACATCCTTCACTCACCATCGATCTTCATTACTAACTTTGATAATATACTTGACAAGTTTCAAGATGGTTATCTTTAACATCTAACATTTGACTTTAATTTTCGTACTTCTATTATATTGCTCTTTATATTTCTCGCTTTATTGCTTTATTTTATCATTTCATCATATTTACATTCCGCTATTTTTCCTTTGTCCATTTGGACGTTTATATTCCGCTATTTTCTCTTTGTCCATTTGGACGTATGTTTATGTTTCCGCTATTTTCTCTTTGTCCACTTGGACCATACTTTACTTTTATGCTAAAACACTAATAATCAACAAAAATCTAAAAAATACTTAAGGCTCTCTTTTGGACTATTGGTTACTATCCCTAGCATTTTGGAGATTCGGACTTATGGACTTAGCGCCTCTGGACCCTTATTCTGTTAATTACTCTGCTGTTATTCTGTCTGTCTGGCATTGGATTGTTGTCTGTTTATGTGTGCAGGTATTTCCTTGAAAGCCCTTGATGGTTAATTCCAAGGCATTGATATAAGGATTTTACCCGAAAACAGCCGTTACTCTGCCCGATTTTTGTCAGAATTTTAATGTGCTTAATGCAAAGTGGTGCTAAGACAATAAGTTCATCTGGATCCCCAAGTGATAATGTTGGTTTAGTATTGATATTCCAAAGGAAGGGAAATCTACCTTGACTCACAATGTCAAGTGTTGGCTTCTTACTTCGGTTAGACCGTTCTTTTCCTTAGCTTTTATTTTACGCAATAGGATAGCCTCTTCATCTCCTCCCATTCTTAAATTTTCAAAATATTCTCCCTTTTTCAAAAACCTTCTTATGTTTGCAATCTTTTCAAAACCTTTTTCTTAAAAAATATCTTTTGCCTTCAATGGCCTTTTTCTTCAAAAAAGTTTAGACACCGTTAATTGTCGAAACGAGTGGTTATACCCCACGATTTTGAAATTGATTGATATAATGAGATCTTTTCCGCGTGAGAGAGCTAGTGGCATACTCGTCGATTTCATCCGAGTTGGAGCCCTTCTTTCATTTGCGATGCAAAGAACTCGTTTGTTCTCATGCTCAAGATCAATGGCTGAGTATTTCTCTCCAACGACGATAAAGTGTTTATTCGTTTTTAAAATGTTTTCCCTTTAAGCGGAACTACATTAGCTCTGACTTCTCCATTGCACCGAGGAGGTATGTAGGCACAAAGCTTAACGCTTTGCCGAGCTTATTTTAAAAATAAAATAAACCGTTTTTTTAGCACACACGACACAGATTTTCAAAAAGGTTCCTGTGGAGTACCACAGATATGAGGGGTGCTTTAAACCTTCCCCTCATATAATCAACACCCGAACCTGAGTTCTCTTTTTGTTTTAAAAACAAACTTTGGGTTTTTCGTTCTTTTCCCTTTTCCTTTGAAAAAATAAAGCGTGGTGGCGATTTCAAACGGAATATTGATTCGAGTCAACCTAATGGCTTCGATATCAGATTTTCCCCGCTACACGTCGACCTAAACAAGGCCATGCGTCGACGGGATGAGTCGACCTGAGGGTCGACCTGAGCAAACTCGTGGCTTTCCCTAAGTTTCATGCGTCAACCTGAGTATAGGTCGACCTGAACAATCAAAATTTCCAAAAATATCATTTTTGAGATTCTTCAAGCTTCCTACATTGTCTTGTTGGTTTGAGACACATCCATACTTGAATTGCAAGTTTTGACATCATTAAAAACATATCCTTGCCCTTACATAATTTATTTTTAAATTGAAGATATAATAAATCCCATTGAAATTCATTAAAAAGGATAAAATAAAATCAATCAATAATAAATGCGCAGTTTTTAAAATATTACCGACCATTTAAATAAACATTAATGAGAAATAATACTATTGATCCAATGTTTGTATTATTTTGTATCGTTTTTTATACGTTCATTATTACAATAGTTATTACCTTTTTTTTTGCAATTAATAAAAAAGTATATGTGGGATGGTAATTTGGCTCATACCTTATAAGTATGCGCAAAAAAATACCCATAACAGCTAGGGTAAAATTCCGCAAATGGGTACGGGCACGAGTAATTATTCATTTAAATAAACGGGTATGGGCACGGGTACCTTACTATCCAGAATTCATGCGAACCTACGAGTTATACATTTTTTTGTACAATTAGAGAAAATAAAAATAAAAGTATTTAAATAATGTATGAACTCAAACACGGGAAAACCGAGTTATTTTTATTTATTTTACTAATATTTATATTTTAAAATTATTATTAATTTAAGATACAATATTTTTTAATAAAGTATATGAAAAAGTGATTGGGTGATATTTTTTAATACAAATTTGTACTTATTAACATTTTAATTATATTTTGAAACACAAAAGTATGCGTATCACAACAGTACTCGTGCAAACGTACGGATAACACACCAGTATCGTGTGAAAACACATGTAATAATACAAAATCTGTGCGAATGCATGGGTTTTTACATTTTTTTATACAATTAAAAAAAATAAAAAAAAATTTTATGTCAGTCGTAAAACTGACTTGTTATTTTTTTTATTTTAAACCATGGTCCAAAATTTAATAAATATAACATTAAACTTAATTATTTTAGATAATTCTTTTTTTGGAGTTTTATGAAAAATTATTATTTTTACTAATTTCAACTAATTTTAATTTTGGATATTTATTTGACTAACTTATTAAATTTTATAAAGCCTTTTATTATTACAACTCTGTCAACCATAAATTTATTTTTATATTTTTTAGAATTGTTTTTATAAAGTATGTGTTTAATAATTTTTCTTAACAATGGTAGTTTTTTAAAAACTTATATAATTATCTTGCCGTCTATTTTTTATTTTATATTTTTTCCAATAATATTTTGATATTTTATAATTTGTTTGAAATTTCATAATAAATTGATGACAATTCCACGGTTCACACCAGTACCCGTGCAGACGCATAAGTATTCATATAATCCATAGGTATTCATATAATCCATCAAACTATTGAACTTCATAGGTATTATATCGGTATATTCACAAAATGTCAACTAATCCATCAACCATATTCAACTACAAAGATAATCATATTCAACTAATCCATCAAAATATTGTCTACAACCATAAATTCAAATAATCCATCAAAACAAAAAAATATGTCAAACATAATAGAAGATAAGGTTTATCGTTCATCTTTATCCACTGAATGTTCATAAAATTCATCTTCATAATGAAGACGAGTACTAGAACCAACACTAGAGTAGAACCCGCCTACATACATTGTTGAAATTCTTCAAACTTGATTTTCAGCTTTAATTCATGTTAATCATCTTTAAAAGGTTTTTTCATTAAATGTTGCAAATGCTGCAACGGCCTCAACTCTAGCAGCCTCATCGTCCAATGCAGCCTCTTCTTTCTTAGTGCAGGGAATCACTATCCTCTTCCTATGACAGCACACACAAATATCTCTCTACTCTTTATTCCCCCATTTTCAACATCACTCCGATCACCGGATTCCGGTGACCGGCGTCAACACCACTCATATCCCAGCTACTCCTAAACCCTAACCGACACTTCCTTCATGGATTCTCCCTCCCAATCCGATAAACCAAACCCTCCCAAGAAGAACCGCATCATCATCGCTTTCGTAATACTCCGATGGTTTATCGCAATTCTATTACCCTTCGTTTTCTTGTTCTCTCTTCCCTTTCTTTTGGGTTTACTGCTTCTCTTCCTCGCCGATTTCTCTGTCCCTAACCCCATATCTCTCCCATCACACTGCAAAATCGTCTCCACCGGTTAGTTTTCTATTCTTCTGCTATCATGTGTTTTTTTTATCAGTTTTCAAGCTTAGTTTATTCTTGTTGAAATTAGTTAAGCACTTGAATTTGAAATTGAAATTAACCTACTTTTAGTTGAAATTAACACTTAGAAGCTTGAATTAATCTCACTAGTGATTAACTTTAGATTCAGTTAAGTAAGTAATCGCAATAGTTCATGAATGAATCAACCCTTGTGTATAACAAACATGAATGTTAAAAAGTTCATATCTTTACTTTACACTCATTTGATTATTAATACATTTAGTTTGAAGTTAAGAAGTTTTGAGAAGAATTGGAGTTTTTTTTTTTTTGTTTTTTTTTTTAATTCAATCTAAATTGTCTGTGATTATTTTTCTTACAGGTGTTGATATTAGATCATCTAAGGTTTGTGAACTCGGATTGTTAGATTATAAAGCAAAGGATGTTTTTCGTCATTTTGAAAGAAGCAAATTTCGCTGCCGTTATGATTACTATTGGGCTTCAGTATTCAAGGTTATATAACTTGTTGCCAATTTAGGTATTGTTTATTCTTATATAATAGAAAATATATATTATTTGCTAGAGGAAAAACAAGGCACAAGTAAGAGGGAAGATCCAACAACCAGTGTCCACTGTAAAATAAAACAAAAGTTTTATTTTTGAATTTTTTATCCGATTATAAAACTGATTAATAGTAGCATTTTTTTTACACAATCAAATCAAACATACTAAAAAAAGCCTTTTCACTTCTATTAAACCAAAACATACAAATATTTTTGTTTAGAATATAGCATGATCATTTATCTAAAGAATTACCTGATATAATTTAATCAAAGAAATCATAGTTGGTATAATAGCACATCTAGATATAAATCTAAATAATCACATGCCATCCTCTTCACTTAAAAGAGAAAAATAGTTTGCTTTACTCTTTGGTACTCGAGCTTTTCTTTGTGATCGGAATATTTGTATACCTCTAACAAAATATAAACGAATATTTAGAACCATTTAACATAAATAAATAAATAAATATAAACACGAATATTTAAAACAATCTCACTTACGTATAAACCATCTCCTTCATATCTGGGTATTTTGTTTGATCATCAACTAATGAATCCAGATAATATACTATTTCACTTATAAGATTAATCGCAACCAACTGTGAATAGGAATTAGTTTAAATGTATTTATTTAGTGTAATTACCGATATAGCCCTGTAACCTTTATATATACGAGAAATAATAATGAGAAAAGTATGAAGCCAAGAATTATTGACATGGTATCAGTAGGTTTTCGATCAAACCTGTGAGTCTTAGGTTAATCTTGGCTTTCTTCAGCGACACCCCACTGGGTCGCTCTTGAAATCATCTCGGTAGATCTCGTTTCTCGGTAATTGAAATCATCTCGGTTCTCGGTAATCTCTTCCAAGATTGCGATTCTAATCTCTGGTGCTTACAATCGTGTTTCTGGTAGTGCTCATAAGTTACAATTTTGTTATTCCTCCTTGTTTGCAAATCGTGTTTGCTTTGATCGTGTTCTCGTATCGGTGTCGGCAAGTATTCTGAATTAGGGTTTTGATTTGGTGTCGGCAAGTATTCTGAATTAGGGTTTTGATTTGGTGTCGGCGAGTATCCTGAATTAGGGTTTTGATTTGGTGTCGGCGAGTATCCTGAATTGGGGTGTTGATTTGGTGTCGGCAAGTATTCTTCAGTGTTCTGTTGGTGTTTCTTGTTTCACGTTAACAAAATTGTTACATTAACAAAATTGTTCTTAAGTCATCTCTGATATTATGACTTCCGAAAAAGAGAGAGATCATATTTGTGTTCGTTTTACCGGAAAGAATTATCTTGTTTGGGAATTTCAGTTTCGGATGTATGTCAAAGGGAAAGGATTATGGAGTCACTTGGACGATGTCTCTTTAGCACCGTTAGAGACAACTGACTTAGATGCATGGGAAATAGAAGATGCTCAGATTATCACTTGGATTCTCGGTACTATTGATCCTCACATGATTAATAATTTGCGATCTTTTTCAACTGCTCAAGAAATGTGGAACTACTTGAAGCGTATCTATAACCTAGATAATGCG
Source organism: Vicia villosa (assembly GCF_029867415.1). Taxonomy (NCBI): domain Eukaryota; kingdom Viridiplantae; phylum Streptophyta; class Magnoliopsida; order Fabales; family Fabaceae; genus Vicia; species Vicia villosa. Next base: position 464,086 of record NW_026704976.1, on the reverse strand, counting down.
GCCAAACGTTTTCAGTTGGAGCTAGACATTGCCAATTACAAACAAGGCAATCTGTCTGTTCAAGAATATTATTCTGGTTTTTTGAATTTGTGGACAGAACACTCTGCGATTATACATGCTGAGGTACCCAAGAGTTCTCTCGCGGATGTCCAAGAGGTCTATAATACAAGTAGGCGAGATCAATTTCTCATGAAGCTTCGTGCAGAATTTGAGGTTGTCAGAGGTGCCTTGCTGAATAGGAATCCTATTCCTTCTTTAGATACATGTGTCGGTGAACTTCTCAGAGAGGAACAACGTCTTGCTACTCAAAGATCCATGTCTCATGATGTTGTCATTTCTGAGTCTTCTATGTTTGCATATGCTCCTCAGGGTAGAGGTAAAGGTCGTGATATTCGACATGTCCAATGTTTCTCTTGCAAACAATTTGGACATTTTGCTCAGAGTTGCAGTAAGAAGTTTTGTAATTATTGCAAGCAGCGGGGCCATATTATCTCTGATTGTCCCACTCGTCCTCCACGATCAGCACAACGGTCGGTGCAAGCATTTCCTGCTAGTACAAGCTCTGCAGTTGGTCCTTCCATCACCAATCCATCTAATGGTGGTGCTCTCCAACCTGAAACAATCCAACAGATGGTACTTTCCGCTCTTTCAACCTTGGGAATTCAGGGTAAGTCTTCGAATGTTTCCTGCCCGTGGTTTCTTGATTCTGGTGCATCCAATCACATGACAGCCTCTTCTGAATACTTGCACAATTTACATTCTTACCATGGTAATCAGAAAATTCAAATTGCGGATGGTAATGCTCTCTCTATCACTAATGTTGGTGACCTCAACTCTGATTTTCGGGATGTGTTTGTATCACCTGGACTTGCTTCCAATTTATTATCTGTTGGTCAATTGGTTGATAATAATTGTAATGTAAATTTTTCTCGTGATGGTTGCCTTGTGCAGGAACAGGTGTCGGGGAAGGTGGTTGCGAAGGGGCCTAAAGTGGGAAGACTGTTTCCACTTCAGTTTATTTCTAGTCATTTATCTCTTGCTTGTAATAATGTCTTGAATTCTTATGAGGACTGGCATAGAAAATTGGGTCATCCTAACTCTGCTGTTTTATCTCATTTATTTAAAAATGGTTTGTTGGGAAATAAAAATGTTGTTTCTAATGCCTCTCTTTCATGTTCTGTTTGCAAATTAGCTAAAAGTAAAACACTTCCTTTTCCGTCTGGTACTTATCGGGCTTCCTCTTGTTTTGAAATGATTCATAGTGATGTATGGGGTATGTCTCCTGTAGTTTCTCATGCTCGCTATAAATATTTTGTCACATTTATTGATGATTATAGTCGTTTTACTTGGATATATTTTCTTCGGTCTAAATCTGAAGTGTTTTCTATGTTTTAGAAATTTCTGACATATGTTGAAACTCAATTTCATGAAAGTGTTAAAAATTTTCGCTCTGATTCTGGTGGTGAGTACATGTCTCGTGAGTTTCAAGAATTTCTTCAACAAAAAGGCATTTTGTCTCAACGATCTTGTCCCAATACCCCCCAACAAAATGGGATGGCAGAACGCAAGAATCGTCATTTGCTTGATGTGACACGCACTTTACTTCTTCATGCTTCTGTACCAGCCCGATTTTGGGTGGAGGCTCTTTCCACAGCTGTCTTCTTGATCAATCGTCTTCCTTCTACGGTTATTGATCTCGATTCTCCTTTTTTTCGTCTTTTTAAAATTCAGCCTAATTATAATGATTTACATACCTTTGGATGTGTTTGTTTTGTTCACTTACCTCCATTTGAAAGGCATAAGCTTGGAGCGCAGTCTGTTCAATGTGCATTTATAGGGTATAGTCATTCTCATAAGGGATTTGTGTGTTATGATGTCACTAACCATCGTTTTCGTATTTCTAGGAATGTGACATTTTTTGATAATCAGTTTATGTTTCCATGTGTTTCTCCTATCATGAATGATATTGTTACTCTTCCTAAGTTTTCTATTATGCCTCAATCTATAGAACGCTATAAACCAGGTCATGTATATGTCAGAAAACACAAACAGCAGGTTCCCACACCCCTTCCCGACGCTGAACCGCCACCTGATCCTGTAATGGTTGAACCACGACGTTCTGGCCGAACATCTCGAGCACCAGATAGATATTCACCAGACAGGTATGATTCCTCACATACTTCTCTGACTGCCACACTCTCTAGCATATCTATTCCTACTTGCTATTCACAGGCTGTTAAAGATGTACGTTGGATAAAAGCAATGAATGAGGAACTTCAAGCTCTTCAAGAGAATTTCACATGGGATATTGTCTCTTGTCCTCCTGATGTTAAACCCATTGGCTGCAAATGGGTGTATTCGGTGAAATTGAATTCTGATGGGTCCCTCAACCGTTTCAAGGCTCGCTTGGTTGCCTTAGGAAACAAGCAGGAATATGGAATTGATTATGATGAGACATTTGCACCGGTTGTCAAAATGACATATGTTCGTACGGTACTCTCTATAGCTGCTTCTAACGGGTGGACTCTTCATCAATTAGATGTGAAAAATGCTTTTCTTCATGGTGACCTGGCGGAAGATATTTATATGACTCCTCCTCAAGGTTTATTTCCGTCATCTAAGGGTGTGTGCAAGCTCAAACGCTCCTTATACGGTTTGAAACAAACGCCTAGAGCATGGTATGAAAAATTTCGCTCCACTCTACTTGGGTTTTCCTTTACTCAGAGTCAGTACGATTCTTCTCTATTTATTCATAGAACATCTACTGGAATTGTCCTACTTCTTCTGTATGTTGATGATATGATTATTACTGGTTCTGATCATGCTTCCATTCAAAGCCTTAAACAGCAGTTACAAGCAGCGTTTCATATGAAAGATCTTGGTAATTTGCATTATTTTCTTGGTCTTGAGATTCATTCTACATCCAAGGGCATATTCCTCCATCAACACAAGTATGCCACAGATTTAATTTCTATGGCTGGTCTGCAATCAGCTAATCCAGTAGATACTCCTCTTGAGGTTAATGTTAAATATCATCGTGATGATGGTGATCTGTTGCATGATCCCTTATTGTATCGTCAACTCGTGGGTAGCCTTAATTACTTGACTATTACTCGCCCTGACATATCATTTGCTGTTCAACAAGTAAGTCAATTCATGCACTCTCCTCGCCACCTACACTTGGCAGCAGTTCGACGTATAATTCGTTACTTGAAGGGAAGCTCTCATCGTGGTTTATTCTTTCCTACTGGAGTTCCTCCTAAATTGAGTGCTTATAGTGATGCCGATTGGGCAGGGTGCCCTGATACTCGACGATCTGTCACTAGCTGGTGCATGTTTCTTGGCTCTTCATTGATCTCATGGAAAAGTAAGAAACAAGCGAGAGTCTCTAAATCTTCTACTGAATCTGAGTATCGTGCCATGTCTGCGGCTTGTTCTGAAATAATTTGGCTCCGTGGTCTTTTGGCTGAACTTGGATTTCCTCAAATAGAGCCAACTTCACTTTATGCTGACAATACAAGTGCCATCCAAATTGTTGCGAATCCTGTTTTTCATGAACGCACCAAACATATTGAAGTTGATTGTCACTCAATCCGTGACGCTTATGATGACAGAATAATATCACTTCCTCATGTCAGTACTCAGTTGCAGATTGCAGATATTCTTACCAAGGCTGTTCCGCGTCCACGTCATCAGTTTCTTATTAGCAAATTGATGCTCATTGACAAGCAGCATCAATTTGAGGGGGGATGTGAATAGGAATTAGTTTAAATGTATTTATTTAGTGTAATTACCGATATAGCCCTGTAACCTTTATATATACGAGAAATAATAATGAGAAAAGTATGAAGCCAAGAATTATTGACACCAACAACCAGTGTCCACTGTAAAATAAAACAAAAGTTTAGATGCAAATTTTCTACACAACGTCCAAAAACGAAAAATTATAATAAATGAAGCTAGAATGAATATCTAACCCATGGCCAAAATTATATGGTAAAAGAAACAACTTTTATGTATCTTTGTAGGTCACAAATGCACAGACTAAGTACTCTTCGATTGGATTTGGATTTTGATCGATTAACCGTGTGTTGATATAGGTTGGAGATAAGAAAGATATCTATCCTTCTGTCAATTGACGTGGGCGCATCAATTTGTCATACAAGAACCTGAAATAAAAACATAATTAACATTAGACTATTCATTGAAATAAGTAAATAAATTGTTAAATTAATTAAATAAAATTGATCGTAGTAGCTGATGTAAAAATTGATGATATATACAACAACTTGAAAATTGATGATACAACTTGAAAATTCTAAAATGTTAAATTGATGTTATTACTATCTTCGAGAATTTCTAAAAAACAACAATGAACTTGTTAGCTCTATCTTCTACATCTGCACCTATAACCTGAAACAAAATCAAAAGATCGAAATTCATACCATGATAAAACAAAACTTTATTCGAATTTATACTCAAAACTCGAAAGTTATACTCAAAATTCTCATTCATTGATCGTAGTAGCTGATGTAAAAATTGATGATATATACAACAACTTGAAAATTGATGATACAACTTGAAAATTCTAAAATGTTAAATTGATGTTATTACTATCTTCGAGAATTTCTAAAAAACAACAATGAACTTGTTAGCTCTATCTTCTACATCTGCACCTATAACCTGAAACAAAATCAAAAGATCGAAATTCATACCATGATAAAACAAAACTTTATTCGAATTTATACTCAAAACTCGAAAGTTATACTCAAAATTCTCATTCTTGAAAGAAAGACAATATACCTTATAAAATTCTCAACTCCATAATGAATTGGCATCATTCCTCCATAAGTTCATCTGATTGATCTTTTGAGTAATGAGCACACTTGAATTCGTCAAAGTACTACATAATAATATAACATAGTATGTGATTTAGTTACAACACTATGCCATTTTATGAGAAATATTAAAATAATTCCTAAGTTAGAAGTCCATACCATGGATGGAATCTCTATTTGATCCAAAAGTATAATTTCTCTTGCAGGATTAATCGCAACCAATAACCAGTGTCCACTGTAAGATTAAACAAAGGTTAGATGGAAAGTTTCTACACAACAAAAAAACGAAAAATTATAAAAGATGAAGTTAGGATGAAAATCTAACTCGTTGCCAGTATTATATGGTAAAAAGAACAATTTTTCTGTATCTTTGCTAGCCACAAATAAATCGAGTACATACGCTATAAAATCATCTGGTTTTGTTTTGATTAACCCTGCGTTAACAGTGTTGGGAGCTAAGAAAGTGAATCTTTCTTCCCATCCACGCAGGCGCATCACTTTGTCATACAGCCTTAAAAAAATATCATTATTAGACTATATTCATTGAAATGAGTAAATAAATTGTTCATTTAATTAAACAAAGTTGATCGGAGTATACCTGATGTAAGTACCGATAACACCGAGGCCTAATTCCAAATGTTTAAAACCTTGATCCATATCCTCTTTACCAATTGCTTCCATGTATTCAAAACCAAAAATGTTCTCTTTCATAGGTATAAGACGAGTACCACCATCCGGAATATCTGTTATTCCTAATGATGTCCGAAGGCACGACCTATACTGAGAAGTAGATTTTTTGCTAGCCGCGGTCTTCTTAGCAATAACCTTTTTTTGTGTGGAAATGTTGCTAATTTCAGGCTCCTTACCCCTACTAACTTGTTCAATCTCTTTAGCATGAATCTAAATTTCATATAATTAGTTAGGTGAAGTATAAGATCAAGAATTAACATTTTCTATGCATAAATATCATATAATTGTGTTGTACCTCTTTTTTTTTATGCAACTGACTCGGTTTGCCGCGTAATCGCCTTATCTTTTGATTTGGGTTTTGTTGGAGTCTAACATTATCATGTAAAAAAAGAAGTGCGTAAAATGCTCATAAAAACTTTGAATACACAAAGGTTCATAATAGTTTTAAGCATACCTCATCATCTACGTTAAAAGAAATAAAGAAACAACTTATATTTTAATCAAAGAAATCATAGTTGATATAATTGCAATGGTTGAGTCTCGTCAAAATAATCAGAAGCCATTGTCTTAAAAACTTCTACAGCCTGAAATCTTCAATAATTGCACTAAAAAAGAAAAAGCAATCACATGTTAGTCAATGTGTAAATATTGAAAAAGCATTTGATCAAAGTCTTCAATTTCCACAATTGATCAAAGTCCCAAGCGATTTACTATGACATCACATATATATCCAAAAAAAAAAGACCCATAAATGTAAAAAAATTAACACATAATTTACCTGATGAATCATGACGAGAGGCCATAGCCTTATGCGTAAAATTAAAAACCATTGAGATATTTGTGTGTATGTGGTTAGATTTAGACCATTTATGAGAAGTGCAACATCCTAATCCAGGAGAAAAAACATGAACCAGAAATTTTTGTACAACCAAATCTAAAAGGATTAGGGTTTATCCAAAGGAAAATATGACAAAACATAAATTCACTATCATGAAACCATCGATTGAAAGAAAGAAAAAATCACATCAGTAACATGAAGAAAGTATTAAGCAAATTGATAACACCATTTTGCTCTTTGGATATATCAATTGTGGAAAATGAAGTTTTTGCACTAAAAAAGAAGAAAGAGAAGAGCATAGATTAAAGTTTACCATTTTATATGAAGGAGTGATTATGCAGAAAAGCAAGTGGGAAAGCTTAGATCTAGAATCTCTTCTTACGGCTTCTTTCGTTGTGCTCCTACCTTAGGTTACTCTCACTATTTAATATGGGGTTGGTGGGATTATTGTATTTATTTTGATACAAATGAACAAATAATAGCGAACTTCAAAAAAAAAAAAAAAATACTACCTCCATAATTATAGATTGTTTTAGACTTTTTCATATATATTAAAAAAAATTGTTAAATGAAAATTAGAAATTATAAAGATTTTTATAAAATTGTTTTTTATTAATGACATATGAAAGATAAAATTTATATAATTAAAATTGAAAAGAAAGAGAATTATAAATATTTGAAAATACACTACGCCGTTCAAGGGCTTTAAAAGCGCTTTTATTGGCCTTTAACAGCGCTTTAAAGCGCTGCCAAAGCCAGCGCTGCTATAGGCTACGAAAGCGCTTTTAAAAGCGCTCTGGTAGGCCCCCCTATAAGAGCGCTTTTCTGGAAAAAGCGCTCTTGTAGGCCCCCCTTTAAGAGCGCTTTTCAGGAAAAAGCGCTCTGGTAGGCACCCCTATAAGAGCGCTTTTTTCAAAAGCGCTTTCGTATGTTGCGTTTTTTTTTTTATGCTTTTTATTATTTCTAAACCTGCACTTTTTGGCAGCAATATTTTAGAACCTGTAATTTACTATTTTTTGGCAGTATTTTTTTCATGAACCTATAATTTATCATTTCAAATCGATATATACCATTATAATCGATATCGATTATATACAAAAAAGTATTATATTATATACCATTAATGTAAATCAAAATACATATATACATATTTCTAAACCAAAACAACTAAACCAATTCACATATTTCTAAACCAAAACAACTAAATGGGAAACAACTTCTGAGTTCTTATGCAACCAATGTACGCTTCCTGTATTATCTGGAGCTATGTTGTATTGATGCTTTAGTGGAGAACCAGTAGTCACCTGAGCTATGTTGTATTGTGTCACAGAATATGAATCAAATAACTGTACCCCGAACGATCCTGCCACAGAAGACGACTTCGGGGTACATTACTTGATTCATATTCTGTGGAACATAATCGGAAGGGGCACATTGTGTTCTATCCTTTACCAATCCATCCACTGTTTGAAGCTCAACCTACAATAGAAAAACGTGATTATTTACACAACATTCACATTAAACTTAGAAGTAAACTTTGAAGCTCAACCTACAATAGAAAAACATAATTAGTGTTGGAGCTAAAGGTGCAGAACCTTTGCCTTGCAACTGTGAAAAAAAAAAAACTATAGAGCATGAATATGTGAAAGTGCTAGAATATGTGAAACTACATTGATATTTTAAAATAGTCCTTGACATTCATAATGACAAATCTACAATGACTAATTTGATTGAGAATATTCAAATTTAGAGATGATTTCACAAACTAGCCTACAATTTCACAAACTACATAAGCAATTCGATCTATTCGATTCCATTTTCACAAACCTTTTCCTTCTTGTATGGCTTTCTCTAGGGCCTCGAGCTGAACCAATCTATCCTCCATAGCCTGAAAAAACCATCAAAAAAGGCCAAACACTAAAACAATATGTTCAACAGAAAATATAACCAACAAAACACAAATCAGAAACCAACCAACCGGGGTTTTGTTAACCGCAAATAGAATCTGCCCTAACTCAGATTTTAATTCCGAAAAGAATTCCTCGTTTAATCTGCATAACAAAACACTCCATCACAACAGAATACAAGTACAATACAAATCACATTCACTCAGAAAAATTTCAAACATCATCATCATCCAAATACACAAAACCTTCAGAAATCGTTTGAAGAAAAAAAGAAAGAACATTGTTCATCATATTCATCAAGCATCAAACCTAGAAAAAACCCAGAAATTGTTGAAAGGGAAGAAGAGAGACTCAACGAACAAAAAACCAGAAAGATCTCACCGTAAAATCATCATCATCATCTGCTTCTGAAATCGCGTCACCATCACCAAAACCCAACAACATCATCTCCACGAAATCGGAGAAAGCTTCGAATCAGAGAGAAGAAGAGGACGAACGGAGATTCACGTCAGACAAAGAGAACGAAATCGAAAGAGGGTTTAAGTCACCGGTGATTGATCGGAGAAGAAGAGGAAGACGATCAAAGGAAGAGAGAAGCCGCCACAGTTTTGTTGAAGATGAAGGGCGTCGTTCTTGTGTTGAGGAGGAAAAGAAAAGAACGTGTTTTGACCAACACAAACCCTATTTTTATTCTGTTAGTTAATTAATTTTATTTTAATGAGGGCTACAAGAGCGCTTTTCAGAAGCGCTTTCATAGGCCACTCTATACCAGCGCTTTCTCTTTAAAAGCGCTTTCGTAACCCCCCCCCTTTAAGAGCGCTTTCAAAAGCGCTTTCATATCCACCCCCTATAAGACCCCTATAAGAGCGCTTTTGAGAAGCGCTGTCATAACCCACCCTTTAAGAGCGCTTTTGGAAAGCGCTTTCATACCCACCTCCTATAAGAGCGCTTTTGAAAAGCGCTTTCATTGCCCCCCCTTTAAGAGCGCTTTTCTAGCGTGTTTTTTTATTTTGTTTTTAACCAAACCTACGAAAGCGCTTTTGTGAATAAGCGCTGTTGTAGGTGCGCTTTTAAAAGCCAATTTTGGCGTAGTGATATATAAAAAAAATAACATTAATTACTCAATAAAATTATAAAAAAACTTATATTTAAATACGATTGTTTTTAAAACTACTTATATTAGAAAACAAAGGGAATACCTAGCAAACATTGTGCTAACAAGCAACGAAAAATCCAAGCCACGTGCCACTAAAAAAACAAAGCAATAGAAAAACCCCAAATTAACAATAAAAAACAACATAACAGATCAGTCACTCAAATAGACTACTCCTTTTGCTTAAGAAAAAAATTTTGCTTAAGAAAAAAAAAAAGGTTAAATATGTTTTTAGTCCTTATAAATATGCGACCCTGCAATTTTGGTTCCGATAAAATTTTTTTTCGAATAATAGTCCCCGCAAACTTTTTCATCCACAATTTTGGTCCCTGCCGTCAAGTTTCATTGACGGAGCTGATGTGGCATAAATTGTGGGGGTTTTAAACCTCCGCTAAACTAACCCAGAAGAAATTAAAAAAATTAGTTCTGAACTTTTCACAAACACCTTGCAAACAAGTTTTGCAACAAATATTTTTGCATACTTTCCCATAACAATGTTTTGCATTTATTTTGGAGGAAATGAGGCTTCTCAATGTTTTGCATTCTCCAAATTCAATCCTACAAAGCAAAGGTCACGTTCACACGGTCTTGGCATGCATTTAAAAACTAGCCTTACTTTACTTTCTTATGCAAACTTGAATCATATCATGTTTCACTAGTGGGAAAAGTTAGCACGCACCAGGTTTAAGGTTAAGTTGTCAGACTCAGACGTACCTCCTTCTCTACAATTTTATTCTATTTTTCAAAATTAATTTCACACACACGCACAAGCATACCATATTATTTCCACCTCCAAATAATCAAGCAAATTAGATTAGATGGTCTGTGCTATCAATTGTCACCACATCCAAGAGAGTTTTGAACAAATCAGAACGTGTGGAGATTTAGAGTGCTGAGTTGTTGTGATTCCGTATTGATATAAAGTGTGGGGAGAAGTTGTGATTCCATATTGATATAAAGTGTGGTGAGATCATGCTAATTCCAAGCAACGTGTTGGTATTTGCAGTCTACAACACAAAACTTCACGAACAGATTCTATTAGAAATTAATATTTTTCTAAAATATCATTTTACTCGTTTAGTGGAGGTTTAAAACCCCCGCAATTTATGCCACGTCAGCTTCCGTCAATGAAACTAGACGGTAGGGACCAAAATTGTAGATGAGAAAATTTGCGAGGAATATTATTCGAAGAAAATTTTTACAGGGACCAAAATTGCAGGATCGCATATTTATACAGACATATTTAACCAAAAAAAAAAAATACCCAAGTCATTGTCGATTGAGGCACAATAAAGAATATATGTCACTTAGAGATAGTACACAAGTAACAAACAATATTACCTAAAAATCACACTTACAAAGAGAACTAAACTAAAACAATATTACTCTATTTAATCAAATCTAAAATAAAGAGAACTAAACCTGATTTACCAACTCGTTGACATAACGCAGAATCAATCAGCTCGAGGAAGCAGAAATGTAGCATAAAAACATGTCACATTCCCAACATTCCTTTATGCATACACTTATCATTCTTTTGTCTCTTAGAAGGGGGAAGTGATTATGTTAAGGCAGTTAACTGACTATTTATATACGGACTGATAAAGGAGTCAATGCACTAGGATGATTATATAACTGTATAGATACGCTCGATCAATTTTATATGGTAGACTTATCTCGTTGAACAAAGAAAGAACTTCATAATCTCAATGGAGGTCTCCTTGGTTTTAAAAACCATAAATCATAAAAATAAAAGACAGAGTGATATACAAGTTTTAATTAGTTTAAAAATGAGAAAACCAGAAGCTATTCTATCTTTACCACATATATTAGTAATTAGGAAATAATATATTTATTACTATTACATTAAACCAGAGTACTCAATAGCGTCCAATATCGGTGTTATCCCGTTGTAGTAGAGTGGAGGCTAACAGCGCTATAGCAGAGCGGAGGCTGGGCGCTATGGCAGCCACGGTTTTCTATGGCTAGGGATTAACAACATAAAGCATGCAATACCAAGCATGGAACAAGGCTGGAATTGAATGACAGAGTTTAACCAAAACTACATTTTGGCACTACGCACGATTGACCTAAAATATCAAAACCAATACTAAGATCATTATATAAGACTAACTTAAAACTTAGCCACCCAAATATCATATACAAAAGGCAGTCTATCACTTTACAAGTGAACACCAAACGACTAACATACTTTGTAAAATCATGACAATAACTTTGTGGTCGGCTATCAATTTCTGCCTAAGTCAACTTTTTGTTGTAGACACTTTATTCTTCAGTAGTTGTCAATGAAAAATAATAATCTTATACATTATTGAACTTGTCCAAACCAAAACTAGAATGCGACTAACCCTTTATGAGTCAAGTTATGATGATTTAGCGGCAAGAAGGGAAGAGCAGGCAATACTAACAAAGAAAATACTACATATGTAGCATGACCGCACCACCACTCCTCATGTCAATATATGATCATACCTTGAATAAGGGTTGATATTAATCCCCATACGGTATTCATGAAGTTTTAAGTTTTAGGGTTTTGATGTTTGTTAGTTTAATTATTTTAGTAATTGAATCTCCTCGTAGTTAGGGTTTTGCACATCTCTTACATACAAATATTACTATAATAACACATTATTATTAGATTTAATTAAACATGATCCTTGTATTTTGCACAAATCTCAATTAAATTAAGGTATAAGTTCCATAAAATAGCTATCACTTGTATTTCTTCATGATTTGAGCGAAAATAACTATTACTTTCTTATAAATAATTACTCCTTTTGAAGTTCTTCCAAAGTGATAAGGAAAAACTTGTCAATGCGAATAATGTTTAACAAGATGAAAACTATGAAGAAATAATATAAAAAATTTAAGTGAAGTTAAATCCATTAAGTTGTGAAAATCATGATGTTACATTTTTACCCCCCTTAAAAAAATTTCGTTCTCGAAATTTAACATACCCAGAAGTGGGGAGGATATTGTTGTTGCATACCTTCTTCTCGTTCCTATGTGGAATCGCCAGTAACTTCATCCCAGACGATCCTAACCAATGGTATATTTTTCTGTGAAGTTCTTTAATTTTGTGATCTATGGTCTTTATAGATAATGCTTCAAAAACTTAAATTGTCTACAAGCTCAGTGATTTCGTATTGAATGGCATGCAAAGAATCAGAAGAATTTTCCTTATTTGTGACACATGAAACACAATGTGTAGGTTAGGTAGATAAGGCGACAAGGAAATTTGGTGTTAACTTCCTGGTTTTTATTTCTCGTCCAATATACATGATTTCCTACTTTAAATTTCAACGGTCTCAATTTCGTATCTTTGTATCTCTTTTACCTATCTTGTGTCTCTTTTATCTAGCCTTAGTAAGTTTAAGTTGCTCTGTTGTTCCCTACACGAATTCTAATTCAAGGATTTCATTTTATCCCACTTCATACCAACATAAAGGTGTACAATATTTTCGTCTATGAAATGCATCATATGGACCCATGGCAAAAACTATTTTTGCACTTTAAATTCTATCAAAGGTAGCAATCATCCCAACTTTCTCTGTGTTCCAAAATACAAGATATTCATAGATCTTCCAATGATAGAATCATCCTTTCTCACTCACCACTTGTCTAGTGATGATTAGTTAAACTTAACCTTAACTTGGTTAATTTGCACCCAAACATCAAAACATAGAAAAATTTGTAACTAATAATTGGACAATGTTGCTTAAAAATCTGGTTAACGTTGCTCAAAGTTTGGTTAATTTGCACCCAGACATCAAAACTTAGAAATATTTGTAACTAAAAGTTGGTCAATACTGCTTAAAAAGAGGTTAACATTGCTCAAAGTTTGGTTAATTTTCACCTAGACATCAAAACAAAGAAAAATTTGTGCATTGGCAACATTACATACTCATACATACCACGTTGTGAATTACATGTTTCCAAAACAGGACCACATTTTTACAAATTCAACATACTCATACATACCATAACAAAACCAAAATAGATTATGCCTTATAAGTTTCCAAAACAGAACCACACAATCACAAGTTCAACCTACTCCTTTGCCCACGAGCCTTGGTTGTTTCTTAAGTCTTGTAGCGATGTTTGATGTATACTTTGGTTGAATTTCCACAACATCAACATCATTATTAGAAGGAGTGCCTACCTCATCTTCATTGTTAACTTTCACATCTCCTGCAAAAGTGTCTACTTCATTTTCATTCATAACATTCACAACAATATTTGTGTTAACTTTCGCATTTCTCATCATCTTCATTTCATCCTCAAGAACGACTATCCTCTCTCTAAATTCTTTATTCTAAGAAATAAATCATTAATGGTCATAAACAACCACAATTGTTGTCCTTGTTCAAACATAGCAACAATGACTATGTCATGTGTTGTTGTTCTTCCTCGATTGCAACCAATATGTCAATTATATAGCAAAACAAAAAATAAATTCAAACACACTAAAATTAAGGGTAAAATATGTTTTACGAAACTATAATGTAACTACTTACCATATTTTTCTCAAATGCTTTTTCAATATTTTTATTTTGGATGCTTATAACCGGCCAATTCAAAACTCGTGGAAAAAATAACCTAGAAACATCAGGTGATTTCCCCATAGATAAGTGGTTGAATTCCAAATCTATAATAAACATTAAAAAATGTATCTTAAAATTTGAACATAGAATCTGGAACTATAAAATTATTAAATTTATATACATGTAAGAGGGAAGCACACATATTTAAATGTCTTTGTGCCTTGTTTTCCCCCTCTTTTAACACTATTGAAGACTCATATAAACTAGCAACCAAAAAGTTATAAACATCAAGACCCCAATTATATGTATCAAGCGAATCCAAATAATATAATTCTTTAATAAATCCCGTAAACACCATATTTCCTGTTTCGGGAAAATAAAACTCGGCAAAAGCTAGTAATATGTAGAGTCTAGCAAAATTAACTAATCTATTGATTTGGACACAAAGCTATTTCTCAATGTTCATAATTGTTACCTCATCCCCCTTAAATAGACCTAAAGTTTCACATTGTTGGTCTTCTTTAACAACTAGGGACTCACCAACGATAGACAACCAAAGAGCAAAACAAACATCATTTGAAGTAAAGGGAACTATCCTTAACCCTAAACCCCCCTAATATATGCATCCCATCTACTTACTAATTTCTATAACAGACCACCTGAGATTGAGAAGTTATTTGATATATCCAACGCCAACTTGAATGGGGTGCACTTGATTTTGACATATTGACAAGGTGTTAAATTTTCGTTGAAATTGCTCAACCTAACTGGAATACAACTATGCCTCATTCGTACCTATACATAATGGAAAGATTTGTTAATTTTATTGATAAATAAAATGCAACAACAAAAATACAATTACTTGATGTCTTACTTACTTCAATTTCGGTTGAATTTTTTTATGATTCCATGGTTAAATAATGAAGAACTCAAACTGATAAATCCTAAGCTTTTTTCCTACAACAACAAAAAAAAATATTTAAAGGGTTTACTTAAGCTGATAGACTTACTTTTCGTTACCAAACATAAAAGAATTTTGTAAACATATCAAACTCTCTTTCAACAATAGAGTTTATCATCAATTTGTGAACATATCAAACACTTCTCCAACAATAGAGTCAAAGAATTTTGTGAACATATCAAGATAGAGAGAGATAGAGAGAGAGAGAGAGAGAGAGCACCGATTGGGATCTCCAGTTTTGGATCTAAGATAGAGAGAGTTGTTGCAACTTTGTGATAACACGAAAACGTATCGTATATTTGGCCCAATTTACATGTATTATTATCTTAATTTATTTCAATTTTATTATTTTATTTCGTGTTATGCCGGTATTTTGTTTTTGTTTCAGGAATTTATTAAATCGAGGCTTGAAAAAGAAATGATCGGAAAAAGGAGCCAAAATGAAGAGAAAAAGACCAAAAGGGGTGCCTTAATTGATGAGGGGCGCAAATAAGAGGAACCAAGGCCTATGAACCAAAAGCCTAGGATGAAGAAGGAGATGCACGTCATCAGGAGGCCCTGGCGAACGGCACCCCCTCCTGCCGGTCGGCACCCTTCTAATTACAAGTATGTGACGTTAGTCACACACTCAAGCGCAGAAGATATCGTTGCCCAGTTTTTCTCCGCCATTTTCTCCTCCGAAAGAACTGCTACTGCTACGAAACAAAATCAAATCCAAGAATCTGCAGCTCTATAAATACACATCAAGATTAATTGAACGGGTTACGAACTTTAACCTACAGCCGTCATATTATTTTCTTCTGCAAAATTTCAAGTTCTGCTACTTCTTCCTACCCACTTCCTGCAATAGATTTCCACACTGGAAATACTACTGCAACTCTGTTTTTCTTGTTAGCTTCAAATTTAGTTTTAGTTTTTAGCATCATATTTAGTTTCATAACTTAAGTCCAGTACCGGATTCAAGAACCAGTGCTGCGAGATTTCAATATTCAGTCTGCAAATTTAATTCAGGTTTATTTATTAGTATTTATTATTAATTACTGTTTATGTTAGTTTATCAAATTATGTTCGGATTATTTTATACCTGCTATATTTGTTCTGTTCCGTCTATTAAAATAATGTCTGGCTAAACATCCCTTATTGGTATGTAAAGTCATATAACCGAGGGAGTCTAGTGACGCTATCGATGTATTTTATTAACTAAATTTATTTATCTGAATGTAATTTCTAAACGCTTAATTAAACTATTTTATAACGAGAGTTAAAAACAATAGATGTTAGAATCAATAAAAACGGAAGTTTGAGATTTTAACTGGAACTTAGAAATTAGGCATTAACCTTAAATACAGCGAGAGCGCTTTAAGGGTAATTAGTTTTCATTTGTTTTCAAAAATAACTTTAAGCTTCAATTGATACAGCGAGAGCGCTCACTTAGGTTTAATAGTGAAATCATAATCAATAAACACGAGAGTGTGAGAGGAAGGTTTTTAAACTAATGATTTCTACAGAAAAGTAATTTTAAATTACGATCCGCATCGATAGTTTACTAGATCCCCGAAGTCCGACTATTACATACCGATATAATTTTCCTTGATTTAAATTCTACTTTTATTTTTCCCGTCTGATCTCAATCAATCAAACGATAGTCTTAGATTTACGTAGTAACGATTAACTACATTAAGGTCGATTCTTAGTCCTTTGGGTTCGATTTCTTTTTAAAACTATGTGATAGACTGTGCACTTGCAGTCATAATCACAGACATACCCACTTTGTCACGATCAAGTTTTTGGCGTCGTTGCCGGGGACTAATTTAGTCGATATCGTAATTAACTGTTACGTTGTACAGACTAAGGCAAACTTAATTACTCTAATTCCCTTTGTGCATGCCAAGTACTCGCTCTCGAAGTGAAGACTTATTAGTGCTGCTAATTCCCGAACCAGAGCGTTCTATCACTGTATCACGTCAATTACGACGAACTCGCACTCTTGTTCCTAATCCTACCTCTGAACCAGTTGAAGAATCAACCATGGGAGAACAGCCGCGTCCTCTCAAGTCATATGCTATTCCTTCGCAAGCTGAACCACACAATGTCGCCCTTGCTATTGAGACGAACAATTTCAAGCTAAAACCGTCTTTGTTGTCAGTTGTACAACAAAATCAATTTTCTGGAAGTTCGATGGAAGACCCTAATCTTCATTTGTCAGTGTTCCTGCAATACGCAGATACTGTAAAAGCAAATGGTGTCAAATCGGAGGCTATCTGACTGCGCCTTTTCCCTTTTTCACTGAGGGATAGAGCTAGAGCTTGGCTCCAGTCTTTACCCACAAATTCTTTCACTACTTGGAATGAACTTAAGAAAGTCTTCCTGGCTTGATATTTTCCACCTAGTAAGACCGCCATGCTAAGAGCCCAGATCAATGGGTTTAGACATAAAGACAACGAGTCTTTATTCGAAGCGTGGGAGAGATACAAGGACATGCTGAGACTCTGTCCATATCACGGATTAGAACAATGGTTAATCATCCACACCTTGTACAATGGTCTCCTCTACAACACGAGACTTACAATTGACACCGCTGCAGGTGGCGCACTGATGGATAAAGAATATGCTGATGCCTACGCACTTATCGAGAGTATGGCTCAAAACCATTATCAATGGGGAAGTGAGAGAGCTCAGTCAGAGAAAACTTCTGGAGAGAAATCTTCAACGAAGAGTGGTATGTACGAGATAAGTAGCCTCGATCGCGTTAACGCCAAAGTCGATGCCCTAACTCAGAAGATCGAAAACCTCATTGTAGCACCTGTAGCCGCCGTGGCTGTTGTTTCCCCAAATTGCGAAATATGCGGGATGTCTGGACACGCTGCACCCGAGTGCCATCTTTTGGCAGGAGTTTCCCCCGAACCAGTAAACTATGCTCAAGGAAACCCCTAATCAAACACGTATAACCCAGGATGGAAGAATCACCCTAACTTCTCGTACAAGAACAATAATGCCTTGTATGCACCTAGTCAAGCACCCAGTGTACCACCTGGATATCAAAAGGCACCCTTCGCTGCTCCTAACATCCCCAAGAAGTCTAACTTAAAACTAATGATGGAAAATTTCATAGCCACTCAAACTCAGACTAATAAGGATTTCCTAAACCAAAACGTGCACACTAATGAGAAAATCAAACAGTTAGCGACTAAAGTAGACGCGTTGGCCACTCACAACAAGATGCTTGAGACACAAATCTCTCAAGTGGCACAACAACAAGCACCTACTGCCACACCTGCTGGGACATTTCCTAGACAACCACAACCAAACCCAAAAGGACATGCTCATGCTATTATTCTACGAAGTGGTAGAGAGATGGACGAACTGACCGACCCTAGGCTTAAAAACCCTGCTATGTTCCAAAGCCCTTGCAAGACAACTGAGGAGGAATGTAGACCCAAGGATAAAATAAGTAACCCGAAAGAGAAAGAGGACAAGTAAGGCGAGACGGAGGAAAAAGAAGCGCCATACTTACCTCCACCACCTTATAAACCACCTATCCCGTACCCTCAAAGGTTCGAGAAATCTAAAAGCATAGGGCAGTTTAAGAAATTTGTCGAACTTCTTAAACAGTTGAACATTACAATTCCGTTTACAGAAGCCATTACACAGATGCCCTCATATGCTAAGTTCCTAAAAGAAATCCTATCGAATAAGAAGAAAATAGAAGACAACAAGACCGTAACACTCACTGCCGAATGTAGTGCGATAATTCAAAATAAAATGCCACCTAAGCTAAAAGACCTAGGAAGTTTCTCCATACTCTGCAATATAGGAAAATTAGGAGCTAGTATTAGCCTAATGCCTTTGTCCATTTGCGAGAAACTAAACATGGGAGACCTAAGACCAACCAAGATGTCAGTACAACTTGCAGACCGATTTGTCAAGTATCCTGTAGGTGTTCTTGAAAACGTACCCGTCCGTATTGGACAATTCTACATCCCTACGGATTTCATAATTATGGACATAAAAGAAGACATCAATACCCCTATAATCTTAGGAAGACCTTTTCTAGCTACCGCTGGAGCTATTATAGACGTGAAGAAAGGCAAGTTGACATTCGAAGTAGGTGAGGAGAAGGTCGAGTTTATTCTAACACAATTCCTTCAAGCCCCAGCTATAGAAGATACATGTTATTTGGTGGATGTTATTGATGGATGTGTAAGAGAGATAGGATTATCGAAAGAATCTTACTCTGAAGTTATAAAGATTCTGATGCCCCTGTTTTTCGAAGATGACAATTGGCGTCCGGAATATCGAGACGATAGATTAAGAGAATGCTTAGCATTAACACCCAACCCTATGCCTTGCCCTAAGAAACCAACCTTGGACCTTAAACCATTACCCAAGACTCTTAGGTATGCATACCTAGACAATGAGCTCAAAAGACCAGTAATAGTCAACGCAGAGCTAGGAGCCACAAAGACTGAGAAGCTATTACAAGTGTTAAGGAAGTATCCATATGCGTTAGGATATAACATTGCTGATCTGAAAGGAATAAGTCCTTCCATATGTATGCATCGCATCATGTTGGAAGAAGATTGCAAAACCTCTAGGGAACATCAAATAAGGATTAACCCTATCCTGAGCACAGTAGTTAAAGATGAAGTTACCAAACTTCTGAATGCCGGAATTATATATCCAATCTCTGATAGTCAGTGGGTAAGTCCAGTCCATTGTGTACCAAAGAAGGGAGGCATAACAGTTATCGTAAATAAGTCAGACGAATCTATCGCCGAAAGAAAGGTGACTGGAGCAAGGATGTGTATTGACTATCGTAAATTAAACAAAGCCACAAGGAAAGACCATTTCCCTCTTCCCTTTATTGACCTAATGCTCGAACGCTTAGAAAAACACTCTTATTACTGCTACCTGGATGGTTACTCAGGGTTATTTCAGATTCCAATTCACCCTGGCGACCAAGAGAAAACAACCTTCACATACCCTTATAGAACATTCGCTTATAGACGAATGTCGTTCAGATTATGTAACGCCCCTGCGACATTTCAGAGATGCATGATGTTAATTTTTGCTGACTACATAGATAACATCATGGAAGTCTTTATGGACGACTTCTCTGTATGTGGGGAGGATTTTGAAGGATGTCTCTCAAATCTAGAAAAAGTTTTGGACAAATGCGTACAATTTAACCTCGTCCTAAACTGGGAAAAGTGTCACTTTATGGTTAAACAAGGGATTGTACTTGGACATGTAATCTCCGAAAGAGGAATTGACGTCGATAAAGCAAAGATCGAAGTAATAGAAAATATCCAACCCCCAAAAACAGTTAGAGAAATACGGAGCTTCTTAGGACACGCAGGTTTCTATCGAAGATTTATAAAAGACTTCTCTAAGATCTCTAAACCTCTTACCAGCCTTTTAATGAAAGACGTTGAGTTTAATTTCAACGATGAATGTTTAGAAGCCTTTGAAGTACTAAAGACAACCCTTATATCCACACCCATAATGCAACCACCCGACTGGAACTTACCGTTTGAAATTATGTGCGATGCAAGCGACTATGTTGTAGGAGCAGTCTTAGGCCAAAGGAAAGATAAGAAACTCCACGCAATATTGTTAGAACAAGATTTGTTCTGATCAATATTCTTAGTTTTGATGATAACAAGGATATGAATTTTGTGTGAGATAATGTGGTACTCTAATACATTGCAATTTCCCTTTCAGGAAATATATAAAGAGTATGCACAAATCAGAGCTTTGTCTCAGAAGGTTCAGCATGTAACATCAGAACATGGTCTGGCAAGACATCAGAAGATGGTCAAGGCAGAATCAGAACATGGGTCTATGGAAGCATCAGAAGAACTTGAGATCAGAAGCAGAAGCACTGAAGTTCTCATGGTATCACGCTCAGAAGCACTTCAAGGTCAGAAGACAAGAAGATGCTATGCACCAAGCTGTTTGACTCTGATGATATTCAAATGTTGTATACACAAACATCAGATCAGAAGAAAGTACAGGTGGCAGGCTACGCTGACTGACAAAAGGAACGTTGGAAGCTATTAAAGGCAACGTCAGTAGACACAGCGTGAACAAGGCTCGAGGTAGTTGACAAAAGCGTGAAACATTAAATGCAATGCTGTACGGAATACGCAAAGCATTAAATGCTCCCAACGGTCATCTTCTCAAACGCCTATATAAATGAAGTTCTGATGAGAAGCAATGTTGATGATTTGAAAACATTTAAACTTGCTGAAACGCTGTTCAAACTCAAAGCTCAGAAACTTCATCTTCATCAAAGCTCACTACATTGATGTTGTAATATATTAGTGAGATTAAGCTTAAACGTTAAGAGAAATATCACTGTTTTGATTATAGCTTTTCAGAAGCATTGTAAAACTCTTATTTGATTACATTAATTTGTAAGTAACTAGAGTGATCAAGTGTTGATCAGGATACTCTAGGAAGTCTTAGCTTGTGTCTAAGCAGTTGTAATTAGAGTGATCACGTGGTGGTCAGGATACTCTAAGAAAGTCTTAGCTTGTGTCTAAGCATTTGTTCCTAGAGTGATCAGGTTGTGATCAGGATACTCTAGAAGACTTAGTCGTGGGCTAAGTGGAAAACCATTGTAATCTGTTGCGATTAGTGGATTAAATCCTCAGGTGAGGTAAATCACTCCGTGGGGGTGGACTGGAGTAGTTTAGTTAACAACGAACCAGGATAAAAATAACTGTGCAAATTGTTTTTATCGTTCTAGTTTTTAGACTACACTTATTCAAACCCCCCCCCCCCCTTTCTAAGTGTTTTTCTATCCTTCAAATATACTATGCAAGTAGGACCTTAGACCCTGCACAAATGAATTACGCCACAACCGAAAAGGAACTCTTGGTCGTGGTCTTCGCGTTAGATAAGTTTCGTTCCTATCTGATAGGAGCAAAGATAATAGTTTATACCGACCATGCAGCCATTAGGTATCTACTAGCTAAACAAGATGCAAAACCTAGACTGTTAAGGTGGATCCTACTGCTACAAGAATTTGATTTGGAAATCAAAGATAAAAAGGGAACCGAAAACGTAGTAGCCGACCATTTATCTAGGATAGAAGGTATTAAAACAGAAGAAACACCAATCAACGATGATTTCTCTTATGAACGCTTAATAGCACAATTAGAATCCGAAAGCGACACATTGGAACAACCTAAAGCGCAAACAGAAACTGTTAAGACACTAAGCACTGGAACCACACTACCATGATATGCTGATTTTGTCAACTACCTAGCAGCAAAAGTGCTTCCGCCTGACATGACCTATCAACAAAAGAAGAAGTTCTTCCATGACCTTAAACAGTATTATTGGGATATTCCGCCGATATGTACCATAAGAAGAAATACAAAGTATAATACATCATTGCCTTGATGCCCCCTATGGTGGGCATGCAAGCACATCAAAGACATCCGCAAAGATTTTACAAGCCAGCTCTTTTGGCCCAATCTATGGAAGGATGTCCACATCGCTGTTAGAAATTGCGACCACTGTCAGCACACTGGAAACATATCTAGGTGAGATGAAATGCCATAAAAGGGCATTTTAGAAGTGGAAATATTTGATGTGTGGGGAATAGGTTTTATGGGACCTTTCCCATCTTCCTTTGGAAATAATTACATACTTGTCACATTAGTTTACGTGTCTAAATGGATAGAAGTTGTAGCCTCACCCACAAACGATGCACAAGTGGTGATTAAGCTGTTCAAGAATATAATCTTCTCGAGATTTGGTGTACCAAGATTAGTCATTAGCGATGGAGGATCCCACTTCATATCTAGAATTTTCAAAAAATTCTTAGTAAAATATGGAGTTCGACACCGTGTAGCAACACCTTACCACCCACAAACGAGTGGACAAGTTGAAGTCTCGAATAGACAAATCAAGCAAATTCTTGAAAGGGTTGTTGCCACATCTAGGAAGGGTTGGTCAACTAAGTTACACAAAGCATTGTGGGCATATAGAACCGCCTACAAGACACCAATAGGAACCACGCCTTTCAAATTAGTATACGGTAAATCTTGTCATTTACCGGTAGAACTAGAGCACAAAGCCTACTGGGCCATAAAAACCTTAGATTTAAGTTATTCCGCCGCAGGCGAACGGAGGCTATTAGATATTAACGAGTTGGAAGAAATTAGATTGGAGGCTTACTAGAATGCTAGGATTTATAAAGAAAGAACAATGAAGTGGCACGATAAACGCATCTCTAGGAAGGAATTCAATGAAGGAGATATGGTGCTATTGTTCAATTCTCGACTTAAGCTCTTCCCTGGAAAACTTCGTTCAAGATGGTCTGGTCCATTCGAAGTTACCAAAGTATTTCCGAGTGGCGCTGTCGAAATTAAAGGAAAATCGAGCGATAGCTTCATCGTAAATGGGCAGCGACTAAAACATTACCATATTGTTGAAAACAAGGACTACACTGATAGTCTTAAGCTCTTAGAGTTAATCGTCGAGTCAAAGAACTAACCGCCGATTCGTCGAGCTTGCGACATTAAACAAAGCGCTTTCGTGGGAGACATCCCACCTTTTAACTTTAATTTTCTTTTAAATTATTTTGATTTTAAATTTTTTATTAAAGTTTATTTTCTTTTCTTTCTACACTTTATTTTCAAGATACTAACTCCTTTTGTTTTAAATCATACTAACTTAAAACTTTTCTTTCTGATTTTAAAAACTTTCAGGGTACTAACCTCTTTTCTGACTTTAGAGATGGATTTCCCTGATGACATGGTAGTCACTTTTGGGAGTGAGGATCAGTAGGGACGATATGAGATTCTGGCACAGCGTGAGATGGGTCTCACCGCTTTTTCGCATGATGCGACTCTGACAGTTTTAGGTATCCGGGAAAGTGTGCACTTTATGCTTCATCAGATTTGATGGGAGGATCTCCTTACCACCCGTACACCCACTTTCCGCAACCTGACTTTAGAATTTATGAGTTCCCTTCGATATGAGCCTAGACTTGGATTAGGTTTCAACAGAGGAAGAGTTTCATTCAGATTATTTGGATTCACCTACCATTTCACCACCCGCCAGCTGGCCGAGTTACTAGGATTTCCTAAAGGCATGGATGCCTTAATGGAAGTCGATGATGAGTACTTCCCTGATAACATAGTTGACTACTTTTGGAGTATCATATCTGGTAGAAACCAAAATGATCTACGACTCTCTTCAGAAATCCACAATCCCGCCATTAGGTATTTCCACATGATACTAGCTTTCACACTTTTTGGAAAACCTTTGTGCGATATCTCAGTGACTAAGGATGAGCTAGGCATTATGATGTGTGTTTTCCAAGCCAGACCAGTTATGGGAGTATCATTTATGCTTGCTAGGATGGCCACTCTGGCCCAAGATACTATTGGTCCTATCCTTGTAGGTGGTCTTGTCACTAAGATCGCCCGTGCCCTATCCTTGAGAGGACCGCATGCTAGATTGATTCCTTATGGAGGATTCAAATCCATGGACATGGAGTTTTGCTTCAACAAGAGCCTGATTAGCAACAACGATTCTCCACCTTATCAGCTTCTTGTGAATTATGAGCCGGTTCGTCATTTTGCCTTACCTTGCATTAGGTTCACAAGTGTTCACAAGAAAGAAAATTGGACATATGACTTGGAAGGACAAGGTGAAAATGATTTCGAGGAGGAAGAAAGTGATCCGATGACACCGAATGGGTACCATGACATTGATACTACACCTGATGAGGATGTGCCTATGGTTGACCATGTTGCTGCTATTGAGACCCTTCGGAACGATGTTGTTGTACTTCATACCGATTTAGGGAGACTCCGAGGAGATTTCCACGGATTTATGGATTTGGTCACGGCAAATCTCTACAGTTTTTATCAGCATTTTCAGTCCTTCCCTGCTCCGAAAAGTGGCTAATTGAATATCGCTAATTTAGATTTCTAACTCTTACATTTTGACAATGAGGACATCGTCTAGTTTAAGTGTGGGGGAAGGAAATGTTAGTTAGGATTTACCGCTTTAGTAGTTTTAATTTTTCAGTTTTTCAATTTCAGTATTTTAATTAGTTAGTATTTCTATTTTAAGACAAAATTTTAATTTTGAGTTTTTGATTTTAATAAAATTTAGTAGTTTCTTTAATCTGTTTTTATTTTTCTTCTTTATTTCATCTGCTAAGTCTGTGTGTGTGCATCACAAATTTTCTTTCTGCTATGTGCTAATATCTGTGTTCATTATAATATCGCTGCTATGGTTAATTAATAAATATTGCTGCTAATGTATATGTTGAACACAACAAAATATCAGTCTGCTACCTTTGCTTTACTCTGCTACTGTTATGGAAATTTGTACTGATATATGCTATTTATTTACTCTGCTAAAAATTATATGCACCCTATAATAATACTTTGACTATCAGTCAAAAGTATTTATGTCAATTATGTTAGTCCAATAACATAGCATGCAATGGTCAAGGAAGGAATCTCTGCAACACACTGAACAGACGCTGCACACACGCAAGACAGACACCCATGCATGAACATGCATGCCTGCCGTTTGTCACATGGGGGTCCACGCCGACCGTACCCCTCTCCCTTGTGACGTTCGTCACCTCTTTAAATGCAGAATGCATTTGCTTCGTTCCCACTTCAGAAGCAACTCAATTTTTCCTCTATTCTGTTCAAACTTCTCAGTGCTCAATCAGAACCTCACCTTAATTTCCATTCAATACTCAGTCAAAACTTTTTCAACCTTCACACCACTATATTATCCCACTGCTACAAACAGAACCACAAGCATTTTTCTGCTATTTCTCCTACAATTTTCTTTCATACTTCCTGCAGAACAATCATTATGGCCAACCTCAACAACCAAAACGAAGCCGAGTTTCCTGGTATCATTTTCTGAAACGGAGAAGCGGGAGAAATTCAACGCAATCGATATCGAAGTTTCTCTCAGAGAGGGGTGGTGGCATCAAGATTCGCTTATATCGAAATCTTGCGAAGTTTGGGGCTGTTCGAAAACGGTGTGCGAATATTGCTCAATAAAACAGGTTTATCATTCGTGAGCACACTAGACTTCCCCACATACGAGGCGTTAACCTTGGAGTTCCTAAGCTCGTATATTTACAACACACCCCTTGAAGCTTCTCACAACCTTATCGGAACCGCTACATTCCTACTATTCAACCGTGAGTACACCATGAATCAAGAAAGTATAAGTGCTATCTTTCAATTCACAAACGTTGAGGGAGTCAACTATAGAATTCCGCCCGAGCTTGAATGGCAAAGAACATCAAATGATATTTGGCAACGAATGTCCGGTAACGAAAATGTAGCTCCCGACATGCGCTTTTCTTCTCAAATTCATAATCCGGTCATACGTTACTTCCACCGCATTTTAGCTAATACTATTTCCGGAAGAACGAACAGCAACAAAGTCAATGGTAAGGAGTTATACTTCTTTTATTGTGCTTTTTCCAACCATCGGATCAATGCCAGCATTTTCCTTATGTCTCACATACAAGCTCTCGTGTCAAGAGAAGGAAGCACACCATTCTGTGTAGGATGGCTTGTCACTAGTATAGCTCGATCCCTCGATATGAATGATAGGCTTGAAAATCTACCTTCTCTACCACCCGTTTTTATGGATATCAACAAATGTAGAGCTGGTCGCCATATCAAATCAAGACAGGACGGAAGATACAACCTCATGGTGCGAAACAGGGAAATTCGCAGTGTTATTCTGCCAAAAAGCGAGATCGCTAGGATATACCACAGAGACAACTGGATCTATGATCTCGACGCACCTGCTCTTGGTGAAAACGTACAGGATAATCAAAATGATGCAGATAATGTGGATGAGGTCGAACAAGAAATGGATCAAGGAGAGCCTCAGCCTTTTGAAAACCCCCAACCCAATCCTGAAAATGTTGCTGGACCATCTCGACATCAACCTCAGAGAAGGAATCAACCAGTCACACTAGATGATGTGTATAGAGAGATGATACGCAACCATAAGTAAGAAACTGAGTGTCATCAAAGGATTGAGGCGGGGCAGAACGAAATGATGATGCTGATGCGTCAAATGCAAAGAGATCAACACGACACTGCGTATTAGAATGATCAAAGCATTGCTGCCCTCACGGAAGAAATGCATTGCTTGACATATCATGTTGAAGGCTTGCATGATTATGTGTACCACACTGGGATAGTTCCGCCTAGAGACGGCGATGAAGGTCGAAGAGGAGGAAGAGCACGAACCCGAGGCCGAGCACGAGGAAGAGGAAATGAGTAGTGAGTTTTCACCGTTTCTACCACATAGTCGCATTGAGGACAACGCAATGTTTAAGTGTGGGGGAGGAAGCTTCCTGCTTTTCTATCTATTGTCAGTAGATTTTAATTCTTAGTATTTAATTTCCAGTATTTTTTGTCATTACCCTAAAAAAATATTTTAATTTCCTGTCATTACAATCAATGTACTCTAAGCTTAATATATGCGAGTATCTTTCAGTTGTCGAATTCTCCATCTGCTTGAACCATAAATACATTTTATGTGCATAGCTTGACACGCAAGAAAAGTACGCAGATACACAATTTAAAGATATGTTAGAACCGAAGCACTATTAAACAAAATCGCTACAGCCTTGACACTTTAGAACTCCGATTTATGCAAGATTCAATTTAAGTACCTATTATTTCAAAGTCTTTAACCTCTAGAATTAAAGTAGCTTCGAGTAGTTTATTCAGCAGTCGACACCGTCTTAAACACAAACTACGCAGAGAGCCGATGAATATAAGTGAATGATCCTGAAATTTCAGTCAAGAATTTAAAAAGATTGCACTGACTAAGCTAGGTGGCCCTCACCCGGTCATTTAACCCAAAGGATGTATATCTCGCGATCAATAAAGAAACCTATTGTCAATTGGTTCAAAAGTATCTGGTATTGAACTTGGTAGGGCAAATTATGGTTCGATCCCCCACAACTTACAATTGGTTAAAGAAGTGGGTACCACAGAAATGTGCCAGAGCCACGTGCTAATAAGGATCAGAGTCACTAATCGGTTACTCTACTATGTGCGTGTGAAGATAAAGGGCTTAATGTGATTGCGCTCGAATGAAAACAAGCAAAATCTAGCGAAAGGGTCTAGATGAGCTGTAATAGCATGATTTGAATTGGTCTGCATAAGCTGGAGTTGTCTAGTGTCGCCACTATGTCTTTAGTGTTTATATTAAGCTTTTGTATCTCTAGCAAAGTACCGCCGCGACTGAGTACGAATCGAGACGATTGTCATGCATGTGTAAAACCTTTTTCTTGATTGTTTGCTTGAGGGCAAGAAAAGTTCAAGTGTAGGTGAGTTTGATAATGAAAATTCTGGTATGATAGACTCGGATGTCAATCCCGATGTCAAGACATCTGATCTGTTATTGATGTAGCACAAGCAGAATAGAAGGATCCCCCATTATTTAATTACTCTTAGAAAAGAGTCAATGAGATCTGGGATCACACACATTCAGCATACATAACCAGATTATAATTTTTACATGGTTCTGTATAGGAACAACTAACACTTCTGAACCTGATGTTATAAACAAAGTCATAACATTCATAACTGAACAAACAATGCAGGAGATAAATAAAACAGTTAATTGTTAACCCAGTTCGGTCTAACTACCTACTCTGGGGCTACCAAGCCAGGAAGAAGATTCCACTATCAGTAGTACTATTTTATATAAACAACCTCTAGTTTACAGATAAGCAACCTCTGCTTTACCTAGTCACTACCCAATATAACCTTTATCTCAGAACTCCATCCAAGAGAAGAAAACCTCTGCTCCCTCCCTGGTGATACCTAACTGTTACAACCCTGCAACAACTATTTACACAATTAACAATGAACAGATACTTGGTCTTGCTTCACAACTTCAATCAAGTTTACAATACTTAACTCTTACCTACAGGTTTCGAGTGAGGACAATCACTTCTCTAACCTACAGATTTCGAGAAGGACATGGCAGCCATCCCACAACCTGAGTGGTCTACCTATAGAAACCCTAATGACTACATCGTTTAAAACTAGGTTTTCAATATCAAACTAGGTTAAAAAGTTACCTATTTATAACCTGATCCCAAATTGGATTTGGGCTTATAAATCGCAGCACTCTTGCTGTTACAAATATGCAAAAAATATTCTGCTACAAATAAGGTCTTTCAATCATGAGTTTCCTAAATTAGAAACTGCTGAATCTTCAATCTTCTGATCTGATTCTTCCTGAATCTTCAATCTTCTGATCTGATTCTTCAATTATTCTCTTGACCTTTAAATATGCGCCACATAGGATTACATAATATTCACATAGAATATTCTGTATCTGTTAAGTACAAACTAAATCTTCCTTCCAGTTCTGCAGGCGCTATGTCATGAGTTGATGTCATGACATTCCATCTAACATCTTGCTTAAACCTGTTTTATTCTTTATAAACTTGCAAGATTCACATTTGAATTATGTTTTACTGTTATTATATTTTAGCCAAACATAGATGCCAATCAGCCAATAAAAGCACTAACAGATAACACGAAAATGTATCGTATATTTGGCTTAATTTACATGTATTATTATCTCATTTTATTTCAATTTTATTATTTTATTTCGTGTTATGCCGGTATTTTTTTTTTGTTTCAGGAATTTATCAAATCGAAGCTTGAAAAAGAAATGATCGGATAAAGGAGCCAAAATGAAGAGAAAAAGACCAAAAGGGGTGCCTTAATTGATTAGGGGCGCAAATAAGAGGAACCAAGGCCCATGAACCAAAAGCCCATGATGAAGAAGGAGTTGCACGTCATCAGGAGGCCCTGAAGAACGGAACCCCCTCCTTCCGGTCGACACCCTTCTAATTATAAGTGTGTGATATTAGTCACACACTCAAGCCCAGAAGATATCGTTGCCCAGTATTTCTCTGCCATTTTCTCCTCCGAAAGAACTGCTACTGCTACGAAACAAGTTCAAATCCAAGAATCTGCAGCTCTATAAATACCCATCAAGATTAATTGAAAGGGTTACGAACTTTAACCTACTGCCGTCATATTATTTTCTTCTGCAAAATTTCAAGTTCTGCTACTTCTTCCTCCCCACTTCCTGCAATAGATTTCCACATTGGAAATACTACTACAACTCTGTTTTTCTTGTTAGCTTCAGATTTAGTTTTAGTTTTTAGCATCAGATTTAATTTCAGTTTAATTCCAGTACCGGATTCAAGAACCAGTGCTGCGAAATTTCAATATTCAGTCTTCAAATTTAATTCAGTTTTATTTATTAGCATTTATTATTAATTACTGTTTATGTTAGTTTATCAAATTATGTCCGGATTATTTTATACCTGCTATATCTGTTCTGTTCCGTCTATTAAAATAATGTTCGGCTAAACATCCCTTATCGGTATGTAAAGTCATATAACCGAGGGAGTCTAGTGACGCTATCGATGTATTTTATTAACTAAATTTATTTATCTGGCTGTAATTTCCAAACGCTTAATTAAACTGTCTTATAACGAGAGTTAAAAAAATAGAAGTTAGGACCAATAAAAACAGAAGTTTGAGATTTTAACTGGACCTTAAAAATTAGGCGTTAACCTTAAATACAGCGAGAGCACTTTAAGGGTAATTAGTTTTCATTTGTTTTCAAAAATCACTTTAAGCTTCAATTGATACAACAAGAGCGCTCACTTAGGTTTAATAATGAAATCATAATCAATAAACACGAGAGTGTGAGAGGAAGGTTTTTAAACTAATGATTTCTACAGGATTTTTAGGGCTTTCCAAAAAGTACAAGAACTCATTCATAGCATGTGTGAGCGAGGAGTTTCAAATTTAAGATGAAGGCATGATTGAAGTTGAGTTTCAAGTGAAGTTCTTGCATTTGGTCATGTTTATCCTTGCAAATCTACACAAATCTTACAATGCAGACCTAAGTGACCTCTAATTCTCAGCAAAGCATGCATTTCACTTTAACATTTGGTGCATTACACAAATGGTACAAGTAATATCCACTTGAACATACCATATATGGAGAATTTGGCCAAAAAGCTTCATAGCCATTTCCATAAAGATCACCTTTTCTCAACAACTCCAGATTAAAGCCTTCTTAATTGATCTTGCTTGGATATTACTTCATCTCAACACAAAATCAATCTCTAAAGCTCTACAAAAGCATGCCTACTTCCCTAAATCACTTCATGTTTTCTTAATGGGCAAGCCATACTTTTTGAAAATTAAAGAAACCAATTGATCAAACCACCATTCAAACTAAACTGAGATGGATTTCTTCAAGTTGTATGGACCATTTGCAACCTCTATAAACAGAGAGTCAAGCATCAGAACTCAACACACCAAAATTTGCACAAAACTCCGTTGTTGCAAGCTCTCAAAATCATATCTTCGAAATTCCCTCTCCTCACAATTTCTTTGCAAATCAACCATCCAAACACATCCCATATAGCATATAGACAAATTGAAACACCTTAATCAAAATCTCATAACCTCACTTGCTAATCACTGCAACTTGAGTTGTCCAGAAGAGTTGAGGTGTTTTCAATCCAAAGTGAGCATTGCAAAAGCATCCTAGGAGTTCATTGAAGCTATCCATATCATCACAACACCCCCAAAAGTTCTCTAATCCGACCTTCGATTCTCATTTCAAAGGTAAATTTTTCAAACTTCAAACACTATGTTTAAGGTACCTTTATTAATAAAACTCGATTCTATCTTTTTTAGAATCATGTGAGGATCAAAAGCCTTCTACTATTTGTCATTTATTGTTGCTATGCATCATTTAATTTAATTTTAAAGTTTTAGGATTCATATGCTCCTTTCCAGAACATTTACAGTCGTACGCCTTCAAACAACCAACACTACTATAAATAACACTCATAATGTCGGTCGTGAAATGCGTTTAACCTCGGCTACCTAGGCGAGCAAACAAAGGGCGACATGAAAAGCTAGCACTCAACACCTCGATGTTTTAACCTCGGATACCTTTTGTTTTTATTTAAAATCCATGTAAAAAGGTATTCTTTTACCTCTGTTTTATGTGATAACTGAGGGGTTTAATCTTTTTTCTGCTATATTTGTACAAATTTCACTAGCATGTATTTTTTTTTTGCCTTAATTATTTTCACTGATCAGTATCATATCATTATAAACCTATTAACCTCCATGTATCATTTTTTACACAGAAACTACAAAATATGTAATAAAATTGGAATATATCATATCATTTTAAACAAAATGTACAAATTTACATGTTCAAATGAAGATTACAATAACCAAGAAAAACTATTGTTGTTGTAGAGATTCGTAACAAGATAAGAAGAAACTAGCCCAACGTGTTCAAATGTCATAATTTCTTCTTTCGAGTATGGTGTTTAGTTGCTAAGTTCCTATAATTAGAACACAATTTAAATTATGATAAGCTTAAAACAACAATATTAACTTATAATTATACATATATGTGTATATATGGAGACAATATCGAGCATATATCTCATAACATAGTATCCACAAGCATAGCTGTCACGTTGTTTTCGCCACTACAAATAATTTTGATTTATCTATGTCACACTAATACACACAAATAATATAATGTCAAAAACCACATGTAATATACTTACTCTTGGTTGAACATAGAGTGACTTTTTACCAATTAGATTCTTTTAGCGCGCATTTAATTTCTCCATCGCTCTACACATGTCAGATAAAATTAAACATTAATAAAAACTATTCAATTCTAAATTTAAATATGGGTATTAAAAATAATACCACTTACCCATTCAAAGCGTTCATCACAACTTCGGGATGTCCATAGTACAACAAAGAAAACACAACTATAGTATTTTTCCTGGGACATATAACTAGTAGTTGCCAATGTCACCTACATAAACATTCAGAATAATTAATAATATGGATAAAATTGATTTATAAATGAAAAATCAAATTAATATATACTTACTCGTGGTAAAAAAGGGCCAAATAACAATCTTTCACTACTACGAAAAACCCATTTAACAACGGTTGGAAAGTACATATAATACGCGGGTCCAGACGTTGATATGTAGAGTGTTTTCATAAATGAGTTACTTACAATCACGGTCCAGGAACTGTTGTTGTATCATATAAAGCGCCTGAGATATCACAATAGTTATTTAATCCAACCGTTGTGATAGACCTAATGGTCTCAAGTTCAATTCTCAGCAGCGACATTTTTAGAACAAAAATTACAATTCATCACGGTTACATTAGATAATTGTTGTGGTAGTATGTATGTTGCTTGTTTTTCCATATACCTCATTAAATAAATACAACCATTCAAATTGATGAAGAAGTATATAATTTAATAATTAAACTATTCTTGAAAACCAGCTTACAACAAACCACTATTTTTCGAGTTACATATCTCTCATCATTCATTTCCTGCTCTTTAACACATAAAATGTGGTTCAATTGTATGATTTCTTCATTTTGCACCGATTCCTTCAATTTTAGTTTATTTTGAACAACATTAATTTATTGGCTGGGTCTACCTCATTGTCGTCGCTTATTATCGTGATTGTTATGATAACTTATCATCATAAAAATTACGATGATAAGTGACAACAATGAGGTAGACCCATCCAATAAATTAGATTTTATTAAAATTAAACGATAAGAGAAGATATCGATGTAATCAAGGAACCGAGTCATTAAATCACATTTTAAATATTAAAGAGTGAGAAATAATTGATGAGAAGGATGCAATTCGGAGAACATTGATTTATATATGTTGGTTTTCAAATACAACTTAATTTTTCATATTATAAGTTTCTATGTCAATTTAATTGAATGTATTTTTAGTGAAATGTTAATGAAACACACAATCTACGTAGCATATAGTAAAATATACTTCATCTACTGTCAACCTGTATAAGAGTTTAAAGAAAAAAACATTGGTAAGTCACAAGAAGCCTCTTTCTTATGACTTAGTGTTGAAAGAGTATACTGGAGTACTTTTCGTTTATATCGTATCCATAGGGATTATTGTGATATCACCGCCGTTCTATAGCTTATTTTGTCTTGAGTTAAGGTTACTTTGATTTTGAGTTTGGAAAAGATCATTCAATACTTTAGTAGCAAAGAGTAAATTAATGAAAGTTCTAAATTAAAGAAAATGTATCAAGATTCGATTTCATCGACCTAACTTCGTATGTCAACCTATAAATATATATATATATATATATATATATATGAACTTCTTAACGATCAATATAATTATGTATCGATGTCTATACCGTCCGTGTCCGCAACGATATAGTTAGATTTACCGTATTGTTTAACTGCCGATTTCTCCACCGTTTAAACAATACAAATAACGTTTTATAAATCGATACTAAGTAAATATCAAACGCTAAATCCATGTCTGCAATTTATAGTTTGATAGATGATGAAATTAGATCAAGGTACAAATATTGATGTCTCAAACATTTATACCATAGAAAAGCTTTAACAAACTAACTAAACCATCTATATTGATCATAACTTGTTCATACACATATATTCACAAGAAATACATATAAAAGTTAAGGAGGATTACATCTTATCTTGATACAAAAGAGATTTAGCTATCCATGAAAATGGTAGCTTGCTCAAGAAGGTAAGGATGAAGAATGACAAGCATCTACGGCGATTAATCGACGATCAAGGCTTCGATTCTCCAATTCTTCAGTTGCTACAGTAGTTTAGGGTACTTTGAGCTCTTAAGATGATCAAGAAGAAGGAAAATATCTGATTTGCTCCTTAAATAGCAATTCTGTTTTCGGTCAAGGGCGCGTCGCGCCCTCTAGCGCGCATCGCGCCATTACACTTGAAAGTTAAACCGCCCAAGCGCGCCACGCGCGCTTCTCTCTGCTGGAAGCTTTAGGAAAATATCTTGCCTAGGGCGCTATGCTCTGCCCAGCAGTCTTCAAACAAGGCCAAAACAAGCTCAAAACTTCCCAAAATGAGCTAAGACCTACAAAATCATAACTAAAACACATATTAACATAAAATGAAAGCTAAAAATTATAAACTATAAATAATTATCTAAAACTTCAGGGAATTGTACGAATACTCGATAAAAACGGTCGAAAGGTGCCACTAATTAAACTAAATATTAACATAATTTGGTACCTAACAACTCTCCCCAACTTAAACTCTTGTTTGTCCTCAAACAAAACAATGATAAATTACCGGGAACACAAAATATCACAAATGAAACAACCAAGCAGAAACAAGAATAATTGAATGGTTCTGTCGCACGCTCGCGAAAAATGAACAGAGTCACTGTTAGTTACCAATTTGTGTAAATATCTTAGGTAATTTTTGGTAACTCTCAAGTCTTTTTGTGGTTAATAGTAGTATTTTATTGTCATTTGGTATATATTTATTCTTATATTTATATTATTGTTGAATAGTTCTTATCTTTGCAATCTATGTTGGATTTTGTAGTTTTTATAGATAATTGGAAGCTTGGACCATGGAAAAAGCACTTTGAAGATGTTCCAAGACCAAAGCCAAGGATTGCTGAAAAGAGGTAGCGCGCTAAGCGAGGTTGAGCCCGCTAAGCGCGCTTTTGAAGAAAAGAAGGAAGTTCTGGCAGAGAGTTCCGCGCTAAGCGAGGTCTGGAGCCCGCTTAGCGCGGTTGGGCGGTTTAAGCAATTATTGATAGCGCGCTTAGCGGGCTGCACCGCGCTAAGCGCGGTCTGCGAAACTTTGTTTATTTGTTTATGGGCCAGATCACTTTTGAGGTATGTAGAGATATTTTAGAGAGAACCAAGAGCATAATACACTGTAGCAAACATAGAATTGAAGATTGAAAGCCTTGATCGTCGATTAATCGCCTTTGATGCTTGTTGATCTTCATCCTTTCCTTCTTATGCAAGCTACCATTCTCATGGATAGCTAAATCCATTTTGTATCAAGATAAGATGTAATCTTCCTAGCCTTTTGTATGTTTTTCTTGTGAATATATGTGTATGAACAAGTAATGATCAATATAGATGGTTTAGTTTGTTTATTAAAGCTTTTCTTTGGTATAAATGTTTGAGACATCAATGTTTGTATCTAGACCTAACTCATCATCTTTCAAACTATAAGTTGCAGACATGGATTTAGAGTTTGATGTTTACTAAGTACCGGTTTTAAAACGTTATTTGTATTGTTTAAACGGTGGAGAAATCGTTGGTTAAACAATACGGTAAATCTAACTATATCGTTGCGGACACGGACGATATAGGTGTCGATACGTAATTATATTGATCCTTAGCAAGTCATAAGCATCTATTTATAAGGAAACATACAAATTTAGGTCGATGAAATCGAATCTTGATACATTTTCTTTAACTTAGAACTTTCATTAATTTACTCTTTGCTACTAAAAGAATTGAATGATCTTTTGCAAACCTAAAACTAAAGTAACATTAACTCAAGACAAAATAGGCTATAGAACGGCGGTGATATCGCAATAATCCCTGTGGATACGATAATAACGAAAAGTACACCACAATACTCTTTCAACAAAATGGCGCCGTTGACAGGGATTGTTGTTTAGATATTGCAAGCATTGCAATAGTTTGTTTTGTATTGAGTCTTATAATTAATATCTGGTTTCTAAATTTATTTTCCTTGTGTTTGTTAATTTGCTTGGTTAGTTTTTCAGATTACAGTTTATGCGAGGACGTGTACCTGCAGATCAACTCCTTTTTGATCCTGAGATTGAAAGGACTGCTCGTAGAGAGAATAGCAAATCTCGTAGGATGAGACAACTAGCTAGGGAAAGAAGACAACAACAAGAGGCATCTTCTTCTTCAACTCCGGTTGAAAACTTAGTTGAGGGAGAAATGGCAGGAGAGATCCCTAATGTTCCAGCTCGAGGGCCTTGTGTTAATAGCCCTCGACTCAATGCACAATTTGCTCGTGATCAAGCCAATGGAAGAAACTCCGAGATGAAGACGGGGTTACTTCAATTATTATACCAAAATCCGTTCACAGGGGCAGATCACGAGGATCCATTTACTCATCTAACAAAGTTCTACGAGATCGCCGGAACAATTGGTGCTCCGGAAGACCAAGAAGAACAGGTGTTCAGGAGACTTTTTCCTCATTCCTTAATTGAAAAAGCTAAGGAATGGTACCTTGATCAACCAAATAATGTCATGACAAATTGGAATGAGTTAGAAGAGAAGTTCTTGGATCGGTTCTTTCCTCACAATAGGTTCATGGAAGCGAAAACTTCTATTGCGGTGTTCTCTCAAGGTTCGAATGAATCTCTCAATGAAGCATGGGAGAGGTTCAAGTCCATGGTTAGAAAGTGCAAAGGTCATGGGTTTGATGAATTGTCTCAAATCCATATCTTTAGAAATGGACTCAAACCTCAACCAAAAACTCTTTTAGATGCTACAGCGGGTGGTTCCTTGATGTCAAAAACTGCTGCAGAAGCGATTGCTATCATTGATAGAATGGCTTTGAATGATCATCAAGGGCAACACAACCGTAGTGCATTGCAAAGAAAACCGGGAGTTCTTGAATTGAATACTAGTGATGCAATACTTGCTCAAAACAAGTTATTGACACAACAAGTAGAATTGCTCACTCAACAAATGTCAAAACTCCCTCAACAAATCAAAGAGATAAATGGGAGCCCTTCTAAAAATCAACAGGTGATGTGTTGTGAATTGTGTAGGGGTGACCATCAAACAGGTTTTTGTCCTCCACCGGGTGAAGAGGTGAATTATGTGTCTAATCCTAATCAAGGATATGGTGGAAGACAACAACAACAACCTTACAACAATAACCAAGGTTATCAACAAAGAGGTAATCAAGGTTATCAACAAGGATGGAGGCCGGAAGCGGGCCCATCGAATCGTCAAAATCCTTATCAAGGCGGTTACAATCAACAACCTCAACAAACAAAGCTTTCAATCGAGGACACTCTTAGCCAATTCATGCAATTGCAAATTGCAAGCCAAAAGAGTACGGATGCCGCAATAAAGAACCTTGAAACTCAAGTCGGGCAATTGTCAAAGCAACTTGCCGATCAAAACAAAGGTCCTTTTCCGGCTACTACACAAGAAAATCCTCGTGAGCATTGTAAGTCAATTCTAACTCGTAGCGGTAGAAATATTGATATGGGTGTAGGAGAGATAGTTGAGGAGGAAATTGTTGAGAGTGAAAAAGATAGGGTGATTGAAGTAGAAAAAAATGTTGAGGGTGATTTAGTTGAAAATGAGAAAGAGAAAGAATTAGTGGAAAAAGAAACTCTTGAGAAAGTTGTAGAAAAAGAGAGAAAAAAATTGAGTGTGAGTGAAAAGGGAAAGAAGAAGGTGGATGATTCTATACAAGTGAAGAAATTACCTTACCCTCCCGGTCCGTCAAAGAAAGAAGATGCAAAGCACTATGCTCGGTTCTTGGACATTTTTAGCAAGTTGCAAATCAATGTTCCTTTTTCCGAAGCATTAGAGCAAATGCCGATGTATGCAAAATTCATCAAAGACATCATCACTAAGAAGAGAAGATTCTTGGATCCGGAGGTAGTAACGGTGAGCTCTTGTTGTAATGCGTTAATTCAACGCACTACTCCGATAAAATCAAATGATCCTGGGCGGGTAACCTTACCGGTGTCTATTGGAAATGTCCACATAGGCAAAGGTTTGGTAGATACCGGCTCTAGCATTAATTTGATCCCTCTGTCAATGGTGAGAAGATTAGGAATCAATGATTTGAAACCGACAAGAATGACGTTATCATTAGCAGATAAATCCACAGCTCATCCTCATGGAGTTGCGGAAGACTTGCTTGTCAAGGTTGACAAATTTTGGTATCCTGTTGATTTTATCGTCATAGACATGGAAGAAGATCCTGAGATTCCATTGATCTTAGGAAGGCCTTTTATGAAGACGGCCCGAATGATGATAGATATTGATGATGGCTTAATGAAATTAAGGTACCAAGATGAAGAATTATGTCTTGATCTCTTTGAAGCCATCAAGCATCCGAGTGATGATGATGATTGTTTTAGAATCGATGCTACCGAAAGGGCTATTATGAAAGTGGAGAATCAAATGCACTTGTCGAATCCTCTTGAGAAGACTTTAATGGAAGCTCTTGAAGTTCTCACCAAAGAATATTGCCAAAATACCAAAAAATATTGCCTTGTGCTCTTGTATGTTTGTGTTTTGTAGGTACCAAGTCAAAATACCCATCAAAGGAGCATTTTTCAACATTTTCACTGTGCAAATCGATTTGCATAAGGTGTAAATCGATTTACACAACTGTTTATGCACCAGATTTGCTTCTGCCATCAGTGCAAATCGATTTGCATAAGACAGCAATCGATTTGCATAACTGTTTTTGCCCCAGATTTTGCCTTTTTCAGCCATGTAAATAGATTTGCATAATGTGCAAATCGATTGCACCAGCACGAATTTGGAAAAATGAAGGCAAATTT
This sequence comes from Vicia villosa, assembly GCF_029867415.1. Classification (NCBI taxonomy): domain Eukaryota; kingdom Viridiplantae; phylum Streptophyta; class Magnoliopsida; order Fabales; family Fabaceae; genus Vicia; species Vicia villosa. The sequence continues at coordinate 424,609 of NW_026704976.1, read as the reverse complement.
CAGCTTTTTGAAGTGTTGACATCATTTGCAAGCATGGGAAGCATGACTTGGTTCTTACATTTGATTTCCTACATCATCTAATCATGTACCCTCATGTGATTGCATCAAGACCATTGGAATTCATTTTTGGCTCCAAATCACTTTTCCAAGCCTAATTCTATTTTCCAATCCTAACTCCAAGCCACAAAATTTCCCAAGCCTAAGTGCTATAAATTGAGGCACTCCCCTCTTCATTTTTCAAGCTTTGATAGCCAAGAAACTTATTGCAAATTCTCTCCTCACCTCTTCCAAACCCCTCACTCAAAGCTCTTTCTCTTCCACACAAATTAGTGAGTTACATCTTGAACCTCACTAATTTAGAGCTAAACCTCAACATAAACACTACTTTCTTCATCAATTGTGAGAGATCAAGGCTTGTGGTTGTGTGTTCTTGAAGAAGATTCAAAGTTTGTGAAAGATTTGGTAAAATTCTAGATCCAATCCATAATTCAAGATGTGATCCATTGTTGTTTATGCTTGATGCACCTTTGGTGCTATATTGATGAGATTTGCTTGCTTACTTGATACATTTTCGTGCACAAATTGATCCAAGATCACAAGGTGTTTGGTTTTATGTTTAAACAAAGTTTCTTCTCTTTATTTGCTGTTTTTTTTGTAAACTGTGTTGTGCAAATCGATTTACATCTGGTGCAAATCGATTTACACAACTGAAAACTATGCAGATTTTGAAAACAGAGTTATGCAAATCGATTTACACTCTGTGCAAATCGATTTACACTGGGCAGAATGCTGATTTTTGTGGTTTTTGACTTGTTTTTGGTTCTAACTCATCTTCTACTCCATTCTTTTGATATTTTCTTTGAATCACAAGTTAGAGACCTAATTTCTCTCTAATTTCAATGGACTTAGGGCGTCGATAGGATGAGAATCCAAATCCGCAATATTAAGTGATTGAAATTATGGATGAAAGGAGCCTTTAATGTGGTTCCATCTTTTACTTCTTTTTATTTTGGTCGATGAAAGTCTTAATGCCTTGAGAATTCTTATGGATTCTTGGTAAAGACTAGATCACTCACCATTTTTTCTTTTCGTGCGGTATTGCTTTCGGAAGGCGATCTACATATCGTTCTTCTCGCATGCATTAGCACATAAAGTTTTGACCGGCCTCGTTGTAGGGTGATTTCTATATAAATCACTTGGCGATCTGCTTAACATAGTGTAATACGGTGAACTGACTTTTATATCGAAATGTCGCGATAAGCAAGAGTCGCCACCGACTTTTATTTTATCCAAACAAATTCAGAAAGGCTAAAAGAAACAGAAAAAAACCTTTTAAAGAAATCTAAGTTCGGGGGGTAATTTATGCAAAAGGGAAGGTGTAAGGCACCCTTTGCATCCATGGTTTTCCATGGGCTCTTAATTGCTTTGCTTGCTCGTTTGTCTTTAGAAAAAGTAGATGAAAGAAAAAATGGACTTTAGCTCGTAAATGAGCGTAGCCAGTTTTTTGAAGAATTGTGAGAAAGAATATGAAAATTGAGCATTGCAAGGCAATTAGGGGCAATTACCTTAAACTCAGATGATAGGTCTCTTTTTAGCCTTTCAGAATGAAAGGGTCTATCCTTGCCATAAGAGGGCAGGAAGCCTTTCGTTTGGAGGTAGAAGGGTCATCGCTTTATCATTCGCCATAAGACTGACCCATGCCATAGAGAGGCAGGTAGTCTAAGGGAATGATCAGAATAGCCTTTCGTAGGCAGCCAGAAGATACCTCAGCCTTTTTCCGTAGGCAACATCCGAGGGTCGAGGTCATTTGTGTATCGAAGGCAGCATCATTAGGGTCGTGACCTTTTTATCGAGGCAACGTGGCTGAGGTATCCTCGAATTCGAGGGACGTGGCTTATTCTGCAAAAACACAAAGGCAACAGGCAACAAGGCAACAGGCAACAAGCAACAGAGAGGGTTACCCAAAAAAGCGTGTGTGTGTGCACCAATCACGTGATTCAATTCAGATATTTATCTTTTAATTAGTTATTCTAATTCAATTAATGAGTTGCACTCCCTAAATTACTAACCACGCAGTATATAAAGCAATAAAGGGAAGGGGGAAAATGAAACCAGCGGAGGAGAGGGGAATTGTAACCAGCGGATATAAAATAATAGGTCTGAACAAGTAATAATTAAATAGGGTCGAGGTTTTAGGGTTACCGACTATTCGAGCTTTGGCAATTGGCGAACCCTGGAAAGAAAGAAACATGGCAAACAATAAAAAAGGGTGAGTGCATGGCTAATTCAGAGGCGAACATTTCTAACCCTAAAATAAGAAGGTCGAGACAATAATTTGAAATAAGTAATTAAATGAAGGGCACTTAGCTTTTTGCATTTGATCTGATATGGTTGGTTAGAGTCGGAGGAAACCTCGGGGGTAACCCTGAAAAGACAAGGCAGAAAGAGAGGGAGTGAATGTATGCACAGTTCAGAAATATAAGGACAAACCCTAAAATTAAAAAAAGAAACAGAATAGACATCGAATAAATAAAATACTTAGCTTTTGTATTTTGATCGGGCGTGTTATCGGAGTGAACCGTGTTGATAACCCTGAAAAGGCAAGGCGAATATTTTAGTGTAGGGCATGATCTTCGTAAACCCTAATTAGGGTACGAATTAAATAAGAAAGTGCAAATGATTTAAATTAATTATTGGTCTTGCGACCTAATTAATTAAATCGAGAAAATCAAACACAAAAGTATTTTTATGAATTTTTGAAAATATAAATAATTAAATATAAATTAAATAAGAAAATAAGTGTATACAATAAAAATAAATATATATGACAAATATTAAATAAGAATGTAAAGACAATTTAAATATGTATATATATATGTGAACTTAAATAAATAATATAAATGTCAAAAGAAAATAAAATAAATAAATTATTAACTATATAAAAAAAAAGTTTTAAAAAAATAAAATATATAATAGTTTTATATAATAAAGTAAAAAAAACAATTAAAAGTAATGTATATTAATATATAAATAAAATAGTTTATATAATAATAAATGAATAATAAAAATAAAAAGAGAATAGAACTCTTAGCTTGCAATCCAGCGTGGTGCCTGGCTGAGGATCCATGCTGAGGCCTTGCTTCCAGGTGCGTTGGATCTGCATCTCGGGGGATCGAACGGTTCCACTACGAAGGCATATGATGTTCCCTCGGGAGTCAAGGGCACGGGATCTGCAAAGGAACTAGAGCAAACAAATAGACAAAAATTGAAGCACGACGCAGGGATCGAACCCAGGTCGTCTTTGTTAACAGCAAGCGCGCTTTGCCACCACGCCAGGATCAATTCGCTGTTAAGGATTTCTCTTCCGTAAATTAAATAAATAAACAAGTTAACAAATTTAAATCAGAATGGAACACGCGCCCTGGATCCTGCTTCATCTTCCTCGCGACGCCGTAACCCCTGCAATCCTCAAAGTCACACAAATATGCAAGATAAATTTATATCAAGACCATGGATCGATTGGAATTGAGCTTCCGAACACAATGGTACCCTCTGTTTCGCCCAATTTTGGTTATTTAGGAAAATCCCAATTCCGAACTAAGAACCCTAGCCATGGTGGAATCGTTAAACCGCAAGAGAAATCAAATTAAATCATCCAGAAAGTTTTAAAACAACATTTTAAACACGATTATGCAACCAAATCTCATTCATGATGCATAAATCATAGAAATCGAATTCAAGAAAACCTTGCTCTTTCGTGAGTGTATGCTTGCGATTCGGTATGCTTCAATTGAAGGTGATGATTGCAATTGCTTCAGAGATGATTTATGAACACGATTCAACCTCCAAAACCCTTTGAACCTGATCCAATCTCCAAAATCGAATTCTCTCTTTTCTTTGAGTTTTTAAGCGCGGCAACTGTGGTTCTGTTACCAAAATCCTCCCTTTTTCATCTGCAGCCCTTTAAGTATATATGGAGACTCAATTAGGTCACTAAAATTGAGTAGAATCTTATTGAATCCAATCATTGAACTTTGATTGTAAATCAATCTTGAACTTTCTAATTTGGATCCAATTTCCATCTTTTTCTTCCAAATCTCCCTTGTACGAATTTTTAAATCAAATATGTGAGATTTGGGCACTTGATATGATTGGAAAACAAATTCCATGAATAATATCTAATTACTTCATATTTATTTCATTTATTTAATATTTAAAAGAATAAAAATTCAAATAAATAAAAATAAAAGTCATAAAAATAAAATAATTGCTTTAGAAGTCTTTATTCAGCTCATGGACATGTTTGAAATTCAAGAACTTGGCCCAATAGTCCAAAACATCACAATTCAACACTTTGCCTTTTGTATATTTCCACAAAATTGTCCAACTTTAGCAATCCATAACTCTCTCAATAATGATCAAACAAACATGTTCTAGGATTTTTTAGAGAGCTTAAAGAGTCCTTTAAAATCTCCTTTTGGTTTCATCTCAATTGAGTCTACCATGTTCAAGTTACGATCTTTGAGAAAAAAATGACTTTTTGCGATCTTTTAGAAGGACCTGTAATGTTTTGACTCATATCTCCCAAATGGTGCATTTTTTAGACTTGGCATGTGAGAGACAAATTTGTAGAGAATTCAATTTCCTTCAAATTGAGCTTTGAGTGGAAAATTTCTGATGTTCCATGTGAAAGTTATGACTGGTCAAAGTTCAGTTGACTTTCTCCTATGAAATCCTAATTTAGAAACTTTGGTTTTTGATGATTTCTGAGTTTTCCTTGATGAATCATGATCAACCTTTGATCAAATGATGAATATAACATTGAAATGATGATGTTGACCAAAAATCAAGGGTTTTGACTGTACTTTGACCACAGTTTACTGTTAGGTCAAACTAGTCGATCGCTGACTATTTGAGCTGTTGATTGAGTATTCTGAAGAATCAGAGCTTGAAACTTGTCATGAGAATATTATAAGGCATATGAGAGACCCTGAGGTCCCCTCGAGGTGTCAGAACCTGATTTTTCTTTGAGAGGAGCAAAACCCTAGTTAGAGGGTTGTTGTTTAGGAGAGAGACTGCATGCTTTCTTCTTGTATATCTTTGAGCATTTGAAGATCATATGAGTCAAAATATTTGAACTAGGGTGGGCAAATTTTGGGGTATGACAGCTGCCCCTGTTCAATCTTCTTATACCTGAGGATGTAGATTGGTTTGTATGCCAGTCGGAATCCGAGGGTAGAAGAGGATTGAACACTAGAATACCCAGGAATTTGCCCTAGCTGAAGTAGGGACTTTTGTCGGAGATGGGCTAGAAGATGCCATAAGTTTTTTTTTTTGAAGAATTGTCCGAGACGGGCTTAAAGATGCCATCTGATCTTGGATAAATAAGAAAGTCAGGATAAGTCGTACGTTAGACTATATTCGAGCTTGAAGTATTGTAAGGCGTTTGTCGGAGATGGGCTTGAAGATGCCATCAGATGTTTGAAGAGTTGTTTGTCTAAAGCATATGCTTTTCAGACTGTATCATATGCATTGATTGTATCTGAAGGAGATTCATTAAAATGAAGTAATGTCTTACAGAAGACTACTTGTAAAGGTTCCTGAATAGATAGATCATTGACTGACGTAAAAGAGATTAGGCTTTAAACAAAGCTCGGGAAAAAGTGTCTCTGTAGAAGATTAACTGAGAGGCTCCTTGAAAGGGCAGTAGATGTGTTGGATAAATATTTAAAGGGAGATTACCTAAAGAGGTTGAGATATGTCTTAAATAGGACTAACCTAGAAAGGTTCCTAGAAAGGATATGAATTATCTTAGAAAAGATTACCTAGAAAGGTTCCTAGAAAGGACATGAATTATCTTAGAAAAGATTACCTAGAAAGGATGATAAACGTCTTAGAGAAGACTACCTAGACAGGCTCCTAGAAAGGATATGATTTATCTTAGAAAAGATTACCTAGAAAGGTTCCTAGAAAGGATAAGAGACATCTTAGAAAAGATTACCTAGAAAGGTTCCTAGAAAGGATGAGAAACATCTTAGAGAAGATTACCTAGAAAGGTTCCTAGAAAGGATGAGAGGTTCTTTGATTGTTTTTGAATTATCTTTAAAGAAAGACTCAAGAGGAAGTATCAGAATTGTATTTGTCTTGAATGAGTGTTGAGATCGAATCGCCGATACGATTGTATTTGCACCATACTTGGGTGAGAATATTCTCTTGATTATGAAATGACCTGAAAAGGAAAGATTAGTTTTATGCAATGTCATGATGCATGTATTGAGATTCTCGAAATAAACGAGAGTAATGTATGTTATGAATGTATTTATGAATGATGCAGGGATGGACTATATAGCCGAGGCATATTGATAACTTTTGTATAGCAACTGCTGGTTGAGAAAATAAATCCATGTATGCTGTTGGAGATAATGACAAGAGAATTCTTGTCTTTCGTTCGATGATATCCAGCTGGGGATTTTTTATCTTCGCTTGGAGATGAGATTGACTTGAGTGATCTGATCCTGATGTATCCTAGGGACAAGAGAGATGAGTATACTTATCTGACCAGATTTCTGAGCGGTAACTTTAAAGGAAACAACGAGTTTGAATAAACCATGCTAGATAAGAAGATCGTGTCGGAAAACTGGAAATGTCGGAAGTATAAATTCCGTTGGGGAACCAAGTTTCTGTTGGGAATTGATTGCTTGAAGATAACTTGCTATGTGGGGATATGCTATGAAAACTGCTCTGTGGGGAAGATTCTCCGAGATTTCAACTTTCCATTGCCCCATGTGTATGGTCTTTAGCTTGCGGGAGTATACCTGCCCCTGGATTCAGTATCCTGGTATGCTTGATGTTTTAGATTACCGGAATTCGAAATTCGAAGGAGAGACAGATACTAACACCATCTGATGCCCGTAGCTAGATAGTATTTGTGACTGATGTGGCATGCCCCCAGTGATGCAATAACTTCTCTGGTTTCTTTAGTGCCTCTGAGAGATTCTATGAATTGTTATGCCCCTTGTGTAAACAAGCTTTTTAGTTGATTGAGTCATGCATGCGAGACGTCTCTGCAAATTTATTTGTCGGGAGGACTTTTAGTCATTAATTATGCCCCATGCAGATTCTTCCAGATGCCAAACATTTGAAATTACGTAGGCAAAATTGTTTTATAATGACACTCATTAAAATGCAATGCATATGTCTGTCTTGGAGTTTAAAAACAATTTTAGTAGAACAAAATATGTAAGAAAGCGATATTTGTAAAAACATGATATCAACTCAAGATTTATGGTAAACTTTAAGGAGTCAGGATACCCTTTTTGCGACAGTATGCTTTTGAACTAACCATGCTTCAGTTAGGACTTTTAAGGGTTGTAACGTGGCTCGGTTCACGGTTTAAGAAACAAAGGATAAAGGCTCAAAATTTGATTGTACCCATCCCAATCTTCGTGACGTTCTTCGATCTTATGCTCAGTTACCTTTGCATTTAAGTTCTAGCAGGTCTTGAAGTCATAATGTTGACATTTGATGATGGTTGAAGCACCGAAAGTTTATTTGAAAAGGCAGCCATCCTTTTTGCAATTTTTCTTTTTGTCGAGGATTTGTAATAACCTCCTCTTTTTTTTTTGACTTTATTATCCCTAACTTTTGCCTGAACTGTTTATTTTGAGATTACAGTCAGCGGGATGTTTCGATTTCTATAAGTCTCCTTCATAGGTTTTGACTTAAAAGTTTTCTTTTTCTTTTATGGATATTGACTGCCTGACTTGAGAATCATGGGAATCCGTCACTTATGCAAAGCACCTGGTATAATTGAGGTAATTGAGTAACTACCCTGCCCCAGGTTATGATTAAGGGTTTTAATCTGTATGAGAAAGAAAACTTCTACTTCTTAGGCTCAAAAGGGGTTGACGATGGATTAACATCCTTATATCTCCACTGTTTAGGAATTGAAACAATGCCTGTACATCGTCAGCATAGTCTGTTTGAAAGCATACTGTATGAGGTTGCGGTATCGTTTTCGTCATCCTCCCTCAAAAGGCTTACCGCTTTAGCGAGAGTTAAATATCGTAAAGAAAACTAAGTAAAAACAAAGTTTAATATAGAAATAGGAAGAGAAATAAATCAAGACAAACATATGCAATGCATTAATGATTATGATAAAATAAATAGAGTCTGACATAAGACGAATGTTTAAACAAACAGGAAAGAAATTGCGAATGCGAGTAAATTAATGATCTAAATAGCCATCCTTTAGACTTTTTGTGGCTTCTCTGGTTGCCCAAATTCAACGATCCCTTCTTCAATCAAGTCTTGAATTTTATGTTTCAATGGCCCACACTCTTCTGTATCGTGACCAGGACTATTTGAATGGTAAGCACATCTTGCATGATGCTTGTACCCAGGGACGGGATTAGCAGGAGCTGAGTATGGAGGCAGTAGAGTTATCAGACTCCGATCGAGCAAGTGTTGCAAAGCTTGAGCCAATGGCATGTGTAGTGGGGTAAATGACCTCTTGGGTTTTGATTTCCAAGTACGTTGGCCACCTTGTCGCTTGCGTTGATCTTTTTGTTGTTGTTGTATTGGAGCCTGACTAGAGACCAGGACTGACCCAACAGTGTTGGATTCATTCTTCTGATTGTATGGCTTTTTCACAGTACCAGAAGAAGTAGCCACCTGAATTTTTCCGCTTCGGATACCACTTTCAACACGTTCTCCAGTCAGTATGAGATCGGTGAAACCAGACGAGGAGCTTCCAAGTAAATGGCTGTAGAAAGGACCAGTCAGTGTATTCATGAACATATCAACCAATTCTCTGTCAGTCAAGGAGGGTTTGACTCTTCCAGCTAGATCTCTCCATTTTTGAGCATACTCCTTGAAACTTTCCTCGGGTCCCATAGACATGTTTTGTAGTTGTATGCGAGTTGGTGCGAGGTCAGCATTGTATTGGTATTGCTGGTAGAAAGCAACAACCAAATCTTCCCAAGTACGGATGTTGGTACTTTCCAGTTGATAGTACCATTCGAGTTGAGTTCCAGATAAACTCTCTTGAAAAAAATGGATCCAGAGCCTCTTATCAGCAGTGTGGGGCTGAATTTTTCTTACATAAGACCTCAAGTGCATCTTGGGACAAGAGACTCCATCATACTTAGCAAAGGCGGGAGTTTTGAATTTCGGAGGAATAACTACCCCAGGAACGAGTCCTAGTTCTTCAAAATCCAACCCAGGTACCTTCTGAATTTCCACGCTTCTCAGGCGCTCTTCTAGTAGTCTATACTTCTCATCAGCATAATCCTCATCTTGAGGATACTCATCTTCTTCTTCTTCTTCTTGGCCATCAGAACCTACATGGCTTCCCTGATTGTTCTTGACACTAAGATCATCTCCTTCCTCTTCCTCTTCCTCATCTTTAGGAACTGTTTCTGCAGCCTTCTTGGGACGACCCTTGAATCTTCTTCCCAGGTTGATCACTCCTTTGGGCTTCTTGGTCTTTTTCTCCTTCTTAGTCATAAGGGTTTTCAGCTCGTCTTGCCCCTTGGATAAGTTCAGGATCAGATCTTGAAATTGGGCATTCTGAGCTTGAAGGTCTTTGACTGATTGCTCGAGATTCATGATGCTGAAATAAACAGCGAGGAGGTAAGAAACCTGTGGTGGGATCCTGTGATGCAATGTTATGAATGGAGATGCAATATTTTCAAGGATCTCTGGAAATTTAGTTAGCAACGTCAAAAATGATTTGGTCGCTTCTTCGTTTGAAGAACTCTGATTTCTGGATGTTCTTTTAGGGAAATCAAGCTCACCATATCCAGTGGGTCATAGCCTCTGATTCGGGAACTTCCGAATTTGAAGGTACATGGCTAGAGGAAAATAAATCCTCTTGCCCCTTGATAGGTACAGTGTCTCTGAACTGGAAGGTATGTGGCCAGAGGAAAATAAATCCTCTTGCCCCTAGATAGGAATTCAGTCCTTGATAAGAGCACCTGAAATTGTGCGTCCTAAATCCCTAAGATCCTTGAAAGGGTTAGTTAATTATGTTATGCTTATGATGTCATGATGTCATGATGTTATGCGAATGCAGTTCATTAGACTTAGTGTGAGATAGTAAGGACAAATAAGTCCTTTTAACAAAACCTGCAAGGGAACGAAGGTTAGTAGCGAACACAAACAAGTCACACAAGTCACACAATTTTTGGCTTAAGGATTGCATGGAGTCTGATTAGGTGTCCTTCCCAAGGGTATTTCTATGGATAAGGAGATTTCAGCAACGGGTTCTACAAGTTATCCAGAATTGTCAGTCCTTCTAAAGCACCCTCGGACATGATACATTCGCATCATGCAATGATACTTTGAGAAAGAACCTATCTGAATTGTAGCATCGGGTAGCGACTAGTTCTCAACATTTGTCAAGAGTAGTCCCCCCACTACGTTCCTAAAGGCCAGGATGGGTTAAGGGTAACTAAAGGTCCTTGAGCTCCGGCGCACCCATAGACACATACATAGACCCCCCTCATTTGAGAAAGGTGTGCATATGCTATGGAGTCCTAACTCAAGTGTGAACTTCATATTGACTCATCTCCCACATATGTGAAAGAGGTCGCCATGACTATGCCACTCCTAATCTTAAGTGTTCTTGAATCCGGGAATAGGATTCGTCCTTCATTTAATTCCCAAAACGCCCCTGAAAAATAAAACAAACAAAGCAAACAATAGAAAACATTTAAGTGATTCCTAACTTTTAAGGTAACCCCTCTTTTAATCAGAAAGTCCCCAGCAGAGTCGCCAGTTCTGTAATACGGTGAACTGACTTTTATATCAAAATGTCGCGATAAGCAAGAGTCGCCACCGACTTTTATTTTATCCAAACAAATTCAGAAAGGCTAAAAGAAACAGAAAAAAACCTTTTAAAGAAATCTAAGTTCGGGGGGTAATTTATGCAAAAGGGAAGGTGTAAGGCACCCTTTGCATCCATGGTTTTCCATGGGCTCTTAATTGCTTTGCTTGCTCGTTTGTCTTTAGAAAAAGTAGATGAAAGAAAAAATGGACTTTAGCTCGTAAATGAGCGTAGCCAGTTTTTTGAAGAATTGTGAGAAAGAATATGAAAATTGAGCATTGCAAGGCAATTAGGGGCAATTACCTTAAACTCAGATGATAGGTCTCTTTTTAGCCTTTCAGAATGAAAGGGTCTATCCTTGCCATAAGAGGGCAGGAAGCCTTTCGTTTGGAGGTAGAAGGGTCATCGCTTTATCATTCGCCATAAGACTGACCCATGCCATAGAGAGGCAGGTAGTCTAAGGGAATGATCAGAATAGCCTTTCGTAGGCAGCCAGAAGATACCTCAGCCTTTTTCCGTAGGCAACATCCGAGGGTCGAGGTCATTTGTGTATCGAAGGCAGCATCATTAGGGTCGTGACCTTTTTATCGAGGCAACGTGGCTGAGGTATCCTCGAATTCGAGGGACGTGGCTTATTCTGCAAAAACACAAAGGCAACAGGCAACAAGCAACAGAGAGGGTTACCCAAAAAAGCGTGTGTGTGTGCACCAATCACGTGATTCAATTCAGATATTTATCTTTTAATTAGTTATTCTAATTCAATTAATGAGTTGCACTCCCTAAATTACTAACCACGCAGTATATAAAGCAATAAAGGGAAGGGGGAAAATGAAACCAGCGGAGGAGAGGGGAATTGTAACCAGCGGATATAAAATAATAGGTCTGAACAAGTAATAATTAAATAGGGTCGAGGTTTTAGGGTTACCGACTATTCGAGCTTTGGCAATTGGCGAACCCTGGAAAGAAAGAAACATGGCAAACAATAAAAAAGGGTGAGTGCATGGCTAATTCAGAGGCGAACATTTCTAACCCTAAAATAAGAAGGTCGAGACAATAATTTGAAATAAGTAATTAAATGAAGGGCACTTAGCTTTTTGCATTTGATCTGATATGGTTGGTTAGAGTCGGAGGAAACCTCGGGGGTAACCCTGAAAAGACAAGGCAGAAAGAGAGGGAGTGAATGTATGCACAGTTCAGAAATATAAGGACAAACCCTAAAATTAAAAAAAGAAACAGAATAGACATCGAATAAATAAAATACTTAGCTTTTGTATTTTGATCGGGCGTGTTATCGGAGTGAACCGTGTTGATAACCCTGAAAAGGCAAGGCGAATATTTTAGTGTAGGGCATGATCTTCGTAAACCCTAATTAGGGTACGAATTAAATAAGAAAGTGCAAATGATTTAAATTAATTATTGGTCTTGCGACCTAATTAATTAAATCGAGAAAATCAAACACAAAAGTATTTTTATGAATTTTTGAAAATATAAATAATTAAATATAAATTAAATAAGAAAATAAGTGTATACAATAAAAATAAATATATATGACAAATATTAAATAAGAATGTAAAGACAATTTAAATATGTATATATATATGTGAACTTAAATAAATAATATAAATGTCAAAAGAAAATAAAATAAATAAATTATTAACTATATAAAAAAAAAAGTTTTAAAAAAATAAAATATATAATAGTTTTATATAATAAAGTAAAAAAAACAATTAAAAGTAATGTATATTAATATATAAATAAAATAGTTTATATAATAATAAATGAATAATAAAAATAAAAAGAGAATAGAACTCTTAGCTTGCAATCCAGCGTGGTGCCTGGCTGAGGATCCATGCTGAGGCCTTGCTTCCAGGTGCGTTGGATCTGCATCTCGGGGGATCGAACGGTTCCACTACGAAGGCATATGATGTTCCCTCGGGAGTCAAGGGCACGGGATCTGCAAAGGAACTAGAGCAAACAAATAGACAAAAATTGAAGCACGACGCAGGGATCGAACCCAGGTCGTCTTTGTTAACAGCAAGCGCGCTTTGCCACCACGCCAGGATCAATTCGCTGTTAAGGATTTCTCTTCCGTAAATTAAATAAATAAACAAGTTAACAAATTTAAATCAGAATGGAACGCGCGCCCTGGATCCTGCTTCATCTTCCTCGCGACGCCGTAACCCCTGCAATCCTCAAAGTCACACAAATATGCAAGATAAATTTATATCAAGACCATGGATCGATTGGAATTGAGCTTCCGAACACAATGGTACCCTCTGTTTCGCCCAATTTTGGTTATTTAGGAAAATCCCAATTCCGAACTAAGAACCCTAGCCATGGTGGAATCGTTAAACCGCAAGAGAAATCAAATTAAATCATCCAGAAAGTTTTAAAACAACATTTTAAACACGATTATGCAACCAAATCTCATTCATGATGCATAAATCATAGAAATCGAATTCAAGAAAACCTTGCTCTTTCGTGAGTGTATGCTTGCGATTCGGTATGCTTCAATTGAAGGTGATGATTGCAATTGCTTCAGAGATGATTTATGAACACGATTCAACCTCCAAAACCCTTTGAACCTGATCCAATCTCCAAAATCGAATTCTCTCTTTTCTTTGAGTTTTTAAGCGCGGCAACTGTGGTTCTGTTACCAAAATCCTCCCTTTTTCATCTGCAGCCCTTTAAGTATATATGGAGACTCAATTAGGTCACTAAAATTGAGTAGAATCTTATTGAATCCAATCATTGAACTTTGATTGTAAATCAATCTTGAACTTTCTAATTTGGATCCAATTTCCATCTTTTTCTTCCAAATCTCCCTTGTACGAATTTTTAAATCAAATATGTGAGATTTGGGCACTTGATATGATTGGAAAACAAATTCCATGAATAATATCTAATTACTTCATATTTATTTCATTTATTTAATATTTAAAAGAATAAAAATTCAAATAAATAAAAATAAAAGTCATAAAAATAAAATAATTGCTTTAGAAGTCTTTATTCAGCTCATGGACATGTTTGAAATTCAAGAACTTGGCCCAATAGTCCAAAACATCACAATTCAACACTTTGCCTTTTGTATATTTCCACAAAATTGTCCAACTTTAGCAATCCATAACTCTCTCAATAATGATCAAACAAACATGTTCTAGGATTTTTTAGAGAGCTTAAAGAGTCCTTTAAAATCTCCTTTTGGTTTCATCTCAATTGAGTCTACCATGTTCAAGTTACGATCTTTGAGAAAAAAATGACTTTTTGCGATCTTTTAGAAGGACCTGTAATGTTTTGACTCATATCTCCCAAATGGTGCATTTTTTAGACTTGGCATGTGAGAGACAAATTTGTAGAGAATTCAATTTCCTTCAAATTGAGCTTTGAGTGGAAAATTTCTGATGTTCCATGTGAAAGTTATGACTGGTCAAAGTTCAGTTGACTTTCTCCTATGAAATCCTAATTTAGAAACTTTGGTTTTTGATGATTTCTGAGTTTTCCTTGATGAATCATGATCAACCTTTGATCAAATGATGAATATAACATTGAAATGATGATGTTGACCAAAAATCAAGGGTTTTGACTGTACTTTGACCACAGTTTACTGTTAGGTCAAACTAGTCGATCGCTGACTATTTGAGCTGTTGATTGAGTATTCTGAAGAATCAGAGCTTGAAACTTGTCATGAGAATATTATAAGGCATATGAGAGACCCTGAGGTCCCCTCGAGGTGTCAGAACCTGATTTTTCTTTGAGAGGAGCAAAACCCTAGTTAGAGGGTTGTTGTTTAGGAGAGAGACTGCATGCTTTCTTCTTGTATATCTTTGAGCATTTGAAGATCATATGAGTCAAAATATTTGAACTAGGGTGGGCAAATTTTGGGGTATGACACATAGCGCAATATTTCGTGTCCCGAATCAAAAAGATCAAATATGGAAGAGAATTGTATGCGGTTGATTTAAGACTTGTGGAGGTTTTTATCGTGTAGTCGCTATGATTTTATCAAGCTTCTGATAAACCCCATTGAATTTAAATCCGAGTACATCATTCACTCACCATCGATCCATTACTAACTTTGATAACATACTTGACAAGTTTCAAGATGGTTATCTTTAACATCTAACAACTAACTTTAATTTCCGCACCTTTACTATACCGCTCTTTATATTTCTCGCTTTATCGATTTATTTTATCATTTCATCATATTTACTTTCCGCCATTTTCTCTTTGTCCATTTGGACGTTTATAATTCCGCTATTTTCCCTTTGTCCACTTGGACATATGTTTATGCTTCCGCTATTTTTCTTTTGTCCACTTGGACCATACTTTACTTTTTTGCTAAAACACTAATAAACAACCAAAATCTAAAAAACACCTAAGGCTCTCTTTTGGACTATTGGTTACTATCCCTAGCATTTTGGAGATTCGGACTTATGGACTTAGTACCTATGGACCCATTCTGTTATTACCCTGTGATTGTTCTGTCTGTCTGGCTTTGGTATTGTTGTCTGTTTATGTGTGCAGGTATTTCCTTGAAAGCCCTTGATGGTTAATTCCAAGGCATTGATATAAGGATTTTACCCGAAAACAGCCGTTACTCTGCCCGATTTTCGTCAGAATTTTAATGTGCTTAATGCAAAGTGGTGCTAAGACAATAAGTTCATCTGGATCCCCAAGTGTTAATGTGTTGGTATTGATAAATCCAAAGGATGGGAAATCTACCTTGACTCATAATGTCAAGTGTTGGCTTCTTATTTCGGTTAGACCGTTTCTTTCCTTAGCTTTTATTTTACGCAATAGGATAGCCTCTTCATCTCCTCCCATTCTTAAATTTTCAAAATCTTCTCCCTTTTTCAAAAACCTTCTTATGTTTGCAATCTTTTCAAAACCTTTTTCTTTAAAAATATCTTTCGCCCTTAGTGGCTTTTCTTCAAAAGTTTAGACACCGTTAATTGTCGAAACGAGTGGTTATACCCCACGATTTTGAAATTGATTGATAATAACGAGATCTTTTCCGCGTGAGAGAGCTAGTGGCATACTCGTTGATTTTATCCGAGTTGGAGCCCTTCTTTCATTCGCGATGCAAAGAACTTGTTTGTTCTCATGCTCAAGATCAATGGCTGAGTATTTCTCTCTAACGACAACAAAGTGTTTATTCGTTTTAAAAAAACGTTTTTCCCTTTAAGCGGAACTACATTAGCTCTGACTTCTCCATTGCACCTAGGAGGTATGTAGGCCCAAAGCTTAACGCTTTGCCGAGCTTATTTTAAAAATAAAACAAACCCTTTTTTAGCACACACGACACAGATTTTCAAAAAGGTTCCTGTGGAGTACCACAGATATGAGGGGTGCTTTAAACCTTCCCCTCATATAATCAACACCCGAACCTGAGTTCTCTTCTTTTTGTTTTAAAAACAAAACTTTGGGTTTTACGTTCTTTTCCCTTTTCCTTTGAAAAAATAAAGCGCGGTGGCGATTTCAAAACGGAATATTGATTCGAGTCAATCCCATGGCTTCGATATCAGATTTTCCCCGCTACAGAAAAATGGCGACTTCACTGGGGATCCAGTTTTAAGTGTGTTAAGCCTATTTTTGTTTATCTGTGTGTTTTTACCTGTATATATTGTTGTGTGCTTTGTTTGTTTATCTTCTTTTTTTTTTCTTTTTGGTGCTCGATGGTTCCTCTGTGATGAGACAAAGTTCTAACCCGAACTTTGGTGAGTAACTTGAGATAGGAGGTGGTAAGACCAATAGTCGCATGTCAGGAGCAATCCTTACCATGAGCGTCATATGGTGGAACCCCAATCAGTGGAGGCTTCATGGAAGGTAGTAGAGGTTGTTACGAACCATCGTGATAACGCTATTACTTTCAATAGTGAGTGTCCGTAGAAGCTGAATGACCTAGAACCCTTTTAACCAATCTAAGCCTTTTTAGGATGTAGTGCAGAAACAAGATCAAGTACCAATTTGAGCTTGTTGTCATGCGATACTACGCTCAGACGAGGTCTTTTTAGGCATATTATTGGCGCCCATGAGCAATTGTGCGTGCCGGTAATATCCGATAGAAGATTGAAAACTCTGGGAACCTTTGTAGAACCCGATTGGCAGGTACAAAATTCCTTAGAACACACCTTGTGGGATGGGTAGACCCATGGCTCCATGCTCGTGACGTCGAACCTTTGAACCCGGACTGTGTGATTTTGTGTGATTTGATGTGATCTTGTGTGCTCTTGATTGTGATTGGTGCATAAACCATGCATTCATGCATTCATAAAAAATTGTGTCCTTTACAAATGGTTTTCAAGGAACTTAGAGACATTTTTTGTAAACATCACACGTACTATGGATCAAAAGAGAAGCATCAAGAAGTACACTTTCAGAAATTCAAGTGCAAAGGAATTGAAAGAGCTAGCAACTTTGGTTCCTAATCTTGACAACTTCAAAAGCCGTTATGGGAAATTGATCTCTATTTTGAAGACTAAAGTGGAAAAAGGGATTCTTGAGACTCTTGTGCAGTTTTATGACCCGGTTTATCATTGTTTCACCTTTCCTGATTATCAGCTTATGCCCACTTTGGAGGAGTATTCTTATTGGATTGGTTTGTCGGTTACGAATGACATACCGTTTAGTGGTTTGGAGAAAGAGCCTCAGGTTGATGAGATAGCAGAGCTTCTTCATTTGAAAATATCAGATGTGAAAGCAAACATGACCAAAAAAGGAGGAATTTGGGGGTTGACTTCTAAGTTCTTGATTGGAAAGGCTTCTATGTTGGCTAGTAAAGGAAGTATGATTGCTTTTGAGACATTTCTGGCCTTGCTCATCTATGGTTTGATACTCTTTCCCAACATTGACATCTTTGTCGATGTTAATGCTATTCGGATTTTCATGATTGGGAATCCTGTACCTACTTTGCTTGGGGATACTTATCATTCCATTCACCATAGGAATGATAAGAAAGGTGGACTTATCAATTGTTGCACTCCTTTGCTCTATAAGTGGTTTATTTCGCACTTACCTCAAGCTAAGAGTTTCTTGAACAATCCTGATGGTCTCTCATGGTCTCAGAAGATCATGCCTCTTACTAATGGGAATATCCATTGGTACAATCCTGCTTATGACATTGGTGAGATTATTGATAGTTGTGGAGAATTCCCTAATGTACCTCTTCTTGGTATACAAGGAGGAATTACCTACAACCCCATTCTTGCAAGGCGTCAATTTTGCTATCCTATGAAGGAGAGACCCGCTAGTATTCTTGTGTCAGGAATCTTCTATCTTAATCAAGATGGAAATTCGGATATGAGAAATCGGTTTGTGCGTGCTTGGCACCATGTTGATAGGAAGAGACATTTGGGAACGAAACAATGTGTTGCTCTCAAAGACTACACTGATTGGGTTTAAGCTAGAGCTCATACTTTTCAGATGCCTTATTTACTCGAGGAGCCTTCTCTACTCGTTACTCCACCATTGTCTCTCACTACTCCTGTTGAAAGTAGTGAAGAACATCTAGAGCTCGTGGCTAAGTTGAGAGCGGAAAGAGATGCCTTCGAGTTTGAGAACAAAGAGTTGAAGATACACTTGAAAGAAAAGGATGAAATGCTTGATATCCAAGATGGTTGGTTGATGGAAAAGGAGGATCAGATTCGTCATCAAGAAGAGTTGCTTCAACAACATGGTGAAAAGCGAAAGAGACCACAAGAAGATTCAGTTGCATGGAAAGAAGTTGCTGATAAGCTGGTGGTCGAGAATTCTCATTTGAAGGCCTTTTATGAAGATGAATTGGAGAAGCTCCGTAGGAAGCTGCAAAGAGGAGTTGGATCTTCATCAGAAGTGTTCCCTTCTAGTTTTTAGCCTTTCCTTTATTTTGTAATTTTGGATCTTTGAATCCTTTTGTATGCTTTTCCATTACTAATGAAAGAATATTGTTATGTTTTATGATGTTTTTGCTAATGTTTACAATTAATGTCTTAAAAGTTCCTTGAAAACCTAATAAAAACATTTGCATTGCATTTCATGCATCATTCTGCATTTTGGTCTTGCTTCCGAGGGTATTCCAGAGGTCTTATTCAGTGTTCTTCATACAGAATCAAGCTGTCTCACCGGTATAATACTCGAGCTAACTGCAAGAAGAAGATGGAAGGTCTTGAACAAGAGAATCGTGAGCTGCGCGAAGAGGTTGTTACTTTGAGATCTGGTGTGGATCGTCTCACCGCTCTGGTTGAGACATTGATGGCTGCTCAGAATCAGAATCAGAATCAGGTTCTTCCTCCCAATGCCCAAGCTCAGGGTCAGACCACTGTGATTTCTGAAATTGCTGCTACAACCATTCCTGCTATTCCTGTTGGTGCTACTCAGCAACGTATGCCTAATGGATATCCCTGGGGCATGCCTGAAGGTTATTTGTCTGTTCCTGAGATGACTCGTCCGTTGACTCCTGTTATGGTCAACACATCTCCTATTGTTCATACCGGTCCTTTTGTCCCAGAGCCCATTTATGATGATGCTCCAAGTGAAATTCATGACAGAATGGATGGTTTCCAAGATCAGTTTGAAGAACTGCAAAAAGAGATGAAAGCCTTGCGTGGGAAAGAACTGTTTGGAAAGAACGTGCATGATCTTTGCCTTGTTCCCAATGTGAAAGTGCCTGCTAAGTTCAAGCTGCCTGAATTTGAGAAATACAAAGGAAATTCCTGCCCTCAGGCACATTTGGTGATGTATGTGAGAAAGATGTCCACTCACACTGATGATCAACGTCTGTTGATTCACTATTTCCAAGATAGTTTGACTGGAGCTGCTTCTAAGTGGTATATGGGCCTTGATAGCACCCATATTCGCACTTTTAATGACTTAGCTGAGGCGTTTGTGAAGCAATACAAGTATAATGTGGACATGGCTCCTGATAGAGATCAATTGCGAGCTATGATGCAGAAAGAGAAAGAATCCTTCAAGGAGTATGCTCAGAGATGGCGTGAGGTTGCCGCCCAAGTGATTCCTCCGATGGAAGAAAAAGAGATGACTAAGATTTTTCTGAAGACTCTTGGTCCGTTTTATTACGAGAAGATGATTGCCAGTGCTCCTGTAGACTTCACTGAAATGGTGGGTATGGGTGTCAGATTGGAAGAAGCTGTGCGAGAAGGTCGTCTGGTTCGAAATGATAATTCATCTGGTGGTGCGAAGAAGTATGGTTCTTCACTCCAGAAGAAGAAGGAATCAGATGCTAATGCTGTTTATCATGGGAGGAATAATCGATTCAGAAATCAATCTCAACAAGTGGCGTCAGTGACTCCTGTTGTGAATTCAGTGCCTGTGGCTCCTGTTAATCAACAACCAGCAAGGCGGAATCCGTATCCTCGGGATAATGTTGATCCTATCCCTATGACGTACACTGAATTGTATCCTGCTCTAATTCATAAGAAGTTGGTTCAACCAAGGTCACCACCTCCTGTTCCGGAGAAACTCCCTTGGTGGTATAAAGCTGATGCCACGTGTGCTTTTCATCAGAACGCTCCTGGGCATGACCTCGAGAACTATTGGGCCCTGAAGAATGAAGTTCAGAGATTGGTCCGTTCTGGAATGCTCTCTTTCCGTGATATTGGCCCAAATGTGAAGAACAATCCGTTGCCAACTCATGAAACGTCTGCTATGAATATGGTGCATGGATGCCCTGGGAAGTATAAGATCTATCGTGTGGAACACATCAGAGGATCATTGGTAGAGATGCATGCCACTCTGTGTGAGTACAGTCATTATGAGCATAATCATGCTGCTTGTAGGATTTGTTCAGTTAATCCTCGAGGGTGTTACATTGTGAAAAGAGATTTACAAGAGATGATAGATCAAAGGCTCATTGAGATTCTGAAGGATAGAGATGAAGATGATCTCAATGTGATCGAACCATGCTTTGAAATCCCGGGATGTGTAGAGATTGGTTATTATGGCAAGGCTGTTGTGGAACCTCTTGTGATATGTTTGCCTGGATCTGTACCTTATAGTTCTGATAAAGCTGTACCCTACAGATACAATGCCACCATGTTGGAAGCTGGAAAAGAAGTTGAGATTAAGCCTCTGTCTTCTGTTGAGAATATAGCAGATGTTAGTAGAGTGACTAGAAGTGGACGAGTTTTTACTCAGCCCCAAACAGTTGTGGATGTTCAGAGGAATTCTACTCAAGTGCCTGTGAACAATAATGATGCGACAAAAGTGAATGCTGGATCGTCTTCAGGAAAAAAGATGGATGAGATTTTGAAGCTTATCAAAATGAGTGATTATAAGATTGTGGATCAGTTGCATCGCACTCCATACAAGATCTCTATAATGGAACTGCTGACGA
The DNA here is from genome assembly GCF_029867415.1 of Vicia villosa. NCBI lineage: Eukaryota > Viridiplantae > Streptophyta > Magnoliopsida > Fabales > Fabaceae > Vicia > Vicia villosa. The sequence continues at coordinate 403,451 of NW_026704976.1, read as the reverse complement.
GTTCTCCTGCTCATAGGGATTCTTTGATGAAAATACTCGATCAAGCCTTTGTGGATCATGATGTGACGTTGGATCAGTTTAATGGGGTTGTGAGCAATATCACTGCATGTAACAATTTGAGCTTCAGTGATGAAGATTTGCCTGAGGAAGGAAGAAATCATAATTTGGCTTTGCATATCTCCGTCAGTTGCAAAGAGGACTCAATGTCTAATGTGTTGATTGATACTGGATCATCTCTGAATGTCATGCCAAAATCCACTCTCGCCAAGCTGTCTTATGGTGGTACACCAATGAGATTCAGTAATGTGATTGTCAAGGCTTTTGATGGATCGAAGAAATCAGTGGTTGGAGAGGTTGATTTGCCTATTGGTATTGGACCATTTGTCTTCAAGATTACTTTTCAAGTGATGGACATTTTCCCTGCATACAGTTGCTTATTAGGACGTCCGTGGATCCATGAGGCTGGGGCAGTTACTTCGACTCTCCACCAAAAGTTGAAATTTGTGAAAGATGGAAAGATGGTCGTTGTGAATGGAGAACAAGCTTTACTGATTAGTCATCTCTCTTCGTTCCGTACCATAGAGGCTGATGAAGTAGTCATTGGAACTGCATTCCAAGCCCTGTATGTTAATGATGAATTCAAAAAGGATGAAGCTTCCATTGCCTCCTTCAAAGATGCTCAGCTGGTGGTTCAGAATGGACATTCAGGAGTCTGGGGACAAGTGGTGAGTCTACAAGAGAACAAGAATAGAGCTGGTCTGGGATTTTCTGCCTCAGACAAGTCTGTGATGAAGTCTGAATCTGCTTTTCGTCCTTATCCAGAGATGTTTCATAGTGCTGGGTTTCTACACCCGACTCCTCCAGAAGTGAACGCTATTGTTGAAGACGAACCAAAGCCAGAAGTGCCAAACTTTGTGACCCATGGAAAGATGATTAAGAATTGGATCACCATTGACATTCCTGAGTGTACTCATGTCTCAAAGTAATTTGCTTTTATGTTTTTCAAAATCCTTTCATTCTGCCCAAGATGAAAGTGAAGTTGTTGGGGCTGTTTTCTGTTTGTTTTAAACATTAAAATCATCAATAAAAGTCATGTTGTTTCTGCATATACATGCTTTTTATCTTTTTGCTTTTTTCTGGAAAGTGGTAACACAAAAAACCTTAAAAAAAAAAGTTTTCATTCTCCATAATATGCACGATTACATGTTTGCATATATCTTTCCTTTTCCTGAAATAATAATCACTTGTGCAGATTAATCAATAAAACCGTTGAAAGTAATGACCCTGCGCCCTCTCCCAACTTCGAGTGTCCTGTGTATGAGGCGGAAGAAGAGAGTGATGAATGTATTCCTGATGAGATTTCCCGACTGCTTGAGCACGAGGAAGACACCATTCAGCCGTATAAAGAGCCGTTAGAAGTCATCAACTTGGGTTCTGAAGAGGATAAAAAAGAAGTCAAGATTGGGGCACTTCTTGGTCAAGATGTTAAGAAGAGGATGGTAGAGCTTCTTAAAGAGTATGTTGACATTTTTGCGTGGTCCTACCAAGATATGCCTGGGTTGGACACATATATTGTGGAGCATCGTTTGCCGTTGAAACCTGAATGTCCTCCTGTCAAGCAAAAGTTAAGAAGGAGTCATCCTGATATGGCAGAAAAGATTAAGAATGAGGTCTTGAAACAGATAGATGCAGGTTTCCTTGTCACTTCTGTATATCCTCAATGGATTGCCAATATCGTGCCCGTTCCGAAGAAAGACGGAAAAGTTCGCATGTGTGTTGATTATAGAGATTTAAATAAAGCCAGTCCGAAAGATGATTTTCCTCTACCTCACATTGATATGTTGGTAGATAGCACTGCAAAGTTTGAAGTTTTCTCCTTTATGGATGGTTTTTCAGGATACAACCAGATTAAGATGGCACCTGAAGACATGGAAAAGACAACCTTTATCACACCCTGGGGGACATTCTGTTACAAAGTGATGCCATTTGGGTTGAAGAATGCTGGTGCGACATATCAGAGAGCCATGACTACTCTTTTCCATGATATGATGCACAAAGAAATTGAGGTTTATGTGGATGATATGATTGCCAAGTCCCAGTCAGAGGAGGGGCACATGGAAGATCTTTTAAAGTTGTTTCAGCGTTTAAGAAAGTATCGTCTCCGCTTAAATCCAAACAAATGCACTTTTGGTGTCCGTTCTGGAAAGTTATTGGGTTTCGTTGTCAGTCAGAAAGGAATTGAAGTGGATCCTGATAAAGTTAAAGCAATTCAGGAAATGCCAGCACCAAAGACTGAGAAACAAGTGAGAGGTTTCCTCGGACGTTTGAATTATATCTCCAGGTTCATTTCCAATATGACTGCCACCTGTGAGCCAATCTTCAAGTTGTTAAAGAAAAATCAGGGATGTGTGTGGAATGAAGATTGTCAGAAAGCTTTTGACAACATCAAAGAATATCTGCTTGAACCTCCCATTTTGCTTCCTCCAGCTGAGGGAAGGCCTTTGATTATGTACCTCACAGTGCTTGAGAATTCAATGGGATGTGTGTTGGGTCAGCATGACGAGTCTGGTCGAAAAGAGTATGCAATATACTACCTTAGCAAAAAGTTTACCGAGTGCGAAACAAGATACTCGCTGCTTGAGAAAACTTGATGTGCTTTGGTGTGGGCTACTCGCCGACTGAGACAGTATATGTTGAACCACACCACCCTATTGATTTCCAAAATGGATCCAATTAAGTATGTATTTGAGAAACCTGCATTAACTGGAAGGATTGCTCGCTGGCAAATGTTGCTATCAGAATATGATATTGAATATCGAGCTCAGAAAGCTGTGAAAGGAAGTGTGTTGGCAGAGTACCTCGCTCACCAACCAATTGATGATCGTCAATCTATCAGAATGGACTTCCCAGATGAAGATATAATGTATTTGAGATCTCAAGATTGGGATGAACCATTGCCAGAAGAAGGACCAGATCCTGAATCCAAGTGGGGTTTAATTTTTGGTGGAGCTTCTATTGTTCATGGCCATGGAATTGGCGCCATTATCATCACTCCACATGGATCACATGTTCCTTTCACTGCAAGGATATGTTTTGACTGTACAAATAATATTGCTGAGTATGAAGCTTACATCATGGGACTTGAAGAGGCCATTAATCTGAGAATTAAGATTCTTGATGTTTATGGAGATTCTACGCTTGTGATTAATCAGATTAAAGGAGAATGGGAAACTCGTCATCCTGGTTTAATTCCTTACAAAGATTACGCCAGAAGGTTATTGACATTCTTCAACAAAGTTGAATTCCACCACATCCCTCGAGATGAGAATCAGATGGCTGATGCATTAGCCACATTGTCTTCCATGTACAAGGTGAATTTCCATAATGAGGAACCTCAAATTACAATCAGGCGTCTTGATAGACCTGCTCATGTATTTGCAGTAGAGGAAGCAACAGATGAAAAGCCTTGGTATTTAGATATTAAGCACTTCCTTCAGACTCAAGAGTACCCACTTGGGGCATCAAATAAAGATAAGAAAACTTTGAGGAGATTGGCTGGCAGTTTCTTCATCAATGCTGATGTTTTGTATAAAAGGAATTATGACATGGTTTTGCTCAGATGCGTGGATAGACACGAAGCAGACATGTTGATGCATGAAATCCATGAAGGTTCTTTTGGTACCCATGCCAATGGACATTCGATGGCCAAAAAGATGCTTAGAGCAGGTTACTATTGGCTGACAATGGAATCTGATTGCTACAAATTTGTAAAGAAGTGTCACAAATGTCAAGTGTATGCTGACAAGATTCATGTGCCTCCGACACTTCTCAATGTTATTTCTTCTCCATGGCCTTTCTCTATGTGGGGTATTGATATGATTGGCATTATTGAACCCAAGGCTTCGAACGGACATCGATTCATCCTGGTAGCAATCGATTACTTTACCAAGTGGGTAGAAGCTGCTTCATATGCTAATGTGACAAAGCAAGTTGTGGTCAGATTTATCAAGAACAACATCATCTGCAGATATGGTGTACCGAGCAAGATCATTACTGATAATGGCTCGAATCTGAACAACAGCATGATGAGAGAACTGTGTGAAAGTTTCAAAATTGAACATCACAACTCTTCGCCTTATAGGCCAAAGATGAATGGAGCTGTTGAAGCAGCAAATAAGAATATTAAGAAGATTGTACAAAAGATGGTTGTTACGTACAAGGACTGGCATGAGATGCTCCCATTTGCTTTGCATGGGTACCGTACATCTGTTCGTACTTCAACAGGGGCAACTCCCTTTTCTTTGGTTTATGGTATGGAAGCAGTGCTCCCCGTTGAGGTTGAGATTCCATCATTGAGAATTTTAATGGAAACCAAGTTGTCTGAGGCTGAATGGTGTCAGAGCAGGTTTGATCAATTGAATTTGATAGAAGAAAAGAGAATGACGGCTTTATGCCATGGTCAGTTGTACCAGAAGAGAATGAAGAAAGCTTTTGATAAGAAGGTTCGACCGCGTGTATTCAGAGAAGGTGACCTCGTGCTCAAAAGGATCTTGTCTTTTACCTCCGATTCAAGGGGCAAGTGGACTCCTAATTTTGAAGGACCATATGTTGTTAAGAAAGCCTTCTCTGGCGGTGCATTAATTCTTGCAACTATGGATGGAGAAGAGCTCCCACGTCCCGTGAATGCTGATGTAGTCAAGAAATACTTCGCCTAAACAATAAAAGAACAGCTCGCTAAGTCGAAAACCCGAAAGGGCGGCTTAGGCAAAAAAGAGCGTCTCGGTGGATTGAAAACCCGAAAGGGCGGTCCAGGCAAAAATTAGAGACATAAACAGAATAAAATACCCGGTGGACTGAAAACCCGAAAGGGCGGTCCAGGCAAAAGTTAGGGATTCATGGCAAGTAACTACATCAGACAAGACTTGATCATCAGTAGTCATCTGTTTATCATGAAGAAGTTCAACACTTTTCAACGGAAGCCTTTGCTCAGGAATTCCCAGTTGAGAGAGAGGATGGGGTCATTACATTTCAATGTACCTTTTCCACAAAATTACCACTTTCCAAACTTTGTAATAATCCATGGAGTCTTGCCTTTTGCAGGCTACCATTCCATTAAAAAAGTTTGAGCCTTTATCTTTTATTGGCAATCTTATTCTTTCGTATCTCTCAAAATGTCATTTATTGTTGATAGTAATTTTTGAAACAAAGAGAAAATTGATTTCAACAAAATCCTTTTGAAAATTATAAAAGAATTTTTACTTTGATTCATGAGTGCATTACAAGGAATGGATATGTGGATGTATTCATATGCAGAAGAATGTATTCCGCTCAATGCACCTTTGGCTTGGCACAAATATGGTGTAGAAATCAACCATTGTGTTCTCCTAGCTTCAATGTTCCCTAGTGTTGGGTAGCATTTATTCTGAAGCCATCAAAAGATTATAGCAGTTTCTGCTCTGGTGTTCAGCTTGGGACATGCTTGATTATGTCATCTTCGTACACCATCTCTTTCATCGTCAGTGGTACGTCGATGAATCATCTCTTCTATATCATCAGTAGTACGGTTGTATATATCTCTTTCTACCTCCAGTGGGACGTTGGTAGTTCACCTTCAGTGGGATGTTGGTGTATTTTGTTATCTTCATCGTCAGTGGTACGTCGATGTATTTCTCTCCAATACCTTCAGTGGAACGTCGGTATGTGTTATCGTTAGTGGTACGGCGATACATCTCTTTCTACCTCCAGTGGGACGTTGGTAGTTCACCTTCAGTGGGACGTTGGTGTATTTTGTTATCTTCATCGTCAATGGTACGTCGATGTATTTCTCTCCAATACCTTCAGTGGAACGTTGGTATGTGTTATCGTTAGTGGTACGGCGATACATCTCTTTCTACCTCCAGTGGGACGTTGGTAGTTCACCTTCAGTGGAACGTTGGTGTATTTTGTTATCTTCATCGTCAATGGTACGTCGATGTATTTCTCTCCAATACCTTCAGTGGAACGTTGGTATGTGTTATCGTTAGTGGTACGGCGATACATCTCTTTCTACCTTCAGTGGGACGTTGGTAGTTCACCTTCAGTGGAACGTTGGTACGTGTTATCGTCAGTGGTACGGCGGTACATCTCTCTCATCGTCAGTGGTACGTCGATGAATCATCTCTTTCTATATCATCAGTGGTACGGTGGTATATATCTCTTCATGCCTTCAGCGGAACGTTGGTATGTGTTATCGTCAGTAGTACGGCGGTGCATCTCTTCATATTATCAGTGGTACGATGGTGTGATTTCTGTTAACAGAAGATTGGCATTCTGATGCATACTTTCTCATCCCCAGTGAAAGAGGATGATCCCCTTTTCTCATCCCCAGTGAAAGAGGATGCTATAACCTCTCTGACGCGAAGTGTTTTCCCCAGAGAAGTTTCTTTTTCCACCAAAGTTCCGTCTCTCCAACAAAGTCTTGCCTTCCCCAGTGCAGGTCCTACTCGCAAGACGTTTGTTTCCCCAGCGGAGTTATAGCAAGACATTTGTTTTCCCCAGTGGATAACTTGTTACTCCCCAGTGTTGTCATGCTTTATTATCATCACATGCATTCATTAACATTGCATTGCATCTTAGGATCAAAAATTGTGTTTTATATATTTAAGTCTCTTCGATTTTTGTCAAAACGAAGATTTCCAATCATCGTATCTCCAAATCGAAGAAACTTAAATAGGGGCATCTGTCATACCCCAATTTTTGACCCTAAGATCACACATCATTTGCATACCAATCATCAATCAAGAAGTTTTAACCTAGATCTCTACTTGCAATGCTGTGCTCAATTCATCTGCAAAGGAATCATCGAGCACCCATGTTTTAGTTTGTATATATTCCTTTACTAACCAAAATACCAAAAAATATTGCCTTGTGCTCTTGTATGTTTGTGTTTTGTAGGTACCAAGTCAAAATACCCATCAAAGGAGCATTTTTCAACATTTTCACTGTGCAAATCGATTTGCATAAGGTGTAAATCGATTTACACAACTGTTTCTGCACCAGATTTGCTTCTGCCATCAGTGCAAATCGATTTGCATAAGACAGCAATCGATTTGCATAACTGTTTTTGCCCCAGATTTTGCCTTTTTCAGCCATGTAAATAGATTTGCATAATGTGCAAATCGATTGCACCAGCACGAATTTGGAAAAATGAAGGCAAATTTCAACTTTTTGAAGTGTTGACATCGTTTGCAAGCATGGGAAGCATGACTTGGTTCTTACATTTGATTTCCTACATCATCTAATCATGTACCCTCATGTGATTGCATCAAGACCATTGGATTTCATTTTTGGCTCCAAATCACTTTTCCAAGCCTAATTCTATTTTCCAATCCTAACTCCAAGCCACAAAATTTCCCAAGCCTAAGTGCTATAAATTGAGGCACTCCCCTCTTCATTTTTCAAGCTTTGATAGACAAGAAACTTATTGCAAATTCTCTCCTCACCTCTTCCAAACCCCTCACTCAAAGCTCTTTCTCTTCCACACAAATTAGTGAGTTACATCTTGAACCTCACTAATTTAGAGCTAAACCTCAACATAAACACTACTTTCTTCATCAATTGTGAGAGATCAAGGCTTGTGGTTGTGTGTTCTTGAAGAAGATTCAAAGTTTGTGAAAGATTTGGTAAAATTCTAGATCCAATCCATAATTCAAGATGTGATCCATTGTTGTTTATGCTTGATGCACCTTTGGTGCTATATTGATGAGATTTGCTTGCTTACTTGATACATTTTCATGCACAAATTGATCCAAGATCACAAGGTGTTTGGTTTTATGTTTAAACAAAGTTTCTTCTCTTTATTTGCTGTTTTTTTTGAAAACTGTGTTGTGCAAATCGATTTACATCTGGTGCAAATCGATTTACACAACTGAAAACTGCGCAGATTTTGAAAACAGAGTTATGCAAATCGATTTACACTCTGTGCAAATCGATTTACACTGGGCAGAATGCTGATTTTTGTGGTTTTTGACTTGTTTTTGGTTCTAACTCATCTTCTACTCCATTCTTTTGATATTTTCTTTGAATCACAAGTTAGAGACCTAATTTCTCTCTAATTTCAATGGACATAGGGCGTCGATAGGATGAGAATCCAAATCCGCAATATTAAGTGATTGAAATTATGGATGAAAGGAGCCTTTAATGTGGTTCCATCTTTTACTTCTTTTTATTTTGGTCGATGAAAGTCTTAATGCCTTGAGAATTCTTATGGATTCTTGGTAAAGACTAGATCACTCACCATTTTTTCTTTTCGTGCGGTATTGCTTTCGGAAGGCGATCTACATATCGTTCTTCTCGCATGCATTAGCACATAAAGTTTTGACCGGCCTCGTTGTAGGGTGATTTCTATATAAATCACTTGGCGATCTGCTTAACATAGCGCAATATTTCGTGTCCCGAATCAAAAAGATCAAATATGGAAGAGAATTGTATGCGGTTGATTTAAGACTTGTGGAGGTTTTTATCGTGTAGTCGCTATGATTTTATCAAGCTTCTGATAAAACCCATTGAATTTAAATCCGAGTACATCATTCACTCACCATCGATCCATTACTAACTTTGATAACATACTTGACAAGTTTCAAGATGGTTATCTTTAACATCTAACAACTAACTTTAATATCCGCACCTTTACTATACCGCTCTTTATATTTCTCGCTTTATCGATTTATTTTATCATTTCATCATATTTACTTTCCGCCATTTTCTCTTTGTCCATTTGGACGTTTATAATTCCGCTATTTTCCCTTTGTCCACTTGGACATATGTTTATGCTTCCGCTATTTTTCTTTTGTCCACTTGGACCATACTTTACTTTTTTGCTAAAACACTAATAAACAACCAAAATCTAAAAAACACCTAAGGCTCTCTTTTGGACTATTGGTTACTATCCCTAGCATTTTGGAGATTCGGACTTATGGACTTAGTACCTATGGACCCATTCTGTTATTACCCTGTGATTGTTCTGTCTGTCTGGCTTTGGTATTGTTGTCTGTTTATGTGTGCAGGTATTTCCTTGAAAGCCCTTGATGGTTAATTCCAAGGCATTGATATAAGGATTTTACCCGAAAACAGCCGTTACTCTGCCCGATTTTCGTCAGAATTTTAATGTGCTTAATGCAAAGTGGTGCTAAGACAATAAGTTCATCTGGATCCCCAAGTGTTAATGTGTTGGTATTGATAAATCCAAAGGATGGGAAATCTACCTTGACTCATAATGTCAAGTGTTGGCTTCTTATTTCGGTTAGACCGTTTCTTTCCTTAGCTTTTATTTTACGCAATAGGATAGCCTCTTCATCTCCTCCCATTCTTAAATTTTCAAAATCTTCTCCCTTTTTCAAAAACCTTCTTATGTTTGCAATCTTTTCAAAACCTTTTTCTTTAAAAATATCTTTCGCCCTTAGTGGCTTTTCTTCAAAAGTTTAGACACCGTTAATTGTCGAAACGAGTGGTTATACCCCACGATTTTGAAATTGATTGATAATAACGAGATCTTTTCCGCGTGAGAGAGCTAGTGGCATACTCGTTGATTTTATCCGAGTTGGAGCCCTTCTTTCATTCGCGATGCAAAGAACTTGTTTGTTCTCATGCTCAAGATCAATGGCTGAGTATTTCTCTCTAACGACAACAAAGTGTTTATTCGTTTTAAAAAAACGTTTTTCCCTTTAAGCGGAACTACATTAGCTCTGACTTCTCCATTGCACCGAGGAGGTATGTAGGCCCAAAGCTTAACGCTTTGCCGAGCTTATTTTAAAAATAAAACAAACCCTTTTTTAGCACACACGACACAGATTTTCAAAAAGGTTCCTGTGGAGTACCACAGATATGAGGGGTGCTTTAAACCTTCCCCTCATATAATCAACACCCGAACCTGAGTTCTCTTCTTTTTGTTTTAAAAACAAAACTTTGGGTTTTACGTTCTTTTCCCTTTTCCTTTGAAAAAATAAAGCGCGGTGGCAATTTCAAAACGGAATATTGATTCGAGTCAATCCCATGGCTTCGATATCAGATTTTCCCCGCTACAAGTATTGATAAAGAATCAAGAAGCAATAGGATGGGTTTTATCCGACTTGAAGGGTATTAGTCCGGCCTATTGTATGCATAAGATTATGTTAGAAGATGATTTTCGGCCCGTGGCACAACCTCAAAGGCGATTGAATCCAACCATGAAAGAAGTTGTTAGAAAAGAGGTTGTGAAGTTATTAGAGGCGGGTATGATTTATCCCATCTCCGATAGCGAATGGGTGAGCCCGGTGCATGTGGTTCCTAAGAAGGGTGGATTGACAGTTGTGAGAAATGAGAAGAACGAGTTGATTCCTTCGAGAGCGGTGACCGGGTGGCGTATGTGTATTGATTATAGGAGGTTGAACCAAGCAACCAGAAAAGATCACTTTCCATTACCTTTTATGGATCAAATGTTAGAGAGGTTAGCCGGAAGAAATTTCTATTGTTTCTTGGATGGTTATTCGGGATACAATCAAATATCAGTGAATCCGGCGGACCACGAGAAAACTGCCTTTACATGTCCTTTTGGCGTTTTCGCATACCGAAGAATGCCATTTGGGCTATGTAATGCTCCTGCAACATTTCAAAGGTGCATGCAAGCTATCTTCTCAGATTTGATCGAAAAAAGCATTGAGGTGTTCATGGATGATTTTTCTGTGTACGGGTCATCATTTGACTTGTGCTTGAAGAACCTTGATGTGGTGATGGAAAGATGCATTGAAACAAATTTGGTTCTCAACTAGGAGAAATGCACTTTCATGGTGACGAATGGGATTGTTCTTGGCCACAAGGTTTCTTCAAAGGGGCTTGAGGTTGATCCGGCAAAAATCGAGGTTATTGAAAAGCTTCCCCCTCCGGTGAATGTTAAAGGCATAAGGAGCTTTTTGGGACATGTTGGGTTCTATAGAAGATTCATCAAGGATTTCTCCAAGGTTGCAAAGCCTTTGAGTAATTTGCTCAACAAAGGTATGGAATTTAATTTTGATGAATCATGTCTAAAAGCTTTCCTAGAACTTAAAGCAAATTTGACCACCACACCCATAATTGTCGCTCCTAATTGGTCGCTTGAGTTTGAACTCATGTGCGATGCGAGTGACTATGCGGTTGGTGCGGTCTTAGGCCAAAGGAAGAACAAACAATTCCATGCTATACATTATGCGAGCAAAGTTTTAAATGAGGCACAGGTTAACTATGCCACTACCGAAAAAGAATTGCTCGCAATTGTATTTGCATTGGAAAAGTTTCGTTCTTACTTCATTGGTTCTAAAGTGGTGTGTTATACTGATCATGCCGCAATCAAATATCTTCTCACCAAGCCTGATTCAAAACAGAGGCTTATTCGGTGGATTCTTTTGCTTCAAGAATTTGATCTTGAAGTGAAAGATAAGAAAGGTACAGAAAATTTGATTGCGGATCATTTGTCTCGGTTAGTGAATACCGAGGTGACAAACAATGAAAAAGAAGTGAGGGAAGAATTCCCCGATGAAAAACTGTACATGGTACAGGAAGTTAGACCCTGGTTCGCGGATATGGCTAACCACAAAGCATCCGGCTGGATACCGGAGGATCTAACTTGGAATCAAAGAAAAAAGTTTTTAAACGATGCTAATTTTTATGTTTGGGATGATCCTCACTTGTTTAAGTTGAGTAGTGACAATCTTTTGAGAAGATGTGTCGCGGATGAGGAGACAAAAAGCATTTTGTGGCATTGCCACAATTCGCCGTATGGTGGTCATTTTAATGGTTTGCGTACGGCCACAAAAGTCCTTCAATCGGGATTTTGGTGGCCTACTTTGTTCAAAGATGCTTACCACCATGTTGCCTCATGCGACAGTTGTCAACGAACTGGTGGAATAGGGAAAAGAGAGGAAATGCCCCTCCAAAGTATTGTAGAAGTAGAAGTATTTGATTGTTGGGGCATTAATTTTGTTGGACCCTTCCCTTCCTCTATGTCAAATGAATACATCTTGGTAGCTGTGGATTACGTGTCTAAGTGGGTGGAAGCGATTGCTTCACCCAAAGCGGATGGTAAGACCGTGATAAAGTTTTTGAAGAAAAATATATTTTCGCGGTTTGGCTCGCCAAGAGTATTAATTAGTGATGGTGGATCTCATTTTTGTAATGCCCCGCTTGAGAAAGTGTTGGAGCAATATGGAGTAAAGCACAAGGTGGCTACTCCATATCATCCACAAACTAATGGGCAAGTTGAGAGGACCAATAGAGAAATTAAGAGAATTCTTGAGAAAACTGTGTCTAGCTCTAGGAAGGATTGGTCGATGAAGCTTGATGAAACCTTGTGGGCGTATCGGACCGCTTTCAAAGCACCGATCGGTCTTACACCATTCCAAATGGTGTATGGTAAAAGCTGTCACCTTTCCGTAGAACTAGAACATAAGGCATATTGGGCCTTGAAGCTTTTGAATTTTGACCACAAGTTGTGTGGAGAGAGAAGAAAAATCCAACTTAATGAGTTGGAAGAGATGAGATTGCATGCCTATAAGTCTAATTCGATTTACAAGGAAAAGACCAAATTCTATCATGATAGTAAGGTTAGAATGAAGGACTTTAAGGTAGGGCAATTAGTTTTACTTTTCAATTCCCGGTTAAGACTCTTTCCGGGAAAGTTGAAGTCTAAATGGTCCGGACCATTTTTGGTCAAAGAGGTTAGAAGCCATGGGGCTATTGTGATAGAGGACCAAAAATCAAAGCAAGAATGGGTAGTTAATGGTCAGAGGTTGAAGGTTTATCGAGGATGCGATTTTAATCGTGAAACTTGTGTTTTATCGTTTGGTGATCCTTGATTGCCTTTGACCGTCGAGCTGACCGACGTTAAACAAAACGCTTATTGGGAGGCACCCCAATTTGTATATATTCAGCTTGTTTTATGTGTTTTTTACCGTTTATGTTTTTTGCGTTCTGGTCGAGCCAAAATCAGTCTACCGGTAAAGTTTCACATGCTGGTAGAAAGAAAAATTTTTCTGTGTTCTGTCAAGGGCGCTTAGCGAGCCACTAGCCCGCTTAGCGCGCTTTTGCAATTTTGGAATCCCAAGTTCCAGAGACTTGCGCGCTTAGCGCGCTCCTAAGCCCGCTTAGCGCGGGTCAGTTTTCAGAAAAAAAAAAATTTTGAATTTTGGGCCTTTGTTTGTTAGACCCGGCCCAGCGCGTTCTGAATGGAGAAAATAGGGTTTTGAGGTTTTGTGGCCTCATTTCCCTCATTTTGCTCTCCTAAAAGAATTTCCTCTCTTTGCTTCTCCATTTGTGTGTTGTTTAGCAATCTAACTCCTTGCTTTTTCTTCTCCTTCATCCTCACCAAGGTAATTTCTCTATTTCCTTTGCTATTTCTTTATGCTTGTTTTATATATTAGGGTTTAATTTTAGTTTAGGAATAGAAATTTTGTGGTTAGGGTTGTTGTTTTGAAAACTTAGTGATTCAATCTGGTTTCCAGTGCTTTGTGCTTGTTTACAATCATATTTGGGTGCTGGAAATGCATGGATGAAACCCTGGTTCGCAGGGGATTTTTTCTGCAAATCGCAGAGCCCGCTTAGCGCGGTAGGCGCGCTTTGCGCGGTCTGGGGATTTCAGAAAAATCCCCTCTTCTACCTGTTTTTGTTTGATGCAGGGGGAGTGATCTTTTGCTTTAATTCTTGCTGTGGCTGTTTAATTTTTGTTATGTATTGTGTTAACATGTTGGTTTTGTGGTGCCGTGTTCCTAATTATTTCAGATGGGACCGAAATTCCTGGGCTCTAAGAAAAGAAAGACCGGAACCGAAGGTGGCAGTTCTTCTCAAGCACCTAGGGCTATTCCGTTTAATCATAACCGTTTTAAGAGTCATGTCCAAGAGGAGAGGTACAAAAAGTTAGAGGTTAGGACATGGTGGCCTGAGCGAATTGTGAGGATCAATCCTGAGGGAACCTATGGGTGGTGTCATCGCACCATTGAGGAGTATGGTTGGCTTAGACTTTGTGAGCCTGCACCTAAGTTTCATTTGGAGATTGTAAGAGAGTTCTATGCTAATGCCGTTCCAAATGAAGAATTTCCGGTTGAAGGTGTTCCCTTTGAGTTCAAAACTTGGGTGCGTGGTAAGGAAATTGATTTTTCTCGTCAGGCTATCCGTGAGTTTCTTGGAACTCAATTACCTTTTGAGGATGGTGAGCTGTGTGGGTATCATGTGCAATTAGCAAGGGGTAATTTCGATTGGGAGCATCTGAGGGAGGTCTTGTGTTCGGTTGGGCAGTCTTATGATCTTAATCCTTCACAACAGCCCCAGAAATTCTCTAGGAAGTCGTTGTCTACTAATGCTCAGATTCTCATGTCTGTGGTCCTTCATAATTTGAGGCCTAGGAGTCACACTTCTTCTTTACCTGCTGAGTCTGCTGCTTTGGTTGCTCGTATGATTGAGCATGAGCCGATTGATATTACTCGCATTATTGCGAATGAGCTGAAGAGGGTTGCTTTGAGTGGAACTCGCCATGGTGATCGTGCTCCCTGCAAGTTGATATTCCCGGGTTTGATCATGAATCTGTGCAGGAAAGCTAGAGTGCAGATTCCTTCTGAGGGGCTTATGTCCATTGACACTTTTATTGATGATACTTTTATTGAGCGTTATTGTTTATCCAGGTTAACTGCTGTTCCTGTTGCTGCTGCTCGCCCTGCTCGCCGCCGTAGTGATCCTGATAGAGAGGAGAACTTGGCATTTCATATGGAACATCAGAGAGCATTCATGTTTATGCATGACGCTATGTCTCAGCTGAGGTTGCAAATGATGGAGCCCCATGTGGCTCATCCGTGGAGTTCTCGCCAAGATTTGGTGGATTATGCTAATTGGCCTGAGGTCAGTCCATCTCCTGAGGAGGAGGGAGATGGTGGCGAGGATGAGAATGTGGAAGATGATGAGGATGAGTAGTTCTTTTTAGTTGATGCTTAGTATGTTTAGTTAGTATGTTTAGTGCTAGTTTTTTTTTTTTTTGACTTAAGCTTTGTAGTTTTTTGTTCCGTCCTTTTATAGGATGAGGTATTTTGAACCTTAGGCATTGCTATGCCTTTTTGGATATTGTGACACCTTTTGGTGTTTGTTTTAAATTATTAAGTTTTTAGTTTAATTGCTTTTATTTTTATGAACATATGCAATTGTTTTCTTTTAATTTTTGATTGTCCTTGTGAAAGTGTTTCCTTGAGGGAGCAAGTTTTACATCCAATTGGGGTGGTGATGATATAATGTGAAATTAGTACGTACAAGGTACATTTTTATCGTTTCTTTAATATACCATGAAGTAGATACTTCTAATTGTACAAATTAGATGTCATATTTTATTTAACAAATATAGTTCAATAATGAATCATTTTAGCTCTAAAACTAGTGTGAGGAGCCTTTCCATTGTACATATATATATTATTTTGTGGTTACCAACAATGTGCGTTTAACTCGTGTTTATTATGTTTAATCTTGCGGTTTTATTTAATTGTGTAAAGCATGAAAGTGATCAAAGCATTTTGTTTCGCATTACGAGTATAACTTCTCTTCCAAATATAACCTACCCGGTGAGTGTGTGAGTATTTGCTAACCACTTTGAGCCATTTTGCCAAGATTCAATCGGTATCATGTCATGCCTTATAATTGCCGATTTTTGATTTGAATCTTGATGACTTTCTTTGAACCTTGAAAAGTACCATGAAATGTGGTTAGGATTGATTCCTTTTCGCCTTAGAATAGGGAGCATTCGTGATTATGTGGTGGTAATATTCAAGTTGGGGAGAATAAAATTTTGATCTTGGTTGTATTGGTGTGTAGAAGAAAATAACTAATTGCTCAATGTAGCAACTGGCTTAAAAATTTTAGAGTCGCCACCATTATTTTTATCTTAAGGGAAGGGAATTAAATGGATAACCCTATATTTTCAGAGATTCTAAGTTCGCGAGTTAATTAAATAAAGGGAAGGTGTTAGGCACCCTTTATTTCCCTTGTACTCAAGGGGACCCCCTCTAGATCTAGGTTTTTTCTAAGGTTTCGAAAGCATTGTTTTCATATTTTTAAAAGAAACATGATTTATTTATTTATTAGGGGACTCGCTTCAATTTTCGATTGAATGCCTACGTATCTCTTTATGGAGAATCAGAGCCCCAATTCGTAGTTCGGGTTTGGTTTGTGTTTTTTATAGGATTGTATAATTACTTTTGAATTCTCCTTTGAATTTCGTTGATTTAGAAAATAAGGTAATTGTGGGCGTAGTTCGAAGTTTAGTAAAAAAACAATTGTACGATCCTTTTTTATGAAATTAATATTGATTTGGTATTAGTAGAAGTTTTAGATGTTTTGAGATTTTTTATTTAATGTACTTAAGGTAACTAAAGTAAAATTTAGCAAGAATACATATTAAGAATTTATATTAAAAGTTAGTAAAATAAAAGGTTTAATATCCAAAAAATTATATAAATATGTCTGAAGTGATAATTTTTATAAATTATATTAAATAAATAAATGTTATGATAAAAATAAAAAGTTATAATTTTTAAATAAAATAGATTGAATAATTTAATTAATTAAGTGACATAGGTGGTATTAAATTAGAATTAGTGGTGTATTAGAACATATAATCAGGCCCAGATGTAAACCTGAACCCAATAAGATAAGAGGGGTGCATTTTACACTGCTTTTGTAAAAAAGAGTGAAACAGGGGTGTGTATAGCGTTGGGTTAGGCCCATTTCTAATTAGTGTACATCTGCTGGATCCAGTGTAGACTAGACCAGGGAAATTATGGTGAGGACGATTGATCTAGAGTGTTGATTTGATCGAAGAGCTCCCGAGATTTAATCCTGGGGCGTTAGATCGAGGTACATCAATCGGAAGGCTATGATTATATATTGACTGAGGGAGTACGAAAAAATGCACACATAGGAACGCAGAGGGAGTGTTTTATTTGTTTTCCATTTTATTTTCATTTTAACGATCCTTTCTCTTTCTATTTCCCATTCTCTCTCTCGTTTTTTCTACGCTAAACACAAAGACAACAACAACATCCATGAATAAAGAAAAAAAACCTGAAACCCTAAATCATCCCCTTAACCCCCAAACATGCATCTAAACAACAGTAATCTCAAATGTTCAAGTCTAGTTTTAATAGTGGTTACCTCTCCTTGCCGTGAATCTTCAAGCTTTTCTTCTTCTGATTTCTGAGTGTTCTTCTTTTAATCCCCGTAGAAGATAAGATTGGCGCGGCGGGGGTTAAGAGAAACAGCAAATCGACGGCGGTCTGGGGTTTCAGGTGTGAAACCCAGATCGAAATCGAGAACGGCAGCGGCAGATTTAGATCGCAAAAGACACCGATTCTTCTTCTACTCTTTCTATTTTTTTCGATTTTCGGTCTTTTTTCTATGAGATTTTTTCGTTTAATTTTTTCGGTCCCTTGTTCATTAGCTTTTGATTTTATTTATAGTGTTAGGATTCGATTTGAATTAGGAAATTCGTTTAAGGTTACAGATTTGATTCCGATTTCCATTTAGGAAAGATTTGAATGTTGTTCATGACTTGTTTATTTGATTTGATTCAATCTTTATTGTTAGGGATTTGATTCCGTATTTAGACCATTTATGTATATAAATTTATTTAATCAGACAATTTATTCTCTCCATTTTTTATTTGATTTGATTTGGTTTCCTGGATTTTTTGATATATGAATTGGGTGTTTGAAATTAGGGTTAATGGTATGCTGGTGGTGTGCGGCGGCCGCTTCGTTGAAGAAGAAAGGATTTAAAAACCCTAATTAAATATAATAATATTAATGATATAATAACAGTAATTATTAATATTAGTTATTTAGCTGTAACAAAAACGTGATTAATTTGAACAATTGTAGTTGCTTTAGTCCATTATAGAAAAATAATAATAACTAATAATATAATAATATACATGTCTAATAGTAGTGATGATAATTAGTAGCAAATAAATGATAATAACATTAATTTAATCATTTTACTAATGTCGATACCTATTAATGATATCCTAAGAATTACCATCAAGTTGCAAATAATTTAGTTATTTTGGTAGTCATATTTAGTTTATAAAACATCCATTTTATAACAATTTAGATATAGAATAATTAAATACAACCCATATGTATATATAATCAAAATATATATATAATCAAAATATACTAAACAAGTATTTTAAATATTTAATCAAAATAAACTTCATAATTATATAAAAAGATTTCGAACTACTTCTAATAGGCCAAGCATAAATCTTTAACGGGCCATAGTTAATTTAAAAATAAAAACACCTATTTGGTAAACAAAAATAAATAAATATACTCCCTAAAATGTTTTTTTTAATAAAAATAATGTGATTTAATTAACGTAAATAGAATAAATAATTTAAATAAATCAAATTGACTATTAACACCAATGCGGGCAAATTTGGGGTATGACAGCTGCCCCTATTTAATAGATCTTCGATCGAAGGGTGCGAGAATACGAAGGTCTCGCGCATTCGGATGAGAGATATATTAAATACCGGAAGACCCCAAAATTTGACCTGAGTTTGGAAAATTGTGACAGTAAGTGATAAGGCAATGATGACGTGAGTAATTCACTAATGTTCGAGTAGAATAATTACAAATTTAGTGTTCTTACCACGACCAAGAGGGTAAGTCATACTAGTTTTGAAAAGGGTAATCTGCTAAAGCCTTTAGGGCTAATATAGCAGATTGTGTCATGGATTTCATATATTCGTCACGACCTAGAGAATAAGAAATAATGAGTTTCAACTCTATTTTAGATTTTAATCAAATAGAGTTGAGTAAAGATGGAAAACTTACTTGCCACATCCTAGAGAGCAAGTAGTCGTTTATCTATCACGACCTAGAGGATAGATAAAGTTTTCGTTTAACCAAGATTAGATAGTATAATGACTGTAGATAATCATGCCTATACTAACTGGTAAACGTTCTCACCAAATGTTTGCACCAAATGTTCCCCAAATTGTTCTCACTAAGAGTTTGCACCAAATGTTCCCCAAATTGTTCTCACCAAGTATTTGCGTTTAACAACAATTAGATAGTAAAAATGACTGTAGATAATCATGCTTATGCTAACTGGTAAACTTTCTCACCAAATGTTTGCACCAAATGATCCCCAAATTGTTCTCACCAAGTGTTCGCACCAAATATTCCCCAAAATGTTCTCACCAAGAGTTTGCACCAAATGTTCCCCAAATTGTTCTCACCAATTTTTTTTTTTGCCCCAAGTACCAAATTTTCCCACCAAATGTTTGCACCAATGTTTTTTTTTTGCCCCAAGCACCAAATTTTCTCACCAAATGTTTGCACCAATGTTTGCACCAAGCATTAAATGTTCTCACCAAGTATTTACACCAAATTGACCACTGCCAGGGGACTAACGTGATAAGAAGGAAAAACATAGATCTTCGCACATTTATCGCAGCCTAGAGGATAAATAATGCAAGTTTAAAAAATTCATTGCGGCCCAGTGAATTATATCATAGATTTTTGTTTATCTGCCACGACCTAAAGGGTAGATAACAAAAGGGAAGAACTTACTATTGCTTGGAGACTAACATAGCGACTTTTCGTAGATTCACTACCTAGGGGGTAAACATAGTTGATAGTTCATTACCGCTGTGAACTGTATCGCAGACTCATATACCTATCACAACCTAGGGGATAGATAAAACGAGTTTTTGAACTTACTAACGCCTGGAGTGGGACTAATATAGTGAGTTATCGCAGATAAGACATTTCTACCACAACCTAGGGGGTAGATAATGTGGGTTTGGAGTTCGAATTGATAGTTGAACAACTAGATCGCAGATATGTGGTCTAGTGTAACTGGTTTGTGACAGTTGTGTCTGTTCTCAACCTAGTCTTGATATTTGTAATAGTATAACTGAATTTTGTTAAGCTTGGATATTGAAATTTTGTAAGTGTCTTGGTTGAGGGATAGGCCTCGAGATTGTTTGTAGTATGATGCTTATGATATGTCATGTAAATGCAGCAAGTGTTTATAAATATTTTGTAGTTGTGTAAAATCTCCTCGTTGGATCATTGGATCTTTTGTTCAGAGAAAATATGCCTGTCAGATTTAAAACTTCGCTTGTGCTCTCTTATTTGATTCGTAGTTGGACATTTTGAATTTGTTCCTTTTGAAGTTGATTTGAAAAAAAACATACCAGACGGGACTGGGTTTTGAAATAACATTGGTAAGGCTACCAAGAATCATCAATTAAGTGATTGGGTACTTGAATCTGTACTTAAGCTTGACTTGAAATTGGCTGTTTTGAAATTTCTCTTTGAAATTGACCTTTGAATGTTCCGTCTCGAAGTTGTTCTATTTTTTGAGAAGCTGATATTGGAATCGAGAATCGTGCATTTGAATGCTGATCTTGGAATCTTGCCCCTCGTTGTCTTGAGATTGATTTTGAAAAAATTGTTCTTCGTATCTTGTCTCGTAGTGGTGCTTTTGAAATTTTATATGTTGACCATCCTTGTGAAACCTGAGTAAATTTTGAATACTCGTGTGCTCCAATGAAGTGTTAAGTGCGCATTGGGAGCCATGGATTTCCTTTTGATTTTCTTTCGATTTAAAACACCTTTACCGTTTTCAACACTTTTTATTATTTATGTCCATGTAGTTTTAATGCATCGTTTATAAAAATAATCGTCGTATTTACAAACAAGCAGTAGTGATAATATATTAAAGAAACTAGAAATGCACCAAGTAATATAGAAAATTGAATTTTGTTAAGAGCGGGGCCTGTAAATAGGCAATTGTTTTAAGATGCAATCCCTTGAAAGAGGTAATTACAAAAATGACAAAAATAAGAATGGCAACACAATTGGGTTTCAACACTGCTATACTCCTTATGTCTATGATATCTCAGATACTTCGCTTTTGAAGGATAATGATTGGCTTGATTCCTCCCCTCATCAGTTGCTGTCGGGGCAAGAGTCCTTGGATTGCAGTTCTTTTGCTTTGTTTATTTTTGTCATTTTAAATAGAATCCCTTATTTTTGCCTGGATCGCCCTTTACAGGTTTTCAATCCACCGGGATGGTTGTGTATATTTTTTTTTATGTGCCCCTAATTTTTGCCTGAACCGCCCTTTGCGGGTTTTCGGTCCATCGGGACGCTCATTTTTGCCTAGGTTGCTCTTTTGAGTTTTCAACCTAGCGAGCTTGTATATTTTATGCATAATTTTTTCTTTTGACTGCGTCCGAGTTTAGTTAATATATCCAATCTCCACCGTTCGTTGTTGTTAGTGTTGAAGCTCCCTAAAGGAAGGTCTTCTTGGTATGATAAGGCTTTCGTAGTTGAGCCTTTATTCTCTGTGCGTATCGAGTTAAGGTAGTAAAGTCTTATCCAACATCAAGTTGTCTCTTGTATTCGAGGTTTCTTTTGTAAAAGGTTTTCTCCCATTGTTCTTGATATAATTTCCCCTGACATAAGATAACTAAGTGTTTTCTTTTGATGAGTTTCGCCTTTGAATGAGTCGTGCCTGTGCCAATTTGGATTCTCCAAGCTCAATTTTTGTGAGTACTCATGGTGATTGAATTTTCTTGAGTACTGTTTTATGCAAATAAAGAGAACCACGGTTGCCCCCATTTTCTAAAGTGTATTATGTTATACCAAACCGTGCCCCAAGGATTTGTAGAAGAAGTCATCTTCGTGTCTTTATAGTCGTTCTCAATTTGATTATATCCACGAGTGAGAATATCGAGTATCGGGATGTGCTTATCTACCCGTACTTTGATGCGAGGTAATAGACAATCATATTTGTTTTTAAATTTC
Source organism: Vicia villosa (assembly GCF_029867415.1). Classification (NCBI taxonomy): domain Eukaryota; kingdom Viridiplantae; phylum Streptophyta; class Magnoliopsida; order Fabales; family Fabaceae; genus Vicia; species Vicia villosa. Next base: position 381,609 of record NW_026704976.1, on the reverse strand, counting down.
GATAATCCCCACGTACAGACTTGGTCGTCTTCCTTTGATATTTTGCAATTTTGTCGTGGATATTCTGTAACAACTAGAAAACTTGTGTTGAATTGTGAGACTTCTCCACAAACCTTGAGTGTAATGTTTGATTCTGGTAAGCTTGGTGCAATTAGTGGGCAATTTTCTTCGGGTGTCAGTTTTGTTGGCCCCAGTAGTAGGGTCAGGGCATGGCATGTTTTGATATAACCAAGCGAAACATGTTTGTACATTTACGCAGACATTCATCCTTATTCAAAGCACCTCTGTTTTAACCTTCTTCTTGTTTTCCTTAGTGCTAAGGTTGACTACCTCTATTGCTTCTTGGTGTGGTTGTATTGTCTTTGACTCATGTGTTAGCTAACTCTTCAAGGAGTTCACAATCTTCCTCACCATCCCCTTCGGCTTGGTTAATCAGAGGATCACGGTCATACAGGATGATAGCAGCATTGTTACCAATTGATTTAGGAGAAGATATAACATTTGTTTATTTTATTGAATGAGAAGTGTATATGAAAATATTGCCATTTTGAAAAGAAAGGGACTGAAAGAAAAAATGATCTTAAATTGAATGTAAACACGACTTTTATTAAGAATAAACAAAGTTTTAAAACAATGTGGGTGCCCTTATGAGTTACCACTAAGCTTTGGGCAAAGCATAGGGATTTGAAATCAACAAAAATGATTTAAAAAGAAATAGATCTCTAGGATCTCCATGGTAATCCAATTTGTTGAGTTTCTTCATTTGGAGCATTTTTTATGACGAGACTGTATACCCATTTATTATCAAGCAACGCTGGATAGCTGCACTTGAACTGGGTAGTAATGAGAACCTTCTGGATAATTGGAAACTTCCTTATTCGATCTTCGTGGTTGTACTACCTTTATGGATGCGGTAGTGTATACCATGCTTGTCTTTATGGGATGTTTAAAAACTTGCCCCATTATCTTCTTTTTTTTTTTGTGTGTGACAGTTTATGGTTTATCCTTCCCTGCCGGATTTTCTCTAGATCGTCGAGACTTCCTTTGGTATGTTGTTAGGTTTCACAAAGATATTATCCACTGTTAGCAATGGTCATTGTTCTCCCCTATGAATTGCGCCTCTTAACTCGGGGTTGATAGCGATTGCCCCTGTGTATCCTTGGTATGCCAAGTAATAACATGTCTTGAAAGGGACATGGGAGGTAAGAGACCCACTCATTAGGAGGTCCATAGACGCAGAATTCTGAATATTATCCAAATTTGTTGTGCGTAGCCTCCATATTATGTATCTTAACAGGGTGAGCTTAGGCATCGTATTTTAGGAATGCCCCACCTTTAATATGTGGGCGTTCCACACCTTTGATCAAAATGTGTAGAACCTTGATTATGAGTCTTCACTTGTGGAGACCATTCATCATTACATCAGCCTAGAGATGCCTCATAGATTAGGTTTGCTATCACTCCAAAGATTTGGTTTCACAATGATATTCTTGGTTACACGGACAGAGCTTGAGTATTTCCACTAATGATTTTTTTGCTAAGGCTCAGAGCTTCGAGAGTAATGATATGTTTGAGATATTTGAGAGTGATTTGATCACTTCCTTCGTATTATCTTTTTACACTTGTCATATTTTGCATGATTGATCTCCTCGTGCCCCTTATTTGGGTTATGTCGTCATTTTACCTTTGGCTAAGGCCTCCAAGTGATTGCATTTTATAGGAGCAAGAATCGTATACACGACAGCGATGCGTCGTGCCCCTTGTTGTTGATGATGACAGGCTCTTTGATTTATTGGAGGTGATCTTTGTAGTCTTGATCCCCTTGACGTAGGTAGTGGGGATATGCCCCCACAATATACACTTTCCAACTTCTTTGAGGAGACGGAGTTGACGTGGTGATTTCCTCTTTATCAGTGCAATGATCCAATCAAGGAAATATACCTTTTTGTTTTTTTTGAAAAGGATTTTTGAAATGCATATGCGTGCTAAAAAGAAATTTTTATTCATTCATTGTCTTATCCACAGGAAATTTCTTTCATGTTTTTTTTTTTTAGGTTTTTATTTTTTATGGTGAGCACCCCAAGAACACAAAGATGAAAATGGAAACGAAGTACTTTTATTGATTAAGGAAACCTTTTAAAGGGAAGTACAATTGAACTGGACAAAATGGAAACGCCAAAAACCTAAAAATACAACTTAATGGAAAATCTGGATAAGAAATAATGGAAACTGAATCTTCTACTGACGCATTGAATGTCTTTCCCAAAGCCATGTTCATCCTTGTACTTCAGATGCTCCTTGTGAAGTGTCGAGATTGTGTGCCTTGTTATCTTTGGCTACCTGAGACAAGACCAAGTATTGTTTTCTCCAATACTCTTTTGTCTTTAGAAAATCTTCGTAGCTTTGCAACATAACACGATGATGGATTCGAAGCTCTTCTAGATCTTGACGTTTCTTCTCATGGTCAGATGTTTGTTCTAAGAGGAGTGCTTCAGTTTCCACCCTTCGAGAATGTTCCATTACTTCTGGCCTTTTGCTTTCTCGGAGGATGCTGAGAAGATTTAGGGATCGAGCTTCTTGAATTTGATTCTCCTTCCCCAACTCTCAGATTCGCTGGTTACTTTGATGGAGGTCAGACTGTAGTTGGCTCTTTTCACGGTAGGCTTCATAGAAGTGATGCTCTAAGTTTTATTTGTCTCTTTCAAGTTGTTCAATGGAAACCATAAGCTCTTCCATTCCTTTGGCTGGTGTTGTTGCAATTGGCGTTTGTGATTGATGGAGAGGATTGACCATGTGAGGACGTTTGTTGATTCGAATCTTCTTGTGCTTATGAATCTCTCCCCAAGCTTGGATAATTATTTGGAGTAGATCGGGGTCACTCTGTCCCATATCATGAAGGATTAGCTGTTGAAGCTGTCCATAAGAAGGTGCATTTTCCCAAGGGTACCCAAGTTGTCGTAAAGCCAAAGTGGGGTTATAGTTAATGCAAGCCCGAGTCCCAATTAGAGGAACATTAGGGAAATCACCACAGTTAAATATGACCTCCTTTATTTCAAGCCTATTAGGACACCATACAATAGACTCAGTAGTGAGAGCCTTTTACTTTTGCAACCACTCCTCTTTTGTCAAGTTTTTTATCATATATCTCTGCTTACCAAGGTGTGACAGAAGCCATGAATATAAGAGAGGAATGTAACATTGTAGTACTCCTTCTCCTCTCCCGTGTTGTACATGAAGAGCATAGTATATGTTGGCGAGCAAAGCATGAGTAGGGTCTTTGCCTAAGACCTTTACAGACCAAAATTTGCCAATAGCGTCCGAGTCTATGAAACTCGTAACATTGGGGAATAGAATTACACCAAAGATTAATAATGCAAAGATATCTCTACAGGGTTCCCATTCACCTTTGTCTGCAAGGGAGAGAGCTTTGGACTCTATGTATTCCCTTTTGATTCCTCGGACTTTAACCTCTTCTTTTAGTTAAGTCTAAGGCCCTCCAATGGTATACCCCATGCTTTAGATAAATCTTCCACTTCAATGACTCGTCCAATTTCTGTGTAGGGCCCTTCTTTTATCTTGGAGAATCCTAGAACTTGCTCAAATTCTTCTAGTGTAGGCGCCAACTGGAAGTCTTGGAAAGTGAAACATCTCAACGGAGGATCATAAAATTGAGTAAGGGCGAAGATAGCCCCTAATTGTCCATTTATCCTTAGTAGGTCCATGATGTTGCCATAATGACTAGTAAAGTCTTCCCTAACATTCTTGGGTAACTTCCCTCTAATCATCTTCATCTTCTCGAAATCAGGTATCATAGCTCTAATGTAGATTGTTGGCTTCTTATCCATATTCATCCTTTAGGGTACTCTCCAAAAACCTTTATCCTTTTTTTTTTAATATTATTTTATCCAAAGATAATTCCTGTGAATCTGACAAATGAATTTATTTTTTTATTTATATTTTCAAAAATACAAAAATGCAAATGTGATGCAATTGCATAGTGGGATGATGATAAGGGTATCCTTAATGGGTTGTTCATAGGCCCGTTCTAAGGATAACCTACCCTCCCCACTCAGGGTGGCTTTTCTAAGGGTATCATGAATGACGCTAAAAGGAAAGGCACCGGGGCCCCCCTTAAGCGGAGCCTCTTTGTAGACCGAGACTTATCTCATAGGTCATAAGGTCTCACCATGATGTTTTATTTTTGGTACAAAGAGTCATTGGTCAAATCCTAAGTCCTGACTCCAAGAGAGGCGGGCCCTCTTGAGACATTTCTCGGAAATTGACCGACTCTAGGCGAAGTTGTCGCAAAGACTCGTAGGGATGTTAAACCCCTTTGGCCAATTGACAATCCTTCTCTTAATGGTTCTCACTTTATTTGAAATATGATCCCACCAACAAAATATATATATGAAAAACAAATAAATAACATAATAACAAATAAAACAATACAATAAATAAAACACAATATGAAAAATAAACGCAAAAATAATAAAAACCCCAACAGAAAACCTAGACCTAAAGGTAGGGAATACTCTATTTTAAGGAAGTCCCCAGCAGAGTCGCCAGCTGTAGCAACTGGCTTAAAAATTTTAGAGTCGCCACCATTATTTTTATCTTAAGGGAAGGGAATTAAATGGATAACCCTATATTTTCAGAGATTCTAAGTTCGCGAGTTAATTAAATAAAGGGAAGGTGTTAGGCACCCTTTATTTCCCTTGTACTCAAGGGGACCCCCTCTAGATCTAGGTTTTTTCTAAGGTTTCGAAAGCATTGTTTTCATATTTTTAAAAGAAACATGATTTATTTATTTATTAGGGGACTCGCTTCAATTTTCGATTGAATGCCTACGTATCTCTTTATGGAGAATCAGAGCCCCAATTCGTAGTTCGGGTTTGGTTTGTGTTTTTTATAGGATTGTATAATTACTTTTGAATTCTCCTTTGAATTTCGTTGATTTAGAAAATAAGGTAATTGTGGGCGTAGTTCGAAGTTTAGTAAAAAAACAATTGTACGATCCTTTTTTATGAAATTAATATTGATTTGGTATTAGTAGAAGTTTTAGATGTTTTGAGATTTTTTATTTAATGTACTTAAGGTAACTAAAGTAAAATTTAGCAAGAATACATATTAAGAATTTATATTAAAAGTTAGTAAAATAAAAGGTTTAATATCCAAAAAATTATATAAATATGTCTGAAGTGATAATTTTTATAAATTATATTAAATAAATAAATGTTATGATAAAAATAAAAAGTTATAATTTTTAAATAAAATAGATTGAATAATTTAATTAATTAAGTGACATAGGTGGTATTAAATTAGAATTAGTGGTGTATTAGAACATATAATCAGGCCCAGATGTAAACCTGAACCCAATAAGATAAGAGGGGTGCATTTTACACTGCTTTTGTAAAAAAGAGTGAAACAGGGGTGTGTATAGCGTTGGGTTAGGCCCATTTCTAATTAGTGTACATCTGCTGGATCCAGTGTAGACTAGACCAGGGAAATTATGGTGAGGACGATTGATCTAGAGTGTTGATTTGATCGAAGAGCTCCCGAGATTTAATCCTGGGGCGTTAGATCGAGGTACATCAATCGGAAGGCTATGATTATATATTGACTGAGGGAGTACGAAAAAATGCACACATAGGAACGCAGAGGGAGTGTTTTATTTGTTTTCCATTTTATTTTCATTTTAACGATCCTTTCTCTTTCTATTTCCCATTCTCTCTCTCGTTTTTTCTACGCTAAACACAAAGACAACAACAACATCCATGAATAAAGAAAAAAAACCTGAAACCCTAAATCATCCCCTTAACCCCCAAACATGCATCTAAACAACAGTAATCTCAAATGTTCAAGTCTAGTTTTAATAGTGGTTACCTCTCCTTGCCGTGAATCTTCAAGCTTTTCTTCTTCTGATTTCTGAGTGTTCTTCTTTTAATCCCCGTAGAAGATAAGATTGGCGCGGCGGGGGTTAAGAGAAACAGCAAATCGACGGCGGTCTGGGGTTTCAGGTGTGAAACCCAGATCGAAATCGAGAACGGCAGCGGCAGATTTAGATCGCAAAAGACACCGATTCTTCTTCTACTCTTTCTATTTTTTTCGATTTTCGGTCTTTTTTCTATGAGATTTTTTCGTTTAATTTTTTCGGTCCCTTGTTCATTAGCTTTTGATTTTATTTATAGTGTTAGGATTCGATTTGAATTAGGAAATTCGTTTAAGGTTACAGATTTGATTCCGATTTCCATTTAGGAAAGATTTGAATGTTGTTCATGACTTGTTTATTTGATTTGATTCAATCTTTATTGTTAGGGATTTGATTCCGTATTTAGACCATTTATGTATATAAATTTATTTAATCAGACAATTTATTCTCTCCATTTTTTATTTGATTTGATTTGGTTTCCTGGATTTTTTGATATATGAATTGGGTGTTTGAAATTAGGGTTAATGGTATGCTGGTGGTGTGCGGCGGCCGCTTCGTTGAAGAAGAAAGGATTTAAAAACCCTAATTAAATATAATAATATTAATGATATAATAACAGTAATTATTAATATTAGTTATTTAGCTGTAACAAAAACGTGATTAATTTGAACAATTGTAGTTGCTTTAGTCCATTATAGAAAAATAATAATAACTAATAATATAATAATATACATGTCTAATAGTAGTGATGATAATTAGTAGCAAATAAATGATAATAACATTAATTTAATCATTTTACTAATGTCGATACCTATTAATGATATCCTAAGAATTACCATCAAGTTGCAAATAATTTAGTTATTTTGGTAGTCATATTTAGTTTATAAAACATCCATTTTATAACAATTTAGATATAGAATAATTAAATACAACCCATATGTATATATAATCAAAATATATATATAATCAAAATATACTAAACAAGTATTTTAAATATTTAATCAAAATAAACTTCATAATTATATAAAAAGATTTCGAACTACTTCTAATAGGCCAAGCATAAATCTTTAACGGGCCATAGTTAATTTAAAAATAAAAACACCTATTTGGTAAACAAAAATAAATAAATATACTCCCTAAAATGTTTTTTTTAATAAAAATAATGTGATTTAATTAACGTAAATAGAATAAATAATTTAAATAAATCAAATTGACTATTAACACCAATGCGGGCAAATTTGGGGTATGACACTCAAGAGAGAAAAAGAAAAAAAAAATGAATGAAAATAAAAAGAAAAAGGAAAAGAAAAGAGCTTTGTATATAGCTAGTTCCTTTAAAATAAAAAGATGAACTCTTGAGCAATAAAATTGTGTGATCGGTTGATAAGGATGTGTGGATATAATCATGATTTGAATGCTCTCTTAGGAATTGACCCCTTTTGTTTCAATGGACTTGAGAAATGACATTTCCTTGTTAACCAACCCAAGTTTCAACCCTAAAGTCTTTGTGATTCTTGCTTTTACGCTTTTTATATAAATGTTGTGTAGATGAATGCATAATTAATTCTGGATGTTGGCGACATTGTTGTGTGAGTGTTAGGACCTCAATTTTGTCTCTTACTAGAGAAGTGTATAGGTTGTGATTCAATTTTGAACTTATTTTGTTTTAGGAATTTCAGACATCAAATATGTATTTAGTATTAGTATCTGCATCATGGTGTTATTTTAGTAAAGGTAAGATGTTACTTGTGTGCTTATGGAATTTGAACCACCCAATTGTTTTTGTCTTAGCTTGTGATCTCTTGGTGTATTTGTTTTGTTTGAGGACAAACAAAGGTTTAAGTTGGGGAGAGTTGTTAGTTACCAATTTGTGTAAATATCTTAGGTAATTTTTGGTAACTCTCAAGTCGTTTTGTGGTTAATAGTAGTATTTTATTGTCATTTGGTATATATTTATTCTTATATTTATATTATTGTTGAATAGTTCTTATCTTTGCAATCTATGTTGGATTTTGTAGTTTTTATAGATAATTGGAAGCTTGGACCATGGAAAAAGCACTTTGAAGATGTTCCAAGACCAAAGCCAAGGATTGCTGAAAAGAGGTAGCGCGCTAAGCGAGGTTGAGCCCGCTAAGCGCGCTTTTGAAGAAAAGAAGGAAGTTCTGGCAGAGAGTTCCGCGCTAAGCGAGGTCTGGAGCCCGCTTAGCGCGGTTGGGCGGTTTAAGCAATTATTGATAGCGCGCTTAGCGGGCTGCACCGCGCTAAGCGCGGTCTGCGAAACTTTGTTTATTTGTTTATGGGCCAGATCACTTTTGAGGTATGTAGAGATATTTTAGAGAGAACCAAGAGCATAATACACTGTAGCAAACATAGAATTGAAGATTGAAAGCCTTGATCGTCGATTAATCGCCTTTGATGCTTGTTGATCTTCATCCTTTCCTTCTTATGCAAGCTACCATTCTCATGGATAGCTAAATCCCTTTTGTATCAAGATAAGATGTAATCTTCCTAGCCTTTTGTATGTTTTTCTTGTGAATATATGTGTATGAACAAGTAATGATCAATATAGATGGTTTAGTTTGTTTATTAAAGCTTTTCTTTGGTATAAATGTTTGAGACATCAATGTTTGTATCTAGACCTAACTCATCATCTTTCAAACTATAAGTTGCAGACATGGATTTAGAGTTTGATGTTTACTAAGTACCGGTTTTAAAACGTTATTTGTATTGTTTAAACGGTGGAGAAATCGTCGGTTAAACAATACGGTAAATCTAACTATATCGTTGCGGACACGGACGATATAGGTGTCGATACATAATTATATTGATCGTTCGCAAGTCATAAGCATCTATTTATAAGGAAACATACAAATTTAGGTCGATGAAATCGAATCTTGATACATTTTCTTTAACTTAGAACTTTCATTAATTTACTCTTTGCTACTAAAAGAATTGAATGATCTTTTGCAAACCTAAAACTAAAGTAACATTAACTCAAGACAAAATAGGCTATAGAACGGCGGTGATATCGCAATAATCCCTGTGGATACGATAATAACGAAAAGTACACCACAATACTCTTTCAACAGTCACCACCAATATATTTATCCCATAAGGGAAAGGGAATATCAGAAAACCTAGCAAAGGAAGGAACAAGGTCTTGCGACCATAGAATCTAGGTACGGGAGTCGGTTACGCGAGGGGAAGGTGCTAGCACCACTCACGCCCATCGTACTCGATGGTATCCACCTATGTTTGTTTCTATCTAAAGGGTGTGTACTATGTCTACCTACATGTGAATGCATGCAAAAAGAAATACGGGGAAAAGAAGGAATTATTTACAATTGTGCTCGTTCAAGCCCCGCGACTTGATGCCTACGTATCCTTTTCAGGAATCAGAGCGCCGTAGTTCGGCTCACGATTTTCTGTTTGTTTTTGTGTTTTTTAGTTGGGCGGCGTTAACGTTCACACTCTTGCATAAGGGACGACCTACGATGCGATCGAGCGGAACTAACAGTGCCCTTAGGTGCCAACGAGGCAAAAGAAAAAGAAATTATTGGTTTGTGTCTTTTAGGGTAATTCCATGATGACGAAGACCTACTACAAGGCTTCACATCACTTCCTTACTTTGTTTTAAATCTGACCATTTATTAGTGTTTTAAGCGTTTTTGGTTGGTGTCTTTTAAGGGAATTTATTTGTGACTTAGATCATACCAAAAAGAGTTTTGTTTTGCATATTTAGAGAACGCACATCGAGGCCTACGCCACAATCGTTTCTCTAAATAGCGGTTAAGAAATACATCGAGGCCTCACACCTCAATCATTTCTTTTCCGCTAAGTAAAAGAGATACAAAAAGAAGTTTTTTTTTATGAATATTTAGAGAATGCACATCGAGGCCTATGTCACAATCGTTTCTCTAAATAACGGTTAAGAAATACACCGAGGCTTCACACCTCAATCATTTCTTCTCCGCTAAGTAGAAAAGAACATACATCGGGGCCTACACCCCAATCATTTCTTTCCTACTATGAAAAATTGTAGCGGTATGATCCTTGTCGGTATTTATTAAGTATTTTAAAAGTTGAAAAGAAAAAGAAAATGAGAAGAGAACTATTTCTGAATTCTAATCTAAGTTGTCTAAGGAACCAAAATAATAAAAACTATACACTTTATTAAAGAAAAACTATACATGAGATAGGTAAAGGAAATCAATAAATGACAAATAAAATTTGAGAACTATAACAAGTAAATGGAATTCACAAACACACATGCATCAATTAAGTCTATGAAAAAAAATCGAGACTAAAATTTATTCCTAAGTCTATTAACGGATTATTTACAAAGAAGGGTTAAAACAAAGAAATTCAAACATATTGTGAAGACAAAGATTTATTAAAAGGATTAAAAAACAATTAGAAAAAATTAACAAAAATCATGACAATTACTCACAAACTCTAAAATACCTAAAATCATTTTTTATACATTTTTTATGTGATTAAAAAGGATTATGAGTTGAAAAATAAGAGAAAGCAAAATAAAAATAGAAAAAATAGAATCTAAACTGCAGGGGGGTGTGATAGTATTTTGTATGAGCTAAAACCGTGTTACAGCAAAACTGGGCCTAAAATAGGGGTGTGTGAAGAGCATGGGCGCTCAGGCCCAAATTCGTTGGAGTGTGGTGTGTTAGCAGCGGAGGGGTGAGATTCAAAAACGTTATAGGCCCAGCACAAGCGAGGCCCAACGCTCCCACTATCTACTATATTTCATTTTATTCCATTTATTGTTGACTCAGCATTTTCCTTTCATTCAAACAGCAGCACTTATTATTCTCACGTACAGTTTTTTATGCAATGTAACATGGCATTAATACACATACATCAATTGGTCACCATTCTCACTTAAATCACTAAAGACAAAATAGAATCAACAACCAGTCAAAGCATGACACGGCGTGAGCCAATCATTGGCATCAGATAAGACAAAAACTAATTGAACTGCATGGGCCATTAACAAATTGCCACGTAGGAGAACGGAAAATGAAAAAGAAAATCGCAGACGCCGGAGAGCCACCTCCGGTCGTCTTCCCCGGCGCTCCAGTCCACCGGAATCCAAGCCAATCACCCATAAATTAATAAAAGAACCACCAGTCCGCTCGGTTATCTCCACTGATTACGGATCTGGCTTCGGTTTTCATTTTAATGCATCCTAACTATTAAACCAAAACCAAACTCCAACTCTAAACTCATTAGCATTTCATGGAGCAGCAATTAAGTGTCACAAAACGATCTTGCGCCCTCAGCATTCGGAAAATCGACTAGAACATACGCAAATAAGCGTCATATTCGTATCAATCCATAGCAAGAATGGATGAAGCTTCATGTATAATAACAAGAAATGAACACGTTTCGGATATGCAAGATCTAATCATGTTATCATGATGCTGAGAGTCTTCTGTGTTTACCTGAAGGAGTTCTTGAATCAAGATGTAAGAAGACCTTCACTCCCCAAGCTCACGTCCGAGGAAGATGATGGATCGAAGTTGTAGACGACGCTCGAAACCGTGAAGAAACGACCTCGCAGTGAATGATGGAGTTGTCGAATCGTGAACGTGATCGAGTCGGCAAGATGATGATGTTAATGGTTGCCGGCTGTTGGTGGTTTGAAGATGGAGGTGCGGGAGACGGTGGCGGTTGAAGTTGATGCAGTGATGGAGAATGAAGTTTTGTGGTGGATGAGAGTGGTTAGAGGCGGTTGTGGTGGCCGGAGAAGTTTGTTGAGGGAGGTTGTTATTGTGGTTAGAAAACCGTTATGGGAAGATGATGAGAGAACAAGAGAGAGTGAAGAGAGAATGAGAGAGTGGTTTGTGAAGAATGAGAGTGAGAGAGTCTATGAAGAGAACGAAAAAAGTCCCTAATGAGAGTGAGGTTGAATGTTTTTATAATGAGTATGGGATGCATTGTGTTACGGTGTGGGTGATTGTAGTGGATAGTTTCGTTCACACTTAATCAACAAGTCTTGAGCAATTGTAGTAAACTTCATGCAAACTTTATGAACTTAGTAACATGGCTTGGCTTGATGGGGTAACATGGCTTGGCTTGACATTAGTCTAGAATATCCATTTTAAGCCCCTATATCTTTACCTATGGCTCTCCATTTGTGTCACATATATGCTCACTGGAAAGAGGGAGTGGAGTAGAGAAATTTTGGTGTTGAAAGATTCTTGAACCAAGGCCTAGAAATGGGAGAAAAAGTGACTTGAAACTCATATAGACACCACTGCGCGCGTGACTTAAACTGGCCCATGACTTTGGCAAAAACGTGACAAGATCAGGGCATGACTTTGAATCTCCCTATCATGATCCATGTGTACTCAATCGTTACCACCCATGGCTTGTTAGAAAGAGGAAATGGCAAGGAGTATTCTTACACCAAGATTGACCTCAATGGAAATTTGTAGGCCTCTAAAACTGGCTTCAAAGTCAACACACCATGTGTTTGATCAAATGCATGCATGTGACTTGGGATTCTGGCTCAGCCTTATGCTACGAGATGTTTTGTGCGATCACCACTTTGAGGCCCTGTAATTTGTTCCACACTCATCCAAATGAATTGATTCTTGCTTCAATGGGTAGAGGACATGGCAAAGAGTGGATGCACACCAAGTTTGCATTTGTAGGGTTTTTGGATTTCCGTATAATTGGATTCAAGGTTGGCACGCCACATGCTCAATGAATTGCTTCACGCGTGCCGAGCAATCTGCCCAGCTTTGTGACTTGAACAAATGAAATCTCCCAACTTCAAACTCTTATATCTCTTGATCCAGGCTTCAAATGGAAAAGTGTTCAACTACAAAGTTGTTCTCCTCTATGAGAGGAACAACTTTGATGTTGTAAATTTCCCCAAAAAGTTCCATTTGCCACGTATAAAATGATGATGAAGTGGATTGCTCACTAAAGTTTCAAAGGTCTCAAAATTTTTCTAAGTGTAAAAACCCTTCCATTTTTGATATTTTTTTATTTTTGGCAATTTTGTCAAACTCCCGATTTTATCCATTCCTTGACTTTTCTTGACCGATTTTCCACCAAAAGTCGGTATTTGAGTGATTGACCCGATTTTGACCCAAAAGTCAGTTGTTCTGATTTTTCTCCGATCTTAATGAAATTCCCAATTAATCATCTTCTAAACCCTGGAAATTGACTGAATGCCTCCACACGATCATCATACCTTCTTTTCCATAGGATCAGCTCCTGATCAATGTTCTGACCAAAAAGTCAACTATGTTGACTTTAGTCAGGAAAACCCTAATTCAGGATAATCAACTGAACATCAAGCTTGTACCCTCTAACCAATGCCTTGAGTTGCAGGTGAGAGAACCCTGCAATGAAAGCTCTTTCTTGCTAGTCTTTGAATGGTAACAATGATATGAATGCATGAGTTGAATGACCTATATGAAATATGCGCATGAATGTAAGCCAGATAAATAGGGTAGGACAAATTTGGGGTATGACAGGTTCAAATTCCAAAAGTACACAAAGATCAATCCTTACCAATTTCAATCAAAGTACCATGATAACAATGCTAATCCTATATACAAATTCTATGTCAGAAATTCCACAAGCAAAAGAAGTTCAAGAATGAATCACATCTACGCACTTCTCTATTGAGAGAACAAAAATGGAGGATCCTAACACTCACCAGACAATGACGAAAACATCCAGAATTGATTATGACTCATCTAAACAAAAGATATATAAAAAGCGTAAAATTAAGAATCACAAAGACTTTAGGGTTGCAACTTGGCTTGGTTAACAAGGAAATGTCATTTCTCAAGGCCATTGAAACGAAAGGGTCAATACCTAAGAGAGCATTCAATATCACATTTACATCCACACATCCCTATCAACCGATCACACACTTTTATTGCTCAAGAGTTCACCCTTTTAATTTAAGGGAAACTAGCTATATACAAAGCTCTTTTCTTTTCTTTTCTTTTCTTTTCTTTTCTTTTCTTTTTCCTTTCTTTTTCTTTTCTTTTTCTTTTCTCTCTTGAGCAATCACTTATTTTCTTCTCCACACCAATACAACCATTTTTTTTATTCTCCCCACCTTGAATATTACCACCACATAATCACGAATGCTCCCTATTCTAAGGCAAAAAGGAATCAATCCTAACCACGTTTCATGGTACTCTTTAAGGTTAAAAGAAAGTCATCATGATTCAGATAAAAAATCGGCAATTATAAACAAGGAAATGATACCGATTGAATCTTGGCAAAGCGGCTCAAAGTGGTTAGCAAATACTCACACACTCACCGGGTAGGTTATATTTGGTAGAGAAGTTATACTCGTAATGCGAAACAAAATGCTTTGATCACTTTCATGCTTTACACAATTTAATAAAAATGTAAGATTAATCATAAGGAAAACGAGTTAAAACGCATATTGCTGGTATCCAGCACAATTATATATATACAGTGGAAAGTCTCCTCACAACTAAATCTGTGCTAAAGTGATTCACAATTGAACTAATTTTACCAACAGAAATTAATGACAACTAATTTGTACAATTAAAAGCATCATAATCAAATGTACTTGATAAAAAAAACGATAAAGGATGTACCTTGCACGTATAATTTTCAACTTATATCATCACCACTCAAATTGTATTGCATCACCCACATTCATCGTGACAACAAAAATTCGTGTTCCAGCTAATTAATCATCAGGACAACTATCAAACACCATTATTTCTTCAACATAAAAACTAAAATAAAACTACTTAAAATTAAATGCGATAATAAAATAAATTGAACATATATATATATATATATATATATATATATATATATATATATATATATATATATATATATATATATATATATATATATATATATATATATAAACCACACCAAACGGTGTTAACTATCCGAAGGCGTAAACTTAGCCTTTCAAAGTACCTTATCCAAAAGGATGGAACAAAATTAAAAACAAAGCAACTAAAAATTGTTCTAACATAAAAACTAAAACAACAAAACATAAAAACAACATAAAATCTACTCCTCATCGGAAGTCTCCTGATCATCCTGCTCCATCCCCTCCTGATCGGTCACCATTTCTATTAAGTTTTGTCTTTCATCCGGCACAAATTTATCATCTCGGTAACACATTCGGTTGTTTTATTGCTTTTTAAGTTAAGTTTATCGTATTTACTAATTTGTAGTATTGCATTGCAGTTGGTTTAAAGTTTATGTCAAAAGATCCTCTTTATGCCTTTGTTTGGTAGTGTTAGTGTTTTTGGCCAGGTTGATGCATGTGAAAATAGGAACTTGTGGCGCGCACAAGTGGATGAAAAGAAGCCGGGAAAGCTGATTTCAGAGGTCAACACGGGCACCCGTGTGTAGCAACACGGCCCGTGTTGAAATGTGGCTGGAAACGCAAGTTTGAACCAAAAACAGAGGATTTACACGGGCACCCGTGTGCTGAGACACGGCCCGTGTGAGAAAGTGCCTGGAAGTGTGTCTTTTGAGCCAAGGAACAGAAGATCAACACGGGCACCCGTGTGCAGCAACACGGCCCGTGTTGATGAGCGCGTGCTGAATTTTTGTTTCTATGTTTCCTCACTCAAATGGGATCATTAAGGGTATTTTTGGTATTTGGTTTCAACTTGAATGGAAGGCACAATATAAAAAACAACTTTAGGGCAAGAGAGAAGGGAACTTTTGACAGATTAGAGAAAAGAATAGAAGAGAAGATTGGAGAAAGCAAGGGTTTGGGAGAGAAGAAGATCTTCATGACCGGAAGCAATAGAAGATTCAATCTCCTCTAATTTCTTGTAATGTCTTTATTCATAATCGTGTTTTCTTTGATTACTATGAGTAGCTAAACCCCCCAATGCTAGGGGGTGGCTCTGATTTCACTTTGTAATGACTCTGAGTTTGCAATTGCGATAACTATCATTGTTTTCAATTATTAATTTATTCTCATGATGTTTTTAAAGCTTTTCCTTTCGGACAAATTGGAATTGATCTATGATTATCATTTAGGCGGACCACCAATGATAATGCTTTCGTGAGAATATGCTATAATAGATATTACCTAGGACTAGGAATACCTTACAGCAACCAGATATTCTTGATAACTAATTGCTTGATTTCATTGTAAATTTCTAAGGACTTAGGGTTTAGGATGAAGGATCAAAGGTATTTTCACTAAGGACTTAGGATCAAACAACCTTAAGAACCGGTAATTGATTATTGAAAATAAGTTGTTGCAATAGAAATTTCAGAGTTGTTACATTGTCAATCATCCACATGTCCCTAGCATGTTACTCATATTTGTTACAAAGTCAATTTCATTTACTGCTTATTTTACTTTTCGCTAAGTGATCATCACCAAACAAAACCCAATTGAAGTTTTTGTTTAATTGAACTTTGAATTGAACTCATTATTCCTACACAGTCCCTGAGATCGATATTTGGGGAATTTTCCCTATTATTACAAGAGGCAAAATAGTACACTTGCTATTTTACCGATCAAGTTTTTGGCGCCGTTGCCGGGGACTGCCATAATATTGAGTTTAAGATGAGTTCAATTAGAATTTTGTTGCTCTGCGACTAAAATTATATTTTCTGCACTTTTTATTTTTTTTTAATTCTAATATTTGTCATTCTGTGTATGCGAGGTAAGGCCTCAGCTGAATTTCTTTTTGACGCAGAAATTGAAAGAACCTTGCACGCAAGGCGTAGACAAGCTCGTCAAGAGAAACTGGAATCTAAAGAAGAAGTTGTGACAGTTCATTCAGATTCTGAAAGTGAAGAGGAAGTTATGGGCAAGAATCCACCTCCATCAGAGAGACTTCTCGGAGACTATGGTGCTACGAACACACCGGGTGGTAGACTAACAATTGTCAACCAACCGGTAAATGCGGCCAATTTTCAATTGCATCCGAGCATAATAAATCAGCTGGAACGAAAACCTTTCACCGGAAAGGTTAATGAAGATGCAAACAAGCACCTACAGAGATTTCTTACTATGAGTACAACTTTAAAAATTGAAGGGCATACAGAAGAGGCAAAGAAGCTGAGAATGTTCCCGTTCACCTTGGCCGAAGAAGCAAAAGAGTGGTTCTATTCTCTTCCAGCAGGCAGTATCACGTCATGGGAAGAGATGGAAAAGGCTTTCTTGAATGAGTATTTTCTCGCCTCGGTCTTTATAAGGAAGAGGTATATTATTTTGAATTTCAAGCAGCAGGAGGGTGAACTCTTAAGAGATGCTTATAAAAGATTCAAGAGGACCCTAGTAGCATGTCCCACTCACAACATGGACAAAACCGACCAAATGCAGATATTTGTCAATGGGCTAAAAATGAAAACAAAGCAGTTGATCGATACAGCAGCTGGAGGCTCAACAAATTTCACAACAGCCTCCGGAATTATCAAGATCATTGAAGCGATAGCTGCAAATGAGCATTTGGAGTTGTATGACAGGTGTACCAATAAACCTGAAAGAGTTATTGATCTGAAGTTGGAAACCTCAAAAATTCGGGTTGAAGATGCTATAGCTGCATAGGTAGAAAAGAGATTGAAGGCGATGAATATAGGTACTCAACAGGTTGCTCAAGTCCAACAAGCTCAACCTGTAATCTGTGAAATTTGCCAAGGTCCTCACCAAACTGTATACTGTGTTGCTACTCCCAAGCAAATTGAAGAAATCAAATTCCTGAGGCAAAATAACCCGTATTCTAACACCTACAATCCAGGGTGGAAGAATTATCCAAATTTTGCATGGAAAGATAACCAACAACAAGGACCTCAGAAGGCGGAATGGGAAGTGGCTATCGAGAGATTGGCTGGACAATGCTCTCTGTTTCAAGAAGAAACCAGAAACAACCACAGGAATACATCAGCTTCGATCAAAAATCTGGAAGTTCAAGTGGGTCAAATAGCACAGCATCTCACTCTACAGGCACAAGGTACCTTCCCGAGCGCAACTGTGAAAAATCTGAAAGATCAAGAGAAGATTAATGTTGTTACGACAAGGAATAAAAAGGTTTTAGAATCGGAAAAAGAAAAGGAGGAAATAGATGACCCTATGGTAATAGAGGTAGATTTGGAAATAAGAGAGAATCCGAAAGAGCCAGAAGTGGTGATACAACCGTTTAAACCAGTTGAAGAAAAAAATAAGAAAGTTGTTGAACCGGTGATCAAACTACCTTTCCCTTCCAGAGTGACAAAGAAGAATTCAAAAGAGAAAGACTTTGAGAAGTTCACTGCCTTGTTCAAAAAGTTAGAGGTAAATCTACCCTTCTTCGAAGCACTTGAGCATATGCCCTTGTATAGGAAATTTATGAAGGAGGTGATGGCAAAAAAGAGATCACTGGGGGGGGAATAAAAAATTGCAACTGAGAAGTGTGGTATAGTCTCGACAGCAAGAAAGATCCCAATAAAGAGGAAAGACCCTGGAGCGGTGGCGATACCATGCACTATCAAGAATACAACATTTAAAAAGGTACTCCTCGATTCTGGTTCTAGTGTGAGTTTAATGCCTCTGTCCATTTTCAAAAAGCTTGAATTGGAAAAGATTACTGAAAGTAAGACACATTTAAGGTTTGCCGATCACACCATTAAGAAATCATATTGGGTAGCGGAAGATGTACTTGTGGAAGTTGATAAGTTTGTATTCCCTGTTGACTTCCACATCATGGATATTCCGGAAGACGAAGAAACTCCTATCCTTCTTGGGAGACCATTTTTGTCGACAGGCCGCTGCAACCTCGACATTGAAAAAGGGACACTAACGCTGAAATCATTTGATGAAGAAGTAACCTTGAAGATGTTAGGAGTTAAGAAACATAGGGCGGTTGTGAATGATCAAACTTCTGGTGGTATGACAGAAAGTGAGGAAAAAGACAAAAAGCCTAAACTGCTCCAAGAAAAAGTGTCAAGCATAGCCTCTCTGGTGGAACCAACTCCTATAGCCACCAAATGTTCTAAGAAAAAGAAAGGTGAAAAGATGAATGAGGAAAGTGAATTGAAGAGAAAAGTTTTCCATACTTTTCATCATCATGAGTTTCTGATTGCGGAGGTGAAAAGCAGCCAGGTGTGGAAGAGAAAATACCCTCCATAATAAAGGGTAATGGACCGTCGATCCATGCGACGTTAAACGAAGCGCTTTGTGGGAGGCAACCCACACTTTTAATAATTAATTTGTCTTTTTGTTTTGTTTTATTTCAGGTAATAAAGAGGGGATTTTCTCTGGTGAAAGCTTGAAAGCGGCAGCTGGAGTTGATGTGCCCTATGTGAGTCTTTTCCGTAGTGGGCTAAAACATTGAGGTCAATGTTTAGTTCAAGTGTGGGAGGGTTTTCTTGCATTTCTTTTGTTTCTGTTTTTATTTTGTTTTTAGCATTTCTATTCATCTTTGGTATACCATTGTGTTACAGAGTGAGAGATAGTTGTTGGATGAACCCGAGATTGATAGCTAGTGGATGAAAGATACTCCCCATACTTGATCTCCCGAGGCACCCCGGAAGTTGATGCAGCCATGAAATGATAAAATTAAAGGTTGGACGCGATTTGGTAACACCGGACCGAAATGGTTATATGGTATACCCGAGTCAGAAAAGAAACCACATGACACGAGGAGGCTTCAGAGCTTGTAAGCATAACCAACATGGTGAGAGTACAAAGGCCAAACACTAAAATATCATCATGAGAGTTCAGTCAGGTATGACCTTATCACTCTGATTTTGCGTATGTTCTTTTGACACAGCACAATATGAGGACACACACTGAGACGTGTTGTTTGTTTAACCCTTAGCCTTTCTATCCATCCTTTACTTTATGTTTATCCTTTGTGAACCCCGTTGAGCCTTAGCCTTTTTGTTTGAATTAAACCCCTGTTCATCCGTAACTATACACTTCCTACCCTTGTTCGACATGATTGTTGTAAATTATAAAGTGTGCAAAAAGCTAAGTTTGGGGTGGCAATTCGTAGAAAGAGAGCAAGTGCGTAAAAAAAAAGAAGAGAAAAGCACTTGTCGTGACTAAAGACTCTAACATGCTCATAAAAAAAAATTTGAGTAAAGAATCAAAGTTGAATAAACCCCCAGGTTATTATTGAGGCACAAAAATGAGAAAAATAACATGAATGCCGAATCCAAAACCCTTTGTTATCCATTCGTTTGTCTATCCTACTGTACATGAGCCTCGTTACACCCCAAAAGACCTCATAAAGTGTGTGGAATCTATTTGTGTAGTGAAGATAGAGTAAATTCGAAATTAAGAGTTGATATTGCATACTTTGGTACTGTGAGTGCAAACACTTTAACCCCGATACATCTGGTGAGAGTGTGGTAGATAGTTCGATTCAGGAAACCAGAAGCTTGATCGGGAAGGAAAAATCCAAGTTGCGAAAGACACAAGCTGTATTATGGAGAAGAGAAATTCGTGGGTGACCTCTGTTAAGCCTCAATACATTACTCGAGGACAAGAAATAAGATAAGTTTGGGGTTGTGATTGGTCACCATTTCTATTAAGTTTTGTCTTTCATCCGGCACAAATTTATCATCTCGGTAACACATTCGGTTGTTTTATTGCTTTTTAAGGTAAGTTTATCGTATTTATTAATTTGTAGTATTGCATTGCAGTTGGTTTAAAGTTTATGTCTGTCATACCCCAATTTTTGACCTAAGATACCACCTCATATCATAGCATATGCATCATTTGCATCTCTAACAAATTGCATAGCTTGTGTTTGCTACTTGTGACTCAGCAGGATTTAATCAGGAAATCACTCATTAGTACAAGCAACAATCAATTAGGGTTTTGTTCTCCCTTCATCTCAAATGAACCATCTTCATCAACAATCAACATTTGGTCCTCAGAGATTCATTTCAACAAGCTCAAAGGCACTGAACCAACCAGATTAGGGTTTTGACTGAAGATAGTATACTCCTGACTTTTGCTCAGAGTTTGACCTAATGACTTAAGACATGACCTCAAGACCCTAAGTGCATCATTTTAACCTAGTCCATTGGCTTAAAACATTTCCTACACAAAGATTGATCAACAGTGAAATTTCAAATCATCAGATTAGGGTTTGAACTATCAGGGACTGAAATCAGGGATCACATTTGGGAAACACTAAAAATCCCCAGGAAGTCAATCAAAGGTTTCAATCATCTTCAAATAATCCCTATGACAACATCCAATGGAAATTGTGTCTTAATTCAAGATCCACAGTCATCAATTTCATCAGGTCGACAATTAGGGTTTTTGACCTAATTCACTGAATAACTGACTTTTTAATCAGGACATGGTGCCACAACTCAAACCATGGCTCAATATCCTCTAATTCTTCAATATGATCCATTCATACCATTCATTTGGTGAGGATAGCTTGTTTCATTTGAAATCTCCAGAAACGCGATTCGTCTGAAAAAGTCAACTGTACAAGATCATCATTGACTTTTGGGGAATTTTGGTCAACCATGACTTTTGAAGTTTTGAATCATCAATATAAAGTCATTTGATCAATAAAAATCAAGAAAATCAATCAAGAATCAAAAAGTCAAAAGTTTGACTTTCCATACTTAGAAAAATTCTAAGTGTTTTTCAATGGTTTTTTCCAAACTTTGGAAGGGAATTTCTCAAAATTTCACCTACAAACTGAAAAAAACTTCCAACATGAAAGTTGTATATTTTGATCCAATGAACAACTTTGTCACATATAAATTTTTTCCAAAAGATCAACCATTTAAGAGATATGGAGCTTCAAAGTTGGTATCTTTTGAAAATTTCACTTAAAACTTCATTTTCTTCAAAGTTCATGGATCTTTTTCACCCATTTCCTTAAAGGTCTTGAAGAAACTTTCAACTAGGGTTTTGAAGTGTGTAACATGAGCTTTCCAAAATGTCCAAGAGCATGAAAAAATATGGAGTGTAGCCATGGTTTTGAATTTTGACATTAGTGAACTTTTCACTTGAATTTTCACCATTTTTCACTAAGTTTCAAGACTACATGACCTATAATCCAAGCAATGATGCATAGAAGCAATAATTGAATGATATTTTCTGATTAGAAGATCAGAATGGAAGAGGATAAGAAGCTTGAGATTTAACCATGGTTTAGTCACTTTTAACCATTTGCATTTAATGTAAAGATTCCATTTTATCTCCAAAT
Source organism: Vicia villosa (assembly GCF_029867415.1). Taxonomy (NCBI): domain Eukaryota; kingdom Viridiplantae; phylum Streptophyta; class Magnoliopsida; order Fabales; family Fabaceae; genus Vicia; species Vicia villosa. The sequence goes on along the minus strand of NW_026704976.1, from coordinate 359,496 downwards.
GCCAAATCACTAATCTTTGATCAACTTGCAAAGCTCTTCATTCAGAATCCTTGGCCTATAAATAGAGGTTCAAATCACTCTTCAAATCACACCAAAACCTCATAAACATAGGTTTTCTCTTCCTTTCTTAGAATGCAAGTTTCATGGTTTTCAAAAGAGGTAAAATTCTCAACCTCTAAACCTTTGAAGTTCTATGCAAAGTGATGCTTCTAACACTTCCCAAATACCATATGGAAGTTGTTTGAACCATTGAAACCTTCCAAAAACATCAAAAACTCAGAATCACTACCTCACTTCCCAAATATGCATAACCTTAGCCTTATCATGCCAAAATCAATTCCAGGCCAATTCTGCCCAAGCTAATCATCCAAACACATTCCATATACCATATGTGAACTATCCAAACAGTCACACATGACCTGAAACATCTCCATCATCAAATTCGATTCACTCTTGAAGCTTCTGCAGATCGGGTACCATGGCCATGCTCAGATGAATTCAGGTGGTTCCAAGCATCTAGACACCTTCCATAATCATCAATGAAGCTATCCAGATCGATACAAAGTATCTGTAACACTTATATTGAAGAATCAAATCTCCAGTTTTGTCGTTTTTGAGGTAAGAACACTTGAACTTCAAACTCTATGAATCATGCATCATAAATGAAATATTGCTTTGCCATCTTGTTTCTGCACTATCACTGATCATTAGCCCTCAATCAATTTCATAATTCATCAATCATACACGATTTCATGTTCAAATTCAGAATTAGGGTTCTTCGTGTTCATCAGAAAATTAGTAGCCTTAGAGTGAAAATAAATGAAATTAAATGGTACCATCATGTTCCTCGTGAAAAACCAAGTGAGATAGACCCATCACTTGATCAAAACAACACAGTTTTAGAGATTTTCAAATTTCAGTTGGGATTGTATTCTTGGCGCGTTTTTTGGTTCAGAAGTTTCAAATATCAATTTCAAAATATAATTAAATAAAAGCGTATGTATTACAAGCCACAAGCGTGGCTCAGTTGGTAAGTGTTTTGGTTGGTGAGAGAGAGGGCGTGAGTTCAAACCCTGGCCGGACCAAACCATTTTTTTTGACACTATTTTTCTTCTTTTTTTTTAACAAACTTCACTCAATTATTTAACCAATCAAATTAACTCATTTTTTATTCATTTTTTACACACTTCTTATTTAATATACATATTTTATGAATACCAAAAAATTCATCAAAAAATATTTATTTGATACATTTTTTAATTAGGTTTAAAATGACATATTTTTAAGTGTTTTTAAATACTTTAAATATTGTTTTTATTTGATTTTTTAAGACCTAATCACTTGTAAATATTTTGTGATCAAACCCTAATCACTTAGGTCTTAATTAAGCATAAAATTTGTTTTTATATTAATTAAGTTGATTTCTTTCAAATTCAAACCATTTTAAAACAAGCGATCGCGATTCTTTTCAAAAACGATACACCATCTCTTTTTGATTTCAAAGGAAACTATTGATTAAATCTTTTTAATTGATCAATTGATTTTCAAAGCGATGTGGGGCCTCTCGAATATTAGAGAGTATAAGTCCCTTTCCTCTTTCCTTTTACAGTTTTTCTTTGAACAGAAAACTCTTTCAAAACAAACTTTCAAACAGTTTTTCAAACTTCGCGTCTGTTAATAAAACAATCAACCATGTTTTATAAAATAAAACATGGGCCTCCATGTAGGTATAAGTCCCATTCCCGTACATGAAATTAGGTATTTCATTGTACATTCACTTTATTTTGTACATATCTCGATCAGTTTATATTTAACTTCGAATAACAAATCAAAAAAAATGAAGGTTTTCTTTAAATCTTCCCAAAAAAATACCATGGGCCTCCATGTAGGTATAAGTCCCAAGCCCTTTTGTAAATACCTGTTTACATAGCTTTGAATAAACTCAAGTGGGTCTTTCCCCGAGTATGAGTCCCGAGCCCCCGTGTATATAAATGGATTATGCTTACAGGTATATTTCCTTCATAAACTCCATTATACACATACACCTTGTTATATATATGTGCTTGTTCATACTTGTTCACATTTGTTCATGTACTTGTTCATATTTGTTCGTACTTGTTCATATTTGTGATTGTGTTATATATGCTTGCTCAACTTAGTACAACACTAGGTTCCCCATAGCCTCCTATTGGGCTTCGTGCAAAGAATCTCCCTAGTTTAGGTTAGGACATAGAGTATGGTTTCCCGGTGAAATCGCTCTAAGAGCTCAAACCAACTATACCATGCCTCCCCTTGGGCTTTGTACAAACGAGTGACCCTCCCATAGCCTCCTCTTGGGCTTACAATGCAAGGACCCTGGATTGTCCCTCCCATAGCCTCCTCTTGGGTTACAATGCAAGGACCCTCGGATAGCCTCCTCTTGGGCTTCGTACAAGGACCCACGGGCTTCTTATAAGCATCCCCAATATCCAAGTCAAATACCCTAGGAGATTAGACACTTATCATCTCTATGATAGGAGTATCTCTTCTATATCATCACAAACAATCAGTCAATCAATCAACTTAACTTTTTTGCCACAAGGCTGGCTAATCAATCAAACCTTTTTGCCACCATACTGGCTGATTAATCAAAGTTTTTGTCACAAGGCTGACTTCATTGAAACTTTTGCCACAAGGCTGGCTGATTAATCAAAACTTTTTGTCACAAGGCTGACTTCATTGAAAGTTTTTGCCACAAGGCTGGCTAAAAAACATCTTTATCATTCTAAGCGCCATAAGCGGCATGGCCCAGGGCTTATAATGAAAAGATTTTCAAACAAAATCAAACAGATGTATGTGATGATATAGATTAAATACATCGAACATTTAGATGACATTTGTCTCTTATCCTTTGCTTCCACTAGCATAAGTGGGAACTACGATTGCTCTGACTTTCTCAACATCCCTTTGAGAATACGTAGGCACAAGGTCTTATTCCTTGGCGAGCAAAACTTCTCCCTCAAACCACTCAAACCTTAGCACCCGTAGACCCGAGCTACAGATGCTCTGATTCCCTCTAAGGGATATGTATGCAGAGGATCGCGATGATCTTTGCGAGCATAATCAAACAAACACCTTAGGTCCCACCTATTTCACAACAAAACCTCCACCATAACATAGAATGAAACAAACACAGAAAAAAAGCCTATAGAGTACTATAGATACGTTGGGTGCTAATACCTTCCCTTCGTATAACCAACCCTCTTACCCAAGATCTCTCCCCCACTTTTAAGGTTATTGCAGCTTTTTTCCTTTTCCTACTTTGGAAACAATAAAAAGTTTGGTCGGTACAAAAGAAAAATCATTTTTTGAGCACTCAAGCCCAAAGAAGGCATCAGGTGTCTCATCCCGAAAAAAGATAACGATTTTTCCCCGCGACAGAAAAATGGCGACTCTGCTGGGGACCATCTTTTTATTGTTTCCAAAGAAAGGGTTAATTTTAATTTTTGTGTTTGTTATTTCATTTTTGTTACATGTTTGGTTCTATGATTCTGCTACATCTGTGGTTCTGTTACAAGTGATACATTATGGACAAATCCTAACCCGGATTAAGTACACATAAGAATTAGGTGGAGGGTATAGTCATGTATGGCATACAAGGAGTCAGTCCTTAAAAAGTCAGCATGAGAATCCTTCCGCTCAGTGGAGGTTCCTTGTTTGTAGTATATGTTTAGCAAGTTAGTTGCGAAGACATTATTGCTTTCATTGAACTGTAGAAGCTGAGTTGGCTGTAGAACCCATAACCCATCCTGGCCTTATTAGGTTGTGGTGCAGAAACTATTCAGGTGTAGACTTGGAATAGTTGTCATGCGGAGAACCACACTCAGACGAGTTTTTCTTGAGAATATTGCTGGCTCACAAGTTCAGTTGTGCAAGCCGGTAATATCCGAAAGAAAAATGTAGACTCTGACGTATCAGTAGAACATGTTGTGCAGGTGATTAACCCCTAGTACTATCCCATGTTTGGTTCTCTGACCTCATGCTCGTGACGCTGGACCTTTGAACCTATGTGTACTATGTTTTGAATTACCATGTTTGTAATACCATGTTTGCGTTACCATGTTTGCATCACCGTGTTTGCCTTACCATGTTCGTATATGTGGCATTCATGCATCCATGCATTCATACATTCATAAAAATCCATCTTTTCCCATAAAAGCATGATTTTTCCAAAAATTTTAGAGAATTTCCTTTGCAAACATTATAGGATTAAGTTATGGAAGGGGTAAAAAGGCATACCAAAAAGTATGATTTCAAAATGCCTAATGTGGAAAAGTTGAAAGAGTTAGCATCTTCTGTACAAGATCCTTCTGATTTTAGGAAAAGCCATGGAAAGCTTTTGCCTATCTTGAACACTCATGTTGACGAAGGACTTCTCAAAACTCTGGTTCAGTTCTATGATCCCGTCTACCGGTGTTTCACATTTCCAGACTATCAGTTGGTACCAACCTTGGAAGAATATGCCATTCTTTTGGGTATTCCTGTGTCTGACAAAATACCTTTCAATGGTTTGGAAGCCATTCCTAAGTCACCAACCATTGCAGCGGGTATCCACTTGAAGAAATCTGAAATAGAAAGTAATTGGACTACCAAAGGAAACCTTCCGGGTTTGACTTCGCAGTTTCTAATAAAGAAAGCCTCTGATTTCATCGAAACTGGTAGAATGATAGCTTTTGAAGCTATACTAGCCTTGCTCATCTATGGGTTGGTTTTGTTTCCCAACGTCAACGACTTTGTTGATATCAACGCCATAAAGATCTTTTTGATTGGAAATCCTGTTCCGACTTTGCTTGGTGACACGTATTTCTCTATCCATCATAGGAATCGCCAAGGCGGTGGAATCATTGTATGTTGTGCACCTCTTTTGTACAAATGGATTGTTTCACACTTACCTAAGTCTCCTATTTTCACGGAAAACCGAGAAGGTTTGCGTTGGCCTCAAAGAATTATGTCCCTTACTAATAATGATATCCATTGGTATACCTTGGCTCGCTGTGGTACAGAAACCATTGATAGTTGTGGAGAGTTCGCCAACGTACCTCTCATTGGCACACAAGGAGGAATTAATTACAATCCAGTCCTAGCCCGACGACAACTCGGGTATGCAAATTCAGCTAAACCCATTGGTCTCGCAGTGGAATGCTACTTTTACCGAGAAGGGGAGGATCCTCAAAGGTTGAAGACAAGAATGGTAAGAGCTTGGTACGACGTCCGAAGAAAAGAAAAAGGTGGGGAAAGAAACTGAATTGCTACAAACGCCTATACCTGTTGGGTTAAGAAAAGAGCAAGGGAGTTTCAAATGCCTTATGATTATGAAAAACCCATGTTCCCTGCGGTGTCTCAACTACCCAACATTCCCATTGACACTACGGAAGAATACCAAGAGATTTTAGCCAAAATGAGGTTAGAAAAAGACGCTTGGGAAGAAAAGTTTCGAAGAACTGATGTGGAAAACAGAAAGTTGAAGAAAAGAGTGAAAGATCACGAAGAAACTCTTTATTATCAAGATGGTTGGCTCATGAGTAAAGATGAGAAGATCCGTCAGAAAGATGCTGCAATTAAGAGGTACATCAAAGAAAGCAAGAGAAATCTTGAAGGTTCAACAAGCAACGCTCCGATGCCTGACAATTGGAAGAATGTTGTTGACAAACCGAGGGCTGAAAAGGCCGAGTTGAAAGCTTACTATGGGAAAGAAATCATGAAGCTCAAGCTGCACAACGCATTTGGTTCTTCGTCTGATGAGGATGCTTAGGATTTGTTTAGTTTTTTTTATCATTTGCTTCTGTAAGGAGCTATGCTCCAATGTTGTAACATTTTCCCATTATTTCAATAAAAGAATAGTTTGTGTTCAAATGTTTGCAAGGGAATAATCTTTAAAATAATTGGAAAAATCATAAATTTATTTTTGCATACATCATTTTGCATATTGAGTCTGTTGTCTAGAGTCTTATCTTTTGGATCTTTCTCCAATAGATCGTCAAGCTGTCGCGTCTCAAAGTTTCTCGACCGCGCTCGCAATCAGATCACAGATGCAATACTCGTTCAAGCAGAAGAAGAGTAATGGAACACTCTGAACAAGAGAATATTGAGCTCCGTGGTACGGTGACCACCCTTCAAGAAAAGTTGGAAAGTCTCACTACTCTGGTTGACTCCTTAATGGCCGCACAGAATCAGCCGCCGCCACCCAACAGTCAAGCAACGGTAACATCTGAAGTCACTACTCCAGTTTCTACAGTTGCATTCAGCATTCCATCTTTCTCCATGCCAGAAGGTTGGGGCACGCCTTTCAGCTTTGGTGCAGGTTTCCGCCATAATTTCTCTGGGGTTCAAACAACTACAACTGAAGCGCCTGCTGCGCAAGGTTCGGCATTTATTCCACATTCAGGGGTAACTTTTTCCCAAATCACTATGGCACTCTCTCAACCCACTATGACAGTTCCGACCCCTACGGTTCACACTGTTCCTTATGAAGGCAATGAGATTTATCATGATCAAGGTGATAGCACAAATCAGCGTAATCTTGTGGAAGATCTCCATGAACAGTTCAACAAGATTCAATTGGAAGTCAAAGCTATTCGTGGCAAAGATTTGTTTGGAAAGAATGCCCAAGAGCTATGCTTAGTTCCCAGTGTACAAATACCAGCTAAATTCAAAGTCCCAGACTTTGAGAAATACAAAGGAAGTTCCTGTCCACAAAGTCATCTTGTGATGTATGCTAGAAAAATGTCTACTTATGCAGATAATCATCACTTGCTCATCCATTACTTTCAAGACAGTTTGACTGGTGTCGCACTGAAGTGGTACACAGGTTTGGATAGCACCAACATTCGGACTTTCAACGACCTAGGTGAGGCCTTTGTCCGACAATACAAATACAACTCGGATATGGCTCTAGACAGAGATCAGCTTCGATCCATGGCTCAGAAAGATCATGAAGCTTTCAAAGAATATGCCCAACGATGGAGAGAAACTGCTGCTCAGATTAATCCACCGTTAAAAGAGAAAGAGATGACAAAGATCTTCTTGAATACTCTCAGTCCGTTTTATTATGAACGCATGATTGCTAGTGCTCCAAGTGATTTCACCGAAATGGTAAACATGGGGATGCTTCTAGAAGAAGGAGTCCGAACCGGACGTCTAACTAAAGAAGGTGGATCTTCAAGCGGAACCAAAAAGTTTGGAAGTGGTTTCCCAAAGAAGAAAGAACAAAGTGTTGACATGGTATCCCAAGGAAAGCCAAGAGGAAACGTCAATCGTCAACAACAAAGTGCTGCTATCGCGCCAGTCGTTAATACAACACCGAATCCGGGATTTACTCCGCAGTTTCAACAACAACTGCCTCGACAACAGGCTCAGCAGTTCAACAATAATCAGAATCGTGTGCAAAGAGCTCCACAATTTGATCTGATTCCAATGACCTACACAGAGTTGTATCCTGCTTTGATTGAAAGAGGTCTTGTTCAAACTAAAGCACCACCACCAGTACCTGAGAAACTCCCATGGTGGTACAAAGCTGAGGTATCATGCCCTTATCATCAAGGAGCCCCTGGCCATGATCTTGAACATTGCATAGCTTTGAAATATGAAGTTCAGAGGTTGGTTAGATCTAATCTTCTCTCTTTCAGAAATTTGAACCCAAATGTGCAAGCAAATCCGCTACCCAATCATGGAGGGCATGTTGTAAACATGGTGTACGGATGTCCTGGTCCATACCGAGTCTATAATATCAATTTCTCAAGAGCAGATTTGGTACAAATGCACGCTACTCTCTGTCGAGGGCAGAATTTTCGCCAGCATCACTATGGTTCCTGTAGCATATGTTGTGTAGATCCTCACGGATGTTCGATTGTGAGAAGAGATCTCCAAGTTTTGTTGGATAATGGTACTATTCAGATCTACAGAAATAGGAATGAAAATGAAGTTAACATGATAGGATGTTATCCGCATGAGCTTTTAGTCTCAGATATCAACTCGGAAATGCCTAAAGTTAACGTCATCGTTCCTCATTTCAACATGCCCGAGCGCATAGAAGTTACTTACAACAAGCCAAAGGTTCCTATTGCTCCTCTGATTATTTGTCTACCTGGACCTGTTCCTTATGACTCTGACAAGGCAGTTCCATACAACTACAATGCTACAATGATAAAGAATGGACAAGAAGTTCCTTTACCTACTCTTTCATCTGTCGTGAATATTGCCGATGTGAGTCGAGTAACAAGAAGTGGACGTGTGTATACTCCACTACCTCCAAAGCAGCCTGTTGCTCCTGCTACCGGACAAAATCCTGTTAATACACCAGTGGGAAATCCCGAGGAAACTCCTGTCAGTAATACAAACACTGATGTTGGCCAATCCAGTGGAACCAATGTCAATCCTAACTTTGATGAAATTTTGAAACTTATCAAAAGAAGTGAATACAAGATTGTGGATCAGCTTATGCAGACTCCTTCAAAAATCTCAATACTTTCATTGCTTTTAAACTCTGAAGCACACAGGGAAGCCCTGATGAGAGTCTTGGATCAAGCTTTCGTAGATCATGATGTGACTGTTGATCACTTTGATGGGATAATATCTAACATAACAGCTTGCAACAAGTTAAGCTTCTGTGATGAAGAACTCCCCGAGGAGGGCAGAAATCACAATCTTGCTTTGCACATTTCTGTGAACTGTCAGTCAGACTCTTTGTCCAATGTGTTGGTAGACACCGGATCTTCCTTGAATGTGATGCCAAAGACGACTCTTGCTCGCTTGTCTTACTAAGGAATGCCTATGAAGTTCAGTGGTGTAGTTGTCAAAGCATTTGATGGATCGCGAAAATCTGTTATCGGCGAAGTCAACCTTCCCATGACAATTGGTCCACATACATTTCAAATCACCTTCCAGGTCATGGACATTCAAGCTGCTTATAGCTGTCTGTTGGGACGACCATGGATCCATGAAGCAGGGGCAGTAACTTCTACGCTCCATCAAAAGTTAAAATTTGTAACAAATGGAAAATTGGTAACGATAAGTGGAGAACAAGCCTTAATGGTGAGTCATTTATCCAATTTCTCTTTCATTGGTGCTGATGATGTGGAAGGAACCCAGTTCCAAGGTCTCTCTTTAGAAGACGAATCTTCCAAAAAGAAAGCATCGATCTCTTCTTACATAGAGGCAGTAAAAGTAGTGAAAGATGGAACTACCACTGGTTGGGGGCCAGTTATGATCCTGACCAAGAATGAAACCAGAGCAGGGCTCAGATGTTCACCAACGTTCTCAAACTGCACCAAGAAGGATGAAACCCTTCGTCCGATCAAAGAAACGTTCCGTAGTGGAGGGTTCCTTAACCCAATTCCTCAAGAGGTTAATGTCCTTATTGAAGAATGCATCGAAGAAGGTCTCTCCGATACTGAAGAAGAATGGAAATGTTATCTCAATGACTCGGGATACATATCTCAGGAAGAACCATATCCTCCTTCAGAGAAAACAAGTGCTAAAGAAATTCCGCCTATTCCTGCAGAGATCTGGGACACCTTGGGACAACCTAGTGGAAAATTTGATTATATGGTGAAATACACTGCACCTGAAAGTTCAAAGATTGCGATTGAAGATATTCAACCAACTGGATGGGGGGATTCCTTTGAATATAATAGTCAACTAGAAGAGGCTTACCAATGCTCTCAATTTTCTCAGCAGCCTGAAATTACTGAAGATTTCAGCTTCAACGCATCTGCCAAGGTTTATAATCCTGAAGATGGTTATTATCACATAAATGCCATTTTTGAAGATGAAGGGGAAGATGATCCCGCAACTGACTCGGAAAGTGTCGCTGACAATGAGTCTCTTCATCCTGAAGACTGGGAAATACATCCTGAAAATTCTGAAGATTGTGACTCGTCTTATGCTCTTCAAGAAGTAGAAGAAGACCGTTTCAACTCTACAAAGAACAAGGTTGACAAACCAGGACCTTCAAATCCTGCTCGACCAGCGGTCAATGTCAATACTGAAGATAATTCTGAGGAGAATTTTCCTGAATACATAATACACAGAGGAGTTCGTTGCTACTGGAAAGCTGTCGACGTTCCGAATGTTGTTCGCCGCTCAAAGTAATCACCTCGCTGTTATTTTGACCTCCTGCCTTGCCCAAAGCAGAGAGATGTTTTATAGGGCTTTGCTTTTAAATGTTCCGCCCAAATAAATTTGTGTATAGGGCTTTGTTTTAAAAGTTTCCCTCTTTATCCCGCCCAAGACAAATGAGTTTGTGTTTAGGGCTTTGTTTCAAAAATGAATCATAAATAAAGTGTCATTTTGAATTCCCTACATTATATGTTTTATTTTTTGCTTTTCAGGCATGGACAAATCGCGTAGCTCAACCAACCGAAGTTCCAGCAAGCGGGGAAGTAACTGAGCATAAGGCATCGGGATCGGATCAAGAACCCTCTGAGGCATCTTAGGTTTTTTTCCACACACTTGGCCCCCTTGATTCATTCTAGGGACATGAACAGATTGGCGTGGAGGTAACGGCACTTGAAGTTGTGGATGGACTCCACAAAACATCCCATGAATTGGAGGAGATCCTATTGGAGAGGAGATATCAACGACCTCTGTTGCAGCAGTAGGAATAACATCACCCTCCTTTCTTAGTACCTTTTTCAGAACTTCCATGACCAAACTCACTTGAGTCTTTAACTGACTGTTTTCCTCTTTTAGTGCACCCTGATTATGGATCAATTCTTGCATTTCCAACATAATATGACCCATTTGTTCCCTCATCTCATCCATTTCCTCACGGAGTTGTTCCATAGTTGATTTTGGAGTCGTGGCGGTGAAAAGTCAAATTTGTTGCTGATCTCGAAATCTGAGGAGAAAGGGTCCCATAAGTATCTGAGAGAACCATGAAATGCTTGATAGTATGAATGCAATGTGCTTCATTTCCAAGGGATCCTAAAGTTTTTTCGCACACTTTTTTTTTGGAATCAAAGCTCTCTTTTTTTTTTATAGAATATCTTTTCTTTTCTTTTTTTTTTTTCTGATTTTCTATTTCCCTTTTTCTTTTCATTTTTCTTTGGAAATAGACTTTAGGATCCCCCACAAATGAAGCGGATGAAGCAATGATGTTATGCAATGCAAAGGCGTGGGATCAAGGTCCATATAATCCTAGTAGCATATGTACAATCTCTGGATAACTGATGTAAAATCTCTGCAGGCCAAATGTCACAGGATCAAAGGTTCGACGCCTTTTTGAAATACCAGGATATCAAGCACCATGAGAACAGACCAAATAAAGGTCCGACCTCAAATATGAAGAGCCAAAGGTATGTAGGAGTCAAGGTTTCCTGTCCCACCCCAATCTCACGGGTATGAATTCTAGACACGGACAAGTGGTCCCTAATGGTCACCAGGGTCTACAGTTCCCATGGGGTACAAAGTGTTTGAGGCAACAAGCGTGCCAGACACAGTGTTCCATGAAAGAACCTCGCCCAATTGTGGTACCCCATGTTGAACTCATCCATAGCAAGCGCTACGGTAGTCAACATGAGCATCCACGCTAATCCTATGTGTCACTTGGCCTGGGTAGTGGGCCTTTTACCTCATACAAACCCCCCACCTGCAAAACAGAACAGAAGACCCCAGGGAACACAAAATATAATCCATATGCATGATGTGCAAACAGAAATAAACATGATATGCAGGCAAAGAATAGGCATGCATACATATATACAAGGTATAGACATAAAACAAGTAAACACCCAGTAAATAAACAAACAAACGCAGGCTAGGATCGACTCGCTTAGGTAATCCCCAGCAGAGTCGCCAGCTGTCGCACGCTCGCGAAAAATGAAAAGAGTCGCCACCAATATATTTATCCCATAAGGGAAAGGAATATCAGAAAACCTAGCAAAGGAAGGAACAGGGTCTTGCGACCAGAGAATCAAGGTACGGGAGTCGGTTACGCAAGGGGAAGGTATTAGCACCCTCGCGCCCATCGTACTCGATGGTATCCACCTATGTTTGTTTCTATCTAAAGGGTGTGTACTATGTCTATGTCTATATGCGAATGAATGCAAAAGAAATACGGGGAAAAGAAGGAAATATTTACAAATGTGCTCGTTCAAGCCCCGCGACTTGATGCCTACGTATCCTTTTCAGGAATCAGAGCGCCGTAGTATGGCTCAAGATTTTCTGTTTGTTTTTGTGTTTTTTAGTTGGGCGGCGTTAACGTTCGCGCTCTTGCACAAGGGGACAGCCTAGGATGCAATGGAGCGGAAATAACGGTGCCCTTAAGAAAGCGAGAGAAGAGAGAGAGAGAGTTTGAGTGTTTCGAGGAAATCCCTTAAGCAAGGGAAACTCGAGTTACTCTTTGGTTTGTGTTTTTTAGAGGTTGGGAACTTACGCCTGAATGGAACCCTTAAGCAAGGGAGCCACAAGCACTCGAACATCCCTTAAGCAAGAGAAGTTACAAGCTTCCATTCCCTTTTTATTAGTCAAAGTATTTATTAGTCATTTTTTATGAGTTTTCTTGATATTTTTTAAGGGGATTTTATTCAAGTATTTTTAAATGGATTATTGTTGAAAAAGAAAAAGAAACTAGCCTAAGTATGAAGGGAATTTCTACCTAATGTTATCATGGTTTCTACCTAAGGTTAGGATTTAAAAGACACATGGAAAATAAAGCAAAAAGTGGAATATATGAGAATAGCATAAGAGCATGAAATAGAACAAGTCAAAAATATAGCACAAAGGTGAATTAAAAGTACTATTATTTTTTATATGATTTATGAGAGAAATTGAATTACAAGTCAAGTGAAAAGACTAAAACAATAAGCCTAAAAAGACTAATATTTTTTTTATGAACATTTTTTGTGTCAAAATGAGTATTAAAGCCTAAAAGAAGATTAGCAATTTTATTGTGTTTTTATTATCTAAAAAAAATAATAACAAGAACTAAGTAAAAGGACCTAAAATTTATCAATCATATGTGAAACAGGGGGGTGCTAAGTTGAATTGTAAAGGTGTAGCCAGTAAACTGGCGCAGGCCCAAGGTTGGCCCGAGAGGGTGGTTTTTTGTAGTGTTTGCAGGATTTTGTTTATCAAAAGATGTTGATAGCCTGGGCCTGATGGGGGTATGTTAAGCAAAGGGGCCCAAAACTTATGTTTGATTCACATTATTATGGTTTTTTGATTCAGAAATAAAACAAAAATTAAAAAAAATAAAACAAAAGAAGAATAAATCAAAAGGAGATTCTAGGGTTACCCCGGTGTGCCGATTCAACTTCTTCTCCTCTCAACTGTGTGCGACGGCGGCGAACCTCCTTTGATTGATCTTTCCGTTCACTTCTCCGCTCACCTCTCCGTCTCCTTCTCTCCGATCTCAATCTCTCTTCCTCATGTGAGCGACGGCGGCGATTGTCTTTCCTTTCCATCTCCGGTGTCAAAATGCACAAACGGACAGATAGAAGAGGATACGAAAACGCATTCGTCGGAGTCATTCCGACGACGCTTCGAATGTGCTGGTGGTGAATGAGTACGAAGCCTCTATCTACCGATCGAAGATGATGATGCGAGAGACCTAATTCTTCTGCGATTACAAACTCGTTGGATGTTGATGAAGAGAGATTGGTTTCTCTTTGATTTCTGTTACGAGGTGAGTCTCGATTCGGTTGCACTGACTCCTCTTCTATTTCTCCTTCTTCTTGCTTCAATTGTTTCTGCGTGTTGTTGTTGCAGATGAAGATGTATGATGATTGAACGTTGATGAAGATCGTTGGAGAGTTCTCAGGTTCAAGGTTGAAGAAGATGTGCGATGGAGCAATAGTGATTGAAGATTGAAATTGTTGAAGAATTGTGAACACGGTTCAGAGACTGAAGATGATGAATCGGCCGTCTTTTTCTTCTGAGTTTCTTGGAGAATTGCGATGAACAAATTGAAAATTTCAGAGTCGGAGAAGAGAATCCGTTACAGGTTTGTTCTCCCTTTCTTCTAACTGCCTCTTCTTCTTCTTCTTCTCAAAATTCTTGCTCTTCTTCTTCTGTTTCCAACTTTTGTCTTCTCTGAGTCTTGTGTGTGGTGAGTCCTTGGTGCGTTTGAGAGAATTCTGAGATGAGAGAATGAGGATGAAGAATGTGATGGAGTTGCAGAGATGAGTGATGAATGATAGGTGGTGAAGATAAGAGAATGGAGATGAAGGTGATGGCGTGGAGAATAAGGTGGAGATGATGAAGAAGAATGAATGGTGAAAGATGAGTGTCTGAGTTTTTGTGAAATGAATCGTGTAAACAAGTGAGGATGATGATGACTGTTTATATAGATTGAGGGAACTGATTTCTGTTACAGATTGGAGTGTTTAAGCCGTAGGATCAATGAGAGACAGTTAGAAGATTAAGGGTGAGATTGAGGTCGGTTAGAAGTTTGTTAAAAGTTGTTATTTGATGTTAGAAGTTAGTTACCAGTGACAGTTAGGGAGTTAGGAGTTAGTTGTGGAATATGCTGAGCTGGCACGATTTGAGAGTTAATTACCAAACTGTTAGAGTCATAGAATGGTGATTAGATGTTAAGAGTGTAAGTAGGGCTTAGCATGAATAGGATCACTTCTCCTTCCTTTTTTATAGTTTTCCATTAATTCACTTTTGACAGCTGAACTGTTCCTTTTGGTCTTACAGGAATGCTGCAGGTCTGTTATACCGATACAAATGACGGATGTAGGATAAGGCCTTATGATTTCCGTTCGAGCCACATTGGGTGCGTGATGTCCGAGCCACCATTGGTTCTTAGCCGAGTCTTCGAGGTGCCGACTTATTGAAATGGTAACTCCCTCTTTGTGTTTTGTAACTGTCAGGATATTAGGGTGATCTTGTTAGAATACGAACCGGTAATTGTGTGACTGCTGTTAGTAATCAGTTTGGGTAGACTTGATATGTGGAAATGATGTAGGCTTTGTAGTTGATGGAACTGTTATAGTCTCTTTTCATGTATGTATGTATTGTGGATGGATGTTTGGTTTGAATGTAGATTTAGGATGTATGGAATGAATGCGAGTGAGTATTAGAAATAAGACGTTGTGTATTGTTGGAATTTGAATGGCTTGAAACTGAGTTGACGGTGAACTGTGAGGTTATTTATTTTGGAAATTTCTGTTGGAGTTATAGCTACTGATAGTAGTTTGAATATGGCAGGTTCATGACTTGAATGGTGTGATTCTTCTGTATGCAGCAGGTGATCAAATTGACTATGCAGCATTGTTTGGGACTGATTTAGGCAGTTGAAGATGGATGTCTGCCCGAATTTCTGAGCTTGGCCCTTCTTCTCTTTATGTTATGGACAGCTTTCTAGTGATCCGTATTTTTCTGATGCCGTTTTCCTCTTCTGAACTAGTGCAGGGCAGTTTCAGAATTGACAACTTTGTTATCAGGTTTGGCGTGGGTTAGTTTCAACTGATGTATATGTTTAATGATGCAGGTTTGGACGTGTAGAAGCAATGTTGCATTGTTTGGTCATGAAGAAGAACAATGAGATCAAGGTGGAGTGCAGGAGTTAGAAGTGTGGCAACTTGGGCTTTTTCTTTGAATGGACTTTTTGTAATATTTGAATTTTTTTGTAATGGTTCACCTTGTAGTGGGACTTGAAATGAATGTATAGACACTTGAATTTTGTATTGACTGATACCTGAACCAAATGAAGATGAAGTTTTGCCTCTTTTCTTTCCAAATTCGAATTCTCTTCATGCTTCAATATTTACTATGAGTATAAAGTCTTTCAAAAGAAATTACCCATACTCCATCTTGAAATGAGGAGATCCACATGACTTAGTCAGCAGAAGTCAACCGCCCTAGGTTGACTTGTTGACCAAATGTCAACTTATACCAAATGGGTTTATCTTTAGATTTCTTTCCTTTTAACTGATCAACTGTCCTCTATTTCTCTCGATGCTTGATATCAAAAGAATTTGCACTTTAATCTTCAAATTGACTATCAGATGAATCAATACCTCAACTCAATTCATAGCACCGTAACAAAATATCAGATGAAGTACCTATAAGGCCAGAACTCTAATTAGGAAATCTCGATTCAAATGACCTAGGAAATAAACCTTGAGTCATCTGATCAAGTATCTTTCAGAAGAGTTGTATCAAACACAATCTTAATTAAGTGTCATGCATCCCTTTTTTTTTTGGAGGAAACAAATAACCTTTTGCCAAGACTTATGTTAAACCCCAGCTTGCCTCTTGACCCTTGATCACATGCTTTTAGATGTTAATGATGCGTGAGTTATGTTAGTGCCTTAATGGAGGTATGCAGATGAAATGGGAAGTATAAGCCAGATAAGATTGAAAGGGTAGGACAAATTTGGGGTATGACAGAGGAAAGAGCCATTCTGCCTCACAAAGAGCCTCTAGAAAAGATCAACTTGGGTTCTGAAGAAGACAAAAAAGAAGTAACCATTGGATCGCTGCTTGATGCTGATATCAAGAGTAAGTTGACAGGCCTTCTCAAAGAATATGTTGACGTGTTTGCCTGGTCCTACCAAGACATGCCTGGGTTGGATACCAATATTGTTCAGCATTACTTGCCGTTGAAGCCAGAATGTCCGCCAGTTAAGCAGAAATTGCGAAGGACTCACCCTGATATGGCTAACAAGATCAAAATAGAAGTTCAAAAGCAACTCGACGCAGGTTTTCTAGTCACCTCTGAGTATCCTCAATGGTTAGCCAACATTGTGCCAGTTCCAAAGAAAGATGGCAAAGTCAGAATGTGTGTTGACTACCGTGATTTGAACAAGGCCAGTCCAAAAGATGACTTTCCATTACCTCATATCGACATGTTGGTTGATAACACCGCTAAGTTCAACGTCTTTTCTTTCATGGACGGGTTCTCTGGTTATAATCAGATCAAGATGGCTCCCGAAGACATGGAGAAAACATCTTTCATCACCCCATGGGGTACCTTTTGCTACAAAGTGATGCCATTTGGATTAAAGAATGCAGGCGCAACTTACCAAAGGGCAATGACTACTCTCTTTCATGACATGATGCATAAAGAAATTGAAGTTTATGTGGATGACATGATAGCCAAGTCCAGCACAGAAGAAGAACATATTGAATACCTTTTGAAGTTGTTTCAACGACTAAGGAAATATCAGCTTCGCTTGGGGCATCAAATAAAGATAAGAAAACTCTAAGGAGGCTTTCTGGCAGTTTCTTCCTGAACGGAGATGTGCTATACAAAAGAAACTTCGACATGGTTTTGCTCAGATGCGTGGACAGACACGAAATAGACATGTTAATGCATGAAGTGCATGAAGGGTCCTTTGGAACTCATTCAAATGGGCATGCGATGTCCAAGAAGATCTTAAGAGCAGGATACTATTGGTTGACAATGGAATCTGATTGTTACAAACACGTGAAGAGATGTCACAAGTGCCAGATCTACGCAGATAAGATCCATGTACCGCCGACTCTACTCAACGTTCTCTCATCTCCGTGGCCTTTGTCCATGTGGGGTATTGACATGATTGGAATGATCGAACCAAAAGCTTCAAACGGTCATCGTTTCATCTTGGTAGCAATTGATTACTTCACCAAATGGGTCGAAGCAGCATCTTACGCTAATGTTACAAGACAAGTGGTTGTGAGGTTTATCAAGAATAACATCATTTGCCGATATGGTATTCCCAGCAAGATCATTACTGACAATGGTTCAAATTTGAATAACAAAATGATGAAAGAATTATGTGAGGAATTCAAGATTGAGCATCATAACTCTTCTCCTTACAGAGCAAAAATGAACGGCGCCGTTGAAGCTGCCAACAAGAACATTAAGAAGATTGTCCAGAAAATGGTCGTCACTTACAAAGACTGGCATGAAATGCTGCCATTTGCTTTACATGGGTACCGTACTTCAGTGCGTACTTCAACAGGGGCAACTCCCTTTTCTCTAGTATATGGCATGGAAGCTGTGCTACCCGTAGAAGTTGAAATCCCATCAATGAGAGTCCTCATGGAGACTAAGTTATCAGAGGCTGAATGGTGTCAAAGCAGATACGATCAGTTGAACTTAATCGAAGAAAAGCGTATGACTGCTCTATGCCATGGACAGTTGTACCAAGCAAGGATGAAACAAGCTTTCAACAAAAAGGTTCGACCTCGTGAATTTCAAGAAGGCGACCTCGTACTTAAAAAGATCTTGTCTTTTCAACCAGATTCTAGGGGCAAATGGTCTCCTAATTACGAAGGCCCGTATATTGTCAAAAGAACATTTTCTGGCGGCGCCATGACTCTTGCAACCATGGATGGTGATGAACTCCCACATCTTGTCAATGCTGATGCAGTCAAGAAATACTTTGTCTAAAAAAGAACAAAAGAACAGCTCGGTAAGTCGAAAACCCGCAAAGGGCGACTTAGGCAAAAATGAGCGTCTCGGTGGACTGAAAACCCGAAAGGGCGGTCCAGGAAAAAATTAGAGACAATAAACAGAAAAATTCATCCTGGTAGATTGAAAACCTGAAAGGGCAATCTAGGCAAAAATTAAGGATTTATGACAAAGTAACTGCATCAGTCCGTACTTCGTCACTTGAAGAGTCTATACTTCATCCAAGGATCTTCAATCAAATCATCGCCAATCTGAAGCGACAAGCACAGTTGGAACTCAAAGTTGTTAGGGGGAATAGTGGTTATTGCTTTCAATGTAGCCTTTTCCGCATAATTACCATTTCCAACTTTTGTAAATACTCCATGGAATCACGCCTTTAGCTGGTTACCATCCTATTAAATAAATTTGAGCCTTGTGCCCATTTGTTTGCAATTCTAATTTCTTTTAGCTTGCAAAATGACGCTTTAATTGTGTTATTCACTTTTGAAAAAAAGAGAAAAAATGTTTTAAATGAATTTACTTTTCTTTTTCAAAATAAAAGCGAAACTTTCCTTTGAGTGGTGAACAACCAAAGGAACATCAACAACTATCTTCATAGGATGAATCAAAGATTATGATAGGAAAAGCTCTTCTATCCCCAGTGAAGAAGGTTTTCTATCCCCAGTGAAGAAGGTCTTTTATCCCCAGTGACGAAGATTTTCCATCCCCAGTGAAGAAGTTCTTCCATCTCAATAAAAAAGGGATGCTCATCTTCCCCAGAGAAGTTTAAAGCACGCAGCACCATTCATCACCTGTGTTATCTACACCGTGTTGAAGAACATTTGCTAAGTATCTGGTTGTATTGCGACGTCGGTCCCTCTCCAGTATACTTCTTTGTCTGTCAGTATTGTTAGCATGCATGCGACATTCATGACATTCATCATTCATACATATTTGCATCATTTATGCATCATTGCATTTTTCAATGTCTGCTTTAAAATCACTTGTTTAGGATATATCTATCCCAAAAAAAAAGAAGAAAAAAAAAAGAAAAAAAAGAAAAAAGAAAAAGGAAGAAAAGAAACAGGTATGGGCGTGTCATCTCTCCAATAGATTGTCACCCATAAGCAGAAAGAACATCTTCTTTCCAGTTCCCCACTGAGATCATTCCTCGTGGAAGAAGGTTGCTTTAGTTTTCTCCTCTCAAAACAAAGGAGAAAATCCCCAGTTGAGTTCATTCCTCATGGGTACAAAGTCTTGTTTGACTGTCTCTTTCCAATTCATTCTTGGTTAGAACATTGTCTTTACCAGAGATTCAAATTCCGATTCCTCAAACAGAGTCGTGAAAAACAGACAATAAGCAATAGCCTCATCATCCGAGCAACTTATTTCTCTTTCAAAAGATTTTTCCTCTCTAGGAAATCAATCATGAAGACCATTTGACAATCAGGGCCTTATTACTGTTCACAAGGCTGAATAACCGGTAATTTCCCTAACAAAGTCTCCAGAATCATTTTATCACTCGGCTGATAATTGATCATGTCTTCAGAACCACTATCACAAGGCTGGTAGTCGGTAATCTTTTGTTCTGGTTATATTATTTAACATGTCTATCACCATGCTGATAGTCGGTAATATTAACCGAACCTTTGAAACTCTTTTACCTTGTCAAGTCTATCACCATGCTGATAGTCGGTAACATAGTTTCATACCTTTCACCTTCGCATTATTAAACAAGTCTATCCCCATACTGATAGTCGATAATGTCGATAGGTATGCTTTTCTCACAAAGCTATCATTCCCCGTGAAGCATACACTTGCTTTCCCGAAAAACAAAAATGGATTCTCTTCCTAAAAACGGATTGAGACATCCTTCCCAATCTCTTTTCCCCAGCGGAGTCAGTTCTTGATATCCCCTCGGTAAAGATATCCTTGCATCATTCGCAATTTTGGTATCTTAGGTCCAAAATTCGCGTCTTCTGATATTTAAGTCTCTTCCACCCTATCAAAATGAAGATTTTCAATCTTCATATCTCAGGTTGAAGAAACTTAAATAGGGGCATCTGTCATACCCCAATTTTTGACCTAAGATGCCACCTCATATCATAGCATATGCATCATTTGCATCTCTAACAAATTGCATAGCTTGTGTTTGCTACTTGTGACTCAGCAGGATTTAATCAGGAAATCACTCATTAGTACAAGCAACAATCAATTAGGGTTTTGTTCTCCCTTCATCTTAAATGAACCATCTTCATCAACAATCAACATTTGGTCCTCAGAGATTCATTTCAACAAGCTCAAAGGCACTGAACCAACCAGATTAGGGTTTTGACTGAAGATAGTATACTTCTGACTTTTGCTCAGAGTTTGACCTAATGACTTAAGACATGACCTCAAGACCCTAAGTGCATCATTTTGACCTAATCCATTGGCTCAAAACATCTCCTACACAAAGATTGATCAACAGTGAAATTTCAAATCATCAGATTAGGGTTTTGAACTATCAGGGACTGAAATCAGGGATCACATTTGGGAAACCCTAAAAATCCCCAGGAAGTCAATCAAAGGTTTCAATCATCTTCAAATAATCCCTATGACAACATCCAATGGAAATTGTATCTTAATTCAAGATCCACAGTCATCAATTTCATCAGGTCGACAATTAGGGTTTTTGACCTAATTCACTGAATAACTGACTTTTTAATCAAGACATGGTGCCACAACTCAAACCATGGCTCAATATCCTCGAATGCTTCAATATGATCCATTCATGCCATTCATTTGGTGAGGATAGCCTGTTTCATTTGAAATCTCCAGAAACGCGATTCGTCTGAAAAAGTCAACTGTACAAGATCACCATTGACTTTTGGGGAATTTTGGTCAACCATGACTTTTGAAGTTTTGAATCATCAATATAAAGTCATTTGATCAAGAAAAACCAAGAAAATCAATCAAGAATCAAAAAGTCAAAAGTTTGACTTTCCATACTTACAAAAATTCTAAGTGTTTTTCAATGGTTTTTTCCAAACTTTGGAAGGGAATTTCTCAAAATTTCACCTACAAACTGAAAAAAACTTCCAACATGAAAGTTGTATATTTTGATCCAATGAACAACTTTGTCACATATAAATTTTTTCCAAAAGATCAACCATTTAAGAGATATGGAGCTTCAAAGTTGGTATCTTTTGAAAATTTCACTTAAAACTTCATTTTCTTCAAAGTTCATGGATCTTTTTCACCCATTTCCTTAAAGATCTTGAAGAAACTTTCAACTAGGGTTTTGAAGTGTGTAACATGAGCTTTCCAAAATGTCCAAGAGCATGAAAAAATATGGAGTGTAGCCATGGTTTTGAATTTTGACATTAGTGAACTTTTCACTTGAATTTTCACCATTTTTCACTAAGTTTCAAGACTACATGACCTATAATCCAAGCAATGATGCATAGAAGCAATAATTGAATGATATTTTCTGATTAGAAGATCAGAATGGAAGAGGATAAGAAGCTTGAGATTTAACCATGGTTTAGTCACTTTTAACCATTTGCATTTAATGTAAAGATTCCATTTTATCTCCAAATGCCAAATCACCAATCTTTGATCAACTTGCAAAGCTCTTCATTCAGAATCCTTGGCCTATAAATAGAGGTTCAAATCACTCTTCAAATCACACCAAAACCTCATAAACATAGGTTTTCTCTTCCTTTCTTAGAATGCAAGTTTCATGGTTTTCAAAAGAGGTAAAATTCTCAACCTCTAAACCTTTGAAGTTCTAAGCAAAGTGATGCTTCTAACACTTCCCAAATACCATATGGAAGTTGTTTGAACCATTGAAACCTTCCAAAAACATCATAAAAACTCAGAATCACTACCTCACTTCCCAAATATGCATAACCTTAGCCTTATCATGCCAAAATCAATTCCAGGCCAATTCTGCCCAAGCTAATCATCCAAACACATTCCATATACCATATGTGAACTATCCAAACACTCACACATGACCTGAAACATCTCCATCATCAAATTCGATTCACTCTTGAAGCTTCTGCAGATCGGGTACCATGGCCATGCTCAGATGAATTCAGGTGGTTCCAAGCATCTAGACACCTTCCATAATCATCATTGAAGCTATCCAGATCGATACAAAGTATCTGTAACACTTATATTGAAGAATCAAATCTCCAGTTTTGTCGTTTTTGAGGTAAGAACACTTGAACTTCAAACTCTATGAATCATGCATCATAAATGAAATATTGCTTTGCCATCTTGTTTCTGCACTATCACTGATCATTAGCCCTCAATCAATTTCATAATTCATCAATCATACACGATTTCATGTTCAAATTCAGAATTAGGGTTCGTCGTGTTCATCAGAAAATTAGTAGCCTTAGAGTGAAAATAAATGAAATTAAATGGTACCATCATGTTCCTCGTGAAAAACCGAGTGAGATAGACCCATCACTTGATCAAAACAACACAGTTTTAGAGATTTTCAAATTTCAATTGGGATTGTATTCTTGGCGCGTTTTTTGGTTCAGAAGTTTCAAATATCAATTTCAAAATATAATTAAATAAAAGCGTATGTATTACAAGCCAAAAGCGTGGCTCAGTTGGTAAGTGTTTTGGTTGGTGAGAGAGAGGGCGTGAGTTCAAACCCTGGCCGGAACAAACCATTTTTTTTGACACTATTTTTCTTCTTTTTTTTTAACAAACTTCACTCAATTATTTAACCAATCAAATTAACTCATTTTTTATTCATTTTTTACACACTTCTTATTTAATATACATATTTTATGAATACCAAAAAATTCATCAAAAAATATTTATTTGATACATTTTTTAATTAGGTTTAAAATGACATATTTTTAAGTGTTTTTAAATACTTTAAATATTGTTTTTATTTGATTTTTTCAAACCTAATCACTTGTAAATATTTTGTGATCAAACCCTAATCACTTAGGTCTTAATTAAGCATAAAATTTGTTTTTATATTAATTAAGTTGATTTCTTTCAAATTCAAACCATTTTAAAACAAGCGATCGCGATTCTTTTCAAAAACGATAAACCATCTCTTTTTGATTTCAAAGGAAACTATTGATTAAATATTTTTAATTGATCAATTGATTTTCAAAGCGATGTGGGGCCTTTCGAATATTAGAGAGTATAAGTCCCTTTCCTCTTTCCTTTTACAGTTTTTCTTTGAACAGAAAACTCTTTCAAAACAAACTTTCAAACAGTTTTTCAAACTTCGCGTCTGTTAATAAAACAATCAACCATGTTTTATAAAATAAAACATGGGCCTCCATGTAGGTATAAGTCCCATTCCCGTACATGAAATTAGGTATTTCATTGTACATTCACTTTTTTTTGTACATATCTCGATCAGTTTATATTTAACTTCGAATAACAAATCAAAAAAAATGAAGGTTTTCTTTAAATCTTCCCAAAAAATACCATGGGCCTCCATGTAGGTATAAGTCCCAAGCCCTTTTGTAAATACCTGTTTACATAGCTTTGAATAAACTCAAGTGGGTCTTTCCCCGAGTATGAGTCCCGAGCCCCCGTGTATATAAATGGATTATGCTTACAGGTATATTTCCTTCATAAACTCCATTATACACATACACCTTGTTATATATATGTGCTTGTTCATACTTGTTCACATTTGTTCATGTACTTGTTCATATTTGTTCGTACTTGTTCATATTTGTGATTGTGTTATATATGATTGCTCAACTTAGTACAACACTAGGTTCCCCATAGCCTCCTATTGGGCTTCGTGCAAAGAATCTCCCTAGTTTAGGTTAGGACATAGAGTATGGGTTCCCGGTGAAATCGCTCTAAGAGCTCAAACAAACTATACCATGCCTCCCCTTGGGCTTTGTACAAACGAGTGACCCTCCCATAGCCTCCTCTTGGGCTTACAATGCAAGGACCCTGGATTGTCCCTCCCATAGCCTCCTCTTGGGCTTACAATGCAAGGACCCTCGGATAGCCTCCTCTTGGGCTTCGTACAAGGACCCACGGGCTTCTTATAAGCATCCCCAATATCCAAGTCAAATACCCTAGGAGATTAGACACTTATCATCTCTATGATAGGAGTATCTCTTCTATATCATCACAAACAATCAATCAATCAATCAACTTAACTTTTTTGCCACAAGGCTGGCTAATCAATCAAACCTTTTTGCCACCATACTGGCTGATTAATCAAAGTTTTTGTCACAAGGCTGACTTCATTGAAACTTTTGCCACAAGGCTGGCTGATTAATCAAAACTTTTTGTCACAAGGCTGACTTCATTGAAAGTTTTTGCCACAAGGCTGGCTAAAAAACATCTTTATCATTCTAAGCGCCATAAGCGGCATGGCCCAGGGCTTATAATGAAAAGATTTTCAAACAAAATCAAACAGATGACATTTAGATGACATTTGTCTCTTATCCTTTGCTTCCACTAGCATAAGTGGGAACTACGATTGCTCTGACTTTCTCAACATCCCTTTGAGAATACGTAGGCACAAGGTCTTATTCCTTGGCGAGCAAAACTTCTCCCTCAAACCACTCAAACCTTAGCACCCGTAGACCCGAGCTACAGATGCTCTGATTCCCTCTAAGGGATATGTATGCAGAGGATCGCGATGATCTTTGCGAGCATAATCAAACAAACACCTTAGGTCCCACCTATTTCACAACAAAACCTCCACCATAACATGGAATGAAACAAACACAGAAAAAAAAGCCTATAGAGTACTATAGATACGTTGGGTGCTAATACCTTCCCTTCGTATAACCAACCCTCTTACCCAAGATCTCTCCCCCACTTTTAAGGTTATTGCAGCTTTTTTCCTTTTCCTACTTTGGAAACAATAAAAAGTTTGGTCGGTACAAAAGAAAAATCATTTTTTTGAGCACTCGAGCCCAAAGAAGGCATCAGGTGTCTCATCCCGAAAAAAGATAACGATTTTTCCCCGCGACAATGTCAAAAGATCTTCTTTATGCCTTTGTTTGGTAGTGTTAGTGTTTTTGGCCAGGTTGATGCATGTGAAAATAGGAACTTGTGGCGCGCACGAGTGGATGAAAAGAAGCCGGGAAAGCTGATTTCAGAGGTCAACACGGGAACCCGTGTGTAGCAACACGGCCCGTGTTGAAATGTGGCTGGAAACGCAAGTTTGAACCAAAAACAGAGGATTTACACGGGCACCCGTGTGCTGAGACACGGCCCGTGTGAGAAAGTGCCTGGAAGTGTGTCTTTTGAGCCAAGGAACAGAAGATCAACACAGGCACCCGTGTGCAGCAACACGGCCCGTGTTGATGAGCGCGTGCTGAATTTTTGTTTCTATGTTTCCTCACTCAAATGGGATCATTAAGGGTATTTTTGGTATTTGGTTTCAACCTGAATGGAAGACACAATATAAAAAACAACTTTAGGGCAAGAGAGAAGGGAACTTTTGACAGATTAGAGAAGAGGATAGAAGAGAAGATTGGAGAAAGCAAGGGTTTGGGAGAGAAGAAGATCTTCATGACCGGAAGCAATTGAAGATTTAATCTCCTCTAATTTCTTGTAATGTCTTTATTCATTATCGTGTTTTCTTTGACTACTATGAGTAGCTAAACCCCCCAATGCTAGGGGGGTGGCTCTGATTTCACTTTGTAATGACTCTGAGTTTGCAATTGAGATAACTATCATTGTTTTCAATTATTAATTTATTCTCTTGATGTTTTTAAAGCTTTTCCTTTCGGACAAATTGGAATTGATCTATGATTATCATTTAGGCAGACCACTAATGATAATGCTTTCATGAGAATATGCTATAATAGATATTAACTAGGACTAGGAATACCTTATAGCAACCAGATATTCTTGATAACTAATTGCTTGATTTCATTGTAAATTTCTAAGGACTTAGGGTTTAGGATGAAGGATCAAAGGTTTTTTCACTAAGGACTTAGGATCAAACAACCTTAAGAACCGGTAATTGATTATTGAAAATAAGTTGTTGCAATAGAAATTTCAGAGTTGTTAGATTGTCAATCATCCACATGTCCCTAGCATGCTACTCATATTTGTTACAAAGTCAATTTCATTTACTGATTATTTTACTTTTCGCTAAGTGATCATCACCAAACAAAACCCAATTGAAGTTTTTGTTCAATTGAACTTTGAATTGAAATCATTATTCCTACGCAGTCCCTGAGATCGATATTCGGGGAATTTTCCCTATTATTACAAGAGGCAAAATAGTACACTTGCTATTTTACCGATCACCTCCTCAGGATCTGGCCTGCCCTCAGGCCATGAAGCATAAGCAGACAAATCATCCCTGGAACCAACAAGCTGCTGCAGAGATAACTGCCGGATAGAATCCTGCAAAAACATAAATGCTCTCTGATGCGCCATGTGCATCTGATAGTTCCAATCACCTGTATCACCATACTGAGAACCAGCAGGCAGTGCAGCAGCAACCGGAACAGCTCGAGCAGCATCAGGAAGGTCAGGTGCATTAGCAGTAACACCATGAGGACGACCACCAGGCAGACAGTACCTGTTAGCAAAAATATCATCTATAACGCCATCCATGGGAATCATTCCCCCAGATGGAAACCGGAGTCCAGCTTTCCTGCACAAACCCATAATCAGTCCAGGAAAAATCAATCTACACTTTACCCCATCGCCATGACGAGTCCCATTCAGGGCGACTCTCTTCAGCTCATTCGCTAGAATCCTCGACACATCAACATTATCGCCATTTAAGATACACTTAACCAGGCCTGCAATATCAATGGTGATGGAGGAAGTGTGACTTCGTGGCCTTATGTTGTAAAGGACCACCGAGGTCACCAACTGAGCCTCCTCCGTCAACTGACTACGAGTAAAAGTCTTCGGTAGCCCAGCCCTAGTCAGAGTATAAGTGAAACTAGGATGACAAATCTTCTCCCTAATACTCTCCACATCCCAATTGCCTCTATTCAATTTTGGATGGTACTCACATTCTTCTACCAAAGCCAAAGGATTGTCAAGAAAATCAAAAATTGCATCTTTGCTAAAGTCAATAGCCTTACCTCTCACCCATGTTTTAAACGGGTAAGCTTCAGTGCCTACCCAACTGCTCGGAGGCAAAGCGTTTGCATAGAACTCTCTGACAATCTCCACCTGATAGAATTGCCCTGGAGTGAACAATTTGTCCCAGCAAGTGTCAGACAAAGCAGTCCACGCCCTTTGGAAGTGGCCGTGGTCAATAGGAACTTCCGTGCGCTCGCTCCACACGACACGACTTTCAAGCTCATGGTACCTAGCCTCCTGATCCGGTCCTTGAAATTTTGACCGATCAAATCTAGCAGCCTGTGAGGAAGATCCCTCACCAGAAACAGTCTTCTTTCTTTTCAAAATAGGTGCCATACCTGCACATTTTAAATCAAACGAAACACACACGAGTTGAAACAAAGTTAGCCCACTTAAGCAAATCCTCACAATAGAAGCACACATCAGTCCACATTCATCATCAACTACAAAACAGGCCCTATATAATTACTCAGAATGCAAATAAAAAAATTCAAAACTGCACCCAGGGCGCGACGCACGCTGAACTGGGCACGACGCGCGCTCTGTGAAACCCAGAAAAAACCTTCAGTTTTATGCAAAATAGAAGAGGAGAACAAGCTTCTCCTCCCTTCTAAGGGTTCCAGCAAGCATTATATACAGCAATAACATGTTTTCTACCCTAATTTTTCAAAATTATCAAGAAATTCCTAAATCTAAAAACCTAACTTCTAAAACTAGATTAATGGAAAGAGAAGGGAACAAGAACAAACCTTTGTTGATGATGTTTATGGGGAGACGAAAATTAATGAGGAAATTGCACAAGGAACTAAGAGCTTTGTATGTGTTTTGTTTTCTTTTTTCTTGAAACAATGGAGGCAACAGACCTCCAAAAACCCTAAATCCCCTTCTAACCTCGGTTTGGGTCAGTCCCAGCATGGGTGGGCCCAAACAAAATTAATTTTTTTTCAAAAATACGTACAGCGCGCGCCGCGCGCAGAATCGGAGCGACGCGCCCTCATCTCTTCCTGGAAGGGGTGATTAAAGTCACTAAGCGCGCGACGCGCGCTTTTGGGTGCGGCGCGCGCTACACCAGAAACAGCAGAAAAATTGCTTTTATCAGCACACCCTAAAATACCGGTAGATCAGTTTTGGCTCGACGACAACACAAAAATCCCACCTGCAAAAATAACACAAACACAAGTGAATATATACAACTTGGGGTGCCTCCCAAGAGCGCTTTGTTTAACGTTGGTCAGCTCGAAGGTCAAAGGCAATCAAGGATCACCAAACGATAAGACACATGTTTCACGATTAAAATCGCTTCCTCGATAAACCTTCAACCTCTGACCGTTAAAAACCCACTCTTGCTTAGTTTTCTGGTCTTCTATCACTATAGCCCCTTGGCTTCTATCTTCTTTGACCAGAAATGGTCCTGACCATTTCGATTTCAACTTTCCCGGAAAAAGTCTTAACCAGGAATTGAAAAGTAACACCAATTGCCCTACCTTAAAGTCCTTCATTCTAATCTTACTATCATGATAGAATTTGGTCTTTTCTTTGTAGATTGAATTAGACTTGTAGGCATGCAATCTCATCTCTTCCAACTCATGAAGTTGGATTTTTCTCCTCTCACCACACAACTTGTGGTCAAAATTTAAAAGCTTCAAGGCCCAATATACCTTATGTTCTAGTTCTACGGGAAGGTGGCAACTTTTACCATACACCATTTGGAATGGCGTAAGACCGATCGGTGCTTTGAAAGCAGTCCGATACGCCCATAAGGTTTCATCTAGTTTCATCGACCAATCCTTCCTAGAGCTAGACACAGTTTTTTCGAGAATTCTCTTTATCTCTCTATTGGTCCTCTCAACTTATCCATTAGTTTGTGGATGATATGGAGTAGCTACCTTGTGCTTTACTCCATATTGCTCCAACACTTTCTCAAGCGGGGCATTACAGAAATAAGAACCGCCATCACCAATTAACACTCTTGGCGTGCCAAACCGCGAAAATATATTTCTCTTCAAAAATTTGATCACGGTCTTACCATCCGCTTTGGGTGAAGCAATCGCTTCAACCCACTTTGACACGTAATCCACAGCTACCAAGATGTATTCATTTGACATAGAGGAAGGGAATGGTCCAACAAAGTCAATGCCCCAACAATCAAATACTTCTACCTCCAAAACACTTTGGAGGGGCATTTCCTCTTTTTTCCCAATTCCACCAGTTCTTTGACAACTGTCGCAAGAGGCAACATGGTGGTAAGCATCTTTGAACAAAGTAGGCCACCAAAATCCCGATGGAAGGACTTTTGTGGCCGTACACAAACCATTAAAATGACCACCATACGGAGAATTGTGGCAATGCCACAAAATGCTTTTTATTTCCTCATCGGCGACACATCTTCTCAAAAGATTATCACTACTTAACTTAAACAAGTGAGGCTCATCCCAGACATAAAAACTAGCATCGTTTAAAAACTTTTTTCTTTGATTCCAAGTTAGATCCTCCGATATCCAGCCGGATGCCTTGTGGTTAGCCATATCCGCGAACCAGGGTCTAACTTCTTGTACCATGTATAGTTTTTCATCTGGGAATTCTTCCCTCACCTCTTTTTCATGGTTAGTCACCTCGGTATTCACTAACCGAGATAAATGATCCGCAATCAAATTTTCTGTCCCTTTTTTATCTCTCACTTCAAGATCAAATTCTTGAAGCAGAAGAATCCACCTTATAAGCCTCTGTTTTGAATCAGGCTTGGTGAGAAGATATTTGATTGCGGCATGATCAGTGTAACACACTACTTTCGAACCAATAAGGTAAGAACGAAACTTTTCCAATGCAAATATAATTGCGAGCAACTCTTTTTCAGTAGTGGCATAGTTAACCTGTGCCTCATTTAAAACTTTGCTCGCATAATGTATAGCATGGAAATTTTTGTTCTTCCTTTGGCCTAAGACCGCACCAACCACATAATCGCTCGCATCGCACATGAGTTCAAATTCAAGCGCCCAATTAGGAGCGACAATTATGGGTGTGGTGGTCAATTTTTCTTTGAGTTCTAGGAAAGCTTTTAAACACGATTCATCAAAAATAAATTCCGTACCTTTGTTGAGCAAATTACTCAAAGGCTTTGCGAACTTGGAGAAATCCTTGATGAATCTTCTATAGAACCCAGCATGTCCTAGGAAGCTCCTTATGCCTTTCACATTCACCGGAGGGGGAAGCTTCTCAATTACTTCGATTTTTGCTGGATCAACCTCATGTCCTTTTGAAGAAACCTTGTGGCCAAGAACTATCCCATCCGTCACCATGAAAGTACACTTCTCCCAGTTGAGAACCAAATTTGTTTTAATAAACCGCTCCATCACCACATCAAGATTCTTCAAGCACAAGTCAAAAGACGACCCGTACACAGAAAAATCATCCATGAATACCTCGATGCTCTTCTCGATCAAATCTGAGAAAATAGCTTGCATGCACCTTTGAAATGTTGCAGGAGCATTACATAGTCCAAATGGCATTCTTCGGTAAGCAAAAATGCCAAAGGGACATGTAAAAGCAATTTTCTCATGGTCCGCCGGATTCACAGTTATTTGATTGTATCCTGAATAACCATTCAGGAAGTGTCTCCCTCGGTTTTTTACTACCTCTTGTGTGACAGATACGAACTGACACTCTTTTTTTGCTTTTATGTTTTTGAAAATCAGAGAGTCGCCACCGACTTTTATTTTATCCAATTAAGGAAAGGTTTATAAAAGAAACAGAAAAAGACCTTTAAGAGATTTTGGGTAAGGGGGTAGGTTATACAAAGGGAAGGTGTTAGCATTCTTTGTATCCATGGTTATCCATGGGCTCTTAATTGCTTAGCTCACTTGTTTTGAATCATTTTTCTCTTGCCTTGAAATGCTTGTATGTGGTTTTAAAATTCATTTTGTAAATTGACTTTATAATGATCCTTGTGCGGATGTATACAAAGTGTTTTATCTTTCGAAAGATGTTTTGAAAAAAAGAACGTTAACTTCGTAATGATCCTTTTTTGGATATATACCAAGTATTGTCTTATTTTTTGAAAGTTTTATTTTGAAAAAAACAACATTATATGAGACATTTGTTTGTTTGATTTGAGCAAGCAATTAGGAGGTCTACCCTAAGTTATAAGGTCTTCCTATTTCCTTTAAAAAATTCTCCTTTCACCGGATGTAAACGAAAGTTCGATTTTGCATTTGAAACATTAGAATTAGATTTTGATTTTTGAAAAGAGTAAAAGAGGGATTACCCTAAGAGGTGCAAGTGTGATTGTGTTTTGATTCAGATATTTTATCTTTGAAGTTAGTGACCTAACGCTTCGGTTTTCATCTTTGACATACTCACAATTTTATATGTACTGGAATTAAAATGCGGAAATGTAAAATGCGGAAAGTAAATCTACGCTATTACATCGATTGTGCGGGAAATGTAAACTACGCTATTTACATGAATTTGACAACCTATACACTTTAACTAAGAATTTAAATTGCAATAAGATAAAAGGAAATATTTTTTTTTTGGATTTTTGTATGATTGATTTTAATTAGAATTAATGCATGATTAATTTAATTAAAATGAGAAAAAGGGGAAATAAACTTTAAACCTAAAAATTAAGTCTAAAATATATTCAAAATGCTTATTAATTAATTTTAAAATAAAACTAATTTTTTTGGAATTTTTGAAATTGTTTTGAAAACTATTAAGTTAAATAATCATATAATTATGCAAATAATTACACAAATAATTAAAACTTAAAGAGAAAAATATTCTAAATATGTACAAAATTAGTCTATAATATATAAACTAAATTTAATTAAAAAAAGAACACTTTTCTGATTTTTTGATTGGTTGAAATAATTAAAAAGCCAATATATAAATATATACTAATTAATTAAACAAAATATTCTAATTATTAAGAAAAATAAAATATTTTTGTGTAAAAAAAAAATAGATTATTTTTTAAGCCTAAAAATTTTTTTATTATATTTTTTTGATTTTTTTTAAATTATTTTAAATTGATTTTGCAAAGAAAATAAAATAAAATAGAAAATAGAAAATAAATGATCATGTGTGATAGGCTGGAGAGTCCATGGTATGGACTGCTTGTCTGGTGCGTTGGATGAGCAGCTGGCATGATTTGATGGTTCAGATTTTGAGGAACATGATGTGTACAGAACCTGCAAAGCACTGAATCCAAAGTTATTTTAAAAAAAAACACGTGCGCGCCCTCCAACCAATGGGAAGAAGCCACGCATCATCTTCTTCATCAGAACCACTCTTTTACACCGTTCATTTGCAGGTGGTGTAAAAAGCTCCAACCTATTACACCTGCAAAAATAGCGAATACGAGCAAAACACAATATAAATTTGGCGCGATGCCATGGTTTAACTCGTTTGGTCCATACGAATTCAATGGGACCTATTTGAACCTGTAATCTTGCCTAATTTGAAAAGCCCTAATTTTGAGATGAAGAACCCTAAAATGGTGGTTTCGTGTACACGCATCCAAACCTCAATTAAACTTCCAGAAATGATCAAAACCTCATACTAAGCTCAAATATATGTCTACATCTTGTTAAACATGCATGTATGATGAGATTTTTGTAAGTTTTAGTTTGAGCAAACCGTGAGGTATAGTGCTCGATTCTTTGAGTTTCAAAGCTTGAAACTGATTTGAATAGATTCAGTGATGCTTGGGGATTGTATTTGAGTGTTTAGTTTGGATTAAAAACTACTTAAACTAAAAATTCGAATTTCAAGTTTCTTTGAAAATTTCAATTTGATTTATGAGTGATACAAGCAAGAGTAAGGTTTTGATTTCGTCTCCTCTATTTGATGAAGTGTTCTACTTCATTTATAAGCAGAGAAGCACTTAAAAACTAATCTAAGAAGCAATAAGTGCTTTTGTTGAATTTTGACTGTTTTAATAATATGTAGCTTTGAATTCAAGCAACCATGGCTCAATTTTCTTCAATCTTCTGTTGTACCATCTCTTTGGGGCAGAACTTTGAATGTTTCTTGATGACTCATGCTTAAGATCCAAGCTACATAACATTATCCTTCCATTTCTTTTTCAATTTAATCTTAAATGTAATAAAATTAAACCAAAAAAAGAAATAAAATGTTATGGGCCTTAGGTTGGTCGTGGGAGGCCCTTAGCATTGTTAGAAGCATGTTTGGATCATGGAAATTTGGTCTCTTTTGGGAAAAAAACACTTTTGATCAATGTTGATTTCATGGGGTGCAGTTACGGTGCATAGATAAAAATCTATGCACCGTGCATAGAGTATTATTGACCATTGGATCATTAGATCAAATTATAATTATTACTCAATACTCAATACTCACTACTTAATAGTCAATACTCAATACTCAGTACTCAATACTCAATACTCAATACTGGATTAAAAATATGATCCAATGGCTTAGATTGACTTATGCTTGGTGCATAAGGAAAATCCTTATGCATATTAGTCAATGCCGATTTCATGCATTTTCCCAAAAAATAGCCAACTTCAACAAGGCATAAATCCCTCAATTTTTATCATATGAAGGAGTTCTTGTACTTTTTAGAAACCTCAAGATGTCCTCTACAAGCCACTTTGGAAACTTTTTTTCAGTTGGAGAAGTTATCTTGATGTTATGGCCTTTGACAAAAAAACCACTTTTTGTTGACTTTGAAAATGACCTGTAATGTCTTGGTTCATATTTTCCAAATGGTGAATCTAATGACCATGGGACCAATTGAATTTGAAAGATAATTGAATTTCCTTCAAAATGAGCTTTGGTTGGAATTTTTTGGATGAAGGATGAGAGAGTTATGACCAGTCAAAGTTCAGTTGACTTTTTAGGAGAAAACCCTAATTTTGAAACTTAGGGTTTTGTTGATTTTTGATCTTTCCTTGATGAATTATGATCAACCAATGATAAAATGATGAATCTTTTGAAAAAATATGGATGTTGACAAAAAATTTCATTTTTGACTGTCTGTTGACTTTTCGGTCAAACTGGTCGTCTGTTGACTGTTTGAGCTGCTGACTGTGCGTCTAAGTGAATTGAAGTTTGAAAATTTGTATGGTGGTACTTTGAGATATATGGAGGTCCATGAAATCCATTTGAAGTCTCAAAAAACTTGTTCTCCTGAAAAAACAAAAACTCTAGTTAGGGACTGTTCGTGTAGGAGACAGTTAAGCGTACTTGATTTTTGTGCAGTGCTGAGTCTCTGCTAATCATGTGATATTCAGAAGACTTCTAGAACAAAAATCTTGGAATTTTGAAATGCAAAATATTGATTTGATTGATGGTACAAAACACGGAGAATTGCACTGTCAGCGGGTTTGACTATCAACTGACTGTTCAAGCATTAACGTAGCAGTTAAAGTGAAAATTCAACAGTCAAAGTTAATTTTTTCTTTTTTTTTTGTTTTTTTGTTGTTAATGGTGAAAATTTATTTACATGAGTTGTTAGAAAAACACAGACATAATAAATAAATAATATATACTGTATGCGAGCGAAATTACCGATAATAACCCTGAAAAACATTTAATGCACAGTTAAATAAATATTTAACTGGAAGAAAACACACAAAATATTATCTTAATAATTAAACAACAGTACGACAGATAGTACGACATTTAATACTGACAGTACAAATATTACATAATATAATGAACAGTACGACGAGTAAACGGTACATTATTTAAAAATAAAAGATATGACAAACTTTAAGAATGACGATTAATAACCCATGCTATAAATAATAACATATAGATGATTGGGAGTGTAAACAACCCAAGTCCACATTTTTCAGGACTATGCAGACAGAAGAAGGACATGATTACCACCACGACGGTGATGACCATAAGAAAACACGTATCCATCCGCTTCGCCATTTTTGCCGGGGAAGAAGAGAGAGTGAATATGATGTAGAAATTTGAGAGATGAGGTAGAATTTGATGTGAGATTTTATTGGAAATAATGAGAGGTATTTATAGAGTGAAAAGAAGGATAGAGACGTTGGGAAATGAAGCGATTCCGTACAAAAAAGGAAAATTTGAGTGGTAGTAAGATTTGAAAGAAAGTGTATGGTAGGGTTTGAAAAGATAGATGTGTAGAATAAAGTTAGGATTTGATTTTGAAAGAAAGAGAAAGAAAAAGATTTTGAAAATAATAGAATATAGTACAAAATTTAGTGGGAAACAAAAGTTAATAATAATTTACTTGTTGTCAGTAGAGTCTGAATCCCCGGACTCTGCGCCTGCAAAAGATTTAATTCTGTACCAACTGCGTTAGTACTATTTATCTGCAAATAAGTCTCAAATAAACAGCGAGTGTGAAATGATAAACAGTAATTGGCGTTTGCGTAAGAATAAATTCAACAGCGAGCCAAAATACCGTATAAGGAAAATTCTAAAAACCGAGTGTTCATAAATTAGGATATTTATGAAATAAAATCCAAGATCATATGAAACTCCCAATTTTTAGACAGAAGTCTTCTGAAAAAAGATGTGGGCAAATTTTGGGGTATAACAGTTGCCCCTATTCAATCTTCTTAAACCTGAAGAGACTGTTTGGAATCTGAAGGTAGAAGATGATTGAATATTTTAGATGCCCTGAAAATTTGTACTTACCTCCACCGGATGTGATGTTGAAAATTGCATTTGAATGTTGTCTGAGAAATGTTGTTGGCAGATCGAAACATTTCTTGAGATGGGCTTTCAGATGCCATCTGGTCAAATGTGTTGATGGTTTGTTCATCAGAATGAATCCATTGATTATATCTTGATGAAGGATTTGAAAGCCTCTGCGTTGACTGTTTCGGAACCGTCCGAGGTTACCGCTTTAAGTCTGGGAGGCTGATCGCTACGGAACTGTCCAAAGTTTTTCCGCTTTAGATTTTGAAAATGGATCTATGAGGAACCGTCTGAGGTATCAACTTTAGATCTTTGATGGTAGATCGTTGTGGAACCGTCTGAGGTATCAACTTTAGATCTTTGAAGGTTGATCGTAGTGGAACCGTCTAAGGTATCCGCTTTAGATCTGTAGGTTGATCGTCTTAAGGAACCGTCCAAGGTATCGACTTTAGATCTTCGATGGTAGATCATTAAGGAACCGTCTGAGGTATCAGCTTTAAATCTTTGATGGTAGATCGTTCTGGAACCGTCTGAGGTATCAGCTTTAGATCTTTGATGGTAGATCATTAAGGAACCGTCCAAGGTATCGACTTAGATCTTTGATGGTAGATCATTAAGGAACCGTCCAAGGTATCGACTTAGATCTTTGATGGTAGATCATTAAGGAACCGTCCAAGGTATCGACTTAGATCTTTGATGGTAAATCATTAAGGAACCGTCCAAGGTATCGACTTAGATCTATGTTGCTTGTTTTGAGTTGATATGTGATTTGAAAAGAGATCTCTTCAGAATGAATCTTTGGCTTGACTATATCTGAGAGGAATGTTCGTCTGAATAGAGTTCAAGGGAAAACCGCATGTGGTTGAGAACAACTTTTCTGAGGATATCCGTCCACCTGAAAAAATCAAGTTAGTGACATGCAATGTCATGATGCATGTAATGTATGAGATTCTTGAACTAAAGAAGAAATATGCATGTTATGTATGCGTCTGTCATGAAACATTATATGCTGTGTATGAATATGCGTATGATGTATGATGTATGATGTTTTGAGCGTATCAAGCTTCTATTTGGGAGAATAAATCCCTGCTAGCCATTTGGAAATGAAGGCATTGTGATCGTTGAAGATCTTTGCCGTCTTGTTCGAGTACACTCGGCTGGGGACCTTCTTTGAGGACCAAGGTGATCCGTTGAAGGATCTTTGACTACCGCCTGGGGATGAAAGGTAATTTGAAAGTTCTGATTTTGATACCCTTTAAAATGGGAATGAGGAAGATGCATAATCCTCCGATGCACTATTTGACCAAGTCCTGGTGTGGAGACCACACTTTCTGGGGATAGCACTCTTGAACAGCCCTGCTGGGGAATAATATTTCTCGAATCACTTTGTTGGAGAGAAAAATCTCATTGAGGAATTTGCTGAGAAATGCATCTCTGTTGGGGATTTTTTCTTCTGACGCTGGTTTCGAGATGATGTCCAAATGATTGGGACATTACCTGAATGTTGTTCCTGTTTTTTCTTGTAAACATCAATCATATTCAAATGCACATGTTCATTCAAAATTATCATTGGGACGTTTACGTATTCAAAACAGAAAAAGTGAAAACGTTGATTTTGAGCATGAGCTGCATTGATTTTTGAAAAAGAGCCATAATAGGCGGATTAGTACAAGGAGACAAAAATCCTAGTAGTAGGAAATTGTCATAAAGCTTTGAAAAATATATAAAGACAAATAGCTATGTGAAAACAATCCAGTCAAGTTTCAATTCTGCTATTGCCAATCTGTCTTCGAGTATCTCATCCCTCACTTGTTGGAAGAAAGTAATTGGACTGATCGGTGTCTTTGATGTGTTGAACCTTGAAGGTGAGTAGGTAGCTAAACGAAACATAGTTGTACGCTTTATTCCCTAACTTTTGCCTAGGCTGCCTTTTCAGATTTTCAGCCTACCGGGATAGTATTTATTTAGTCTCTAATTTTTTCCTGGATCGCCTTTTCAGGTTTTCAATCCACCGAGACGCTCATTTTTTTTTTGCCTAAGTTGCCCTTTCAGGTTTTCAACTTAGCGAGCTTTTCTTTAAGCGAAGTACTTTTTGACTATGTCCGCATTTACAGGGTGTGGGAAATCCTCGCCATCCATAGTGGTAAGCAACATGGCACCGCCGGAGAATATTCTCTTGATTACAAACGGTCCCTCATAAGTGGGAGTCCACTTGCCCCTGGGGTCACCTTGTGGTAGGATGATGCGTTTTACAACCAAATCACCGGTTTGATATGCCTGACTTTTGACTTTCTTGTTGAAGGCTTTGATCATACGTTTCTGGTACAACTGACCATCACAAATAGCTGCGAGCCTCTTCTCATCAATCAAGTTTATCTGGTCCAACCGAGTCTGAATCCAATCGTCTCCATCTAGATCGGCTTCTTTCATAATCCTTAGGGAAGGAATCTGAATTTCAATTGGAAGAACGACCTCCATACCATAGACTAAGGAGAATGGAGTTGCCCCTGTTGAAGTACGCGCTGATGTGCGATAACCATGAAGAGCAAAAGGTAACATCTCATGCCAGTCTTTGTAGGTTACTGTCATCTTTTGTATGATTTTCTTGATATTCTTGTTGGCAGCTTCCACCGCGCCATTCATCGTTGGTCGATATGGAGATGAATTATGATGTTTGATCTTGAACTGTGTGCAGAGTTCAGTGATCATTCTGTTGTTTAAATTTGTGCCATTGTTTGTGATGATCCTTTCAGGGATGCCATACCGACAAATGAGATTGTGCTTGATAAATCGGGCCACCACGTTCTTGGTGACAGAAGCAAATGAAGCTGCTTCTACCCATTTGGTGAAGTAATCGATAGCGACCAGGATAAAACGATGTCCGTTGGAGGCAGTAGGCTTGATTTATCCAATCATATCAATACCCCAAATTGCAAAAGGCCAAGGGGCCGTCAGGACGTTTAATGGGACTGGAGGTACATGCACTTTGTCGGCATATATCTGGCATTTGTGACAAGTTCTAGAGTGATGATGGCAGTCCGTCTCCATGGTATACCAATAATAACCTGCTCTTAAGATCTTTTTAGCCATTGTATGTCCACTTGAGTGAGTACCAAAAGCACCATCGTGTATGTCTTCCATAATCTGTTCCGCTTCCTTCTTGTTTACACAACGAAGCAAAGTCGAGTCATGGTTGCGTTTGTACAGGATTCCATTACTTAGAAAGAATTTAGCAGCAAATCTTCTTAGAAACTTTCTATCGTTAATGGATGCCCCTTCAGGGTACTCCTGAGCTTCGAGATATCTTTTTACTTCATGGAACCATGGTTTTTCTTCCACTACTTCAGTATCAATCTCATTGCAATGGTCATCATTGGCGCCTCATTGTCTGTAAATGGTGATCATTGGCGCCTCATTGTCCCACCTGACTTTGAACATAGAAGACATGGTAGCTAGGGCATCAGCTAGTTGATTTTCTTCGCGCGGGATATGTTCAAAAGTGATTTCTTCAAAGTAGGGAATCAAACTCAGCACATATTCTTTGTATGGAATTAGATTCGGGTGCTTCGTGTCCCATTCCTCTTTGACTTGATAAATTACAAGTGCCGAGTCTCCGTAGACCTCCAGGAACTTGATTCTTAGATCAATTGCAGATTTGAGACCCAGAATACATGCTTCATACTCGGCTATATTGTTAGTGCAGTTGAAGCATAATCTGGCAGTGAATAGTGTATAACCTCCTGCAGGGGAAATGATCACAGCTCCGATGCCATTGCCAAGTGCATTAGAGGCTTCATCAAAAACCATAGTCCATCGGGATCCTGGCTTGGGTCCTTCTTCCGGTCCTGGTTGTTCGTAGTTAGTAACTAGCATAATGTCTTCATCTGGGTAGTCAAAGTTCAATGCTTGATAATCATCCGCTGCTTGATGAGCCAGATGATCAGCTACTACACTTCCTTTGATTGCTTTTTGTGAAGTGTACTGGATGTCATACTCTGTTAAGATCATTTGCCATCTTGCTATTCTTCCAGAGAGAGCGGGTTTTTCGAACACATACTTGATAGGATCCATTTTGGAGATCAAGAAAGTGGTATGGTTTAGCATATACTGTCTTAGTCGGCGAGCCGCCCATGCTAAGGCACAACAAGTTTTCTCGAGTAGTGAGTATCTTGTTTCACAATCGGTAAACTTTTTGCTAAGATAGTAGATTGCATGCTCCTTTCGGCCAGACTCGTCATGTTGCCCCAGTACACACCCCATTGAATCTTCTAACACAGTTAGGTACATTATCAGAGGTCTTCCTTCCACTGGTGGTAACAAGATTGGCGATTTTTGAAGATATTCTTTGATCTTATCAAAGGCTAACTGGCATTTGTCATTCCATCTTTCCACTTGATCTTTCTTCAACAGTTTGAAGATCGGCACACAAGTAGTGGTCATATGGGCAATAAATATGGCTATGTAATTCAGACGTCCCAAGAATCCTCTGACTTGTTTCTCGGTACAGGGTATAGGCATTTCTTGAATGGTTTTGACCTTGGCAGGATCAACTTCAATACCTTTGCTGCTGACGATGAAACCTAAGAGTTTACCGGATCTTACTCCAAAGGTACACTTGTTCGGATTCAGTCGCAACCTGTACTTCTTGAGTCTGTCAAACAGCTTGTGCAGATGACCCAGATGTTCTTCTTCGGTGTTGGACTTCGCAATCATATCATCGACATAAACCTCTATCTCCTGATGAATCATATCATGGAACAGAGCTACCATTGCACGCTGATATGTTGCTCCTGCATTCTTTAAACCAAAGGGCATTACTTTGTAACAAAAGGTTCCCCAGCGTGTTGTGAAGGTTGTTTTTTCCATGTCTTCGGGTGCCATCTTGATTTGATTGTACCCTGAGAATCCATCCATAAAGGAGAATACCTTGCATTG
This sequence comes from Vicia villosa, assembly GCF_029867415.1. Classification (NCBI taxonomy): domain Eukaryota; kingdom Viridiplantae; phylum Streptophyta; class Magnoliopsida; order Fabales; family Fabaceae; genus Vicia; species Vicia villosa. The sequence goes on along the minus strand of NW_026704976.1, from coordinate 318,491 downwards.
TGCAGTATTGTCAACTAGTACATCGATGTGAGGTAAAGGGAAATCGTCTTTGGGGCTTGCCCGATTCAGATCTCTGTAGTCTACACACATTCTGACTTTCCCGTCTTTTTTAGGCACAGGCACTATGTTAGCTATCCAAGGAGGATAACTCACAACTTTCAGAAAGCCAGCATTGAATTGCTTCTCAACCTCGTCTTTGATCTTCTTTGACATATCGGGCCTACTCCTCCGCAGTTTTTGCTTAACTGGAGTGCTACCTTCTTTGATCGGCAGGCGATGAACCACAATATCCGTGTCAAGGCCAGGCATATCTTCATAGGACCAGGCGAATATCTCAACGTAGTCTTATAACATTTGAATCAGTCTTTGCTTGACACTGTCTTCTAGATCAGCCCCTATCTTGACTTCTTTCTTTTCTTCGTCACTGCCCAAGTTGATAACCTCAATTGGTTCTTCATGCGGCTGTATAGTCTTTTCTTTTTGTTCTAACAGCCTTGCAAGTTCCCTTGGTACTTCACAATCTTCCTCACTTTCGTCCTCAGTTTGGTAGATCGGATTTTCAAAGTCATGACTGGCAATAGCAGAATCGTTATCAACAGGATCCAGAGTGAAGGTGAATCTGCATTTATGTGGGTGTGTGTAAGAACACATAGCTATTTGAAAATGAATAAAGTAAAGAAAGAAAAAAGGATCACAAAATTTGAATATGCAAACGTCCCATGATTTTATTGAATGAACATGATCATGATATGACAAACCCTTATAAAAAGGACCAGTGTGCTTCGGGCAAGGCACACGGCTTTCAAGTTCATGGTTCGATAGTACAGGAACCATTTTTATCTTTGAACATTATAAACAACAAAAACAGGAAATTGCATTTACTCCTGATCAAAGGAGATCACATCCTCAGCTTCCCAGTTGTTCAATCCATTGTTGTGAGCAGGGAGTATCCAGCTGCTCCAGTTGCAGTTATCTTCTTCGATCACAGCTTTGGCATCTTGGAGAGAAGCCATAGTTGGAGTTATTTTTGTAGCAGGAGTGGCAGAAATATGTTTGGTAGTAGAGACATCTGGAGAGACCACCTCAAAAGATTGGCAGGGAGTTTCGATGAATCTGTCATCCAACTCAACATACTTGGAGTTGCTCAGGTGGCTAACCACATATTCTTCTTCACCATAAACTCTGACAACCTTGCCTTTTACTGGATACTTCAACTTCTGATGTAGGGTAGAAGTTACAGCATTTGCCCCATGTATACAAGGGCGTCCTAGTAAACAGGAATATGTTGGGTGAATTTCCATTACGTAAAAGGTAGAATCAAAGATCTGAGAGCCCACTCGGATTGGGAGCTTCACCTTTCCGTGCATTGTTCTTGTTGACCCGTCGAAGGCTCTTACCACAACATCGCTTGGTTGTAACACGATTCCTTCGAAGTCAAGCTTTTCCAATACTGCTTTTGGTAACACGTTCAAAGAGGAGCCGTTATCTACCAGCACATGAGACAAAGTGGTGCCGTTACATTCAATGGAGATGTGCAGGGCTTTATTGTGATTTTTCCCAGCAGGGGTTAAATCAGCATTAGAGAAAATGAGACCGTTATTCACTATTAGACTGGCAACACAATTTTCAAATTGATCGACTGAAATCTCCTGTGGTACATGTGCAGCTTTCAGGAACTTCATCAGGGCCTTGGCATGAGCCTCTGAATATTTTAGCAGAGACAACATTGAGATTTTTGAAGCAGTGTGCCCCAGTTGTTCGACAATATTGTAATCACTTTTGCAGATGATTTTTAATATTTCCTCCATTTCTTGCTTCGACGGATCTTCAACAATGACTTCCACCGGTACTTGAACTAGTTCAACTAGTGGCTCTTTGCCTCGAGCGTTGATATTTTGATTAAGAACTGGGACCTGGACTGGATTAGTAGCAATATTTGGAGAAATTTCTGGTGAAAAGATCCTTCCACTTCTCGTAATCTTACTAGTACCCACAATATTATCAACAGTTGGAGTAGTAAAATTCATGGCCTCTTCAGTCAAGGTGTCTTCCTTAACTCCATGGACATAAACATTAGTGTCATAACTCCATGGAGCTGGGCTGGTGATGATTACCGATGCCACTTTGGGTGCAGCAGAAATTTTGAAAGGAGCTTTGGTAGGGATTTTCAATGGTATGTTAGAAACCACAGAGACATCCTCTATTCTCATCCCATTTGCAAAAACTTCGCATAAATCGTCCATAGAAGGGAGCCTTTCAAACATAATGATACGGCGATCCATCCACTTTTGAATTCCTACTTTCAGATTCTCACAACCATTGGGTAGGTGTGCACAATAAAAGAAATCAGGGTCGCAACCTGGAAAGTAACCAGCTCGGATTAGCTTTCTTTTGACTTCAAGGAGCGGAGTTGACAATTCTCTCACATCATAGATGTAAACAGTGTCTATGATAGCATTAACGGTCTTGTCGTGCTTTGGCATAGGTGCAGTGATGACATTTGGAGTCTCTGGAGGATCGAACTCAATTTCCCCAGCATCTATCATGTCTTGTATTTTATTTTTCAGGGTCCAACAGTGATCTGCGTCATGTCCTGGACAGTTAGAATGGTATGCACATGTTGCATCGGGGCGATAACTCGGAGAGGAAGTGTTGACATTCTATGGAGGATCTTTCAATGTAAACAGATTTGCTTTTAACAAATGCTGCAATGCTTGAGAGATTGGCATATTGATTCTGGTGAAATTTCTTCTTGTTGCATCTGGTCGACGCGTATACTTCGGCGGTTGATCTTTTTGAGGTGCAGATGCGGAGATCAGAACAGCCCCTACAGATTGGTGATGCTCATTTTTGCGACCTTTCTGACTGTTCATTGTATTGACTTCATTTCTCCCACTGATGGGCCTCTTTGTAGTACCAGAGGAGGAGCCTATTTGAATTTTTCCATTTTGAATGCCGCTTTCGACATGCTCTCCGGTTAGTATCAGGTCAGTGAAACCTGATGATGAGCTTCCCAGCAAATGACTGTAGAAAGGGCCAGTTAAAGTGCCCATGAACATGTCGACCAACTCGCGATCAGATAAGGGTGGTTGAACCCTTCCAGCTAGATCTCTCCACTTTTGTGCATACCCTTACGGGTTGGTGCAAGGTCAGCGTTGTATTGATACTGTTTGTAAAAAGCAGCAGCCAAATCTTCCCAAGTGTGAACTTTTGTACTTTCCAGTTGATAGTACCACTCGAGTTGTGTACCCGACAGACTTTCCTGGAAGAAATGAATCCATAATTTGTTATCTCCTGTATGAGGTAGTATCTTCCTCACATAGGATCTCAGATGTTGTTTTGGGCAAGAAACTCCATCATACTTTGAAAAGACAGGAACTTTGAACTTTGGAAGGATAACAATATCTGAGATAAGTCCAAGATCATTGAAGTCTAAACCAGGTATTTTTTGTATCTCCATAGCTTTCATGCGTTCTTCCAACTGTTGGTATTTGTCATTACCCTGTTCGTCTTCGGAATGATAATCTTCTTTGTTAGAAGAGAGAGAGGGTTTGACAGAACCCTGGTTGCTGTGATTGTCTTCTTGATCACCTTCACCGACTATTTCAGGGATCAGTGCCTTTTTGGGCCTTTTGACTGGGATTTTGACCTTTCTTGCAAGGTGACTTAAGCCTGCAGATCTTTTGGGCTTCTTTTTCTTCTTGATTATCAGGGCTTTCAGTTCTTGTTGCCCCTTTGCTAGCTCCAGAATTGCTACCTGAAATTGGGCGTTCTGATCTTCGAGATTCTTGACGCTTGTTTCGGAATCCATCTCTTCTAACTGAAATAAACAGCGAGGAGATGAGAAACCCATCATGTGAACCTGTTATGCAATGTTTATGATTGAAATGCATATGCAATGTTTTCAAGGATCTTAGAATTTAGATTTGTTAAAAAAGAGAAACAAACATTTATTATTCAAACAATTTATTTCTTCTTTTTTCTTTCTTTTTTTTATTTGCCTCTTTCGAGCTAACAAAATAGAAATAAAGAAAATAAAGGATTCCTCAAGCCTCCCATGGACGCTTTCTCTTTGCACCCAGGAATGTGTTGATCTGCTGTTCTTCTTGGAGTTGTCTGGTGAGCTCCAACACTTTCCTCTCATAGTCTTGACAGTGTGCTTTGAAGGTGTCTCTTTCTTCTCTCAGTTGAACCCAAGATTTTTGCAGCTCTTCCAGGTCAGTTGGCATGTCCGGATGTAGAACAACTCCAGGTTCGTCCCCCTCGACTTCTGGCTCAATAGTCACAGGAAGAATAGCGGGATATGGCATGATGAACTTCTGAGCATGAGCATGCACCCATCTGAGGTAAGGCTCCATAGGAATAGAGTTCCATTGTCCTAAAGTTTTGCTTTCTACTCTATAGACATTGCCCCACGCATGTATAAACCTTCGTCGATGTCTGTGGGAATCATCTTTGTAATCAAACACAATGCCACGGATAATCATGTCGTGAGGACCGTTTCTTCGTGCATATCCGAATTGGCGTAAAGCTAAAGAGGGATTGTAAGTGATGCCCCCCCTGATGCCAAGGAGTGGCACATTAGGATATGATCAGTGGTTTTCACACATATATTTACCATTGTTTTTAAGTATTTTTAAGTTATGTTACTTAGTGTTTTATTTCATTATTCGTCATTTTATGCTTTGGTTGTATGTTTTAATGTTTTCAGGATCATATGAATAAATCGGGAAATAAGGAAGAAAAGTGGAGTTCTGAAGGCTGCACGGCCTGTGCAGACCTGCACGGCCCGTGCAGAATCAAATGTCATCTCCCATACAAAAACCAGAGAGTTTGCACGGGCGCCCGTGCAGCTTGGCACGGCCCGTGCAAGAAGGTCTGAAGCTTGAAGATTTTATTGGCAAAGTATGGGAGTTGCACGGCCCGTGCAGACCTGCACGGCCCGTGCAGGTTGCGCGGACAAAATTTCTATTTTTTGGAATTTTCAAGTACACTCATCCGGAAGGGCATTTTTGGCATTTGACTTGGCTGTAATTGACCTAGACTATTTAAGTTAATTTCTAAAATTGCCAGAGGACTTTTTTTCGCCAAGAGAAGACACGATTGAAGATTGGAGAAAACAAGGGTTTGGGAGAGAAGAAGGTTTTCATGAACGGAAGCGATTGAAGATCAACTATCATCTCAATTCTTGTAACGTCTCTATTTTATATTTTGTTTTCTTTGAACGATATGAGTAGCTAATCCCTAATGCTAGGGGGTGTCCCTGATTGGATCATGTAATGACTTTGAATTCTTGATTTCCTCAATTGCATGTTTTATTATTCAATTTGATTATACAATGTTTTTATGCTTTCTTTGTCGGACAAACAAGGATTGATTTACGGTTAACGATTTGCTGGACCGCGGTTGTTAAGGTTTTTGTACGATAAAATTATAGTAGATATCACCTAGGACTAGGGATACCCTATAGTTACCGGTTAACTCTTGATAACATAAAGGCTTGATTTCATCATAATTCTCTAAGGACTTAGGATTTAGGATGAATGTTCAAAGGTTTTCCCACTAAGGACTTAGGGGAAAATAATCTAAAGGGCTGGTAATTGAATAGTATGAACTTGTTGAGGAGATCTAAATCCAAGGTTATTATAGAAATAGTCACACACTTTACCCTAGCATAATACTCATATTTGTCAAAAAGCCAATTTACTTTTCTGCTTATTTTAATTATTGTTTAGTCACAATTTGCAAACACAACCCCAACATTAGATTTGTTTGATTGAACTACAATTTGAACTCGATATTACTACGCAGTCCTTGAGATCGACATTCGGGGAATTTCCCTATTATTACTACAGAGGCAAAATAGTACACTTGCTATTTTTCCGATCAAGTTTTTGGCGCCGTTGCCGGGGACTGCTAAAATATAGAGTTTTGATTTTAGTTCAATTGAAATTTTGTTGCTCGTCAACTAAAAATTTGTTTTTGTTTTTGTTTATTTGAATTTGATTTTTTTATAAAAAAAAAAGAAAAAAAAGTCAGATTATTTTTGCTTCATGAATTCTTCTATACTTTGCTGCTAACAAATTGTCTGAGTTTTGTAGCTATGTATTGTTTTGATACATTGCCACCTGTATCTCCTGCATGTTGGTCGCCTGATTCGGGAGTCACCTTGGAAGAGGCGACTAAATTTTTTAAAGCATATAAGAGAGAGGTAAGAATCCTTATGAATGAATGTAAGGAAGCAAACTTTTATCCAGATAGGTTTATTTGGAGAAAGTTAGAGTTGGAAGAAGAATATGTGGAACCAGAAGAAAAATGCATAACATCAGATGAAGAGGATGCAGTAAGAATAGAAGAATTTGAGGTAAAAAAGAAATATGGGGAAGAAGAAATAAGGAAACTTGAAGATGATCGAGTTTTGGATAAAACCACAAATTTAACAATTTGTGAAGATGTGGACATCCAACAAGAAAATTTTCAACAACAGAGTATCCCCAAGCAATATTTTTATAACAAGGCAGATAAAAGACAAGAAATTGACAAAGTATTGGAAGAAATTTATGCCTTGTTCAATAAAATCAAGCTAAAGAGGATTTGGCAGCAACATCATCAATACTTTAAGTTCATGGGATTGCTACCAAACAAAAGAAACAAAAAAGATGATGTGTTCTTTGTGTCATATATGCCACCCTAACAAGAGGAATGGACCGTCGAGCCATGCGACGTTAAACGAAGCGCTTAGTGGGAGGCAACCCATGCTTTTAATAACTTAGTTTTCTTTTTGTGTTTGTTTTGTTTTTCAGGAATTAAAAAGGGGGCCTTTCTGGTGAATGCTAAAAAGGTGTACTTAGAGTTGCACTACCCTCTGTGAGTCACCCCTCTCAGGCTTGTTCTTAAACATTGGGGCCAATGTTTAGTTCAAGCTTGGGGGAGGATTTACTCTTGCATTTTTCTTTTTATGTTGTTGTTATGATGTGTAAAACTATACATCGAGTTCTTCCTAAATTTGACCGAAATTTTTAATTTTTGAAGAGTTTTGATCTTACAGAGGGATCGGGAATAGTATATAGAGATGAAGGGAGGATTGTTTGAGGATAGGAAGTTCGGAATAATGTGACATGAAGAGGTTTGTTTAAACACCCTTGGTTCCCTAAAAGAAATACGAGTCTAACGTGTAGATTTGCACCATAGTACTTGTCTCCTGAGAAGTACTCCTCGAGTAGTTTATTGATACAGTCTGGCATAATTCAGATTCACGTGCATGATGACTGGTTGAGAAAAAAAAGATATAAAGCTGGCACCAAATGATGGAAAGGCGGTAAAAGGCAATCGGCTCGCTAAGTTGGATGACCCTCACCCGGTCATTCAGCCCAAAGGAGATTGATCCCCAAACGTCGTCCAAAAGGACAATATATAACTGCAAAGTTTGAAAATTTCATCGGTTATTAAAAGTAGCAAATGCTGCTAGTTTGGTGCCAGAAGAAGAAAATAAAAGGCCTTGATTCGTCTCATGTAGGTGACGACTATTCTAAGAAATGCAGTGCCTTAATATGATTGTCTGAATGAAAAAGGAGGAAAATCGGAAAGAGACTTAAGTGCAAAGCATAGTTGGAGAGGTGTCCAAAAGGGGAGCTTGAGGTTTAATGTTGTAACAGAAACTCGTCGCGTCATGTGAATGCCGAACCAACTGTCTCTTGAGTAATACAAACGGATATCTCACGTATGAACACCAGTATGCTCTGAAGGCCATTAACTCTTATAATTGTCGCTTGAGGTCAAACAACGGTTTAAGTTTGGGGGAGTTTGATCAGTCGTTTTCACACATATATTTACCATTGTTTTTAAGTATTTTTAAGTTATGTTACTTAGTGTTTTATTTCATTATTCGTCATTTTATGCTTTGGTTGTATGTTTTAATATTTTCAGGATCATATGAATAAATCAGGAAATAAGGAAGAAAAGTGGAGTTCTGAAGGCTGCACGGCCTGTGCAGACCTGCACGGCCCGTGCAGAATCAAATGTCATCTCCCATACAAAAACAAGAGAGTTTGCACGGGCGCCCGTGCAGCTTGGCACGGCCCATGCAAGAAGGTCTGAAGCTTGAAGATTTTATTGGCAAAGTCTGGGAGTTGCACGGCCCGTGCAGACCTGCACGGCCCGTGCAGGTTGCGCGGACAAAATTTCTATTTTTTGGAATTTTCAAGTACACTCATCCGGAAGGGCATTTTTGGCATTTGACTTGGCTGTAATTGACCTAGACTATTTAAGTTAATTTCTAAAATTTCCAGAGGACTTTTTTTCGCCAAGAGAAGACACGATTGAAGATTGGAGAAAACAAGGGTTTGGGAGAGAAGAAGGTTTTCATGAACGGAAGCGATTGAAGATCAACTATCATCTCAATTCTTGTAACGTCTCTATTTTATATTTTGTTTTCTTTGAACGATATGAGTAGCTAATCCCTAATGCTAGGGGGTGTCCCTGATTGGATCATGTAATGACTTTGAATTCTTGATTTCCTCAATTGCATGTTTTATTATTCAATTTGATTATACAATGTTTTTATGCTTTCTTTGTCGGACAAACAAGGATTGATTTACGGTTAACGATTTGCTGGACCGCGGTTGTTAAGGTTTTTGTACGATAAAATTATCGTAGATATCACCTAGGACTAGGGATACCCTATAGTTACCGGTTAACTCTTGATAACATAAAGGCTTGATTTCATCATAATTCTCTAAGGACTTAGGATTTAGGATGAATGTTCAAAGGTTTTCCCACTAAGGACTTAGGGGAAAATAATCTAAAGGGCTGGTAATTGAATAGTATGAACTTGTTGAGGAGATCTAAATCCAAGGTTATTATAGAAATAGTCACACACTTTACCCTAGCATAATACTCATATTTGTCAAAAAGCCAATTTACTTTTCTGCTTATTTTAATTATTGTTTAGTCACAATTTGCAAACACAACCCCAACATTAGTTTTGTTTGATTGAACTACAATTTGAACTCGATATTACTACGCAGTCCTTGAGATCAACATTCGGGGAATTTCCCTATTATTACTACAGAGGCAAAATAGTACACTTGCTATTTTTCCGATCAAGTTTTTGGCGCCGTTGCCGGGGACTGCTAAAATATAGAGTTTTGATTTTAGTTCAATTGAAATTTTGTTGCTCGTCAACTAAAAATTTGTTTTTGTTTTTGTTTATTTGAATTTGATTTTATTATTAAAAAAAAAAGAAAAAAAAGTCAGATTATTTTTGCTTCTGAATTCTTCTATACTTTGCTGCTAACAAATTGTCTGAGTTTTGTAGCTATGTATTGTTTTGATACATTGCCACCTGTATCTCCTGCATGTTGGTCGCCTGATTCGGGAGTCACCTTGGAAGAGGCGACTAAATTTTTTAAAGCATATAAGAGAGAGGTAAGAATCCTTATGAATGAATGTAAGGAAGCTAACTTTTATCCAGATAGGTTTATTTGGAGAAAGTTAGAGTTGGAAGAAGAATATGTGGAACCAGAAGAAAAATGCATAACATCAGATGAAGAGGATGCAGTAAGAATAGAAGAATTTGAGGTAAAAAAGAAATATGGGGAAGAAGAAATAAGGAAACTTGAAGATGATCGAGTTTTGGATAAAACCACAAATTTAACAATTTATGAAGATGTGGACATCCAACAAGAAAATTTTCAACAACAGAGTATCCCCAAGCAATATTTTTATAACAAGGCAGATAAAAGACAAGAAATTGACAAAGTATTGGAAGAAATTTATGCCTTGTTCAATAAAATCAAGCTAAAGAGGATTTGGCAGCAACATCATCAATACTTTAAGTTCATGGGATTGCTACCAAACAAAAGAAAGAAAAAAGATGATGTGTTCTTTGTGTCATATATGCCACCCTAACAAGAGGAATGGACCGTCGAGCCATGCGACGTTAAACGAAGCGCTTAGTGGGAGGCAACCCATGCTTTTAATAACTTAGTTTTCTTTTTGTGTTTGTTTTTTTTTTCAGGAATTAAAAAGGGGGCCTTTCTGGTGAATGCTAAAAAGGTGTAGTTAGAGTTGCACTACCCTCTGTGAGTCACCCCTCTCAGGCTTGTTCTTAGACATTGGGGCCAATGTTTAGTTCAAGTTTGGGGGAGGATTTACTCTTGCATTTTTCTTTTTATGTTGTTGTTATGATGTGTAAAACTATACATCGAGTTCTTCCTAAATTTGACCGAAAGTTTTAATTTTTGAAGAGTTTTGATCTTACAGAGCGATCGGGAATAGTATATAGAGATGAAGGGAGGATTGTTTGAGGATAGGAAGTTCGGAATAATGTGACATGAAGACGTTTGTTTAAACACCCTTGGTTCCCTAAAAGAAATACGAGTCTAATGTGTAGATTTGCACCATAGTACTTGTCTCCTGAGAAGTACTCCTCGAGTAGTTTATTGATACAGTCTGGCATAATTCAGATTCACGTGCATGATGACTGGTTGAGAAAAAAAAGATATAAAGCTGGCACCAAATGATGGAAAGGCGGTAAAAGGCAATCGGCTCGCTAAGTTGGATGACCCTCACCCGGTCATTCAGCCCAAAGGAGATTGATCCCCAAACGTCGTCCAAAAGGACAATATATAACTGCAAAGTTTGAAAATTTCATCGGTTATTAAAAGTAGCAAATGCTGCTAGTTTGGTGCCAGAAGAAGAAAATAAAAGGCCTTGATTCGTCTCATGTAGGTGACGACTATTCTAAGAAATGCAGTGCCTTAATATGATTGTCTGAATGAAAAAGGAGGAAAATCGGAAAGAGACTTAAGTGCAAAGCATAGTTGGAGAGGTGTCCAAAAGGGGAGCTTGAGGTTTAATGTTGTAACAGAAACTCGTCGCGTCATGTGAATGCCGAACCAACTGTCTCTTGAGTAATACAAACGGATATCTCACGTATGAACACCAGTATGCTCTGAAGGCCATTAACTCTTATAATTGTCGCTTGAGGTCAAACAACGGTTTAAGTTTGGGGGAGTTTGATCAGTGGTTTTCACACACATATTTACCATTGTTTTTAAGTATTTTTAAGTTATGTTACTTAGTGTTTTATTTCATTATTCGTCATTTTATGCTTTGGTTGTATGTTTTAATGTTTTCAGGATCATATGAATAAATCGGGAAATAAGGAAGAAAAGTGGAGTTCTGAAGGCTGCACGGCTTGTGCAGACCTGCACGGCCCGTGCAGAATCAAATGTCATCTCCCATACAAAAACAAGAGAGTTTGCACGGGCGCCCGTGCAGCTTGGCACGGCCCGTGCAAGAAGGTCTGAAGCTTGAAGATTTTATTGGCAAAGTCTGGGAGTTGCACGGCCCGTGCAGGTTGCGCGGACAAAATTTCTATTTTTTGGAATTTTCAAGTACACTCATCCGGAAGGGCATTTTTGGCATTTGTCTTGGCTGTAATTGACCTAGACTATTTAAGTTAATTTCTAAAATTGCCAGAGGACTTTTTTTCGCCAAGAGAAGACACGATTGAAGATTGGAGAAAACAAGGGTTTGGGAGAGAAGAAGGTTTTCATGAACGGAAGCGATTGAAGATCAACTATCATCTCAATTCTTGTAACGTCTCTATTTTATATTTTGTTTTCTTTGAACGATATGAGTAGCTAATCCCTAATGCTAGGGGGTGTCCCTGATTGGATCATGTAATGACTTTGAATTCTTGATTTCCTCAATTGCATGTTTTATTATTCAATTTGATTATACAATGTTTTTATGCTTTCTTTGTCGGACAAACAAGGATTGATTTACGGTTAACGATTTGCTGGACCGCGGTTGTTAAGGTTTTTGTACGATAAAATTATAGTAGATATCACCTAGGACTAGGGATACCCTATAGTTACCGGTTAACTCTTGATAACATAAAGGCTTGATTTCATCATAATTCTCTAAGGACTTAGGATTTAGGATGAATGTTCAAAGGTTTTCCCACTAAGGACTTAGGGGAAAATAATCTAAAGGGCTGGTAATTGAATAGTATGAACTTGTTGAGGAGATCTAAATCCAAGGTTATTATAGAAATAGTCACACACTTTACCCTAGCATAATACTCATATTTGTCAAAAAGCCAATTTACTTTTCTGCTTATTTTAATTATTGTTTAGTCACAATTTGCAAACACAACCCCAACATTAGTTTTGTTTGATTGAACTACAATTTGAACTCGATATTACTACGCAGTCCTTGAGATCGACATTCGGGGAATTTCCCTATTATTACTACAGAGGCAAAATAGTACACTTGGTATTTTTCCGATCAAGTTTTTGGCGCCGTTGCCGGGGACTGCTAAAATATAGAGTTTTGATTTTAATTCAATTGAAATTTTGTTGCTCGTCAACTAAAAATTTGTTTTTGTTTTTGTTTATTTGAATTTGATTTTATTATTAAAAAAAAAGAAAAAAAAGTCAGATTATTTTTGCTTCATGAATTCTTCTATACTTTGCTGCTAACAAATTGTCTGTGTTTTGTAGCTATGTATTGTTTTGATACATTGCCACCTGTATCTCCTGCATGTTGGTCGCCTGATTCGGGAGTCACCTTGGAAGAGGCGACTAAATTTTTTAAAGCATATAAGAGAGAGGTAAGAATCCTTATGAATGAATGTAAGGAAGCTAACTTTTATCCAGATAGGTTTATTTGGAGAAAGTTAGAGTTGGAAGAAGAATATGTGGAACCAGAAGAAAAATGCATAACATCAGATGAAGAGGATGCAGTAAGAATAGAAGAATTTGAGGTAAAAAAGAAATATGGGGAAGAAGAAATAAGGAAACTTGAAGATGATCGAGTTTTGGATAAAACCACAAATTTAACAATTTGTGAAGATGTGGACATCCAACAAGAAAATTTTCAACAACAGAGTATCCCCAAGCAATATTTTTATAACAAGGCAGATAAAAGACAAGAAATTGACAAAGTATTGGAAGAAATTTATGCCTTGTTCAATAAAATCAAGCTAAAGAGGATTTGGCAGCAACATCATCAATACTTTAAGTTCATGGGATTGCTACCAAACAAAAGAAAGAAAAAAGATGATGTGTTCTTTGTGTCATATATGCCACCCTAACAAGAGGAATGGACCGTCGAGCCATGCGACGTTAAACGAAGCGCTTAGTGGGAGGCAACCCATGCTTTTAATAACTTAGTTTTCTTTTTGTGTTTGTTTTTTTTTCAGGAAATAAAAAGGGGGCCTTTCTGGTGAATGCTAAAAAGGTGTAGTTAGAGTTGCTATTTTTCCGATCAGGATACTCTCCACAATGGTCAATGATAGTAATGTCTCTTTGAAAGAAGTTGTTCCACCGGATATCTGAATGAGACAAAGACATAATCCTGCGAGACCATTGCATCCTTTGTTCATTTCTCAACACTGATCGGGGAAGGTGTAATGTAAACCATCTAGCCAGTAGTGGTACACAGCACATAAGAGTTCCTCGTTTCTTCATGGTACGAGTGTGTAGAGAATGTAGAATGTCTCCCAGCAAGGCAGGTACCGGGTTGCGGGTTAAGAAAATGTTGATAATGTGTATACTTATGAACTGGTCGGGATTAGGGAATAAAACCAACCCATAGATCAAAAGAGCCACAACTTCCTCAAAAGCTAGGTAACTTCTGTTTTTTAGTAGTAATCGAGCCTTTTCCATTAAGAACTTAGCAAGCAAACTATGGACTCCACTCTTTGTTTCCCAATTGGACTCGATTTCTGACTTTCGCAAATGTAAGGCAGCAACAATGATTTCAGGTTTTGGAATCTTTTCTAAACCAGTGAAAGGTAATTGATCTCGAACTGGTAATCCAATTAGTTCAGAAAACTCTTCCAAGGTGGGTACTAACTGGTAATCAGGAAATGTAAAACAATGATGTTCGGGATCAAAGAACTGGAACAGGACCCGTATCATGTCTTCTTCAAATTTTGAGGTAACCAAATGGAGTGGGTGACCGTGCTTTTCGGTGAATTGAGCATTCTTGGGAAATTCCGATATTAAATCCTTTAATTCAGATGGTACTGTTAAGATGTTGATTCGGATGTAATCTCTGGTAGCGGGAGCCATTACTTGTAAAAAACAGAACAAAGGTAAACTCTTCGATCCTTGAAATTATTAGTAAGAAATTGATATGCTTATGATGCTTATGATGTCATGATGTCAAACATGTGGCACACACAAACAAATCAAACAATAGCCTTAGGTTTAAAGGCTTGCACGAAGTTCATAGGTGATACCCTCCCCACTGAAGTTGAGTTGGTTAAAACCTGTCCTAGAATAGTATTCGGGTTCTATAATCCTTGGAGACAACATCTCAATATGGCGCTCGGACGACCGATTAAAATATTCTTCGAGGATAACTAACTTCGATCAATTTCAAAGCTAGTCACTTAATAGGCCACAGGTCAAGTTCAACTAAAAGGTTCTAAGACAAATTAGTGTTTAATGACATTTCGGAAGCCTAACATACTCCTTGATCGTTTTCAAGGGATATCAGTATAAACCAAAGTGTCACACTAACGGTGACTACCAGATTAACCATATTGGTACATGCCGTACAGTTTCCTTGGTCTATTGTCACATACTTAAGGTATCTCGAGATTCGGGTTAGAATATTTCACACAAGCAAGTACCCAAACAAACCTTTGAAAAATAGAGCAATCAAGCCAAGCAATTGAAAACATCGAAGTGATCTAAACTCTAAGGTAACCCCTTTTGAAAACATTTTGTTTTTAGAAATCCCCAGCAGAGTCGCCAGTTCTGTCGCCCTCGGTTTTTTACTACCTCTCGTGTGAGAGATACGAACTGACACTTTTTTTTTGCTTTTGTGTTTTTGAAAATCAGAGAGTCGCCACCGACTTTTATTTTATCCAATTAAGGAAAGGTTTATAAAAGAAACAGAAAAAGACCTTTAAGAGATTTTAGGTAAGGGGGTAGGTTATACAAAGGGAAGGTGTTAGCACCCTTTGTATCCATGGTTATCCATGGGCTCTTAATTGCTTAGCTCACTTGTTTTGAATCATTTTTCTCTTGCCTTGAAATGCTTGTATGTGGTTTTAAAATTCATTTTGTAAATTGACTTTATAATGATCCTTGTGCGGATGTATACAAAGTGTTTTATCTTTCAAAAGATGTTTTGAAAAAAAGAACGTTAACTTCGTAATGATCCTTGTTTGGATATATACCAAGTATTGTCTTTTTTTTTGAAAGTTTATTTTGAAAAAAACAACATTATATGAGACATTTGTTTGTTTGATTTGAGAAAGCAATTAGGAGGTCTACCCTAAGTTATAAGGTCTTTTCCTATTTCCTTTAAAAAATTCTCCTTTCACCGGATGTAAACGAAAGTTCGATTTTGCATTTGAAACAGTAGAATTAGATTTTGATTTTTGAAAAGAGTAAAAGAGGGATTACCCTAAGAGGTGCAAGTGTGATTGTGTTTTGATTCAGATATTTTATCTTTGAAGTTAGTGACCTAACGCTTCGGTTTTTATCTTTGACATACACACAATTTTATATGTACTGGAATTAAAATGCGGGAATGTAAAATGCGGAAAGTAAATCTACGCTATTACATCGATTGTGCGGGAAATGTAAACTATGCTATTTACATGAATTTGACAACCTATACACTTTATCTAATAATTTAAATTGCAATAAGATAAAAGGAAATATTTTTTTTGGATTTTTGTATGATTGATTTTAATTAGAATTAATGCATGATTAATTTAATTAAAATGAGAAAAAGGGGAAATAAACTTTAAACCTAAAAATTAAGTCTAAAATATATTCAAAATGCTTATTAATTAATTTTAAAATAAAACTAATTTTTTTGGAATTTTTGAAATTGTTTTGAAAACTATTAAGTTAAATAATCATATAATTATGCAAATAATTACACAAATAATTAAAACTTAAAGAGAAAAATATTCCGAATATGTACAAAATTAGTCTATAATATATAAACTAAATTTAATAAAAAAAATAACAATTTTTCTGATTTTTTGATTGGTTGAAATAATTAAAAAGCCAATATATAAATATATACTAATTAATAAAACAAAATATTCTAATTATTAAGAAAAATAAAATATTTTTGTGCCAAAAAATAATAGATTATTTTTTAAGCCTAAAAATATTTTTATTATATTTTTTTGATTTTTTTAAATTATTTTAAATTTATTTTGCAAAGAAAATAAAATAAAATAGAAAATAGAAAATAAATGATCATGTGTGATAGGCTGGAGAGTCCATGGTATGGACTGCTTGTCTGGTGCGTTGGATGAGCAGCTGGCATGATCTGATGGTTCAGATTTTGAGGAACATGATGTGTACAGAACCTGCAAAGCACTGAATCCAAAGTTATTTTAAAAAAAACTCGCGCGTGCCCTCCAACCAATGGGAAGGAGCCACGCATCATCTTCTTCATCAGAACCACTCTTTTACACCGTTCATTTGCAGGTGGTGTAAAAAGCTCCAACCTATTACACCTGCAAAAATAGCGAATACGAGCAAAACACAATATAAATTTGGCGCGATGCCATGGTTTAACTCGTCTGGTCCATACGAATTCAATGGGACCTATTTGAACCTGTAATTTTGCCTAATTTGAAAAGCCCTAATTTTGAGATGAAGAACCCTAAAATGGTGGTTTCGTGTACACGCATCCAAACCTCAATTAAACTTCCAGAAATGATCAGAACCTCATACTAAGCTCAAATATATGTCTACATCTTGTTAAACATGCATGTATGATGAGATTTTTGTAAGTTTTAGTTTGAGCAAACCGTGAGGTATAGTGCTCGATTCTTTGAGTTTCAAAGCTTGAAACTGATTTGAATAGATTCACTGATGCTTGGGGATTGTATTTGAGTGTTTAGTTTGGATTAAAAACTACTTAAACTAAAAATTCGAATTTCAAGTTTCTTTGAAAATTTCAATTTGATTTATGAGTGATACAAGCAAGAGTAAGGTTCTGATTTCGTCTCCTCTATTTGATGAAGTGTTCTACTTCATTTATAAGCAGAGAAGCACTTAAAAACTAAGCTAAGAAGCAATAAGTGCTTTTGTTGAATTTTGACTTTTTTAATAATATGTAGCTTTGAATTCAAGCAACCATGGCTCAATTTTATTCAATCTTCTGCTGTACCATCTCTTTGGGGCAGAACTTTGAATGGTTCTTGATGACTCATGCTTAAGATCCAAGCTACATAACATTATCCTTCCATTTCTTTTTCAATTTAATCTTAAATGTAATAAAATTAAACCAAAAAAAGAAATAAAATGTTATGGGCCTTAGGTTGGTCGTGGGAGGCCCTTAGCATTGTTAGAAGCATGTTTGGATCATGGAAATTTGGTCTCTTTTGGGAAAAAAACACTTTTGATCAATGTTGATTTCATGCATTTTCCCAAAAAATAGCCAACTTCAAAAAGGCATAAATCCCTCAATTTTTATCATATGAAGGAGTTCTTGTACTTTTTAGAAACCTCAAGATGTCCTCTACAAGCCACTTTGGAAACTTTTTTTTTCATTTGAAGAAGTTATCTTGATGTTATGGCCTTTGACAAAAAACCACTTTTTGTTGATTTTGAAAATGACCTGTAATGTCTTGGTTCATATTTTCCAAATGGTGAATCTAATGACCATGGGACCAATTGCATTTGAAAGATAATTGAATTTCCTTCAAAATGAGCTTTGGTTGGAATTTTTTGGATGAAGGATGAGAGAGTTTTGACCAGTCAAAGTTCAGTTGACTTTTTAGGAGAAAACCCTAATTTTGAAACTTAGGGTTTATTGATTTTTGATCTTTCTTTGATGAATTATGATCAACCAATGATCAAATGATGAATCTTTTGAAAAAATATGGATGTTGACAAAAACTTTCATTTTTGACTGTCTGTTGACTTTTCGGTCAAACTAGTCGTCTGTTGACTGTTTGAGCTGCTGACTGTGCGTCTGACTGAATTGAAGTTTGAAAATTTGAATGGTGGTACTTTGAGATATATGGAGGTCCATGAAATCCATTTGAAGTCTCAAAAAACTTGTTCTCCTGAAAAAACAAAAACCCTAGTTAGGGACTGTTCGTGTAGGAGACAGTTAAGCGTACCTGATTTTTGTGCAGTGCTGAGTCTCTGCTAATCATGTGATATTCAGAAGACTTCTAGAACAAAAATCTTGGAATTTTGAAATGCAAAAGATTGATTTGATTGATGGTACAAAACACAGAGAATTGCACTGTCAGCGGGTTTGACTGTCAACTGACTGTTCAGGCATTAACGTAGCAGTTAAAGTGAAAATTCAACAGTCAAAGTTAATTTTTTCTTTTTTTTGTTTTTTTTGTTGTTAATGGTGAAAATTTATTTACATGAGTTGTTAGAAAAACACAGACATAATAAATAAATAATATATACTGTATGCGAGCGAAATTACCGATAATAACCCTGAAAAACATTTAATGCACAGTTAAATAAATATTTAACTGGCAGAAAACACACAAAATATTATCTTAATAATTAAACAACAGTACGAAAGATAGTACGACATTTAATACTGACAGTACAAATATTACATAATATAATGAACAGTACGACGAGTAAACGGTACATTATTTAAAAATAAAAGATATGACAAACTTTAAGAATGACGATTAATAACCCATGCTATAAATAATAACATATAGATGATTGGGAGTGTAAACAACCCAAGTCCGCATTTTTCAGGACTATGCAGACAGAAGAAGGACATGATTACCACCACGACGGTGATGACCATAAGAAAACACGTATCCATCCGCTTCGCCATTTTTGCCGGGGAAGAAGAGAGAGTGAATATGATGTAGAAATTTGAGAGATGAGGTAGAATTTGATGTGAGATTTTATTGGAAAAAATGAGACGTATTTATAGAGTGAAAAGAAGGATAGAGACGTTGGGGAATGAAGTGATTCCGTACAAAAAAGGAAAATTTGAGTGGTAGTAAGATTTGAAAGAAAGTGTATGGTAGGGTTTGAAAAGATAGATGTGTAGAATAAAGTTAGGATTTGATTTTGAAAGAAAGAGAAAGAAAAAGATTTTGAAAATAATAGAATATAGTACAAAAATTAGTGGGAAACAAAAGTTAATAATAATTTACTTGTTGTCAGTACAGTCTGAATCCCCGGACTCTGCGCCTGCAAAAGATTTAATTCTGTACCAACTGCATCAGTACTATTTATCTGCAAATAAGTCTCAAATAAATAGCGTGTGTGAAATGATAAACAGTAATTGGCGTTTGCGTAAGAATAAATTCAACAGCGAGCCAAAATACCGTATAAGGAAAATTCTAAAAACCGAGTGTTCAGAAAAAAGATGTGGGCAAATTTTGGGGTATAACAGGAAGCAATAGAAATTTCTTCCGGCTAACCTCTCTAACATTTGATCCATAAAAGGTAATGGAAAATGGTCCTTTCTTGTGGCTAGGTTCAACCTCCGATAATCAATACACATACGCCACCCCGTCACCGTTCTCGAAGGAATCAATTCGTTCTTTTCATTTCTCACAACTGTCAATCCACCCTTCTTCGGAATTACATGCACCGGACTCACCCATTCGCTATCGGAGATAGGATAAATCATTCCTGCCTCTAATAACTTCACAACCTCTTTTCTAACAACTTCTTTCATGGTTGGATTCAATCGCCTTTGAGGTTGTGCCACAGGCCGAAAATCATCTTCTAACATAATCTTATGCATACAATAGGCCGGACTAATACCCTTCAAATCGGATAAAACCCATCCTATTGCTTCTTGATTCTTTATCAAGATTTCCTTCAATCGATGCTCTTCCTTGCTAGACAAACCACTATTAATGATAACCGGCTTATTGGAATTGTCACCGAGAAACACGTATTTCAAGTGAGACGGTAACACATTCAACTCCACCTTTTGCTCTTCAACTTTAGGCTCATCTCTCAACTCTTCAATTTGAGTTTCAAATGGATTCATCTCATCACAAGCCTCAAGATTTCTCAAGCAATCTTCAATTTCTTTCTCTTGATCTTTAGTGAGCACTTCAAGAGCTTCCATCAAAGTTTTCTAAAGAGGATTAGACAAGTGCATTTGATTCTTCACTTTCATAATAGCTTTTTCTGTTGCATCGATTCTAAAACAATCATCATCATTACTCAGATGCTTGATGGCTTCAAAGAGATCAAGACATAATTCCTCGTCTTGGTACCGTAATTTCATTAAGCCATCATCAATGTCTATCATCATTCGGGCCGTCTTCATAAAAGGTCTTCCTAAGATCAATGGTATATCAGAATCTTCTTCCATGTCTATGACGACAAAATCAACAGGAAACCAAAATTTGTCAACCTTGACGCAAGTCTTCCGCAACTCCATGAGGATGAGTTGTGGACTTATCCACTAATGATAACGTCATTCGAGTCGGCTTCAAGTCATTAATTCCTAACCTTCTCACCATAGAAAATGGGATCAAATTAATGCTAGAACCGGTATCCACCAAACCTTTGCCTATATGAACATTTCCAATAGACACCGGCAAGGTTACCCGTCCAGGATCATTTGATTTAATCGGTGTAGTGCGTTGAATTAACGCATTACAACAAGAGCTCACCGTTACTACCTCCGGATCCAAGAATCTTCTCTTTTTGGTAATGATGTCTTTGATAAATCTCGAATACATCGGAATTTGCTCTAATGCCTCGGAAAAAGGAACATTTATTTGCAACTTACTAAAAATGTCCAAGAACCGAGCATAGTGCTTTGCATCTTCTTTCTTTGATGGACCGGGAGGGTAAGGTAATTTTTTCACATGAATTGAGTTCTCTTTCATCTTCCCCTTTTCACTCACACTCAATTTTTTTCTTCCTTTTCCACTTCTATCTCCGGATTTTCTTTTTCCACTAATTCTTTCTATTTCTCATTTTCAACTAAATCACCCTCAACATTTTTGTCTACTTCAATCACTCTATCTTTTTCACTTTCAACAATTTCTTCCTCAACTATTTCTCCTACACCCATATCAATATTTCTACCGCTACGAGTTAGAATGGACTTACAATGCTCACGAGGATTCTCTTGAGTAGTGGCCGGAAGAGGACCTTTGTTTTGATCGGCAAGTTGTTTTGACAATTGCCCGACTTGAGTTTCAAGATTCTTTATGGCCGCATCCGTGCTCTTTTGTCTTGCAATTTGCAATTGCATGAAATGGCTAAGAGTTTCCTCCACAGAAAGTTTTGTTTGTTGAGGTTGTTGAGGTTGTTGTTTATAACCACCTTGATAAGGATTTTGACGATTCGATGGACCCGCATCCGGCCTCCATCCTTGTTGATAACCTTGATTACCTCTTTGTTGGTAACCTTGGTTTTTTTTTAAGGTTGTTGTTGTCGCCCCACATATCCTTGATTAGGATTTGAAACATAATTCACTTCTTCACCAGGTGGAGGACAAAAACCAGTTTGATGGTCACCCATACACAATTCACAACACATCACCTGTTGATTTTTAGAAGGGATCCCATTTGTTGAGGGAGTTTTGACATTTGTTGAGTAGGCAATTCTACTTGTTGAGTCAATAACTTGATTTGAGCAAGAATTGCATCACTAGTATTCAACTCAAGAACTCCCGGCTTTCTTTGCGATGTACTACGATTGTGTTGCCCTTGATGATCATTCAAAGCCATTCTATCAATGATAGCAATTGCTTCCTCAGCAGTTTTTGACATCAAAGACCCACCCGCGGTAGCTTCTAAAAGTGTTTTCGGTTGTGGTTGAAGTCCATTTCTAAAGATATGGATTTGAGTCAATTCATAAAATCCATGCCCTTTGCATTTTCTAACCATAGACTTGAACCTCTCCCACGCTTCACTGAGAGCTTCATTCGGACCTTGAGAGAACACCGCAATAGAAGTTTTCGCTTCCATGAACCTATTGTGTGGAAGAACCGATCCAAAAATTTCTCTTCTAACTCGTTCCAATTAGTCATGACATTGTTTGGTTGATCAAGGTACCATTCCTTAGCTTTTCCTATCAAGGAATGAGGAAATAGTCTCCTGAAAACCTGTTCTTCTTCGGCCTCTGGAG
The DNA here is from genome assembly GCF_029867415.1 of Vicia villosa. NCBI lineage: Eukaryota > Viridiplantae > Streptophyta > Magnoliopsida > Fabales > Fabaceae > Vicia > Vicia villosa. The sequence continues at coordinate 296,388 of NW_026704976.1, read as the reverse complement.
CACCAATGGTTCCGGCGATCTCATAGAACTTTGTTTGATGAGTAAAAGGATCCTCGTGATCTGCTCCTATGAAAGGATTCTGGTATAATAATTGAAGTAACCCCGTTTTCATCTCGGAGTTCCTTCCATTGGCTTGATCACGAGCAAATTGTGCATTCAGACGAGGGCTATTAACACAAGGCCCTCGAGCTGGAACATTAGGATCCGCGGCCATTTCTTCCTCAACTAAGTTTTCAATCGAAGTTGAAGAAGAAGATGCTTCTTGTTGTTGCCTTCTTTCCCTAGCTAGTTGTCTCTGTCTACGAGTTTTTCTATTCTCTCTACACGCAGTCCTTTCAATCTCAGGATCAAAAAGGAGTTGATCTGCAGGTACACGTCCTCGCATAAACTGTAATCTAAAAAACTAACCAAGCAAATTAACAAACACAAGGGATAAGAGCTAAGAAATAAGAGATTTAATAATAAGACTCAATTCAAAACAAACTATTGCAATGCTTGCATTATCTAAACAACAATCCCCGGCAACGACGCCATTTTGTTGAAAGAGTATACTGGAGTACTTTTCGTTTATATCGTATCCACAGGGATTATTGCGATATCACCGCCGTTCTATAGCTTATTTTGTCTTGAGTTAAGGTTACTTTGGTTTTGAGTTTGAAAAAGATCATTCAATACTTTAGTAGCAAAGAGTAAATTAATGAAACTTCTAAATTAAAGAAAATGTATCAAGATTCGATTTCATCAACCTAACTTCGTATGTCAACCTATAAATATATATATATGAACTTCTTAACGATCAATATAATTACGTATCGACGTCTATACCGTCCGTGTCCGCAACGATATAGTTAGATTTACCGTATTGTTTAACCGCCGATTTCTCCACCGTTTAAACAATAAAAATAACGTTTTATAAACCGATACTAAGTAAATATCAAACGCTAAATCCATGTCTGCAATTTATAGTTTGATAGATGATGAAATTAGATCAAGATACAAATATTGATGTCTCAAACATTTATACCATAGAAAAGCTTTAACAAACAAACTAAACCATCCATATTGATCATAACTTGTTCATACACATATATTCACAAGAAATACATACAAAAGTCAAGGAGGATTACATCTTATCTTGATACAAAAGAGATTTAGCTATCCATGAAAATGGTAGCTGGCTCAAGAAGGTAAGGATGAAGAATGACAAGCATCTACGACGATTAATCGACGATCAAGGCTTTGATTCTCCAATTCTTCAATTGCTACAGTAGTTTAGGGTTCTTTGAGCTCTTAAGATGATCAAGAAGAAGAAAAATATCTGATTTGCTCCTTAAATAGCAATTATGTTTTCTGTCAAGGGCGCGTCGCGCCCTCTAGCGCGCATCGCGCCCTTACACTTGAAAGTTAAACCGCCCAAGCGCGCCACGCGCGCTTCTCTCTATTGGAAGCTTCAGGAAAATATCTTGCCCAGGGCGCGACGCGCCCTATTACCGCGTGACCCGCGCTATGCTCTGCCCAACAGTCTTCAAACAAGGCCAAAACAAGCTCAAAACTTCCCAAAATGAGCTAAGACCTACAAAATCATAACTAAAACACATATTAACATAAAATGAAAGCTAAAAATTATAAACTATAAATAATCATCTAAAACTTCAGGGAATTGTACGAATACTCGATAAAAACGGTCGAAAGGTGCCACTAATTAAACTAAATATTAACACAATTTGGCACCTAACACTTAGCAATGTTTTATTCTTGTTTTGATAACAATTGTCAACAAAAACAACATACATCAAGACAACAAATACATGCAATAACATAAAAAATACCACTGAGATATATTAATTTGTTTCAAGAACGCACCTTTTATTGAAAATGATTATGGAACTATAACAAATTATGAAGTTCACATAGTTTGTGATGCTATGAAAAAAATACAACGTGGATGAAGTTTCCACAATAACTTCACACTTCTTGTATTTTTTTCCATAGCAACGGTTTTCATTACCAATCGAAGTGTTATCCCTTTTATTTATTTTTTAAATACTAAATAAAATAGAAAAGGCGCGCCCTAACATTAAAAGAATAAATTTATGACGCTGAGGTTCGTACCCGCTAAATTTTATCACCACAGTTAGCATAACAACTGTTATTATATCATAACAAATTTTAATTTACAAATAAAATCATATGTTAGCCTGAGAGTTGAGATGCGACCACGGTGTTTGAAAAAACCGTGGTGACTTGGCCGTTGTTGTTTGCGCATTTTGAAGTAGTGTTTGGTGTTCCATTTCTCCACCAACTTGTCTTGTAAGTAATTTTTTATTTTCTGTCTTGGCGAATCACGATCAAGAGCAATCCTCGCAGCATCCTAGATACAATACTTGTTTAGAAGCTTCCCTTTAGCATATAACTCGTGAATGTGCCTACAAGGTAAAATCTTTATGTTAAAGTACAAGAAATCATGAATATAAAGAGAAATCAACATAAAGATTATACTTATGAGCACCACAATTGTAATACGCAATTGTCTAGCCACTCATCCCCCATTAAAAAATTCATGTCTAGAGAGCTTAGGAAGTATGAATAACTGCTCTAAATCATGACTTAATGTAATATCCAAGATTAGATCTTCATTAATACTCGTCATCATCAGCTCTAGTCTATGAAGGCTATTTTGATTTGGTGGTGAGGATTCAACACTGCCCTAGTTGGCAGAAAAACTATGTGTCGCGCTTGTACCACCCGTTACTTTCTCAACCACATTCTCTTAAGTTTCAAACTGATTTGAATTTGTGTGGCTGAATATACCCAACGAACTAAATTTTTGCATCATAAAAACAACATAAATACAATCCAAAATTGAAATACTCAGACAATAATAACAACAACATACATCTAATAACTTGGGAACATCGCGGGTACACTTCTCAGACATCTTCTCCTCATTCATCCTCTCTCGCTCCTCTTGCACTTTCTAGACACTCTCCCGCACCGTTTGAACCAACTACTCCCTCTCCTCCTCCAAGAACTTCTCATTCACCGTTTGCAACAAATTATCTCTCTCTCTCTCTCTCTCCTCCTCCAAGAATTTCACTTGCACCATCTGCAACAACCTCACCCTCTAATCCTCCAAGTACCTATCCTGGTCCTGCCCATCCTTCCACTTTTCCCTTTCTTTCCCTAACTCAACAGCAATAATCTTTTCAACCTCTCTGTTACTAATGTTCTCTCTAGATGATTGAGAGCGTCCAAAATGTACCTTGAAGCCAACGCCTCTACCAAGACCACATACACGCTCAAGATGCTCCTCTGTTCCAATCGCTTCTACCAAGATGTCATGACAATTAGGGGTGGCAAACGGGCATGCCCACCCTGTTTAGGCCCGCCCCGCAAAAGCCCGCGAAAAAATGGGGCGGGGCGGGCTTTTTTAAGAGTGCGAGTCTAAAACCTTGCTCCGGCCCGGCAAAAAGTGAGGGCGGGGCGGGGAAGCCAGCGGGCATTCGGCTTTTTAGGCCTAAAAATAGTAAAATTCTATGAAAAAACAAATGTCCGCAAAAGCCCACAAAAAAACGGGGCGGGGCGGGGCGGACACATTAAAGAGAGCGGGCCTAAAACCTTCCCCCTCCCCGCGAAAAAGTGCGGGTAAAACAGGCTTTCCCCGCGGGCCGGGCCCGTTTTGCCACCCCTTATGACAATCTTGTGAAGTGAAGAGGTCGTCTTTGGTGTAAGTTAATATGTGCGCCTAAGAGGGGGGTGAATTAGGTGATGGTAGATTTTTGTCCTTTTATTCTTTTATCAATAAAAGCGGAAAGTAAATGAACACACGATGTATACTGGTTCCCCTCACAGGTCGAGAGTACTCCAGTCCCCTTGCCAACAAGCAAGAGATTTTACTATAATGTTATGACTCTTACAAGACTCTTCCTAGTCCTTCTAAAGAGACAACCACCAAGAACACCCTTCTTGGATATCAATAAGTCCTTAAGAGAACACCCTCCCCAAGGATACCTCTTGTTTCCAAAACTATGGACAACAAGGTTACAACCTTACAATCTTATATCCACACTTGGAATAATAAGATGTAATCAATACAAACATAAAGTATTACAAGTGATTGAATATTTTTGGTAATAAGTAAAGTTTTCTCACAATAGGTTATTATGTATTCAATGGAAATGATGAAGAAAATTCTCTGAGTATATGAAAGTGTATGCTGAAAATTTTCTTTCTCAAAGAAGTTTGAACACAATGAAAATTTGAGAGCAAGAGCACAACAAAATGATTATGAAAAATTGATAATATGTGTTTTATTTCAAAAGAAATAAAGAAGCCTTTATATAGGGTTAAACACCCTTCCAAAAGGCTGCAAAAACATTTTTAAAAGGATGCAAACTCATGGCTAAAAAAGAGTTTCGTATGGCTGAAGAAACAATGAAAAGATGTGATGCTTCACTGATAATCGGTTACCAAAAGCAAGGTAACTGGTTACCCTCTCCCAATGTTCATAATTTTCAAATTTTTTACAGGGTAACCGATTACTGAAACTAGGGTAATCGATTACCCATACAAAAACTAGAGAGAGAATTCTTCAAAACATCAGTAACCGGTTACCATAACTCCTGTAACCGATTACTTCAACTAAAAAGCCAAAAAATACTTTGAGAAAAGCTTTTCATGCTAAAATGAGTTTTACCAAAAACCTTTTAAATGTAATGCATGATATGTGTGATATTTCCATTGATTACATAATTATATCTAGGTGAGTTTTTCTTTAACTTATTTACCTTACAATTGATCAAGATATATTGAAGATTAAAACTTGTATATTGAGAGAAGTCTTGATCCAAGTCCTTTTCCAAAAGCTATGGTGATGTTTTGTCTTCATCAAAAACTCTTGAAGAAGCTTGTCTTCACATTTGGTTTAATCAATAAGATCATCCTACAACACATGAAATTTTATCTTTGCCAAATTGATTTAACTAAAATAAATATTGTTAAAAAAAATTATCTACTTACAATCCTTTGAGCCAATTCGTGCGTAGCATCTGATGTGTACTAGTCGTCTTTTCTTTAGCGTGCCCTCTTCCATTTCTCGTGTCGTGATGGTAGAGATGGCGTACGATCAAAACTTATATAACCTTTCACCTCTTCCTCCATTTGTTTTCTTTTTTCTTTAAATCAAAATTTTTTCAAGTCTTTGATATTCTCCACGAGACAACCTATGTTGATAGATATTTCTAGCTCGATTTTCCATTCCTTTTTGCCTCTTTGCCAATAACTTGGGAGTGTTGCGAGACTTTACAAATTCCTCCAAAGTAGCTTGATCAATAAATGAATATACCTCCTATGGAGGTTGTTCTTTATTTGCTCCATTTTTAATATAATCATGGGTGAGTTGTGTCTTAAACCCCCTCCAACGCTCACAATATTAAACAATCATTTTCTTTTTCATGCACTTATCATCTAGATTAACAATGAACACATCGTATGATTACACAATAGAGATGTTATTAGTACTGCACAAAAAATATACTTGTAAAACAAATGATAGAATACAAAAATAAATACCGTAATATTGGTCCATATGTCGTCTTTCAATGCTTCATCAACAACATGCCAACTATCTATCAAAATACTCACTTTACTTCTACCTTATAAGGCAATGTAACCCAAAAAATCATCAGCATGTTCACCATAAGCCCTGCAGGTTTAGGCATCAACTCTAATAGGGTATCGAATACCAGTTTTGTTGGCTTTTTCACATTTGTATTCATCGTGGCACCTCTAGTTTTTCTTTTACGTGTATTAACAGAGTTTGCATTAGATGTTGTATGAGAGGTTCTAGTCGAATAGGCCATGACTATCAAAATGAATCAAACTCTAACATTTTAGTAAAAAAAAATGATCAATAGACAAACTAACAAAGAAACCCTAAACAAAATGATCAAGAGACAATTTCATTGAAAAACAAACGTTGATGAATATGCAAAATAACACTTAAGGGAAGAACAAACCTACTTGCGAAAATGATGCTTGATAAATATCTTTTGGAAGAGTTTTGATGATTATCAGCTTGGAAATTGCCTAGAATTTTTTGCGAAATGACGAACTGACATTTGAGTGTTGATAGTTTTGAGTGTTGATAGGTAAATGAAAAGTTAGAAACTAGATAGTACCATGAAGTATTTCATGCAAAATAAGTGTCATGTCGATTTTACACAAAAACCAATAATTAAAAATATGAAATATAAAAAAAACTTCATAACGCCATATTATGGGAATTCATTTAAAAGATTTACCACGTCGGTTATCTAAAATAATCGAGGGGTTAAAGTATTAAAATAAGATTTTAAAATTAGTATTATGAAATTGTTAATGTAAAAAGTTTTACCTCTCAGTTGGACCATATAGCCGAGGTAAATACTAATGGAACAAATAAAAAAATAAAAATTTCATTGGAAAGACGCCGAGTGAGAAATACCTATGAACCAATTGAAAAAAAAACATAAAATGCAGCAATTAGGTGTTGAAGTGAGATCCCTTATTGTTTCCTTACCTCGATTTTATTAAATATTTAAGGGATAAAGTTTTTTATTAAAAAATTAATAAAACATGGCGCTCCCAGGACCGATACCCTCATTTTTCATTGTTCAAGGTGTAAGTTTCACCATAAAAAATGTTATTTGTAGTAGTGCAGAAGCGGCCAACCCTTTCCGTGTGTGTTGGTTACTATCTTTATCTTTATAATGGACTTAAATAATAACCATAATCATTTTACCTTGCCATATCATATCAGATATATAGATATGTGATCAGGCTGAGTGTCGTCAATTACAGGTCCTTTAGAAATCACCTTTTCAACTTTTTCTTCGGCTGCTTCACCATGGGCACATTCTGCGCTGCTACGTCCTTCATGTTGTTTTTTTTAGAAAGCAAGATATCATTAAAAGGAGAACTATGGGTTCTCCAACCCAATTACAAAGGCGAATAAGCGCCCCAAAAGAAAGAAAAAATTACCAACCAATTACATTACGAGAGAAACACACACCGGATCCATAAAAAACTCGTAAAAAGAGTAATTGGATTGGGTAATTTTTCCACAAAAAGACCATCTCCAAACTAAAGTCTTGATATTCCAAACGATGTTATTCACCCTCCACGCCTCCTTGCGAAAGCACACACCGTTTCTAACCAACCAAAGACACCAAGTTGAAGCTAACCAAACTATGTCCAATTTTCTATCCAAAACCTTTTGACTATCAAAGAAACGGTGCCAATCCATAAAATTTGATAAACACCCTTCATCTAATAAAACCCCTTTACCTACCCAAAATGATATATCTCTTCAAATATTTCTAACCACCAAACAACCAAAAAAGAAGTGATCCCTTGATTCCTCACAATGACCATAAAAAAATACATTTTGAATCTTCCAAAGGAAAAGACATACCTCGCGTTGCCAACAGATCTTTCAAAGGTAGCCTATTATGGAAAAGTCTCCAACCAAAAGCCTTTATTTTAAACGGTACCTCCGTCTTCCACAAAAATCCAAACGCTTCCATATGATTAAAAAGAGGGCCATACGGAATGCTAGACTTCTCATAATAATCGTAACAAGAGGCTACCGAGAATTCCCTCTCCAAATTTCTGGTCCAAACCACGGTATCTTTTCCTAAAGCCCACCCATTAAAAGTCTCCAAACGCTCCTTCAAAGTCACTAATTGAGTGGATAAATCTGGATCCTCCACAACACCACCGGGTAAACCAAAGTCGCCTGTAGCCGCCACCGAAACATACTTTAAATGAGAAATAAGAAATAAATATAGAAATTCCTCACATAAAGGTTTTTCTTCCAACCAAATAGCGTACCAAAAAGGGGTAATATGACCGTTGCGAATAATAAATCTACTACTCCCCACAATAGGATCACTTAAAGAAAAAGAAGGAGTAGAAGAAGAATTAATCTTAAGAATGTCCTTCCACCACACGAAGCAAGACAAAGAAACTTTTACCTTACGTTCCACGCCGAAAGCTTTGGTAGATAAATCACCATACCGCGATTTTAACACGTTATACCACAAAGAATTTTGGCCTTGAAGAATCCGCCACCTCCATTTATTGAGAAGAGCTAAATTAAACTTTGCCACGTCCTTGATACCTAACCCTCCTTTAGATAAGGGTAAAGTAACATCACTCCATTTTTTCCAATGGATGCATCTTCTTTATTCCACCCCTCCCCACAAAAATTTGCTTTGCACACTAGTAAATTTGTTCACCACTTTCTTAGGCATCTTGTAAAAGGACATAGTGAAAATGCACAAAGAGCTAAGCACGGAATTGAGAAGAGTGATACGGCCTCCCAAATTCAAGAACCGATTCGTCCATCCTTCCAAGCAATTTCTCATCTTTTGTAAAAGAGGATTCCAAGAAGCTTCCTTCCTCGGATTGAATCCGATCGGAAATCCCAAGAAATTGAAATTGCTCTCTTCCAACCTACAAGAAAGAAAAAAGGAAGCCGCCTCTAAAAAGTGAGGGTTAGTGTTAATACCAATCAATTTACTTTTGTGATAATTGATACCAAGACCCGACACAAGTTCAAAAGCCCGGAGGACTGCACGCATCGCCCACACATGTTTCCAATTACCTTCCCCTACTAATAAAGTGTCATCCGCAAATTGGAGGATGTCCACTTTGCAACTATCATTAAAAGAGAATCCTTGAAAATTCCCCGAAAGCATAGAATTTTTCACAAGACCCGTAAGACCTTCCACCACTAAGACGAATAAAAAAGGAGAAAGTGGATCACCTTGTCTTAGGCCTTTAGAAACCTTGAATTCCTTGGTTGGACTTCCATTAACAAGAACCGACATATTGCTAGAGAAAACCAAAAGCTCCATCCACCTCTTCCATTTCTCCCCAAAACCCATTCTTTTAAGCATGTATCTTAAAAAACTCCACCCGACATTGTCGTAAGCCTTTTCAAAATCCACCTTAAAGAGAACACAATTGAGCCCCTCCTTCCTCGCAAAATCCACTATCTCATTAGCCACAACTACGCCATCTAGTAATTGCCTTCCCGGAACAAAAGCATTTTGACAAGGGGAGATAATCGTCCAACCCTATCGGATTCTTTGACTTCAGAATTAGGGTCAAGAAAAAAGAAGTGATTCCCTTTGAAATTGAACTACCTAGAAAGAAATAGTTAAAAAAGTTGATAACGTCTTCTTTAATAATGTGCCAACATTTCTTAATGAAGAGAAAAGAGTATCCGTCGGGCCCCGGGCTCTTCGTTCCACCACACTCCCACACTGCCTTCTTAATCTCCCCATCATGAAAAGGTTTCTCCAACACCTCCGCTTCCTCCCCACTTATAGCCTTAAAAGGAACACCATCCAACAAAGGTCTAATACCATTCAATTCGGTGAACTTTCTCTCAAAATGAGAAAAAACCTCCTCCCTAACATCTCCCACCGTTTCCTCCATACCTCTCGGAGTAAGAACCGGACCAATGTGATTACTTCTTCTTCTTTGTTTCATCACTTTGTGAAAGAAACCACTATTCGAATCAGCCTCCTTTCGCCATGTCAATCTAGATCTTTGTAAAAGCATGTTTTCTTTAATCCTAAGATTCTTCCAAAAGCTACATGAAGCTTCTTTTCTACGGATAAGATCATCGTCGAAGGAAGAAGAAATAGAAGTAAAATCTAACCTTTCATCAGCGACATTGATATCGTGAACTCCTTCTTGTACCTCCAAATCGATCTTCCCGAACACCTCCTTATTCCATCTTTTGAGTTTATCTTTCAAAAGTCTTAGCTTCTCCTTTAGGATAAAATCTCCTCGACCTTGAACTTCCAATCTACTCCACTCCTTTTCCACAAAAGGGATAAAAGCGTCTGAAGAAAACCATTGATTGTTGAACTTGAACGGTTTCGGTCCCCAATCATTTTTATCCAACATAATCCAAATCGGACAATGGTCCGAAATATCCTGGTCCCCGATCATTTGACCAATAACGTCCCATCTATTAACCACGGTACTAGATAGAAGAAATTGGCCAGTCCTACTCTTTGTTTTTCCATCGCCACTAAACCAAGAGAACTTTTCCCCTTTACACGGAACATCCACCAAATTACTCAAGAAAATAAACTCCTCAAAAAGCTCGGCCTCTTTATTATTAACCATAATCGCCCTTCCTTTCCTCTCCCTCCCATTCTTAATAGCATTAAAGTCTCCTCCCATAATCCACTCTCCATCTCGCCACTTCCCCTTCAAAACAAGCTAATCGGCCCACAAGGATTTCTTCTTGGAAATATCACACGAAGAATAAATATTCACTACGTAGTAAAGGTTTTCCTTCCATCTCACCTTTATCCCCAAAAAACCATCTCCTTTGAAACTATTAATTACCTCCATCCTATCCTTCTTCCATAAAGTAATTATCCCCCCTGATCTTCCTTCCGAGTTAGAATAGGAAAAACCGATCTCAGAGGATCTCCATAAACTATACGCCACCTCGTCGCTCATATTAGTCACCTTGGTTTCTTGAATGAGAAAAATATCTGCTTTTCCTATGTTAATAATCGAACATATCCTCCTTCTTTTGAGTGCGCTCACTCCTCCCCCTAATATTTAATGATCCTATAATCATTGCACCTTATGAATAAACTCCTTCTTACCTTCCTCTTCGATCTCCTTACTTTGTAACATATTACTATTCCTTCTATCAAGATTATAACGACCCTCCACATCCACCACCCCCAAAGCTACAATGGCCTCCCATAGTTTATCTCCCACACCCCTTTTTAAAAAATCCCATTGCCTACCATTATTACTTATGATAATCGAATCTTCTGATTGATCTCCGTAGCACGCCGAATAGCTACCACATAAATTATTCCCTGCCCCTTCTGTTATGCCCTACTTCAAATTCCCTTTGGTACTGTTTTTCAATATCTTTCCTCTATGCGAAAGAGGCATACTACTGTGAACAAAACCCTTAACCTCACTTTTCTTCCCTACTGTTGTTTTAACATTTAAATTAAGCAGCTTCAATTTCTTCCCTCCACTACCGTATCCACTGTTGCCACCTAAACATTTAACCACCTTGTTGCTAGAGTCCTCTATCACTTCCTTCAAGATTGCCACAGAACCGTGTGCCTCCCTCCTGTTTGTGTTACCTACCGACACAGCAACAGCATGGCTAGAGTCACCTACTGGACACACATCTGCATGCATTAATCTGGGCCGAGAAACAGAAGTGCTATCAGCAGAAGCGGTGGATTTCCTAATCATGTCTAAAGAGTTTTCAAACAAACCACCATCATCTTTTGAGAACCTCGACTTCATGACATTAAACTCTTCTATCCCATTATCCTTCAAGCCTACAGATACACCAGCGCCCTTATCCAATACTTCCTCCGAAGAAAATTGCTCTATACTATCGACAGAACCAACTGAGTCACGAACCCTTTCCGAATCCGAATTAAAATCCTGCCAGACAGATTCAGAGGAATCACCATCTGAAAACCGAGAAGGTTGCTTTACCGCTACCGAACGAAACATCCCCGCCACGTCTTCCCTAACATACAATTTGCACAGCGTTCCGTCTATATTCACCGTGACGCTATCCGGAACAATGGTTGAAATAGGAATGTTCAACATTATTCTAGCTACATCAAAAGCTTCCCCCTTAGAGGTATTCTCATCCACACAAATGAACCTACCCCAGACTTCAGCCAAAGCGACAAAAAAATCAGAACTCCAAACATGGGCGGGGACTCCGTAAATTCTATACCACGTGACCCTTCTGTTATCAATCTTCCCCGCATCCCAATTCTCTACCTCGGAGAACCACGTCTTCCACCACGATTCGCCTTCTTTAATGAGATCACTTATAAAGCCCTTATCTTTCTCCTCTAACAAACAACAGTTGCCACCAAGCGGAGTGACTTTAATCGCGTACACACCCTCCATTTCCAAATGTGTCTGAATGTTGCAAGCAGACCCTGGAATACACACCTTACCTACGAACGCTTTCTCTAACCTCCTCCTGATACTACTATCAGATTGGAATTTGAAAAGGAACTTTTCTTCTTCCCTGTGTTCTTGCCCATCAGACTTGGGATTTACTGCCTCCGCATAAGAAACCGAGATTCTCCTGTGAGCGACCACCTCCCTGAAATTGCTTCTCCCGTCCTTCATGTTATTGTGGATGTCATACCCCAATTTTTGACCTAAGATACCACCTCATATCATTTACATATGCATCATTTGCATCTCTAACAAATTGCATAGCTTGTGTTTGTTACTTGTGGCTCAGCAGGATTTAATCAGGAAATCACTCATCAGTACAAGTAACAATCAATTAGGGTTTTGTTCTCCCTTCATTTCAAATGAATTATCTTCATCAACAATCAACATTTGGTCCTCAGAGATTCATTTCAACAAACTCAACAGCTTTGAATCGACTGAATTAGGGTTTTGACTGAAGATAGCATACTCCTGACTTTTGCTCAGAATTTGACCTAATGACTTGGGACATGACCTCAAGACCCCAAGTGCATCATTTTGACCTAATCCATTGGCTCAGAACATCTCTTACACAAAGATTGATCAGACAAATCCTCAGAATTAGGGTTTTGAACTATCAGGGACTGAAATCAGGGATCACATTTGGGAAACCCTAAAAATCCCCAGGGAGTCAATCAAAGGTTTCAATCATCTTCAAATAATCCCTATGACAATATACAATGGAAATTGTATCTCAATTCAAGACCTACAGGCATCAATTTCATCAGGTCGACAATTAGGGTTTTTGACCTAATTCACTGAACAACTGACTTTTTAATCAGGACATGGTGCCACAACTCAAATCATGGCTCAATATCCTCAAATTCTTCAATATAATCCATTCATACTATTCATTTAGTGAGGATAGCCTGTTTCATTTGAGATCTCCATAAACGCGATTCGTCTGAAAAAATCAACTGTACAAGATCACCATTGACTTTTGGGGGATTTTGGTCAACCATGACTTTTGAAGTTTTAAATCATCAATATATGATATGAGAAGTCATTTGATCAAGGAAAATCAAGAAAATCAATCAAGAATCAAAAAGTCAAAGTTTGACTTTTCATACTTAGAAAAATTTCTAAGTGTTTTTCAATGGTTTTTTTCAAACTTTGGAAGGGAATTTCTCAAAATTTCACCTACAAACTGAAAAAAACTTCCAACATGAAAGTTGTAGATTTTGATCCAATAAACAACTTTGACACATATAAATTTTTTTCATAAGATCAACCATTTAAGAGATATGGTGCTTCAAAGTTGGTACTTTTTGAAAACTTCACTTGAAATCTCATTTTCTTCAAAGTCCATGGATCTTTTTCACCCATTTCCTTAAAGGTCTTGAAGAAACTTTCAACTAGGGTTTTGAAGTATGTAACATGAGCTTTCCAAAATGTCCAAGAGCATGAAAAAATATGGAGCATAGCTATGGTTTTGAATTATGCATTTAGTGATCATTTTCACTTGAAATTTCAAGCCATTTTCACTAAGTTATGAACCATTTTGCCAAATAATGCAAGTAATGATGCATCAAGACAATAATTGAAGATATTTTCTGATTAGAAGATCAGAATGGAAGAGGATAAGAAGCTTGAAGTTTAATCATGGTTTAGTCACTTTTAACCATTATGCATTAAATGTAAAGATTCCATTTTATCTCCAAATGCCAAATCACCATTCTTTGATCAACTTGCAAAGCTTGGAGTTCATAATCCTTGGCCTATAAATAGAGGTTCAAATCATCTTCAAATTCACACCAAAACCTCACAATTATAGGTTTTCTCCCTTCTTTCTTAAGTTGCAAGTTTCAAGTTTCAAAGTGAGGTAGAAATTCCAACCTCCAAACCCTTGAAGTTCTGGCCAAAGTGATGGTTCTAGCAAACCATAAACATCATATGGGATGTGTTTGAACCACTCACACACCCCAAATCACCCCAAAACTCAGAATTGCATTTCAACCTCCATATGAACACATAATGAGCCTTATCATGCCAATTTTCATTCTAGCTCATTTATGTCCAAGTTAAACATCCAAATACATTCCATATACCATATATGAGATATCCCAACCATCATCCATGATCTGAAACACCTCCATCTTCAAATTCGATTCATACTTGAAGCAACTGCAGATCGGGTTCCACCAACTGATCAAGAGGTTTTCAATACACTCCAAGCATCCAAACATGTTCCATAAGGTCCACTGAAGGTGTTCAGATCAAGAAACAACAACTGGAACTCTTCATTTGCAGAATTCGATTCTCAGTTTTGCCATTTTTAAGGTAAGTGCTCATGAACTTCAAACTCTATTATCCATGCATCATAAATGAAATATGAACATACCATCTTGTTTCTGCACACATGAGGATCATTAACCCTCAATCAATTGCTATTTATCTTGCACATACACAATTTCATGATCAATCTCAGAATTAGGGTTCTTCACGATTTCCAGAAAATTGATGACCTTAGAGTGAAGATAAATGAAATTAAATGGTACCATCATGTTCCTCGTCCAAAATCGAGCAAGATAGGCTATTCACTTGATCAAAATGATTCAGTTTTCAGATTTTTCAAATTCAAGTTAGGGTTGTGTTCTTGGCGCCAGATTTTGAAACTGAAATTAGGAATTGATTCAAAAATATAATTCATTCCTTGCAAATGTTAAACAGACCACGCGCGTGGTCCAGTTGGTAGTGTTTTTGAGTGGTAACCCTCAGGTCACGAGTTCAACACCTCTAGGGGCCAAAACATATTTTTTATCACTATTTTTCTTCCATTTTTTACACAACTTCACTTAATTAATTGACCAATCAAATTAACTTATTTTTTCTTCATTTTTTACACACCTCTTATTTAATATACATATTTTGACAATATCAAAAAAAATCACAAAAAAAGATTTATTTAATGTGTTTTTAATTAGGTTTAAAATGATACATTTTAAGTGTTTTTAAATACTTTAAATATTTGTTTTTCATTTAAATTTCAAACCTAATCACTTGTAAATATTTTTTTTTGATCAAACCCTAAATCACTTAGGTCTTAATTGAGTATTAAAACTTGTTTTAACTTAATTAAGTTGACTTTTGTCAAATTCAAATCGTTTTAAAACAAGCGATCGCATTTCTTTTCAAAGACGATAAACCATTTCTTTTTGAAACTATTGATTAAACCTTTTTAATTGATCAATTGTTTTTCAAAACGAAGTGGGGCCTCTCGAATATTAGAGAGTGTAAGTCCCATTTCTTTTCTTTTTATATAGTCTTCAAAACAAATAAACTTTTCAAACAAATCTTCAAACAAAAGCGAAACCTCGCGTCCTGTAAAAAAAACAATCAACCATGTTTTATAAAATAAAACACGGGCCTCCACATAGGTATAAGTCCCAAGCCCCTTTTGTACATACCCATTCCTGTACATGAAATTAGGTATTTCATTGTACACACACATTTTTGTACATATCTCGATCAATTTGATTTTTAACTTTGAATAACAAACCAAAAATGAAGGTTTCTTTAAATCTTCCCAAAAATATACCATGGGCCTCCATATAGGTATAAGTCCCAAGCCCCTTTGTAAATACCTGTTTACATAGCTTTGAATAAACTCAAGTGGACCTCTCCCCGAGTGTGAGTCCCGAGCCCCGTGTATACAAATGGATCATGCTTACAGGTATATTTCCTTCATAAACTCCATTATATACACACACCTTGTCATATATATATGCTTATTCATAACCTGTTCATGTTTGTTCATGTTTGTTCATACTTGTTCATGTTTGTTCATATGAGTGATATGTGTGCTTGTCCAACTTAGTACAACACTAGGTTCCCCATAGCCTCCTATTGGGCTTCGTGCAAAGAATCTCCACTAGTTTAGGTTAGGACATAGAGTATGGTTTCCCGGTGAAATCGCTCTAAGAGCTCAGACCAACTATACCATGCCTCCCCTTGGGCTTTGTACAAACGAGTGACCCTCCCATATCCTCCTCTTGGGCTTACAATGCAAGGACCCTGGATTGTCCCTCCCATAGCCTCCTCTTGGGCTTACAATGCAAGGGCCCTCGGATAGCCTCCTCTTGGGCTTCGTACAAGGACCCACGGGCTTCTTATAAGCATCCCCAATATCCAAATCAAATACCCTAGGAGATTAGACATTTATCATCTCTATGATAGGAGTATCTCTTCTATATCATCACAAACAATTAATTTATCAAACTTTTTTGCCACAAGGCTGGCTAATCAATCAAACCGTTTTGCCACCGTACTGGCTGATTAATCAAAGTTTTTTGTCACAAGGCTGACTTCATTGAAACTTTTGCCACAAGGCTGGCTGATTAATCAAAGTTTTTGTCACAAGGCTGACTTCATTGAAACTTTTGCCACAAGGCTGGTTAAACAACAAAAACATCTTTATCATTCTAAGAACCCTAAGTGGCATGGCCCCGGGCTTATAATGAAAAGATTTTCAACAAAAAAAAATCAAACAGATGTATGTGATGATATAGATTAGATACATCGAACATTTAGATGACATTTGTCTCTTATCCTTTGCTTCCACTAGCATAAGTGGGAACTACGATTGCTCTGACTTTCTCAACATCCCTTTGAGAATACGTAGGCACAAGGTCTTATTCCTTGGCGAGCAAAACTTCTCCCTCAAACCATTCAAACCTTAGCACCCGTAGACCCCGAGCTACAGATGCTCTGATCCCCTCTAGGGGATATGTATGCAGAGGATCGCGATGATCTTTGTGAGCATAATCAAACAAACACCTTAGGTCCCACCTATTTCACAACAGAACCTCTCAATAATATGGAATGAAAAACAAAGCAAAGAAACCTATAGAGTACTATAGATACGTTGGGTGCTAATACCTTCCCTTCGTATAACCAACCCTCTTACCCGAGATCTCTCCCCCCACTTTTAAGGTTATTGCAACTTTTTTCCTTTTCCTCTTTCGGAAACAATAAAAAGTTTGGTCCGTACAAAAGAAAAATCATTTTTTTGAGCACTCGAGCCCAAAGAAGGCATCAGGTGTCTCATTCCGAAAAAAGACAACGATTTTTCCCCGCGACAGAAAAATGGCGACTTCACTGGGGACCATCTTTTTATTGTTTCCAAAGAAAGGGTTATTTCTATTTGTTTTGTTTTTATTTTGTTCTTGTTTGGTTCTGTGGTTCTGTTACTTGTGTGGCTCTGTTACAAGTGATACATTATGGACAAATCCTAACCCGGATTAAGTACACATAAGAATTAGGTGGAGGGTATAGTCATGTGCAGGCGCACGTGAGAATCCTTCCGCTCAGTGGAGGTTCCTTGTTTGTAATATATGTTTAGCGAGTTAATTGCGAAGACATTATTGCTTTCATTGAACTGTAGAAGCTGAGTTGGCTGTAGAACCCCAACCCATCCTGGCCTTATTAGGTTGTGGTGCAGAAACTATTCAGGTGAAGACTTGGATTAGTTGTCATGCGGAGAACCACACTCAGACGAGTTTTTCTTGAGAATATTACTGGCTCATGAGTTTAATTGTGGAAAGCCGGTAATATCCGAAAGAAAAATGTAGACTCTGACGTATCAGTAGAACATGTTTTGCAGGTGATTAACTAGAACTATCCCATGTTTGGTTCTCTGACCTCATGCTCGTGACGCTGGACCTTTGAACCTGTGTGTACCATGTTTGTGTTACCATGTTTGCGTTGCCATGTATGTGTTACCATGTTTGAATTACCATGTTTGCTTTACCATGTTTGAATATGTGGCATCCATGCATCCATACATTCATACATCCATAAAAAATAAAAAAAAATAAGAAAAATCTTTTTCCATAAAAACATGATTTTTCCAAACAATTAGAGAATTTCCTTTGCAAACATTATAGGATTAGATTATGGAGTGGGTAAAAAGGCATACCAAGAGGTACGGTTTCAAAGAGCCTAATGTGGAAAGGCTGAAAGAGTTAGCGTCTTTTGTACAAGATCCTTCTGATTTTAGGAAAAGCCATGGAAAGCTTTTGCCTATCTTGAACACTCATGTTGATGAAGGACTTCTCAAAACTCTGGTTCAGTTTTATGATCCCGTCTACCGGTGTTTTACCTTTCCAGACTATCAGTTGGTACCAACCTTGGAAGAATATGCCAATCTTTTGGGTATTCCTGTGTCTGACAAAATACCTTTCAATGGTTTGGAAGCCATTCCTAAGTCACCAGTCATTGCAACAGGAACTCACTTGAAGAAATCTGAAATAGAGAGTAATTGGACTACCAAAGGAAACCTTCCAGGTTTGCCTTCACAGTTTCTAATCAAGAAAGCCTTTGACTTCATCGAAACTGGTAGCATGATAGCTTTTGAAGCTGTACTAGCCTTGCTCATCTATGGGTTGGTTCTGTTTCCCAATGTCGACGACTTTGTTGATATCAATGCCATAAAGGTCTTTTTAAATAGAAATCCCGTTCCGACTCTGCTTGGTGACATGTATTTCTCTATCCATCATAGGAATCACCAAGGTGGTGGAATTATTGTATGTTGTGCACCTTTGTTGTTTAAATGGATTGTTTCACACTTACCTAAGTCTCCCATTTTCACGGAAACCCGGGAAGGTGTACGATGGTCTCAAAGACTTATGTCTCTTACCCATAATGATATTCAGTGGTATACCTTGGCTCGCTGCGGTACAGAAACCATTTAAAGTTGTGGAGAATTCGCCAACGTACCCCTCATTGGTACACAAGGAGGAATTAACTACAATCCGGTCCTAGCCCGACGACAACTCGGGTATGCAAATTCAACTAAACCCATTGGCCCTACAGTGGAAAGTTACTTTTATCAGGAAGGAAATGATCCTCAAGGGTTGAAAACAAAAATGGTGAAAGCCTGGTACGACATCCGATGGAAAGAAAAAGGTGAGACAAAGAACTGTATCGCTACGAGCGCCTACACCTGTTGGGTAAAGAAAAGAGCAAGGGAGTTTCAAATGCCTTATGATTATGAAAAACCCATGTTCCCTGTGGTGCCTCAACGACCCAACATTCCCGTTATGGAGGAATGCCAAGACACTTTGACCAAGATGAGGATAGAAAAAGACGCTTGGAAAGAAAAGTTTCGAAGAACTGATGTGGAAAATAGAAAGTTGAAGAAACAAGTGAAAGAACATGAAGAAACTCTCTATTATCAGGATGGATGGCTCATGAGTAAAGATGAGAAGATTCGTCAGAAAGACGCTGCAATCAAGAGGTACATCAAAGAAAGCAAGAAGAATCATGAAGGTTCAACAAGCAACGCTCCGATACCTGACAATTGGAAGAATGTGGTTGACAAGCTGAGAGCTGAAAAGGCCGAGTTGAAAGCTCGCTATGGGAAAGAAATCATGAAGCTCAAGCTGCACAATGCATTTGGTTCTTCGTCTGATGAAGATGCTTAGGATTTATTTAAATTTTCATGTATCATTTGATTTTGTAAGGAGCTACGCTCCAATGTTGTAACATTTCCCATTATTTCAATAAAAGAATAGTTTGTGTTCAAATGTTTGCAAGGAAATAATCTTTAAAATGTTTGGGAAAGATTCGTCTGTTGTCTAGAGTCTTATCTTTTGGATCTTTCTCCAATAGATCGTCAAGTTGTCGCGTCTCAAAGTTTCTCGACCGCGCTCGCAATCGGATCACAGATACAATACTCGTTCAAATAGAAGAAGAGTAATGGAACACTCTGAACAAGAGAATATTGAGCTCCGTGGTACAGTGACCACCCTTCAGGAAAAGTTGGTAAGTCTCACTACTCTGGTTGACTCTTTAATGGCCGCACAAAATCAGCCGCCGCCACCCAACAGTCAAGCAACAGTAACATCTGAAGTCACTACTCCACTTTCTACAGTTGCATTCGGTATTCCATCTTTCTCCATGCCAGAAGGTTGGGGCACGCCTTTCAGCTTTGGTACAGGTTTCCGCCATAATTTCTCTGGGGTTCAAACAGCTACAACTGAAGCGCCTGCTACGCAAGGTTCAGCATTTATTCCACATTCAGGGGTAACTTTTTCCCAAGTCACTATGGCACTTTCTCAACCCACTATGACAGTTCCGACTCCTATGGTTCACACTATTCCTTACGGAGACAATGAGATTTATCATGATCAGGGTGATAGCACAAATCAGCGTAATCTTGTAGGAGATCTCCAAGAACAATTCAACAAGATTCAGCTGGAAGTCAAAGCTATTCGGGGAAAAGATTTGTTTGGAAAGAACGCCCAGGAGCTATGTTTGGTTCCCAGTGTACAGATACCAGCTAAGTTCAAGGTCCCAGACTTTGAGAAGTACAAAGGTAGTTCTTGTCCACAAAGCCATCTTGTGATGTATGCCAGAAAGATGTCTACTTATGCAGATAATCATCAGTTGCTTATCCATTACTTTCAAGACAGTTTGACTGGTGCCGCACTGAAGTGGTACACAGGTTTGGATAGCACCAATATTCGAACTTTCAATGACTTAGGCGAGGCCTTTGTCCGACAATTCAAGTATAACTCGGATATGGCTCCAGATAGAGATCAGCTTCGATCCATGGCTCAGAAAGACCATGAAACTTTCAAAGAGTATGCTCAACGATGGAGAGAAACTGCTGCTCAGATTAATCCACCGTTAAAAGAGAAATAGATGACAAAGATCTTCCTGAATACTCTCAGTCCGTTTTACTATAAACGCATGATTGCTAGTGCTCCAAGTGATTTCACCGAAATGGTAAACATGGGGATGCGTCTAGAAGAAGGAGTCCGAACCGGACGTCTAACTAAAGAAGGTGGATCTTCAAGCGGAACCAAAAAGTTTGGAAGTGGTTTCCCAAAGAAGAAAGAACAAAATGTTGACATGGTATCCCAAGGAAAGCCAAGAGGAAATGTCAATCGTCAACGACAGATTGCTGCTATTGCGCCAGCCGTTAATACAGCACCGAATCCGGGATTTACCCCGCAGTTTCAACAGCAACAGCCTCGACCACAGGTTCAGCAGTTTAACAATAATCAGAATCGTGTACAAAGAGCTCCACAGTTTGATCCGATTCCAATGACCTATACAGAATTGTACCCTGCTTTGATTGAAAGAGGTCTTGTTCAAACTAAAGCACCACCACCAGTACCTGAGAAACTCCCATGGTGGTACAAAGCTGAGGTCTCATGCCCTTATCATCAAGGAGCACCTGGCCATGATCTCGAGCATTGCATAGCTTTGAAACATGAAGTTCAGAGGTTGGTAAGATCTAATCTCCTCTCTTTCAGAAATTTGAATCCAAATGTGCAAGCAAATCCGCTGCCCAATCATGGAGGGCATGTTGTAAACATGGTGTATGGATGTCCTGGTCCATATCGAGTCTATAATATCAATTTCTCAAGAGTCGATTTGGTACAAATGCACGCCACTCTCTGTCGAGGGCAGAATTTTCGCCAGCATCACTATGGTTCCTGTAGCACATGTTGTGTAGATTCTCATGGATGTTCGATTGTGAGAAGAGATCTTCAAGTTCTGTTGGATAATGGTACTATTCAGATCTACAGAAATAGGAATGAAAATGAAGTTAACATGATAGGATGCTATCCGCATGAGCTTTTAGTCTCAGATATCAACTCGGAAATGCCTACAGTTAACGTCATCGTTCCTCATTTCAATTTGCCCGAGCGCATAGAAGTTACTTACAACAAGCCGAAGGTTCCTGTTGCTCCTTTTATCATTTGTCTACCTGGACCTGTTCCTTATGACTCTGACAAGGCAGTTCCATACAACTACAATGCAACAATGATAAAGAATGGACAAGAAGTTCCTTTACCTACTCTTTCATCTGTCGTGAACATCGCTGATGTGAGCCGAGTAACAAGAAGTGGACGTGTGTATACTCCACTACCTCCGAAGCAGCCTGTTGCTCCTGCTACCGGGCAAAATCCTGTTAACACACCAGTGGGAAATCCTGTGGAAACTCCTGTCAGTAATACAAACACTGATGTTGGTCAATCCAGTGGAACCAATGTGAATCCTGATTTTGATGAAATTTTGAAGCTTATCAAAAGAAGTGAATACAAGATTGTGGATCAGCTTATGCAGACTCCTTCAAAAATTTCAATACTTTCATTGCTTTTAAACTCTGAAGCACACAGGGAAGCCCTGATGAGAGTCTTGGATCAAGCTTTTGTAGATCATGATGTGACTGTTGACCATTTTGATGGGATAATAGCCAACATAACAGCTTGTAACAATTTAAGCTTCTGTGATGAGGAACTCCCCGAGGAGGGTAGAAATCACAATCTTGCTCTACACATTTCTATGAACTGTCAGTCAGACTCTTTGTCCAATGTGTTGGTAGACACCGGATCTTCCTTGAATGTGATGCCAAAGACGACTCTTGCTCGCTTGTCTTACCAAGGAATGCCTATGAAGTTCAGTGGTGTAGTAGTCAAAGCATTTGATGGATCGCGAAAATCTGTTATCGGCGAAGTCAACCTTCCCATGACAATTGGTCCACATACATTTCAAATCACTTTCCAGGTCATGGACATTCAAGCTGCTTATAGCTGTCTGTTAGGACGACCATGGATCCATGAAGCAGGGGCAGTAACTTCTACGCTCCACCAAAAGTTAAAATTTGTAACAAATGGAAAATTGGTAACGATAAGTGGAGAACAAGCCTTGATGGTGAGTCATTTGTCCAATTTCTCTTTTATCAGTGCCGATGATGTGGAAGGAACTCAGTTCCAAGGTCTCTCTTTAGAAGACGAATCTTCCAAGAAGAAAGCATCGATCTCTTCTTACAAAGAGGCAGTGAAAGTAGTGAAAGATGGAACTACCACTGGCTGGGGGCAAGTTGTGATCCCGACCAAGAATGAAACTAGAGCAGGTCTCGGATGTTCACCAACATTCTCAAGCTGCACTAAGAAGGATGAAACCCTTCGTCCGATCAAAGAAACATTCATTAGTGGAGGATTCCTTAATCCAATTCCTCAAGAGGTTAACGTCCTTATCGAAGAATGTATCGAAGAAGGTCTACCTGATACTGAAGAAGAATGGAAATGTTATCTCAACGACTCGGGATACATATCTCCGGAAGAACCATATCCTCCTTCAGAAGAATCCAAAGGCAATGAAACTGAACCTGTTCCTGCAGAGATCTGGGACACCTTGGGACAACCAAGTGGAAAATTTGATTATATGGTGAAATATACTGCACCTGAAAGTTCAAAGATTGCCATTGAAGATATCCAACCAACTGGATGGGGAGATCCCTTTGAATATAATAGTCAACCAGAAGAGGTTTATCAGCCCTGTCAATTTTCTCAGCAACCTGAAACTGCTGAAGATTTCGGATTCAACGCATCTGCCAAGATTGATAATCCTGAAGATGGTTATTATCACATAAATGCCATTTTTGAAAATGAAGGGGAAGATGATCCCGCAGTTGACTCAGAAAGTGTCG
This sequence comes from Vicia villosa, assembly GCF_029867415.1. Classification (NCBI taxonomy): domain Eukaryota; kingdom Viridiplantae; phylum Streptophyta; class Magnoliopsida; order Fabales; family Fabaceae; genus Vicia; species Vicia villosa. Next base: position 272,867 of record NW_026704976.1, on the reverse strand, counting down.
CTGACAATGAGTCTCTTCATCCTGAAGACTGGGAAATACATCCTGAAAATTCTGAAGATTGTGACTCGTCTTATGCTCTTCAAGAAGTAGAAGAAGACTGTTTCAACTCTACAAAGAACAAGGTTGACAAACCAGGACCTTCAAATCCTGCTCGACCAGCGGTCAATGTCAATACTGAAGATAATTCTGGGGAGAATTTTCCTGAATACATAATACACAGAGGAGTTCGTTGCTACTGGAAAGCTGTCGACGTTCCGAATGTTGTTCGCCGCTCAAAGTAATCACCTCGCTGTTATTTTGAACTCCTGCCTTGCCCAAAGCAGAGAGATGTTTTATAGGGCTTTGCTTTTAAATGTTCCGCCCAAATAACTTTGTGTATAGGGCTTTGTTTTAAAAGTTTCCCTCTTTGTCCAGCCCAAGACAAATGAGTTTGTGTTTAGGGCCTTGTTTCAAAAATGAATCATAAATAAAGTGTCATTTTGAATTCCCTACACTATGTGTTTTATTTTTTGCTTTTTCTGGAAATGGTAATCCTAAAAAACCAAAATAAAGAAATGAAAAAACTTTTCAAAAAAAATCTGCATACACTCTTGCATTCATAAATTTTCTGAAATAAATATAAATCACATGTGCAGATTTACTATTGATAAACCCATTGAATGCAATAACCCTATGCCCCCTCCCAACTTTGAGTTTCCTGTGTTCGAAGCCGAAGAAGAGGAAGAAGAGGAGATCCCGGACGAGATCTCTCGATTACTTAAGCACGAGGAAAGAGCCATTCTGCCTCACAAAGAGCCTTTAGAAAAGATTAACTTGGGTTCTGAAGAAGACAAAAAAGAAGTGACCATTGGATCGCTGCTTGATGCTGATATCAAGAGTAGGTTGACAGACCTTCTCAAAGAATATGTTGACGTGTTTGCCTGGTCCTACCAAGACATGCCTGGGTTGGATACCAATATTGTTCAGCATTACTTGCCATTGAAGCCAGAATGTCCGCCAGTTAAGCAGAAATTGCGAAGGACTCACCCTGATATGGCTAACAAGATCAAAGTGGAAGTTCAAAAGCAACTCGACGCAGGTTTTCTTGTCACCTCTGAGTATCCTCAATGGTTGGCCAACATAGTGCCAGTTCCAAAGAAAGATGGCAAAGTCAGAATGTGTGTTGACTACCGTGACTTGAACAAGGCCAGTCCAAAAGATGACTTTCCATTACCGCATATCGACATGCTGGTTGATAACACCGCTAAATTCAGCGTCTTTTCCTTCATGGACGGGTTCTCCGGTTATAATCAGATTAAGATGGCTCCCGAAGACATGGAGAAGACATCTTTCATCACCCCATGGGGTACCTTTTACTACAAAGTGATGCCGTTTGGATTAAAGAATGCAGGCGCAACTTACCAAAGGGCAATGACTACTCTCTTTCACGACATGATGCATAAAGAAATTGAAGTTTATGTGGACGACATGATAGCCAAGTCCAGCACAGAAGAAGAACATATTGAATACCTTTTGAAGTTGTTTCAACGATTAAGGAAATATCAGATCTAACAAATGTACTTTCGGGGTTAGATCTGGAAAACTCTTAGGTTTCATTGTCAGCCAAAGAGGTATTGAAGTAAATCCCGACAAAGTCAGAGCTATTCAAGAGATGCCTGCACCAAAAACTGAAAAGCAAGTAAGAGGATTTCTCGGACGATTGAACTATATCTCCAGATTTATCTCTCAAATGACTGCTACATGTGGGCCGATTTTCAAGCTTCTCCGCAAAGATCAAGGGGTTGTATGGACTGAAGATTGCCAGAAAGCGTTCGACAGTATCAAAGAGTACCTGTTAGAACCACCAATATTGATTCCTCCAGTTGAAGGAAGACCATTAATCATGTACCTTACCGTGTTGGAAGAATCCATGGGCTGTATGCTTGGGCAGCAAGATGAAACCGGTAAGAAGGAGCATGCCATCTATTACCTGAGTAAGAAATTCACAGACTGTGAGTCTCGTTACTCCATGCTCGAAAAAACGTGTTGTGCTTTGGCTTGGGCTTCAAAACGTCTCCGCCAATACATGATCAACAATACTACGTGGTTAATCTCCAAAATGGATCCGATCAAGTATGTCTTTGAAAAGCCTGCCTTAACAGGAAGGATTGCCCGATGGCAAATGCTGTTATCCGAATATGACATTGAATACCGTGCTCAAAAAGCGGTCAAAGGAAGCATTCTCGCCGATCACTTGGCGCATCAACCAATTAATGAATATCAATCTCTCAAGTTTGACTTTCCTGACGAAGATGTCTTGTACTTGAAGATGAAAGATTGTGATGAACCGTTACCTGAAGAAGGTCCTGAACCTGGATCAAGATGGGGCTTAATTTTCGATGGAGCAGTAAACGCTTTTGGCAATGGAATTGGGGCAATCATCATCACTCCCAAGGGTACTCATATCCCGTTCTCCGCCAGATTGCTATTTGAGTGCACCAACAACATCGCAGAATATGAAGCTTGTATCATGGGTCTCGAAGAAGCCATTGACTTAAGGATCAAGATCCTCGACATATATGGAGATTCAGCCCTCGTGATCAACCAAATCAAAGACAAGTGGGAAACTTACCACCCTGGCTTGATTCCTTACAGAGATTATGCAAGACGTCTGTTGACTTTCTTCAACAAGGTTGAATTGCATCATATACCTCGAGATCAGAATCGAATGGCAGACGCCTTGGCTACTCTAGCTTCCATGTTCAAAGTCAATCATTGGAACGATATGCCTACAGTCAGAATTACGCGCCTTGAAAGGCCCGCCTATGTGTTTGCAACTGAAGCAGTCATCGATGATAAACCGTGGTTCTACGATATCAAACGCTTCCTTCAAACTCAAGAGTACCCGCTTGGGGCATCAAACAAAGATAAGAAAACTCTAAGGAGGCTTTCTGGCAGTTTCTTCCTGAACGGAGATGTGCTATACAAAAGAAACTTCGATATGGTTTTGCTCAGATGCGTGGACAGACACGAAGCAGACATGTTAATGCATGAAGTGCATGAAGGGTCCTTTGGAACTCATTCAAATGGGCATGCAATGTCCAAGAAGATCTTAAGAGCAGGATACTATTGGTTGACAATGGAATCAGACTGTTACAAACACGTGAAGAGATGTCACAAGTGCCAGATCTACGCAAATAAGATCCATGTGCCACCGACTCTACTCAACGTTCTCTCATCTCCATGGCCTTTTTCAAACGGTCATCGTTTCATCTTGGTAGCTATTGATTACTTCACCAAATGGGTCGAAACAGCATCTTATGCCAATGTTACAAGACAAGTGGTTGTGAGGTTTATCAAGAACAACATCATTTGCCGATATGGTATTCCCAGCAAAATCATTACTGACAATGGTTCAAACTTGAATAACAAGATGATGAAAGAACTGTGTGAGGAATTCAAGATTGAGCATCATAACTCTTCTCCTTACAGACCAAAAATGAACGGCGCCGTTGAAGCCGCTAACAAGAACATTAAGAAGATCGTCCAGAAAATGGTCGTCACTTACAAAGACTGGCATGAAATGCTGCCATTTGCTTTACATGGGTACCGTACTTCAGTGCATACTTCAACAGGGGAAACTCCCTTTTCTCTAGTATACGGCATGGAAGCTGTGCTCCCCGTAGAGGTTGAAATACCATCAATGAGAGTCCTCATGGAGACTAAGTTATCAGAGGCTGAATGGTGTCAAAGCAGATACGATCAGTTGAACTTAATCGAAGAAAAACGTATGACTGCTCTATGCCATGGACAGTTATACCAAGCAAGGATGAAACAAGCCTTCAACAAAAAGGTTCGACCTCGTGAATTTCGAGAAGGCGACCTCGTGCTTAAAAAGATCTTGTCTTTTCAACCAGATTCTAGGGGCAAATGGTCTCCTAATTACGAAGGCCCATATGTTGTCAAAAGAACATTTTCTGGCGGCGCCATGACTCTTGCAACCATGGATGGTGATGAACTCCCGCATCCTGTGAATGCTGATGCAGTCAAGAAATACTTTGTCTAAAAATACAAAAGAACAGCTCGGTAAGTTGAAAACCCGCAAAGGGCGACTTAGGCAAAAATGAGCGTCTCGGTGGACTGAAAACCCGAAAGGGCGGTCCAGGCAAAAATTAGAGACAATAAACAGAAAAAAATTCATCCTGGTAGATTGAAAACTTGAAAGGGCAATCTAGGCAAAAATTAAGGATTTATGACAAAGTAACTGCATCAGTCCATACTTCGTCACCTGAATCGTCTTTTTCATCAAAGGATCTTCAATCAAATCATCGCCAATATGAAGCGACAAGCACAGTTGGAACTCAAAGTTATTAGAGGGAATAGTGGTTATTGCTTTCAATGTAGCCTTTTCCGCATAATTACCATTTCCAACTTTTGTAAATACTCTATGGAATCATGCCTTTAGCTGATTTCCATCCTATTAAATAAATTTGAGCCTTGTGCCCATTTGTTTGCAATCTTTAATTTCTTTCAGCTTGCAAAATGACGCTTTAATTGTGTTATTTACTTTTGAAAAAAAAAAGTTTTAAATGAATTTACTTCACTTTTCTTTTTCAAAATAAAAGCGAAATTTTCCTTTGAGTTGTGAACAACGGAAGGAACATCAGCAGTCGTCTCCATAAGATGAAAAAAAGGGTTCTCCCTGAAAAATTGTTGAGACAACGGTATTCTGGTCCCAGAAAAGAATTCTTGAAGCAATTATCCCTCGAGGTAAAGAAGCTCTTCTATCCCCAGTGAAGAAGGTCTTTTATCCCCAGTGACGAAGATTTTCCATCTCCAGTGAAGAAGCTTTTCCATCTCAGTAAAGATGCTTATCTTCCCCAGAGAAGTTGAAAGCATGCAATACCATTTATTACCCGTGTTATTTACACCGTGTTGAAGAACATTTGCCAAGTATCTGGTTGTATTGCGACGTCGGTCCCTCTCCAGTATATACTCTTTTGTCTGTCAGTATTGTCAGCATGCATGCGACATTCATGACATTCAGCATTCATACATATTTGCATCATTTATGCATTCTTGCATTTTTCAATGTTTGCTTTAAAATCACTTGTTTAGGATATATTTATCCTCAAAAAGAAGAAAAAGGAAGAGAAAGGAAAAAAAGAAACAAATATGGGCGTGTCATCTCTCCAAGTAGGTCGTCACCCATAAGCAAAAAGAACATATTCTTTCTCCAGTTCCCCACTGAGATCATTCCTCGTGGAAGAAGGTTGCTTTAGTTTCTCCTCTCAAAACAAAGGAGGAGATCCCCAGTTGAGTTCATTCCTCATGGGTACAAAGTCTTGTTTGACTGTTTCTTTCCAATTCATTCATGGTTAGAACTTTGTCTTTACCAAAGATTCAAATTCCGATTCCCCAAATAGAGTCGTGAAAAAACAGACAATAAGCAATAGCCTCATCATCTGAGCAGCTCATTTCTCTTTCAAAAGCTTTTTCCTCTCTAGGAAATCAATCATGAAGACCATTTGACAATCAGGGCCTTATTACTGTTCACAAGGCTGAATAACCAGTAATTTCCCTAGCAAAGTCTCCAGAATCATTTTATCACTCGGCTGATAATTGATCATGTCTTCAGAACCACTATCACAAGGCTGGTAGTCGGTAATCTTTTGTTCTGGTTATATTATTAAACATGTCTATCACCAGGCTGATAGTCGGTAATATTAACCGAACCTTTGAAACTCTTTTTACCTTGTCAAGTCTATCACCATGCTGATAGTCGGTAATCTAGTTTCATACCCTTCACCTTCGCATTATTAAACAAGTCTATCCCTTTGTTGATAGTCGATAATGTCGATAGGTAAGCTTTTCTTACAAAGCTATCATTCCCCGGTGAAGCATACACTTGCTTTCCCAAAAAGAACAAAAATGGATTCTCTTCCTTAAAACAGATTGAGGCATCCTTCCCAATCTCTTTTCCCCAGTGGAGTCAGTTCTTGATATTCCCTCGGTAAAGATATCCTTGCATCATTCGCAATTTTGGTATCTTAGGTCCAAAATTCGCGTCTTCTGATATTTAAGTCTCTTCCACCCTATCAAAACGAAGATTTTCAATCTTCATGTCTCAGGTTGAAGAAACTTAAATAGGGGCATCTGTCATACCCCAATTTTTGACCTAAGATACCACCTCATATCATTTACATATGCATCATTTGCATCTCTAACAAATTGCATAGCTTGTGTTTGTTACTTGTGGCTCAGCAGGATTTAATCAGGAAATCACTCATCAGTACAAGTAACAATCAATTAGGGTTTTGTTCTCCCTTCATTTCAAATGAATTATCTTCATCAACAATCAACATTTGGTCCTCAGAGATTCATTTCAACAAACTCAACAACTTTGAATCGACTGAATTAGGGTTTTGACTGAAGATAGCATACTCCTGACTTTTGGTCAGAATTTGACCTAATGACTTGGGACATGACCTCAAGACCCCAAGTGCATCATTTTGACCTAATCCATTGGCTCAGAACATCTCTTACACAAAGATTGATCAGACAAATCCTCAGAATTAGGGTTTTGAACTATCAGGGACTGAAATCAGGGATCACATTTGGGAAACCCTAAAAATCTCCAGGGAGTCAATCAAAGGTTTCAATCATCTTCAAATAATCCCTATGACAATATACAATGGAAATTGTATCTCAATTCAAGACCTACAGGCATCAATTTCATCAGGTCGACAATTAGGGTTTTTGACCTAATTCACTGAACAACTGACTTTTTAATCAGGACATGGTGCCACAACTCAAATCATGGCTCAATATCCTCAAATGCTTCAATATAATCCATTCATACTATTCATTTGGTCAGGATAGCCTGTTTCATTTGAGATCTCCAAAAACGCGATTCGTCTGAAAAAATCAACTGTACAAGATCACCATTGACTTTTGGGGAATTTTGGTCAACCATGACTTTTGAAGTTTTAAATCATCAATATATGATATGAGAAGTCATTTGATCAAGGAAAATCAAGAAAATCAATCAAGAATCAAAAAGTCAAAGTTTGACTTTTCATACTTAGAAAAATTTCTAAGTGTTTTTCAATGGTTTTTTTCAAACTTTGGAAGGGAATTTCTCAAAATTTCACCTACAAACTGAAAAAAACTTCCAACATGAAAGTTGTAGATTTTGATCCAATAAACAACTTTGACACATATAAATTTTTTTCATAAGATCAACCATTTAAGAGATATGGTGCTTCAAAGTTGGTACTTTTTGAAAACTTCACTTGAAATCTCATTTTCTTCAAAGTCCATGGATCTTTTTCACCCATTTCCTTAAAGGTCTTGAAGAAACTTTCAACTAGGGTTTTGAAGTATGTAACATGAGCTTTCCAAAATGTCCAAGAGCATGAAAAAATATGGAGCATAGCTATGGTTTTGAATTATGCATTTAGTGATCATTTTCACTTGAAATTTCAAGCCATTTTCACTAAGTTATGAACCATTTTGCCAAATAATGCAAGTAATGATGCATCAAGACAATAATTGAAGATATTTTCTGATTAGAAGATCAGAATGGAAGAGGATAAGAAGCTTGAAGTTTAACCATGGTTTAGTCACTTTTAACCATTATGCATTAAATGTAAAGATTCCATTTTATCTCCAAATGCCAAATCACCATTCTTTGATCAACTTGCAAAGCTTGGAGTTCTGAATCCTTGGCCTAAAAATAGAGGTTCAAATCATCTTCAAATTCACACCAAAACCTCACAATTATAGGTTTTCTCCCTTCTTTCTTAAGTTGCAAGTTTCAAGTTTCAAAGTGAGGTAGAAATTCCAACCTCCAAACCCTTGAAGTTCTGGCCAAAGTGATGGTTCTAGCAAACCATAAACATCATATGGGATGTGTTTGAACCACTCACACACCCCAAATCACCTCAAAACTCAGAATTGCATTTCAACCTCCATATGAACACATAATGAGCCTTATCATGCCAATTTTCATTCTAGCTCATTTCTGTCCAAGTTAAACATCCAAATACATTCCATATACCATATATGAGCTATCCCAACCATCATCCATGATCTGAAACACCTCCATCTTCAAATTCGATTCATACTTGAAGCAACTGCAGATCGGGTTCCACCAACTGATCAAGAGGTTTTCAATACACTCCAAGCATCCAAACATGTTCCATAAGGTCCACTGAAGGTGTTCAGATCAAGAAACAACAACTGGAACTCTTCATTTGCAGAATTCGATTCTGAGTTTTGCCATTTTTAAGGTAAGTGCTCATGAACTTCAAACTCTATTATCCATGCATCATAAATGAAATATGAACATACCATCTTGTTTCTGCACACATGAGGATCATTAACCCTCAATCAATTGCTATTTATCTTGCACATACACAATTTCATGATCAATCTCAGAATTAGGGTTCTTCACGATTTCCAGAAAATTGATGACCTTAGAGTGAAGATAAATGAAATTAAATGGTACCATCATGTTCCTCGTCCAAAATCGAGCAAGATAGGCTATTCACTTGATCAAAATGATTCAGTTTTCAGATTTTTCAAATTCAAGTTAGGGTTGTGTTCTTGGCGCCAGATTTTGAAACTGAAATTAGGAATTGATTCAAAAATATAATTCATTCATTGCAAATGTTAAACAGACCACGCGCGTGGTCCAGTTGGTAGTGTTTTTGAGTGGTAACCCTCAGGTCACGAGTTCAACACCTCTAGGGGCCAAAACATATTTTTTATCACTATTTTTCTTCCATTTTTTACACAACTTCACTTAATTAATTGACCAATCAAATTAACTTATTTTTTCTTCATTTTTTACACACCTCTTATTTAATATACATATTTTGACAACATCAAAAAAAATCACAAAAAAAGATTTATTTAATGTGTTTTTAATTAGGTTTAAAATGATACATTTTAAGTGTTTTTAAATACTTTAAATATTTGTTTTTCATTTAAATTTCAAACCTAATCACTTGTAAATATTTTTTTTTGATCAAACCCTAAATCACTTAGGTCTTAATTGAGTATTAAAACTTGTTTTAACTTAATTAAGTTGACTTTTGTCAAATTCAAATCGTTTTAAAACAAGCGATCGCATTTCTTTTCAAAGACGATAAACCATTTCTTTTTGAAACTATTGATTAAACCTTTTTAATTGATCAATTGTTTTTCAAAACGAAGTGGGGCCTCTCGAATATTAGAGAGTGTAAGTCCCATTTCTTTTCTTTTTATATAGTCTTCAAAACAAATAAACTTTTCAAACAAATCTTCAAACAAAAGCGAAACCTCGCGTCCTGTAAAAAAAACAATCAACCATGTTTTATAAAATAAAACACGGGCCTCCACATAGGTATAAGTCCCAAGCCCCTTTTTTACATACCCATTCCTGTACATGAAATTAGGTATTTCATTGTACACACACATTTTTGTACATATCTCGATCAATTTGATTTTTATCTTTGAATAACAAACCAAAAATGAAGGTTTCTTTAAATCTTCCCAAAAATATACCATGGGCCTCCATATAGGTATAAGTCCCAAGCCCCTTTGTAAATACTTGTTTACATAGCTTTGAATAAACTCAAGTGGACCTCTCCCCGAGTGTGAGTCCCGAGCCCCGTGTATACAAATGGATCATGTTTACAGGTATATTTCCTTCATAAACTCCATTATATACACACACCTTGTCATATATATATATGCTTATTCATAACCTGTTCATGTTTGTTCATGTTTGTTCATACTTGTTCATGTTTGTTCATATGAGTGATATGTGTGCTTGTCCAACTTAGTACAACACTAGGTTCCCCATAGCCTCCTATTGGGCTTCGTGCAAAGAATCTCCACTAGTTTAGGTTAGGACATAGAGTATGGTTTCCCGGTGAAATCGCTCTAAGAGCTCAGACCAACTATACCATGCCTCCCCTTGGGCTTTGTACAAACGAGTGACCCTCCCATAGCCTCCTCTTGGGCTTACAATGCAAGGACCCTGGATTGTCCCTCCCATAGCCTCCTCTTGGGCTTACAATGCAAGGACCCTCGGATAGCCTCCTCTTGGGCTTCGTACAAGGACCCACGGGCTTCTTATAAGCATCCCCAATATCCAAATCAAATACCCTAGGAGATTAGACATTTATCATCTCTATTATAGGAGTATCTCTTCTATATCATCACAAACAATTAATTTATCAAACTTTTTTGCCACAAGGCTGGCTAATCAATCAAACCGTTTTGCCACCGTACTGGCTGATTAATCAAAGTTTTTGTCACAAGGCTGACTTCATTGAAACTTTTGCCACAAGGCTGGCTGATTAATCAAAGTTTTTGTCACAAGGCTGACTTCATTGAAACTTTTGCCACAAGGCTGGTTAAACAACAAAAACATCTTTATCATTCTAAGCACCCTAAGTGGCATGGCCCCGGGCTTATAATGAAAAGATTTTCAACAAAAAAAAAATCAAACAGATGTATGTGATGATATAGATTAGATACATCGAACATTTAGATGACATTTGTCTCTTATCCTTTGCTTCCACTAGCATAAGTGGGAACTACGATTGCTCTGACTTTCTCAACATCCCTTTGAGAATACGTAGGCACAAGGTCTTATTCCTTGGCGAGCAAAACTTCTCCCTCAAACCATTCAAACCTTAGCACCCATAGACCCCGAGCTACAGATGCTCTGATTCCCTCTAGGGGATATGTATGCAGAGGATCGCGATGATCTTTGCGAGCATAATCAAACAAACACCTTAGGTCCCACCTATTTCACAACAGAACCTCTCAATAATATGGAATGAAAAACAAAGCAAAGAAACCTATAGAGTACTATAGATACGTTGGGTGCTAATACCTTCCCTTCGTATAACCAACCCTCTTACCCAAGATCTCTCCCCCCACTTTTAAGGTTATTGCAACTTTTTTCCTTTTCCTCTTTCGGAAACAATAAAAAGTTTGGTCCGTACAAAAGAAAAATCATTTTTTTGAGCACTCGAGCCCAAAGAAGGCATCAGGTGTCTCATTCCGAAAAAAGACAACGATTTTTCCCCGCGACAGTGGAGCATTCGTTTCTTTTGGCTCCAACTTATATGACTCAATTTGAAACTGTCTCCATGCAGCATCCCGCTGCTACTCTGTTGCCTTCAATTAGTATTAATTTTTTAAAAAAATTCTTTCTCATTATTTACACTATTAAATCTCTTTTATTATAAAGACTTTATAAATCATAACGTTTTTGAATTTTTTCAACTTTCACTTTTTTTTATAACATTTATGTTTATTAGTATTATTTTTCATAATACATAAACATTCATCTTCGTAAAACAAAGAAAAAAGATGAGAGAGAAAGTTCTTGGTTCTCTGCCTTCTCTCTAGAATTCTGAGTTTTTGTCCTTCTGAGTTTCGTTTTGCTCAAGGGTGCTTAGAGTATGGCCACTAAAGGTTCCAACGGTGCTGGTGTTTGGAGGAAGGTGGATTACAGTAGGAAGTCGTTACCTAGGTGGGATATCGCTAATGGTGGTAAGGGGAAGATGGAGGTGAGGGACGGAGCATCCGTTACATCCTTTTTCGTGTCTGAGTTTGGTGCTAGATGGAAAGCCATTGACTTGTTTTACGAGTTCAAAGCCTTTGGAGATATTGTGGAGTTTGTGATTCCACCTAAAAAGGATAGATATGGTAGGAGATAGTGTTTTGTGCGGTTTGTTAATGTGTCGGACATAAAATTTCTTGAGATCAAACTAGACAACATGTTTCTTGATGGTAGGAAGTTGCATGTTAACTTAACGAGATTCAACAGACCTGTTCTTATGCAGATATCATCAGATCAGAAGGAAAGAAGGGTGTTTAAGGGAGAACCGGCGGGTAAGAAGAGGGGTTATTGGCATAATAATTCGGTGGGTGGAAGTAGTCAGAGTAGATCCTTTGCAGATGTTTTACAAAACAAGTTGTCTTCCAGGGCTTCTAAAGTGGTGTCTAAATCTTTGGTTTTCTTTCCTAGAGATGATGTCTTCAATCAGTATTTAAGGGCGTATTCAGGGGTTATCAAAAATCCAGGTGCAGATGTTGATCTTAAAAAGCTTTTTCTGGAAGAAGGTATCTTTTCCATTAGAGTCACTTACTTGGGTCCTAATCTCTGTCTGGTGGAGGACCTGATAGAGGGTGAGATCGAAGAGTTCATTAAGGAGAGAAAAGAATGGTGGCAGCTTTGGTTCTGTTCTATCAAACCTTGGAATCCTTCTGATGTTGATAAAGAGAGGTTGATCTGGATCAAGATCATAGGTGTACCGTGTTATGCATGGGAGGAGAACTTTTTCAAGATGATAGCTGACTTGTTTGGTTGTTATGTCAAATGTGATGAAGGTACAGCTCTTAAATCCATGATGGATGTTGCCTGTGTTTGTCTAAGAACCAGTCGCTTTGGTATGGTGGAAGAATGTGTTAATATGGAGATTCAAGGTTTGGTTTTCACCATCGCTATATTGGAAGACTGTGGTTGGGTGAATCCCAAGACGTTTGTGTCGAGAGATAGGGACGATGAATGTTCAGAGTCGTCTCAGACGGAGGAGGATGAGTTTGTAGCGGGGGATGTAGGGGAGGAGTGTGCGGCGGAGTTTGACCCTTCGAAGTCTGGAAGCAGTGATGGGATGGGTGATGCTAGCTTCTCTGTTGCAGAAAGAAACCTAGGTGTCAGTAGTATCCTTTCACCTAAAAGGTCTCAGAATCAGTCTTGTGAGAAAAGGGTGGTTTTTGACTCTTTTGATAGGGTTTGTAGCAATTCTTCTGAGGCTGATTTGTCCAAAGCAATAAATGATGATGTGTTTTGTGAGGATTTTAGTAGAGTGGGGGATTCGATAGACAAAGATTTCTCTAATGTGGGGCCATCTAAAGTCTGTGGACCGAACATAGAGTTACATGGGCCAATTACAGTTTTAGAGGAGTTGGGCCAAAAGGAGCTTGGTGGGCCTATTTCCTTTGATAAGGCTTGCAGAGACTTATTGACCAAATCAAAAAAATCTTCTCCACGGAAGATTAAGAAAGAGTCTTTGAAATTAAAGAAGGTAGCTGATTTGGGGCATGAAGTAGCTGCGGCCCCCTCTTACTTTGCGTGCATCGCTCCCTGAAAGGTTTCTTCAAAGGAGGCGAATGTCAGAGGCTCTTTTGCTAGTTCGGCTAAGGATTCGATCTCGTCTGGTGAGTTCCCTTCTTCTAGTAATCTTGGTGATTCTGATATTGGCCATTGTAACGATAGATTACGAGGGAATTCACAGATTGGTATCAGGATGTGGAACTCAATTTTTGGGTTGGGTGTTGTCAGTTCTAAGAAGAATTCTGATGTTGTTAACTTAATTAATGCTTTAGAATTAAGAGATAAGGAGGGAGTCACTGGTGAGAAGGCGAAGTTACTTGCGGTTCCATGAATTTGATATCTTATAACATAAGGGGAGGAGGATTGTCTTCCAAAAGGAAGAGAGTCAGTTTTCTTATTCACTCTAATAAGATTGATATTTGTTTTCTCCAAGAGACTAAGATTTCTGCTTTTGATGAGTCCTTTGCGCGTGATTTTTGGGGCTCTAAGGACGTCGAATGGACTGCTTGTAATTCTATTGGAGCGGCGGGGGGCATGGTGATTTTGTGGAGGAGAGGTTCTCTTTCTTTAAACTATAGTTTTGTGGGTAAAGGGTTTGTGGGGATTAACATTGATTGGAAGGGTGTAGGGTACAATTTGGTGAATGTCTATGCGGCGTGTAATAGAGCGGAGAGGCTTATAACATGGAATTCTATTATCTCCTTAAAAAGATCCAGAGGGGGAGGAATGGTGTGTGGTGGGCGATTTCAACGAAGTTTTGAGGAAGGAAGAAAGAATTGGTGAGGGAGTCCCTAGGTTTACTAAAGGTATGGAGGAGTTTAGATGTTTTGTGAACCAAATGGAGTTGATCGACTTAAATTGTGTTGGAGGTAAATTCACGTGGTTTAAAGATAATGGTAAAGCTCTTAGTAGAATAGATAGATTTCTTCTATCTAAAAAGTTTATTGAGGAGTGGGAGGTTTGTGAACAAAGGATTGATAAAAGAGACTTTTCGGACCATTCTCCTATTCGGTTAGGTGTGGGAAAGTTTGATTGGTGTCCCAAACCTTTTAGGTTTAATAATGCTTGATTTAAACATGAAGGTTTCAAGGAATTTGTGGAGGTGGAATGGAAGAAGTTGATTGTAATGGGAAGGGGCGATTTTGTGCTTTATGAGAAATTGAAGAGCTTTAAAGAGAAACTTAAAGGGTGGAACAAGGAGGTTTTTGGGTGGGTTGACCTTAAGATGGAGGAGGCAAGGGATAGTATCAACATGTTGGATATGGTGATAGAGGATAATATGGGTGGTAACAATGAAGTAGTGGTTCAAGCTAGAAGAAATTCGTCGGTTGATCTTTGGAACAGTATGCATTTAGAAGAATGTATGCTTAGACTTAAGTCGCGTAATCTTTGGTTGAAGGAGGGGGATAGGAACACTAATTTTTTTCATAATTCTTTTAAAGAGAGACAAAGACGTAATTCAATTACTTCTTTGGAAGGAGAGGAGGGTAGAGTCGAAGGAGTTGCTAATATCAAAGAGGAGATTCGTGGTTATTTTCAAAAATTCTTTAAAGAAGAAGACTTTGCTAGACCGGTTCCGGAAGGCCTTTGTTTTAAGAGGTTGGAGGAAAGTTAAGTGGTTTGGTTGGAGAGAGAATTTTCCGAAGTTGAGATCAAGGAGGCGGTTTGGTCTTGTGATGGTGATAAAAGTCCCGGTCCGGATGGATATTCGTTGGATTTCTTGAAGTTAAATTGGGAGGTAGTGAAGGAGGACGTGTTTATGTGTTTTAGGGATTTTCATGAAAAAGGGAAACTAACTAAAGCTTTCACTTCTTCTTTTATTACTCTTGTCCCTAAAATCAAGAACCCTCAATCTTTGAAGGAATATCGACCGATTTGTTTGGTGGGAAGTTTGTATAAGATTTTGGCTAAATTGTTGGCGAATAGGCTTAGAAGAGTGGTGGGCAAGTTGGTTTCGAGCAATCAAACGGCTTTTATACCGGGTAGAAATATCTCGGACAGTGTGCTTATTGCTAATGAGGTGTTAGACATGGCTAAAAGAGAGAGAGGCGGAGTTGCATGGCTTTGAAACTAGACTTTGAGAAGGCATACAATAGGGTGAGTTGGAATTTTGTTAGATATGTTTTTGAGAGAATGGGGTTTGGTTTGAGATGGAGGAGATGGATGGATGGTAGTATCTTCACCAATATGACGTCGATTCTTGTTAACGGGAGCGTTACTAAAGACTTTGTTGTGGAGAAAGGCCTCCGTCAAGGAGATCCTTTGTCTCCCTTTGTGTTCGTAGTTGTGATGGAAGTTCTTACGGCCCTTATGAAAAAAGCTAAAGATTTGGGAGAATTTCGTGGCTTCAAGATTAATGGCTATAAGGAGGTTGACTTGCTCCAATTCGCGGATGATACATTGATTTTTGCCGAGTGTGATTTGGCTAATTTATGGAGTCTAAAAGCTATTTTTAGAGGGTTTGAGATGATGTCGGGTATGCGGATTAACTTCCGTTAAAGTAATTTGTATGGGGTTAATTCCGGAGATTGGTTTATGGAAGCCGCGGCTAGTTTTCTATCTTGTAAGGTAAGGATGTTACCTTTCAAATTTCTTGGTGTTAAGGTGGGAGATAATCCGAGGAAATTGTCAATGTGGAGAGAGTTTACTTTGTTGTTCAAGAAGAAATTATCGGTGTGGAAAGGTACCAATCTTAGTATGGAGGGGAGGGTTGTTCTCATTAACTCGGTAATTAATGCTTTACCAATTTATACGCTTTCCTTTTATAAGGCGCCTAAGAAGGTGTTGAATGAGGTGTGCTCGATTCAACGCAAATTCCTTTGGGTAGGTGGAGATCTTAAACGCTCCATTAATTGGGTAAATTGGGATACGGTGTGTAAGTCCCGAGAAGAAGGCGGTTTGGGTGTTAAAAATATGGAGATCATGAATGTGGCCTTGCTTAGTAAATGGAAATGGAGAATTCTCATGGATAAAAAGGCGGTATGGCGAGATCTTTTGGAAGTGCGGTATGGTAACATTAAGCTTAAGGTTTTGGTTGGAGATTCTTCGGTGGTGCATAAAAATGATTCTATTTGGTGGAGAGATTTAATCATTTCGGACAATTATGATAATCTACTCTTGGATAATTTTACTAGTGTTGTCCGTGTTAGTATGGGTAATGGGGATTCAACTCCTTTATGGTATGCGAACTGGACCGGGCAGCGTTCTTTGATGGAGAGGTTTCCGGTTCTGTTTTCTATGGCTCATAATCATATCCAAAACATTGCATCTGCAGGTTTTTTTTAGAATAGCTGTTGGAAGTGGTCTTTGCAAAACTTATTTCTGGCTGGCAGTACTTCATTTTTGTTGGCTGAGAACAATAACGAAGGGGGCTGGAAATGCTGGTGGTGATGCAGGGTATTGGCCAGGAAGGGTATCTGTGAAGGGAGGCGGAATTGACGTTCTTGCGGCGGCTAGTACTGTTTCTGATGCTGGCAGCGCAGCTGTGCAGCAGTCTCTCTATGATTTTAGGGAGCTCTTTCGCCCTCTTGCTATGTTGAAGGAAGAGACCGATTCGTTCTCTTGGAGACTGGCTTTGGACGGTATTTTCTCGGTAAAGTCATGCTATGATTTCTTCAAAGCTAATATGTCGGGACTGGAGTTGAACGCGGATAAAGTTCGGGCACTCTCTCATCTTTGGAAAGTCAAGGTTCCTTCTAAAATCCTTTTCTTTTGTTGGAGATTTATTCATAATCGTCTAGCTACTAGAGATCACTTTGTGAGACGAGGTATATTGATTGAGGGTAGTGATTCTATTTGTGTCTTTTGTTCGATGGCGGAAGAATCTCGGGTTCATCTTTTTTCGAATTGTGTTGTTTCGATTAGAGTTTGGCGCCGCGTTTATATGTGGCTTGGAGTTGGGGATCTCTTGTCTTTAGAGGAATTTCTAGATTTCTTCTATAATTGTGCGAAGATTAATTGTCTTTCTAAGAGAGCCATCTTGTCGGTAGTTTGGCTTGCGACGATTTGGACATTGTGGATTAAGCGTAACGCTATTATCTTCAAAGATGAGTCTTTTAGCTTTATAGAGTGCATGTCGGAGATTGTTATCATTTCGTGGAATTGGTTAGGTTCTTTTTATAAGAAGGTGTCGTTATGTAATTATTTCGGTTGGAACCCAACCTCTATTGTGTTTTACCTTGTAATCTCTTTGTATTGGGGTGGAGCATCCCTTTTGCTCCCTTAATTTCATTGCTTATTAAAAAAAAAACAAACATTCATCTTCCATCCCAACTTATTTGTATTATTTTTCCAATTAAAATTTTTAATTTTTTAAATTTTTGTTGGATTTTCATGACAAACTGATTGTAGTGTTTTATTTTTATGTAAGTAATTACACAATTAAATAAATCATAATTAAAAGCCTTTTGTATTATAAACATCATACCTTATATTTTAATCAAAGAAATCATAGTTGATATAATTGTAAATGGTTGAGTCTTACAGTCTGAAATCCTTAACTCTTGCACTAAAAAGGGAAAAGTAATCACATGTTATTGAATGTGTCAATAATGAAAAAGAAAGGCAGTCTTTAAGATCAAACTAAAAATCAACCCAACATAAATATATTTAATGATTGATAAAAGTATCTAAATACCTATATGAAAAAAAAGCACTTGCACTATAAATTGATATATCTTTACAATATCTTGACAAATGCAAAGAAGAGTTGTCCGTTTCTTCTAAATGGCCAAAATTGCACCTTTTGCCCAGCTCTCAAATATTTGCTTGCAACAAATGTGTACCATTTACCAGTGATATTATAGATCTCTGTTGTTTCCATTTGCCACCACTTGAATTACATCTCATCCAAAAGATTAAGATTGTGATCTAACATAAACACATACATGCCATCCATCTTTTCTTTTTTTCCCTTTTTTCTTTAAAGGCACATAATTCAAAGATAATTGCTCCATTGGTGTCCGAAAAATCTTTGTAATACTTCTTATTAGAATGACCAAACGATTTTTGTTTCCAGAGAAATCATAGTTACTTAGTTCCTTCTGGATCACCAACTTCACCTCAGTACCCCCTATTAAACACAATGATGGATGTTAAATACAAAACAAAAGATAATGAGAAGGCTAGACAAGACATGGAAAATTGGTGTAATCGAAAAGAGTTGGAGTTGAAGCCTCAACCGAATGGAAAATTATTAAAATCGAAAGCCTGTTTCAGTCCGACCTTCCAAGAAGCTAAAGCGGTTTGTCGATGGTTAAAAGACTTGAGAACTCCCGACGCATATTCTTCAAATTTATCAAGGTGTGCCGACCTTAACACTGGGATGTTGCCTGGTATGAAAAGTCATAATTGCCATGTTTTTAAGGAACAATTGCTACCAATTGCGTTCGGTTCTCTACCACAACATGTGCCTTAATGGGATCAAGATAGTTATGAATGAGATCAGGGTAGGTATCCTCAACAATTGCCTTAATGTGGTCAGAAAAGTTTGAAATTAAAAACTCATCTGGAATACAAATATCAGCATAACCATCATTCGGCTCACACACGGTCCCATCCCTAATATTTAAAATCCACTATGAAAAGCTCCTAATGTCATTGGTAGTAAAAGTAGTTGCACCAGATTGTAAGTGCATGTTCTTTGTAAGCTTCAAGACCTTACAGTGATCCCAAATATAAGAAGAATTGATTGTTGCATGGATAATATCAGATCTAGTACCTCTTGGTATAACAGGGAGAATTTGTCTGAAGTCACCACCAAACACAACAACCTTACCTCTAAATATTTTATGAGATGCATGTGGCATTCCACTCATAATATCTTTCAAGGATTTATCAAGAGACTCAAAGCAAAATTTGTTAGCCATAGGAGCTTCATCCCATATGATAAGATCTGTCATCTTTAGAAGCTCAGCAAAATCATCTTTTTTGTTAATGTTACAAGTAGAAGTTTCTAAAGTAGGGACATGAATCTTTAACCTAGAATGAGTTGTTCTTCCACCTGGTAGCAACAAACTTGCAATCCCACTTGAGGCAACAAGCAAGACAATTTTTTTCTGACACCTAAGTGCAGCTGATATAGTGTTCCACATAAAGGTCTTACCAGTTCCACCGTAGCCATATAAAAAACACCCCACCTCGTTGTTTTTGTACGGAAACCATTATTTCCTCATAAATGGTTCTTTTCTCATCTATAAAATTGAGAAGTTTGGGATATAACATTAAAACAATATCAATGCACATTATTTTAAATTAGTGTGAAAGTATATTATTACCTGTAAGAGAAGAGTACAAATTAGCAAAAATTTGTTGTTGTTCAACAACATTGTATTGACGCTCATCATAAAGAAGCCTATTTCCTATAAAGGAAACCACAAAATCTTTTGGATATGGCATTGGCTTGAAATCTTTTAAACTTTTATTATTGTTTTGTAACAGTGTTTCAATAGCCATTAACGTAAGTTCTTTTAACTCCCCGTCAATTAGTGTCAAACCTACGATCAAAAGGTCGTAATAAAAATGTAGTTATTGTGTAACCAAAATTCAAATATGTGTAGCATAAATAATAAGTATAGGTACTTATTTTTTAACCCAAATACTATAGAAGGCATAGGAATGAAACTGATCGTATGATGTCATTTGTTTTTGTATCGGCAGAATTTCACCCACAAGTTACTGGTGATAAATATACTTTTCAATTAACTACATATTACCTAGCCTGATTTCAACATGGTATATTTAATATATTATAATAGGTACCTATGCTACCTTATTTGCATTGAATTGGCGCCTAAGTGATATTCAGACATAAATGATCTATTCATTAAAAGTTGTATCAAAAGCAGTTATCATTTCATATGCAGAATATGCCCAGTAACCATTTTCATTGTTTGAATGTACGAAATTCTTAATGGCTGAATGCAATGTCAATGAATCGGTTTTTCTACCGGCTGGAACGTAATGATTTAACATCAGCTATTATATTGCCAGGTTAGGTAGTAATATAATTGAAGTGGTTTTTCATAGGTAGTAAAAAAGTTGAAATTTAGCCACAACAGATTTGTCTTGGATTTTATGAAATAAGTGGTTTTTCATAGGTAGTAAAAAAGTTGAAATTTAGCCACAACAGATTTGTCTTGGATTTTATGAAATTAATAGAACAGCAATGTCAACATAAATGAACGGTCGCACTTTGCAAGCTGGAAACAGAATTATTACAAGAAGTAAAGATGAAATACCTTGATCTTCTGCCAATAATCGTTGATCATAAAGAATGCCATCTGATAAATACTTCCAAGTCAATCTCCACACATGTTCCGGTCTATTCATGGATGACGACAACAACATTGTAACAAATAACTTGCGTAAAAATAAACCAGAACCCCAAACATGTGCCTCTTTTATTGCCTCAACAAACTCTCTATCATCTTGTAGAAATCCCATCGCAAAGCATGATCCTCTAAAAGTTTTATGGTGTTTACCATCAACCATTTTGATGTCATCATAACATAAAGGGCCTTTTTTACCGTGAGCATCATCCTTAAATAAAATAATTTGCCTGTGCTTTGAGGAACCCAAATAAGTCGACCAATGGTATACCCTCGTTTCCTTGGTTTCCAACTTCGGCTTCTTTTATGATAAACAAATTTAGAAACAAAGTCACCGTAAGTTAGTAATCTAGCTTCTTCGTATGTTTTGTTAGCCTCAAACCAAGATGTAAACATTGACTCAGTTACACGTGGTTTGAGTAAAACATCACCAACTTGCTCATAGTCTTTGTAGTAAACGGAGTTTTCACCTTCCATGTGAAAGTACAACCTCTCCACGGCTGGTTTTCGACCGTGTATAGAATAAGGAAATATCCTCCAACATGCCTCACTCGGGAGATGTATCGACAATCCAAATATTGCTTGATCTCGTCGACGTTGTTTTTGTCAAAACCGTGTATGACAGCAGAAATTCGATCAGAACCTTTGTTTATGTATTGGAAAATGTATTTGATAGAAGTACTTTGATTGCACCATTCCATGTTGATGTGGGAATCGTACTTCAACAATAAACTTGGGTTGTGAGGAACAACATGACCACTATGAAAAATGACCCCGTTTTTTTCAATTGTGTGACTGTTGTTTCGTCTCCTATAAATAGGATATCCATCTTGGTCCACTATAGTCGTTGGTTGAAATTTTTTGGGGAAGTACTTGGAGCATTTCCTATCTTTCATGCAAGGTGAGTTAACATTTGCCAAACCACAAGGACCATGAACCATATGAGATTTTACCAAATTGTACAACCTAGGTTGTGTCAAGGGATCGGGCACTTCAGCACTAATTATCTTGTCAATGTCTTCGGGTCTTGGATATTTGTTTGAAGGATGCAAAAAAATCATAATATGGGCATGTGGCAATCCTCTCTTTTGAAACTCAATGGTGTACATATCTAGCATTCATAGATATAAGAAAATTAGCATAGTATTGTAGTAGCAGTAGTACAACAAAGTAAAAGAGAAGTGAAAGAATAAACTCACAAGAAAGAACTTTTCCTAGTACACCTTTCTTGGTTAAATCGGTTAGCAATTGATCAAACTTGATTTTGAAAATTCTTGAAATGATGTCCAGCCGATCTTGTGGTTTCAAAGGAAGAGGACCAAGTACTCTTTGAATCTCAGGCCAATTCGGGTTGCAGGTAAATGTAATAAACAAATCAGGAAACCCGACTTTACTACAAATAGCCATCCCATCATAGTACAATTGATCCATAAACCTACGACCACCGACAAAGGATGATGGCAAAACAACTCTTTTTCCTATGCTTGACCCAAGATTTTGACTCTGATCACCTTCCTCGTTAAGAGACTTATACTTGGAGACCCTAAGTTTTGGTTGATTTTTTCTAAGCCATTCTAACTTTTCCGATTCTAGCATTGTGTAACCATCGCACAAAAATTGTTGGAACAACCTCTGTGAAGATAACAAAGTCTTAGCCTTACATAACCTGGTTTGAATGTGAAATGCAAGCAATTCTCTAATGGTAAGCCTATTTCTTATGCTGTTTTCATAGCTGGGCAAGTCTCTATGAGCTACATCAGGCCTATAACCGTCCTCACCGTACGGAAAAATCAAAGGATATTGAAAATCCATGTAACTTGCATGAAGCTCATTGATTCTCTGAAGTTGTCCTCCTTTTGTTTGCATTATGATATCCCTCATTTCTGCTGTGTCAATATCACCGACTACCAAGGATGCAACTTCAGAAACAATCAGTTTATTATATACTCTCCCATCTGTGGATCTGTCGGAAATTAGTCTCAGCTTCAAGTTTTGATTTTCACCATTATCCAACCATTTCCTTGCCATTTGAAAATTTTTAGCATGGGGATTGCATTCATATAGCATATTAGATAATTGTTGAACAACCATTTCATCAATGTCTTTTGAGTTCCTGTCATGGCATAAATATGGAAATTAAAGGTACTGACATGAAGCTTTAAAACATAAGGTATGAAGGATTATAAGATTAGTAATTCATTGAATGGTGAATTTCTTTTACCTTAATCCTTGCATTATATTAGTGACCTCATTCTCCGTGTCATATATATATATAGTTGAGCAAACTTAGGCTTTTGACCTTCAGGAGGTAACAAACTCCCAATTCGATGACATGTTTGACCTTGTATCCTTATAGTTGGAGGCCCGCGTCCATTGTTAAAACGATTACCCAAATTTGCTCCCAGCGAAGTAAAGGCAAACATCATATTGTAAACTCGGATCTGATGTTGGAACTTCCTGCTATCTAAGATATTGTTATTGAACAAAAGTCTTGCAAGTATATCTGGAGGTTGTTCTAGCAATGGAAGTTCTACTTTACCATTCCCACAACAAAGCATAAAATTCGGATTAGCTGCATGAGAACTTTTATGCATCCTTTCTTGATACCACATCATTTCTTTACAATAACGGTATTCAATGAGAGGGTCACCAACATCGTAATAATCTACATAAGAAATAAGTGTGTCAAACATTGGCTAGATTTTTATAGAAGATAAGACATGAATCATACAGTTGAAGGTATTGCCTAAATACGACATACCTTCAGGAGTTACGCCAGAGTTGTCATGAATTGTAAAAGGTGCTGCAATATCTTCCGACTCGGACCATTCGTCATCTTTGGATAAATATGCTATTATAAAAAGTAAACCAACTTTTAGAAGATGCCCAAGGTGGTTGAGACTGTTGCATTTAATTGACCAACGCACTAATATTTTGCTCATAATGCAAAGCACAAAGCATTAAACTTATTTGCGAATGGGTCATAGTCACTATCATCTTCAGAGTCGCTGTTAAAATCCAAATTGACAGTCGGTGTAAAAATAGGACACGACGACTCAGATCGGTGGCTGGGAATATGGGTGGATTATGAGACAGGTGTAGAAACATGAGTAACAGGTTGTTTCTTGATCTGTGGGACTTGCATATTATGGACAGGCGGTGGCCTGACATCCCTAAAAGAAATTATGTTATTAACAGTACTTGAATTGCTGCTGATATATTTTGTTATGCTGTATTATAGTCTGCTATACTACATTTATCATTGTAATCTATGACCATGTACCTATTTTGTGAGGGTGGATCGGCTCTGCCATTATCAGTGGTTGTTTGTTGTTTATTCGTTTGGATAGAAAACTTTCTACTCAAGTTGATAGCCAGGTTGGGAACTCCATGTTGTTTCCGAGGCCATGCCCAACCTGTTTTGGTGATGGTTGGACATCTGCATTTTCAAAATAACGCAAATAGGAGGAAACCTTTGCTCAAAACTACAATATTGTTATGTTTAGATGTGTACATTAGCTTTTATAAGAAACTGAGTTAACTGGATATATAAACTATTTTAACAACTATATTGAACATCAAGAATGATCAAAGATTCAGAAATTGGATTTGTCATACTGCAGTTGAGTTACGGCATCCAACAGATAGTTTGTCTCGTTGGGGTGTGTTACAGCTGAAGTTGGTTGTTCTTTTACATCCAATCCTACTATGTGAGGTAGCACGGAGTTGATTCCAGAATTGCCGCGTTGAACTGTGACACCTTGAGTCCTTGGGTTAACACAATAAAACAATGGGTTTTCATTGAACAATTATAAAGAGCACATGGGCAATAAATGACGCCATCAACTAAGCTGTTATAAATGCAAAAAAACATTTTTTAAAAGTATGTACCTAGTTTCATTCTTTGATTTGAATGCCCTTTTAGTATTCGCTGTCCCAATATGATTTGTTTCGATAGGCAAGTTTATGCTCAAATCAAATGCTATATTTGGAACTCCCAAGTGGTTCTAGGCCTGCCCCGAGCAGGCTTGTTAGTCACAAGTCTTCTGTTGACAATAGTACATGAAAGTATCAGTTAATTTCATCAAATATACAAATTGACAATGTATATCATAGATTAAGATTTTTGAAGGGTGTTTGATCCTATGCAGCTTATATAGAGCACAAACCAGCCACACGGATAGACACCAAAAGTATGAACATTACAAAAGCAAAGTATTTCCAAAATTGTAATTATTCAAACAAGATAAATATTTGAATTTTTCTGAAACATACTCAGATATAGGTTCTGCAGAGGCTCGTATATCTGTCTCGCACGCGTTTGGTGCAGGCTGCATTAGAAGTGTATTCGTTTCAACATGTTGGGATACATTAATAACATGGTTACGGCCTGAGTTTCCATGAGATGTTTCGAAGGTCGATGTATTAGATGAACTTCCAAAGTTAAAGACGGTGTTATACTGAAGGGGTGACCGGTCTTTGGTAGGTTCCATTGTTGACTGCGTAAAGGCTTCACTTGAAATTAAAGTTGCATCTGCGGTAAACTTTGACAGTAAATTGGTTTCTAATGACTCTAAGTGGGCGGTCCTCAAATTTGTTTTAAAACCATGTCTTGATGGGCTAGGTTCTGAACCGACAAAAAATCGACTTTCAAAAATAGCCTCATTGTGAGGTTGTGACTGAAAATTCTGGTTTCGAAATGATTGAGTCAGGTGGGACAATGGTTGTCTCGGTGTCAAGTAGGTTGGAGAATTATGCGAGGTCTCCAAACTTATCGGTTGGTGAGGATTATGTTTCGTTCGTTTTGAACGATTTTCTTTCAAAACCAAAGATCTTTTGGCTCTTGCTTTTGTCACTGGATCAATATTGTCATCACGTTCCATTTTACGTATATAGAAATTCCCTACATAATATTTGGAAAACAAATCTATTGTAAGTTTATACACCAAGTAACTTAGCAAAAACATCATGGTGCCATTAATTATATAGGTCAATTTGACATAAATATAATGAATACAGATATAAGGACAATAACTTTTTATTTTTCAACTACTTAATGGTACAACTTCAATATGAATACATATGTATTAGATTTAAAATGCCAACCAACCAACCAAGTTGCTGCATCATAAATTAGAAATGTAACTTGTTGTCTGTAACTTTTGAGGTAGTTGCTGCATCATAAATGAGTGCAACCAACCAAGTTCTATCTATATATGGATTATATCCTTATGTCTATAAAAAACTTGTCTATTAAAAACACTTGCCATAGTTTTGTTTTAACTACTTCTTGATCATAAACTAAATCTCAAAAAAGGCTTCAGTTTTGTATAGCTAGGTTGGTTCGAAGTATTCTAACTTGGTTTCTATAGTTTATTCAGGATAGAGTTTCATCATATAACATTGCAGACCTTAAAATACAGCACAAAATTTCAGGATAGAGTTTGACCAACCAAACATAGTTCAACTACGATTCAACATTGCTACAACTACGCTGCAGTTCTGTAGCAGGGATGTCAAGAGAATAGGCATTAGCACATATGTAGTTTCCAAAGGGCAATACAAATATCCATTACACAAAGGTAGTTTCACGTGGAAAATAATATGATATATAGCAAAAAAATTGTTTGACAATTTTGAAGATTCAAAAGTTTCAATAAGGATGTTCCCTCCTTGAAAGCTGCACTTGATGAATGAAATATCTTCTGTAACATTGCTTGAAAAATCTACTATTATAAACACATTATTGCTGAACGAAAAGCAAGAATGCATTGCTAAATATTCATTGATGGTAGTAAGAATCTTGTTTATCTATTTGGAAAATCACTTGTGCAATTTGAATTCTGATGAAGAGTGAAAAAGTTGAGAAAAATATTGCAAGAGGTTGAAGTTATTCAGCTTCTGAGCTAATCAATGTTTTTTTTATGAAGAGTGAAAAAGTTGAGAAAAATATTGCAAAAGAGGTTGAGGTTATCCAACTTCTGGCTATTTGGCAGACAAAATCTAAATATATAATGCAGACAAAATGATGAATTTATCCATGTTATTTAGCATGGCTATTTGAAACATAAAAAACAACTTGAACCATATATATAATGCAGTTAAGTTTAAAGAAGGAAGATGGACATAAACATTATGATAGGTCTAAATATTAAGATTAGGATTTAAAGTACGGCTGAAATGGCATACAACATTCATCAGCACACAATTCAACATACAAAATACATATTACTTGAATAGTTTCCTTACAAAGAAGGTGTTAAATAAAAAGTTGCATCCAAAAAGAAATGACATATGAATGAGGCCCACCAAACTACTCCTTCTTTATATGCTTAGTCTTCCTTCCAGGCTTGGCTTTAGTAGCAGATTGTTTAGGGGTAAGTTCTTCAGCTAGCATGAGATCACTAACAATGGTTGATGTAGCAACCCTCTTGGCAGGAGTGGAGCTAGAGCTCGCAGTAGGGCTCCCAGCATGGGTTGCATCCAAGGATACCTGTGCAAATTGTTCAAGTTCTTCATATTGTGTTTCCTAGTAATAAGATTGCAAAAAAATTAACTTCCATGGATATTATAATAAAGAACTAAGACATGTAATGTAGATTGTATTTGAAATGACATATAGTAGCTTGGATAGGATGATCAGTATGATTTTTTCTTTCAATTTCCATAACAGCAGCATTTGAAGTTATCTTTAAAAAAATGCTTTAACATCAATCTTAAATCAATTTTATAGTGAAACCAATTGTTTTATGTTGTTTAACATTAAAGTCCTATAAACTGATGTAATACCTCATTAGGGCAGAGGTAGTTGTCAAACTTGTTGAAAAGGTTCTCCTCGTTGAGTATTGCGACAATAGAGAATTGCTCGTAGGACGATTGATATTTGATACGGAAGACCAATTCCTTATTCAACAACACATCGAGGTGAACAGGCCAAATCTTAGGGTTGTCTTCTTCTACAGCCTATGCAGCACAATACATCATATATTAGAAATCAGAATTTAAGCAACAAAATATATTAGAAATCAGAATATAAGCAACAAAGTATATTGGAAGTTCTAACTAACCTCCTCCATAATTTGTCTTAACTCCTTGGCATTCAATTTCGTGTAAGGGATAACGTCCTTGTCCCAAAACACAAAGGTACCTTTGTGGTTATCATACTCCAGCTCAAGTTCAATTTTGAATCTATAATAAAATGAGCATGTCAAAATTTAGAGGGTCATGAAATCATGGGCAGAATTTTAGATTGATTGTTGAACTTTGAATTAAGTTGGGCTCACATGGTTATGGGTTCGACATTGGTAATTCCGCATGGATATTCAAAATTTTCACCTTGTGACTTGTTAGATTGTTTGCAGTCAGGGCATGACTCAAAATACCAGCCAAACTTGGAAGCTTTGAAACTTTTGGTTGTGCCAATGGTGGTTGTGAAACAATCCTATTGCATAGAATAATATACATATAAGCATTGAGTATGACATGTCGGTTATATTGTATGGAAAATACTCGCAAGGATATTGATATGAGTTGTACCTTTCTTCCTTCATTGATTACACGGATACTTTTGACTTCATTGAGGCTGGTCCAATTTTTGTTAGCAGATTAAAGGGATGATTCACAAGTTAATGACAGCGAAAGCGCAGGTACATTGGACAATTCACTTTCTCCAAAGCTAAAAGGGCAATGATTAACATAAAACTTGTATTGATAGGGTATTAATAGTAGTAATAATAATGGGAATGTTTATAGATCATACCTTGCTTTGAATTCATCAACGTGAGGATGGTCCAAGTTCAAGAGAAGTCTAGAGCCGTTCCATGCATTTGAGAGACTTGGTGCTCCAGAAACTGTAGAAGATAGGATGTATTATTATAATGAAACAGAACAATCTATAACTAATCATATATCAATGGCAGACATGGAGCAAGATAGAAACCTGTGTTTATTTTGCACCATGCATGTGTCAAAACAATAACAGTAGGACCAACCATCTTGCCATGGGTATTATAGTTCATAAACTGTTTGCAGTAATCACCCCATAACGCAACCTCGATCACATTTCCTTCAATATCACGTAAAGCGATATTGACGCAAGACTTCCTACCACCACCACCACCCATTTGCGTCTTAAGCACATCTTGTAAAACGCCAATGACATCTGCAAAAGGTACTACATTGAGAGTTTATCGAAAAGCAATGTTCAAACATGCGGTGTACCATATCAGGTTTGCCATCCCTAAGTTTAATGCATATTTTACTGAAAACAACATTAGTAAAATAGATACTTACCATATAACATGTCAGGTTTGTAGCTTCCACTGAGAAACTTTTCAATAGGGTGAAAGTTATACTTGTGAGTCGGTATTTCTGGAATCGCCACATTTTACATGGTTGTCCCTCCATTGAATAAAAGTTTGAGTGGGTTAGCACAGACTTTGAATGGTCCATCATTCAGAACATGCTCTCCATTATAAAGGGAATAGGTTTCATGCTCTGTGACGTGATCAATCCAATCTTTGAAGTCTCGGCTCCTAGTCGTGACATGAATTCGATCACCTTGTGGAATGTTTCAATGTATCAATTAATAAAAATCAGAAATTGCCAAAACAGTGTTAATGATAGGAGTGATCTTGACATATGCATCACCAAATATACCTAAAAAACAGACTTACACAAGCAAAGAATGAAACTAAAGAGAACTACATAGGTCATAACATTCACAAAATCAGGCAGTGTGTGATAATGTTAGAACTAAAAAAACATAAATACACAACAAATAATGAAACAAAAACAGAAAGCTCAAAAACTGAGATAATGTTAGAACTAAAAAAACAGAAATACACAATCAAATAATGAAACAAAAACAGAAAGGACCAAAAACTGAGATAATGTTAGAACTGACAAAACAGAAATAGTTCTACAAATAATGAAACAAACACATAAATACATAAGTCATAGAATGTAACAAAATTAGGCATACAGGGAAACTAATTTTTTATATGTTTGCATCACGAAAAAGTTAGTACAAAGTGAATCACCACAAAGTTCGTTAGAAAAGGTAAAGTTTCAAAAAAATCAAACCTTTCCATCTTGAATGATAAGCTCAAGGTGTTGTTGTCCTTCTTTTTCCGTAACAACCCACAAATCAACAACCCTTATCAACATCTTCCAGATTTGGTTTCCCTGGGCCAGATCCTTGATGAATATTGGAGCCCTTGACATTGTTCTTGGCTGAAACTGTGTAACAAATGTAAGCTATATAAGTTGGTGCATCTCTAAAACAGTCATAAAAAAGAGAATCTTGAGAAATAAATGTAGTTAATGCAAGCTATTAATAGAAAAATATTTCGAAACTGAAATATAAACACAAACTATTAAAACCAAGTATTATTGCGGATGAATAGCAACAAAATCATGGAACCAAAAAGTACTTTTTGGAATGAAGGAGATATGGAAGGAGATAGGGAAGGATTCAAAGAACACAGTCTAGTATTTTCGTGAGGAAGAAACCTGAATGGAAGGAGAGAAAGGGAGAATAGCCAAGGTTGAGAATGGAGAGAGAAGTTGCAGACTCGTTGAATGTTGTTGATTGTTGAATATAGTGCACTCTTTCTGTTTCGAAAATGAGTGTATTGGGAGGAGGGAAAAGTGAGTTTTGAGATTTTGACCAATGAATGCCGAGCAGATGTCATGTAATTGGGACAACATAGTAGTACATACAATGGTTCATTTAGGTAGTTACAAAAATATCCATGTAGTAAGACCAACCAATTTTTTTAGTACAGAAGACAACAGGACATCAAAAGGGCCTATTTGGGATTTCCAGGACAAAATAGTAGGAAAGGAGTATTAATTAGAAAGTTACTATTTTACCCTTTTGTTGGTGTAAAAAAAAGCCACAAAGGGCAAAATAGGGAGTTTGGTCAATTCTTTAGTAATGGTAAGATAGTAGATTATACATATTCTGCATAGTCCACCCCTACTTGAAGGCCTATTCGTAGCAATGGTATTCCAGTTATGTGTTTGCTTATCAAACTTTAAATTATTTTATTTAGAAGGATTGTTTTGCAGCTAAAAAGACCTTATAACCGGAATGAAAAGGTACGCGCGTGTGTGTAGCTAAGCACTGATATATGTTTTCCTTTACTAAGATCAATGTTACCGTACCAATTTTACTTTTATTTGGTTTCTAATTGATTTATTTATTGTCATCTGTAGGCTCAATTACTTGCTGTTGTTAAGTTTGTACCACATATGGTGAATCAGCAGGTGGAAATTTTTTATAGGCGGCATGTATACATGGGAGGAGTTTTATTGAAATTTTTTTTTCAATAACCATTTTTTTAAAACAAATTTCTAAAATAACCAAGTTTTCAAATTAATTATGCAAATGACTAATTTTTACTGATTTTAACACATTGTCGCCAGGGGGTGGCGACAATAACACTTGCTAACTGTATTCGCCAGTGGGCCTGGCGACAACGTTCATTTTATGGGTCAAGTCGCCACCCCCTGGCGACAACACCCCATTCCCTTCTTTTTTTTTCAATTTTTTTTGATTAATTTTTTTATCTTATTATTTTTTACTATTTTGTGCATTATATTTAGTGACTTGAATTTGTGAATTTTTTTTTCAATAACCAATTTTTTAAAAAAAATTTCTATAATAACCAAGCTTTCAAAATAATTACACAAATGACCACTTTTTACTTATTTTAACACGTTGTCGTTAGGGGGCGGCGACAACAACACACACCCAATGAAGGCGCCAGTGGGCCTGGTGACAACGTTAATTTTTTGGGCCAAGTCGCCACCCCCTGGCGACAACACCGTCTTTCCTTTTTTTTTTCAACTTTTTTAATTAATTTTTTTTACCTTCATGTGTGGGCCAAAGTCGCCTCCTTGGGTGGCGACAACACTAATTTGAGAATTTTTGTTTGCCTATAAATAACAGCCTTTTCCTCCATAAAAATTAATTAATTTCTCCACAAATTTTCTCATTTTCCCTACACATTATTGTTCATGTCTCGCATAAGGCCGGACTCATGACACCGAACATCATCCAGCCATCTCGAGCCGACATCGGAATATCGTAGAAGTTATGGGCATGTTATTTTATCTCCGATCAAACCCCCTATGTCGGTTATGTTTTGGAATATCCATACCTTCAACAACCTGAAGAGGACTCTGATGTCAAAGTTAGAGGGGGAGTACAGTCCCGGGGAAGAAATCAAAAGGATCCAGAGGCTTAGAATAAGGGTCTCGCTTATGACCAGAGAGACGGTACATTTGTGGGTTGATGTGAAAAACGACCTTGATACTAAACAAATGATGGATGGAACATATGACATTGTTTTATCGTTCTAATTTCTTAGATTTTAATTGTTTGTTGTGTTGTTGTTTTAGTCATTATGTTATTGTTTTAGTCATTGTTTTGTTTTTTCAATTGTTGCTTTTAGTTGAATTTTTATTTCGAGTTATTGTTTATGTTGTTTTTCATGTATGTTGTAACTCATCTGAGTAATGAAAAAAAAGTCCATTTCATTGGTAAAATAAATTACAAATAATATTGAACCTAACAACTATGTTGTGGAACTAGATCCACGATTGGGACACTTGTTCTTATTATGTCCGACCTCACGACATATACTACACTTCCTTTGCATTTTTTCAGTGGCGTCCATTTCGGTTCTACTACGCTTGATGTTTGGTATACCGCTTTTATTCCGGCGCATTAAATCATTGGTCCAGACTGTTTTCCCGTCGTACACAGGCCAATATGCCTCCATTGCTACCACCGGAAAGTAATTGTCGTATACGTTGATACCTTGTAAATGTGTGATACCAATGATAATGCATCAAAGTGACTATGTGAACATGCTGCAATAACATGAGAGCAAGGCATGTGATATGCTTGAAATTGGCCACAGTCACACCAACGATTTGGGATTGAGACCCTATACTGTTGTCGTGGTAG
Organism: Vicia villosa; assembly: GCF_029867415.1. Classification (NCBI taxonomy): domain Eukaryota; kingdom Viridiplantae; phylum Streptophyta; class Magnoliopsida; order Fabales; family Fabaceae; genus Vicia; species Vicia villosa. Next base: position 240,454 of record NW_026704976.1, on the reverse strand, counting down.
CCTCTGGTTATGGTCAATTGTTTCTTTGACACTGAAAGTGTGTCCATGACGGTCGAACTCTGTAACTCGATGAGTGTTTCGCTTGGCAGATTCCTGTTGCACATATTTCATGCAGACATTGTTGTATACCTATTGTGTCTGTAACACTGAATTCCACCGCTTACCTCTTGTGGCGAACAAAGTTGCCATCCGAAAATATGTTGCACTCACCAAAGCCTTTACAAGTAGGTTTCATATGCCCTTGAAAATGTCGTTCATTGATTCCACAAGATTTGTAGTCATGTGGCCCCACCTCGCCCCATCATCGTATGACCTAGTCCATCTCGCTCTATCAATGTTGTCAATCCACCTCCCCACATCTGGATTTGACAACGCTATTTCACGACGGTAGTATTGAAATCCAGGTTGGTTTAAGGCATACCCCGCGTACACCAAATGGTTCTTCAAAAATTTATCTTTGATCTCTCGCATAAAATTTTGTGCAATATACCTAATGCAGTAGACATGCCTAGACGGGGGGTTGCGCCAACCATTTGTCGGATTGTTGTATGCGCTGTCAATAGAAGCATGCCTGTCCGAAATCAAACAAAAATCAGGTTGTGCGGAAACTTTAGTTCGGAGATTCTTGAGAAAGAAACTCCAAGCAGTAGCTGTTTCTCCTTCTACTAGAGCAAAGGCTATTGGAAAAATATTGTTGTTTCCATCTTGTGCGACCGCCATCAGTAATGTTCCTTTGTATTTCCCATACAACTAGGTTCCATCAATTTGAATAATCGAATTGCAAAAACCAAATCCGATGATGCATGGTCGAAACTCCCAGAAATGTCTATGAAAGATTCCATTACCTTCGAGAGGGGTTCCGTCTTGAGATTGTGCCGGCAGTGTCTCCAATATAGTAATTGTCCCAGGTGAGTATAATTGAAGTGCAGCTAATTAGCGAGGAAGTTGTTGGTAGGATTCCTCCCAGTTGCCGTAGACCATTTCAATTGCCTTCTGCTTTGCTAACCAAGCCTTTTTGTATGATGGTCTATATTTGAACACAGAAATGCAACGGTAGATAATCTTCTTCACCTTCAGTGACGGGTCAGCATCTACGAGAGGTATTATGGTATGACATATCATGTCATGACTTAGTTTCCGAAGATCTTGCACCATATTTGTGTTAACGCAAGTGTGGGCTTGAGAAATGGAACCTATCACCCAAGCATTATCTTTCTACTTAAATGATGCCATAAGCCTGTATCGACAATCCGGGTTTCTGCATAAAATAGTGCATTTTTCTAGATTTGAGCGATCTACACTGAAATCAACACAGTTTGCGAAGTGCTAGTTTTTTATTGCTAGCATATAATCTTTCTTTGAACGGAATGTGTCACCCTTTTTAACTCCTCGTCTGACCTCATATATGGGTTGTAGAACATATCAGACGATGGCTCATCCTTTCCCAAATTAAGTGTTATGAAGTGCGCTGGAGGTGAGTATGCATGCGCATCGGGTACTGGAACTTGTTCTTCATCTTCGGAATCACGATTCACCAACTCATCAACCACATCTTCTACTTTAGTTTCTTCTTCGACGACATGTTCGGCATGTTGTTCATCATCAACAACGAGATCAATAACCTGTGACTGCATATTTTGCGACGGAACAATTTGCTCCAACACTATGTACAAATAATCAAAACCATAATACTCATGGTTAAGGAACATCTTTTTAACCTCTATGTCAGTTTGTATCTGTGATTCATAAAACTTGACCGAGTTGTTAGGTTGAACATATGGTTGTTGGTAAAAAAATTGAGAGACTAGTTCTCTAATTTTGGACTCGATTTTCTATTTTAGATACGAACAACATGCCGAACATGTCGTCGAAGAAGAAACTGAAGTAGAAGATATGGTTGATGAGTTGTTGAACCGTGATTCCGAAGATGAAGAACAAGTTCCAGTACCCGATGCGCATGTATACTCACCTCCAACGCACTTCATAACACTTAATTTGGGGGAGGATGAGCCATCGTCTGATATGTTCTACAACCCATATATGAGGTCAGACGAGGAATTAAAAAAGGGTGACACATTCCGTTCAAAGGAAGATTGTATGCTAGCAATAAAAAATTGGCACTTAGCAAACTGTGTTGATTTCAGTGTTGATCGCTCAAATCCAGAAAGATGCACTATTTTATTCAGAAACCCGGATTGTGGATACAGGCTTAAGGCATCACTTAAGAAGAAAGTTAATGCTTGGGTGATAGGTTCCATTTCTCAAGCCCACACTTGCGTTAACACAAATATGGCGCAAGATCATCGGAAACTAAGTCAAGACATGATATGTCATACCATAATACCTCTATTAGATGCTGACCCGTCACTGAAGCTGAAGACAATTATCTCCCATTGCATTTTTGTGTTCAAATATAGACCATCATACAAAAAGGCTTGGTTATCAAAGCAGAAGGCAATTAAAATGGTCTACGGCAACTAGGAGGAATCCTACAAACAACTTCCTCGCTACTTGGTTGCATTTCAATTATATTCACCTGGGACAATTACTATATTGGTGACACTTGCGTCACAATGCCAAGACGGAACCCCTCTCGAAGGTAATGAAATCTTCCATAGACGTTTTTGGGCGTTTCGACCATGCATCATCGGATTTGGTTTTTGCAAGCCGATTATTCAAATTGATGGAACCTGGTTGTATGGGAAATACTAAGGAACGTTACTGATGGCGGTCGCACAAGATGGAAACAACAATATTTTTCCAATAGTCTTTGCTCTGGTTGAAGGAGAAACAGCTGCTGCTTGGAGTTTCTTTCTCAAGAATCTCCAACTAAAGTTGCTCCACAACCTTATCTTTGTTTGATTTCGGACAGGCATGCTTCTATTGATAGCGCATACAACAATCTGGCAAATGGTTGGCACAACCCCTCGTTTAGGCATGTCTACTACATTAGGCATATCGCACAAAATTTTATGCGAGAGATCAAAGATAAAATTTGGAAGAACCATTTGGTGAACGCGGGGTATGCCTTAAACCAACCCGGATTTCAATACTACCGCCGTGAAATAGCATTGTCAAATCCAGATGTGGGGAGGTGGATTGACAGCATTGACAGAGCGAGATGGACTAGGTCATACGACGATGGGGCGAGGTGGGGCCACATGACTACAAATCTTGTGGAATCAATGAACGACGTTATGAACGGAATACGAAACCTACCTGTAACGGCTTTGGTGAGTGCAACATATTTTAGGATGGCAACTTTGTTCGCCACAAAAGGTAAGCGGTGGAATTCAATGTTACAGACATAACAGGTATACAGCGATGTCTGCATGAAATATGTGCAACAGGAATCTTCCAAGGGAAACACTCATCGAGTTACAGAGTTCGACCGTCATGGCCACACCTTCAGTGTCAAAGAAACAATTGACCACAACCAGGGGCTGCCACGACAACAGTATAGGATCTCAAACCCAGATCGTTGGTGCGACTGTGGCCAATTTCAAGCGTATTGCATGCCTTGCTCCCATGTCATTGCAGCATGTTCACATAGTCACTTTGATGCATTATCATTGGTATCACCCATTTACAAGGTATCAACGTTGCTCAACGTATACGACAATTACTTTCCGGTGGTAGCGATGGAGGCATATTGGCCTGTGTACGACGGGGAAACAGTTTGGCACAACGAATTAATGTGCCGGAATAAAAGCGGTAGACCAAACAACAAGCGTATTAGAACCGAAATGGACGCCACTGAAAAAATGCAAAGGAAGTGTAGTATATGTTGTGAGGTCGGACATAATAAGAACAAGCGTCCCAATCGTGGATCTAGTTCCACAACATAGTTGTTAGGTTCAATGTTATTTGTAAATTATTTTACCAATGAAAAGGACTTTTTTTTTCATTACTCAGATGACTTACAACATACATGAAAAACACCATAAACAATAACTCGAAATAAAGTTTCAACTAAAAGCAACAATTAAAAAAACAAAACAATGACTAAAACAATAACATAATGACTAAAACAACAACACAACCAATCATGGATCCTTTTGATTTCTTCCCCGGAACTGTACTCCCCCTCTAACTGTGACATCAAAGTCCTCTTCAGGTTGTTGAAGGTACGGATGTTCCAAAACGTAACTGACATAGGGGGTTTGACCGGAGAGGAAATAACATGCCCATAACTTCTACGATATTCTAGTGCCGGCACGGGACGGCTGGATGATGTTCGGTGCCATGAGTCCGGCCTTATGCGAGACATGAACAATAATGTGTAGGGAAAATGAGAAAATTTGTGGAGAAATTAATTAATTTTGATGGAGGAAAGGGCTGCTATTTATAGGCAAACAAAAATTCTCAAATTAATGTTGTCGTCACCCAAGGAGACGACTTGGGCCCACACATGAAGGTAAAAAAAATTAATTAAAAAAGCTGAAGAAAAAAAGGAAAGAGGGTGTTGTCGCCAGGGGGTGGCGACTTGGCCCAAAAAATGAACGTTGTCGTCAGGCCCACTGGCGCCTTCATTGAGTGTGTGTTGTTGTCTGTCGCTATCCCCCTGGCGACAACGTGTTAAAATAAGTAAAAAGTGGTCATTTGTGTAATTATTTTGAAAACTTGATTATTTAAAAAAAAAATTAAAAAAATTGGTTATTGAAAAAAAAATTCAGTTTTATAACTACATTGAGAATAATAATACATGAATACATAGAAGAGAGAGGCTATTGGAATTTTATACTTGAGTTTTGATTTGAGACTATGAATTATTGTTTTATCAATTCTCCATTCCACGATGACAAGTAGCATGTTATTATTATCTATTATAATTCTTTAATTTGTTTTTGTCACAAGTGAATGTTATGTTTTGTTGGTTATTTAGTCCCTTTTATGAGTTATTCTATATTTTTTTATAATTAAAAAAATAAAAGTAAAACTTATGAGTTATTATAGTGGTTTTTTTCTTCAATATTTTAAACTATAGTCCAAATTGACATAAATACAACATTAAACTTAATTCTTTTATATCATTCTCTTTTTGGACTTTTAAGTAAAATTATATTTCTACAATTTTCAACAAATTTTAATTTTTGATATGTATTTGTCTAATTTATCAAACTTTAAAATCCTTTTATTATTACAACTATATCAGTTCTAAAAAAAACATTTTTTTTTTATTTTTTACAATTGTTTTTTTACAAAGTATGTGTTTAATACTTTTTTTTAAAGATAGAAGTTTTTAAAAATTTATACAACTTTTTTTTTTTAAAGATAAAAGTTTTTAAAAATTTATACAATTATCTTGCCGTCTATTTTTTTCCAATAATTTTTTGATATTTTTTATTTTGTTTGAATTTTTATGACAAACTGGTGACATGTCTGCGGTCCACACCAGAACCCGTGCAGACGCACGGGTAACCATACAAAAATTTGCACAAACACATGTTATTTTATGTTTTTTACATCTCTTTTTTATCTTTATATTTTTGGACTTCAGAACATACATTCAATTGCCTATTACTCTTATTTAGTAAGTGAAATCTAAATAATATTTAATACATTATTTTTTATTAATATTCAACCATATTCTGTAAATAAATACTATTTTTAATTTTTTTATCAATTTAATAGTTTTTTTTTAAGCAACATAACTTCTATATTTCAATTTAATATTAAAAAACTTTTTCAATTTTTTTACTTTAATATTATATACATCTATCTGATAAACCCGGTACAACTCATACCAGAACCCGTGCAGACACACGGATTTTCCACTAATATGTGGGAAATAACATGTTATAACTTTTTAAGCTAAGAATTAAAGACTGGAAGTATCCAACAAAAATTGAGGTTGCAAGGTGAGATGGAAACTGAAACCAGTTCGTGCATTCATATTATAAATATTCAGTTTTTCCTTAGAACATAAATTTATATAGTGAAGGTAAACGATGAAACTATTATAAACTCTTTAAACATCACGAAAAGAACACGAAAGACATAAACTTAAAAGGATTGCAACAGAGAATATAAGTTATATATGATTGTAATGTTTTAATGTTATGATTAGTCAAAAAAAAAATATTTATGGAAGTAATTACGCAACCAAATAAATCATACACTATATTATTCTTAGACGTATACTATATAATATTTACTATTCTTAAAAATATTATTTAATAACAATATTACTAATATTTTTAACTACACATGTTATGTTGAACCTATGTTAACCATAAAGTTACTATTTTATTAACTACACATTTTAAGCTACACATATTGAAAATATTCTTTAATAAAAATACTACTTTTAAATATTTACTATTACTAAAAATATTATTTTATTTTAAATTATAATATTTTATTTTTTATTTTTAAATATTAATAATATATTGTAAACATAACTTTTACACTCATTAAGATTAATATGTATATTATTTTTAATAATAATTTCTATTTTTAAAAACAATAATATATATTACATATAAAACATATTCTATTAGAATTTTTTTTAATAAAACTATTTTTATCAAATATATATATATATATATATATAAATGATGTATTTTTAATTATAGTTTGTTTATCTTTCTACTCTTCAAAAAAATAACTTATTTTATATAAACATAAAAAATTCATAACTTATATGTATAAAATTATTTTCTTTTTAATATTTTATTTTCATAATCCATAATATAAAAATATTATCTTTTTATTATAAACATAAAAAATTAATTTTTATATATGTAAAAATTAAATTTATAATAAAAATTAAATTCTATATAAATATTTTAATAAATATTCTATTTTTTTTTAAAATAAAGTATAATATACCTAATAAACAAACATATATAATAAACATATCTAATAAACAAATATATATAAATATAGTATAATTAACATATTTAATATATATTCTGTTTTTTTAAAATATAGTATAATATTAGTCATTATAATAACTAATATATATAATAAAAATTAAAAATGAAAACTTTATAATTACCTAATAAATAAACATATATAATAAACATACCTATATATATATATATATATATATATATATATATATATATATATATATATATATATATATATATATATATATATATATACTAGAACAAATACAAACACAATATATATACTATAAATTCTATAACAAATACAATATATTTTCAACAAACACAATATAACAAACACAATATATACAAACACAATATATACTAGAATTTTATAAATTTTATAACAAACACAATATATCTTCAACAAATACAATACCTATTAAACAAATTTTATAAACAAACATATATACCTATTAAATCTATTTAATATATACTATAATACACAAAAATAACTTACCTCTTCTTCAATCTACTCCTCCTTCTTCAATCTACAACCTTCTTCAATCTACTAATTAACCTATACAAAAAAAAATCAAAAATTAACCACAAAATATATAATAAAATTATAAGAAAATAAACAAAATATCAAAATAATCTTAACTACCTTTGAAATTGAATTGGGATTGAATTAATTTGGGAGAGAAAGGTTGGATTTTAGGAGTAGATGATTTTGGGAGAGAAATGAGTTTGGTTGCAGAGAAGAGAAGGGTTTGATTTTGGAGGAGAAGAGTCTGTTCGTGAATGGTGGTGGGGGGAAGTGAAATGGCTGGATTAATACATAATGTAGCGACGTGGAAGGCACATCGCTACTTGCCACGTGATATCCACGTCGCAACAAATCAACGGTCACTTACACAACTGCAAAGCTGCCACTGTGTCAAATCATGTTTCCCCCCATTTTGAATTATAAATGTAGCGACGTGACAATAACGTCACCACCAAATTTTTCAAAAATTTGAATATTCCCCCCATTTGAACGTTATGGGGTGTGATGAATTAATTTATGTCATTAATGTAGCGACGTGCTACCCACGTCGCAACTGTTATTCACAGCCCCCCATGTCTGACTCCCAGCCACTTTAATACTGCAAAGTTATTTAATAATAAAATACAGGTGGCGACGTTGGATTCACGTCGCAACTAACATTAATTAGCCACGTTGTTCACACGTCGCTAATTATGTCGCTGGATTAGAGTTTTTTTGTAGTGATAATCAAAAGCCTTTTTGAACTATAAACACCATACCTTATATTTTAATCAAAGAAATCATAATTGATATAATTGCAAATGGTTGAGTCTGATCAAAATAATCATAAGCCATTGTCTTAAAAGCTTCTACAGTTTGAAATCTTCAACACTTGCACTAAAAGGGAAAAAGTAATTACATGTTAGTGAATGTGTCAATAATGAAAAAGAAAACCAGCCTTTATATATAAAGGTGAAAGAGAAGAGCATAGATGAAAGTTTACCTTTATAAATGAAGGAGTGAATTATGCAGAAAAGCAAGTGGGAGAGCTTAGATCTAGAATCAATTATTTAGCTTATTTTGTTGTGCTCCTTCCTTCGGTCACTCACATTATTTAATAAATGGTTGGTGAGAGTGTATTTACTTTGGCCAGTGGTTTGTGCTGTTTGGATTTATTTAAACTGATGGAATCTCTCAGTTACTTTATGGTTCCCTTTTCCCTATTCATTCTGTGTTAATACAGTGAAATATAGTGGCAGACATATCTGTGTTGATAAAGTGATGGAATCTCTCGCCTCCTTCATTAAAAGTTTCACCTCTTTCAAAAAATTTAATATCTTTATAATCCTTATAAAATTACCAAAAATTATTTTTAGTCTTTATAAAAGAAGTCGATTTTTAGTTTCTATAAAATTACTTTTGCACTTATTTTTAGTCTCTCTATAAGGATTAAAAGAGAGTGAAAAAATAATTTTATAGGGACTAAAAATCGACTTTTTTTATAGGGACTAAAAACAAAAATTGAGATATTTATAAGAAGCAAAAACTTATTTAACCCAAAAATTTATTTACTCTTTCGTTTATAAAGGTAAACTTTCATGTATTTTAGAGAGCAACGGTGGCACGGGTGGCGACCGGCGAGAACAACAATTCAGTAAAAATTAGTAACAAATCAGTGCATACGCAAGGGTTCTAGTTTAGTATGCGCATTTATTTACATAATATATTTATTTTAAATGGAAGGTTAAAAAAAATTTAATCAATAATAAAATTTTTCATATATAAAAATATTTAAATCAATAATAGATTTTTCCCGTTTATTATTTTTGGATCATAAATATCATCTTTCGTATATATAATATTTAAATTAATAATATATTTATTCCCTATATAAATATTATTTATGTTTAGGTATCATTTACAAAAATATCAGAATCAATAGTAAATTTTCGTATACAAAAATATTTAAATCAATAATAAATTTTTTTCCGCATACCATTTTTTAATAAAAAAATTTTGGATCACGGATATCATTTTTCTTATATAGAAATATTTAAATCAATAATAGTTTTTTTCCGTATACGAATATTATTTTTATTCATGTATTGTTTAGAAAATATTTGGATTAATAGTAAATTTTCGTATAAAAAAATATTTATATCAATAATAGATTTTTTCCGTATATCATTTTTTAATAAAAAAATTTGGATAGTAAATACCATTTTTCTGTATAAAAAATCATAATCCATATTATTAAAAGTATATTTAGAGAAGTGAAAAACAAAATTGCTATAGTTAGAAGACTAAAAACATGTTTAATTTTGTAAAGGTGTTTATAGTGTAAGACCATTTATAATGGGGGTGTTGAAAAAATTATTCAATAGTTGAATGTCTACAATGGTTTGTTGAATGAGGTGTTTAATGTGATGTGGATTAATTGGTGTTGAAAAGATTCAACATGTTGAATGAGAAAAAAGTGGGGTCACATGCAACACTTTACACAATTTTATTGGTTGTTGTGATTATTTAGATTTTATTTTCTTTTAATCATTTAAAATTAATTATTTCATAGTAAATAAATTTTTTATTTATTTTTATTTTTATCAAAATTCATTATTTTTTTCCTCTATAAATAGAGACTTGGTTCATTTGATTTGGACTCATAAAAAAATTTTTACTTTTTTCTCTCAATTTTTTTTCTATTATTTATTACTTGCAAGAAAAAAAATTAAGAATAGAAAATTACATCTCTTATTTATTACTTGCAAGAAAAAAAAATTAAGAATAGAAAATTAGAAAAAATAAATAAATTATTAAATTTAAAAAAAAAGTTTAAATATTAATTATTTTAATTTAATTTTAATTGATAATAGATATTAATATATAATCATAAAAACAAAACTTTAAAAGAAAATAAGAATATGATGTGGGGTAGGGTGTTGAATTTTATTAAACAAAACCATTGTAGTGAAAAAAAATTGAATAGATGTTGAATTATTAGGTGGAAGAGAGAGAAGATGATGTGGAAGATAAAAAGTGAAAAAGTAGGGTGTTGAATAATGTAACCATTGTAGATAGTCTAAGAAAATATAAAATTGATAGGCAATGAGGTGAGCTGTAAAAAGAAATAAAATTTGATATCAATTTTATTAAATATTTGAGATTGGACTTCTTAGAAGATGATGACACTCCTACAAAAATTATAAAATAATTATGAGCCCTACATACAAATTAGTTTGTACTATATATTATCATAATTTTTAAAATCTGTTTCTAGTCAACAACTTACCTATTTTGCAATAAAATATAAATATTGATCAAACTTTTAAAATAAAATATAAAACTTCTAAATGTTGAGTATATAATTTATAAAATAAAAATATATTTTACCATATTTTTTAATTAAAAATATATTCTAACATATTTTAAATAAATAGTTATATAATAAAAAGATAAAAATAGATGTATAAAATACAAATTAGTATGTTGTATACATATAAAGATTATGAAATAAAGATTATGAAATATGATATTAATAGAATTTGATTATAAATAATAGTAGTATGTTACAAATAAAAAAATAAATGTCAATTATTGATATGTTCAGTTAGGTTTTAAATAAATGGACAATGATCGTGGAATATTGGAAAAGCATCACATATAATCATCGATACAAAATGATCCTGTACAGAGTGCAACAACTTGAAACCTAACCAAATAATAACCAAACTATATGCATCTATGATTGATTATCTAAAAGATAATATGGAAGCTGGAAATTTCTATTTTTTGAACATCACATATCTGTCAATATAAAGGAAAGATGGCCACAGTTCTAAGTATTGGACCCTGCAAAATTGTATCAGGTTCGTGCTCATCGGAAATGCCAGACATTATGGACAATTGATACTGATATTAAAGTGTTAGAAAAATTTACCATCAAATTTGTTCCCATGGCAAAGTCCAAAAACATATTTAGCCCAATCATGGGTAAAAAAAGCTTTATCATGGCATATAAAGTTTATTTTGCCTAACTAAATAATTGTACTTGTGAGTTAGCGCTTTTGGTTCGTGAAGTGTGGTTACTACTTGGTGCTGTTTTGTTGTCGTTTCTATTTTTAGGTGTTTTATTTAGAGAATATGACTTTTTGTTTTAGAATTTGGATTAAAGTACTCTTAGATGGAATGCATGCATCTACAAATTTGGCTATGCAAATGCCCTCTTTTTTTTAAGTACACTAAATACCCTCTATATATGTTATGATATTTGTAAATAAGAGGATTTGATTTAAAATGTTATTTGGTATTTGAGTAACTTAAAGCGTTATTTGGTATTAAATTGAATGTAACTTTTTGATATTCGCACACCAATAGAATGATTTTATGTACCACAAATAAAAAAAGTGTACTATATATTAGCGCTTTCTTTGAAAGTGCTATCAAACATGAGTCATATATTAGCGCTTTCTTTGAAAGTGCTATCAAATATGAGTCATATATTAGCGCTTTCTTTAAAAGTGCTATCAAACATGAGTCATATATTAGCGCTTTTATTGAAAGCGCTATCAAACATGTGCCCTTTAATAGCACTTAGTTTGCAAGTGCTGTCAAAATCAATTTAAAACACACGCAAAATGCATACTTCAATAGCGCTTTAGAAAAAACGCTATTAAACACCGGTACTTTAATAGCCTTTAAAAGTGCTATTAAACAAAAAAAACGTTTACAATAAGGGTGCGGTTAATAGTGCTTTTAAGCGCTATCAAAAAAAAAGTTCACTTAAATAGCTTATTTGGCGTAGTGACTATTCAGTTCTAAATTTAAATATGGGTATTACAAATAATATCACTAACTCATTCAAAGCGTTAATCACAACTTCGTGCAGTCTAGAGTACAACGAGCAAAACACAACTATAGTATTTTTCTTGGGATATGTGACTAGCAGACAATAATAACAACAACAAACATCTAATAACTCAAGAATATCGCGGGTACACTTCTCGGATATCTTCTCCTCATTCATCATCTCTCTCTCTCTCTCTCTCTCTCTCTCTCTCTCTCTCTCTCTCTCTCTCTCTCTCCTTTTGCTCCCTCTAGACACTTTCCTGCACAGTTTGAACCAACTTCTCCCTCTCCTCCTCCAAGAACTTCTCCTGCACCGTTTGCAACAACTTCTCTCTCTCCTCCAAGAATTTCTCCTGCACTGTCTGCAACAACCACTCTCTCTCTCATCCTTTAAGTACCTATCCCTCTCCTGCCCCTCCTTCCACTTTTCCCTTTCTTTCCCCAACTCGACAGCAATAATCTCTTCAACCTCTCTGTTACTAATTTTCTCTCTAGATGATTGAGAGCATCCAAAATGTACCTTGAAGCCAACGCCTCTACCAAGACCACAGACACGCCCAAGATGCTCCCCTGTTCCAATCGCTTCTACCAAGATGTCATGATGATCTTATGAAGTGAAGAGTTCGTCCTTGGTTTGTTCAACAAGATCATCCTACAACACATGAAATTTTATCTTTACCAAATTAATTTAACTAAAATAAATATTGTTGAAAAAATTATCTACTTACAATCCTTTGAGCCAACTCGTGCGTAGCATCTGATGTGTACTCGTCATCTTTTCTTTGGCGTGCCCTCTTCCATTTCTCATGTCGTGATGGTGGAGATGGAGTGCGATTAAAACTTATAGAACCTCTCACCTCTTCCTCCATTTGTTTTCTTTTTTCTTTAAGTCAAATTTTTTTCTAGTCTTTGATATCCTCCACAAGACATCCTATATGTACAGATATTTCTAGCTTGATTTTCCTTTCCTTTTTGGCTCTTTTCCAAGAACTTAGAAGTGTTGCGAGACTTTACAAATTCCTCCCAAGTAGCTTGATCAATAAATGAATATACCTCGTATGGAGGTTGTTCTTTATTTGCTCCATTTTTAATATAATCATGGGTGAGTTGTGTCTTAAACCCCCTTCATTGCTCACCATAATAAGCAAGCATTTTCTTTTTCACATACTTATCATCTGGAGTAACAATGAACGCATCGTATGTTTACACAATAGAGATGTTATTAGTATTGCACAAAAAATATACTTGTAAAACAAATGATAGAATAAAATAATAAATACCATAATATTGGTCCATATGTGGTCTTTCAATGCTTCATCAACAACATGCCAACTATCAATCAAAATACTCACTTTACTTCTACCTTATAAGGTAATGTAACCCAAAAAATCATCAGCATGTTCACCCTAAGCAATACCAGTTTGGGCATTAGCTCTAACAGGGTATCAAATACCAGTTTTGTTGGCTTTTTCACATCTGTATACATCGTGGCACATCTATTTTTTTACGTGTATTAACATAGTTTGCATCAGATGTTGTATGAGAGGTTCTAGTCGAATCGGACATGACTATCAAGATGAATCAAACTGTAACATTTCACTCAAAACAAAAATGATCAATACACAAACTAACAAAGAAACCCTAAACAAAATGATCAAGAGACTATTTCATTAAAAAACTAACTTTGATGAATATACAAAATAACACTTCAGGGAAGAACAAACCTACTTGCAAAAATGATGCTTGATGTATATCTTTTGGAAGAGTTTTGATGAATATCACCTTGAAAATCGCCTAGGGTTTTTGCGAAATGACAAACTGACATTTGAGTGTTGATAGTTTTGAGTGTTTATAGGTAAATGAAAAGTTAGAAACTAATAAAACATGGCGCTCCCAAGACCGATACCCTCATTTTTCATTGTTCGAGGTGTAAATTTTGCCATGAAAAGCGTTATTTGTAGTAGTGCAGAAGCAGCCAACCCCTTCCATGTGTGTTGGTTACTATCTTTATAATGGACTTACATGAAGGATAGAAAAACACTTAGAAAAGGGGGGGGGGGGGTTGAATAAGTGTAGCTTTAAAACTTGTAAGATAAAAAAAATTTGCACAGTGATTTTTATCCTGGTTCGTTGTTAACTAAACAACTCCAGTCCACCCCCTTGGAGTGATTTACCTAACCTGAGGATTTAATTCACTAATCACACAAGATTACAATGGTTTTCCACTTAGACAACTTCTAAGTCTTCTAGAGTATACTGATCACAACCTGATCACTCTAGGAACAATCTGCTTAGATACCCTCTAAGACTTTCTAGAGTATACTGATCAACAACCTGATCACTCTAGTTCTTACAACTAAATGTAAACAAATTCTAAGAGTTACAATGCTTCTTAAAAGCTATAATCACAACTGTGATATTTCTCTTAAAGTTTAAGCTTAATCTCACTAATATATTACAACAGCAATGTAGTGAGGTTGAAGATGAAGTTTGAGAGCTTTTCGAATTTGACAGCGTTTCTGTATATTTGCGCAAGTGTTCTATTCAGAATTCGTAACATTGCTTCTCATCAGAACTTCATATTTATAGGCGTTTGAGAAGATGACCGTTGGGAGCATTTAATGCTTTGCGTGATCCGTACAGTATTGCATTTAATGTTTCACTCTTTTGTCAACTACCTCGAGCCTTGCTTTCGCTGTGTCTACTGACGTTGCCTTTAATAGCTACTAACGTTCCTTTTGTCAGTCAGCGTAGCCTGCCATCTTGCACTTGGTTCTGATCTGATGTTTGTGTAAACAACGTTTGAATATCATCAGAGTCAAACAGCTTGGTGCAGAGCATCTTCTTGTCTTCTGACCTTGAAGTGCTTCTGAGCGTGATACCATGAGAACTTCAGTGCTTCTGCTTCTGATCTCAAGTCCTTCTGATGCTTCCATAGACCATGTTCTGATTCTGCTTGACCATCTTCTGATGTCTTTCCAGACCATGTTCTAATGTTGCATGCTGAACCTTCTGAGTCAGTGCTTCTTGCGCTGATTTTGTGCATACTCTTTATATAATTCCTGAAATGGAAATTGCATAGTATTAGAGTACCACATTATCTCATACAAAATTCATATACATTGTTATCATCAAAACTAAGAATATTGATCAAAACAAATCTTGTTCTAACATTACATAATAACCATAATCATTTTACCTCGCCGTATCTGAGATATAGATATGTGATCACGCTGAGCGTCGTCAATCATAGGTCCTATAGAAATCACCTTTTCAACTTTTTCCTTGGCTGCTTCACTTTGGACACGTTATGCGCTGCTGCGTCCTTCATGTTGTTGTGGAGCATTCGTTTCTTTTGGCTCCAACTTATATGACTCAATCTGAAACTGTCTCCATGCAGCATCCCGCTGCTACTCTGTTGCCTTCAATTAGTATTAATTTTAAAAAAGGGGTTAATAGTAGTTTATCCCCCTGTAATATGAGCGTGTTTTGGTTTACCCCCCTACCGTTGCCAAAGGCAGGTTTTGGCAACGGTTTTTTTGAAAAAACCGTTGCCAAAGGGTAGGGAGGGGGCAAAAATAAAATTCGCTAACATTACAGGGGGGTGAATTACTATTAACCCTTAAAAAATAATTCTTTCTCATTATTTACACCTTTAAAGATCTTTTATTATAAAGACTTTATAAATCATAACGTTTCTGAATTTTTTTAACTTTCACTTTTTTTTACAACATTTGTGTTTATTAGTCTTTCTTAAGAATTTTTTATATATAAATACATAAACATTCATCTTCCCTCCCAACTTATTTGTAATATTTTTCCAATTAAAATTTTTAATTTTTTAATTTTTTTGTTGGATTTTCATGACAAACGGATAACAAATACATAGTCCAAATCTATAAACGCGGCACGGATATCCCACTAATTTAAGAATATAAATAAAAGCAACTTGTAGAATGGGCCTAGCCAACAAATTAGATTAAGTTAAGCTAAAATAAATTTTTTAGTGGTGGTTGAACAGTATTAATACTTTTTCTAGTTTACAAGCTAAGCATAGTCCCCTTTTCACAATGCTTGTAATAGGATTGCAACAGAAGAGACATGTTATATATGATTGTAGTGTTTTTATTTTTATGTAAGTAATTACACAATTAAATAAATCATAATTAAAAGCCTTTATGTACTATAAACATCATACCTTCTATTTTAATCAAAGAAATCATAGTTGATATAATTGTAAATGATTGAATCTTACAGTCTGAAATCTTTAACTCTTGCACTAAAAGAGAAAAGTAATCACATGTTATTGAATGTGTCAATAATGAAAAAGAAAAGCAGTCTTTAAGATCAAACTAAAAATCAAACATAAATATATTTAATGATAGATAAAAGTATCTAAATACCTATATGAAAAAAAAAGCACTTGCACTATAAATTGATATATCTTTACAATATCTTGACAAATGCAAAGAAGAGTTGTTTGTTTCTTCTAAATGACCAAAATTGCACCTTTTGCCCAGCTCTCAAATATTTGCTTGCTACAAATGTGTATCATTTACCAGTGATATTATAGATCTCAGTTGTTTCCATTTGCCACAACTTGAAGTACATGTCATCCAAAAGATTAAGGCACATAATCCAAAGATAATTGCTCCATTGGTGTCAGAAAAATCTTTGTAATCCTTCTTATTAAAATGGCCAAACGATTGTTGTTTTTTCTATTGCCATTTGTCATTTGATGAACCCCAAAAGCACTAATTCAGAAAAAATCCATATAAAGCCACATAAAATATGAAATTACTTTTGTAACAATATATATATATATATATATATATATATATATATATATATATATATATATATATATATATATATAATATTATAACAAAATTCACATTAAAGATTAACTTACTTTGTAACAATTTTCTTCATGTTTTCATCAATTTCCCGATGAAGTCAACAAAAGACGACCACAATATTGTCTCTCGAACACATGACTATTAATTGCCAATGCCGTTTGTACGTGTGTGTAGAAACACAAAAGTCACATAAAATATCTATGTTAACAAAATTAAAAAAATACAAAACACAATTTCATAAAATTTTATCCAAGAATAAGTGGTAGTAAGTGACACACTCTGTTTTTCCTCTCTAACTTATCTTGTATGTATTTTTTAACACCTGCTTGAGTTTTTGTCACAATATCAACATATATACACATAGCAGGGTCCATAATTCCATATACTTCATATGTGGAATTATCAATTCATACACGATGAATATACCTGAATAATTTTAAAATAAACATTAGATTCAAAGTGATGAGAGATATAACATATTAATAGATATTTACAGTAATAAAAAAAGAAAATGTACTTACGTGCACCAAACTTGCAGAGTAGACACGTCAAGCCAATGAAAACCCATCAACAACTCTCTGATACACTTAGCTGACATATAAAAATTAGCGACAAATCAACAATGACTTAATTCCTTTTCCAAGTGTCTGTCAGTCATTTCCACAACCATGAGTAACAATATCTGAACATCGTCAACTTCCACGTCTTTTGTGCTTCCTTAATTAGCAGCTGAAAACCTTCTTTTTCCGCTTCCTTCGACTACTTCCATTTTTTCCAACACCACGAACACGACCGCCATGCTCAGATGTTCCAATGGCTGCTGTTAAGATATCGTTACGTCCATCTGGAACAAAGACACCTTTTTCAGCTTCTTCAACTAGAGAATCCTACAAAATTCAAAAACCACAACTAATTTCAATAGTTTTTATCAATCACAAATATTACGATAATTGAAGTAATTTCCAAGTTTTACTTACAATTTTCTCAGCAATAACTTGTGTATGTTTTAATGTGTATTCTCCCCCTTTCTTTTGTCGTGCTTTCTTCCATAACTCATGGTGTGACGGTGGAGATGGACTATCATTATCATCTAATGTAGAATCATCTCTCAATGATATCCTTTCATTTTTAATTGTCTCCACAAGCAAGTGATATCCTTCACGAGATAATATGTGTGGGTATACATTCCTAGCCACATTTTCCTTACCCTTTTGATTTTTTTCCTATTAATTATAAACTAAAAAAGTAATCACTAAGCATAATAAAATGTTATTGAAAAAAACTCAAATATAACTCCTACAAACCTTAAATGCGGGGGTATCTCGATACTTCAGAAACTCTTCCCATACTTCTTCTTTAATATAATTATACCTGACATGTGCAGGAGCGAGATCTTTTTTAGGATTATTAACATATTCGTCTCTGAGTTGTGTCTTAAAACCTCTCCATCGCTCTCCTTCATATTTAATCCATTCCTTCTTCAACGGATCCTAGATTTTACCATCCTTGTATTTATCACAACATTCTGGAATAGTGAAATGAGCCTACACATACAGTATAGGGAATATGTTGTTAGTATATATATGATTATAAAATATAATAACATGTTGAATTTAAAATACCTGAAAATCAAGCCATATAATGTCTTTTATCCCATTATCTATGTCTTTCCACTCATCTTTCAAAATAGAACATCTCTGCCAAGCAAGAGATGCTATATAACTCCTAAAATTTGCAGCATTTTTACCAACACCAGTACATTCATAGGTTCTTGGGTCAAACTCAACCTTTATCTTTTCACCCGTTTGATGAACTTTGTCAATTTGTATCATCAAAGTTGGACCTCTAACTCTTCTAAGTTTACTAGATGAAGAGGGGTTGTCGGTTGAATCAGCCATGTATCTGTTTAAACAAAATAAAAATATTTAGAAATCAAATTAAGCACAAAATAAAAGCAATTAGACATAAAATTAAGCACAAAATAAAAATAATTAGAAATCAAAGTAATGTCGAATTAACCTATAGAAAACACCTTACTAGTTCTCCCATATCCATTCTTCATGATCTATGCGAATAACATGCACATCATCCTCTACATTTTCTTCAATGAAGATAGGCACATTTGTTGAGAAAGGAGGAGTTTTGGAAATATCAAGATTTGCATCTTGATTTTCATCACTATCATGCACATTTCCTTATATAACAACTGACCACCTTTTATTAGAAGGATATGTGACATAAAACATTTGTTTTGCTTGAGATGCCATAATGAAAGGTTTGTCCGTATAAGCTAACTTGCTAAGAGCAACCTGTGTAACTCCAAATTCATCGATTCTTACACCACTATTGATATCAATCCATTTGTATTTAAATACATGAACTTTAAACACAACATAATCAACTTCCCAAATCTCTTCAATCACCCCAAAGTAGGGTGTATATGCCACAACCGGGTTTTTATCTTTAGCACTAGAGAAGTGCATGGACTCGGCCACAATCATAACCCCATTATTTTGCGTGGTACTACGGTCATCCTTTGACTTTGTATAAGAGAAAGTTTTACTAATATCATATCCACTCCAAGATATTATGTTACATTTAGGCTCATAGGACAACCAGTTAATTGTTTTTGAAGAACTATCATCACTATACATTTTTTTCTTTAAACCACTCAGAGAAACTCTTATTATGCTCTTTTAACAACCCTCTTTCATTCATCTAGGGGTACTTTTTCTTTATGATGCTTTTGTGAGCAGATAAGTAAGGTTGAACTTCATCCGTGTTATTCAATATATACAAATGCGCTTGAACAACCACATCAATACTTAAGCTCTTGACCTTTAAACCTTGTGTACCCACACCCTCACATCTTCCATTATGACGAGACTTGGGAAGCCCTACAACATCCACTTCTGACAAATAGTTAGAACAAAACTCAATTGCTTCTTCTGCAATATACCTCTCAATAATCGATGCTTCCGGACGGTTTGGGTTTTTGGTATACCCTTTTAGGATCTTCATGTATCGCTCTATTGGATACATCCACTGTAAAAAAAATTGGACCACATAATCTAATCTCCCTTACTAGATGAACAATCAAGTGAACTATAATGTCAAAAAAAGAAGGAGGCAAATACATCTCTAATTGGCACAAGATAACTGCAGCCTCATTTTCCAAATCATCTAACTTTAATGGATCAATGGCTTTGCAACAAATTGAATTGAAAAATAAGCACAACCTAGTTATAGTCTTCCTAACATTGTTAGGCAATATCCCACGAATAACCACTGGTAGTAGTTGTTGTATTAAGACATGACAGTCATGAGATTTTAAGCCAACTAATTTGAGATCTTTAACCGATAGAAGCCTCTTGACATTTGATGAGTAACCATGCGGCACTTTGATACTTTCTAAACACTCACAAAAACTTGTTTTCTCTTTTTTAGACAAAATATAGAAGGCAGGAGGCAAATACGTCTTGTTACCTATATATTGTGGAGTTAACTCTTCACGTATACCCATCACGCCCAAATTTAGACGAGCATTAATACCATCTTTTGTCTTGCCTTGACTGTTGAGAAGTGTTCCGACTACACTATCACATACATTTTTCTCCACATGCATCACATCAACACAATGTCTTACCTCAAGAATAGACCAATATGGAAGATCGAAGAAAACCGGCCTCTTTTTCCATATATTTTTCACAATAAATCACTTTTGGTACTTTCCAAAGACAACAGTAATGCCTTGTTGTCGTTGATAAACTTCCTCTCCAGTTAAGGGCTTTGGAGCAACACCATGCTCTTGTTCCCCATTGAAAGCTTTCCGCAATCTACGATATGGATGATAACGATTTAGAAATTTTTGATGCCCAAGATAAACAGTCTTGTTTCCTTTTTCAAGATGATGGTAACATGTGTCTTTTTCACATATAGGACACGCTTTATGCCCTTTAACTTTATACCAAGACAAATTTCCATATGCTGGAAAATCGTTGATGTTGCAAAACAACATGGCACGCATATTGAACTGTTCACTAGAATGCGCATCAAAAACATCCACCCCTTCCTCCCACAACACTCTTAAATCATTAATCAGTGGACTTAGATAAACATCTATGTCATTTCCTGGTTGTTTTAGGCCCGAAATCATCATCGATAACATAATATATTTACGCTTCATGCACAACCTAAGAGATAGGTTCTAAATCATTAGAAGAACAAGCCAAGAAGAATGGTTAGTATTTAGATTACCAAACGAATTCATTCCATTAGTAGAAAGTCTAAGGTTTCTCGACTCTTTGCCAAAATTTGGAAACAAAGAATCTATTTTCTTCCATTACAAAGAATCAGCTACATGGCGAATTTGTCCATCACATTTTCTTTCTTCCGCATGCCATCTAAGATTCTTTGCATCATCTGCATTAGTGAATAATCTCTTGAACCTTGAAATTTTCGGTAGGTACCATACCACTTTCGCAGGAGGACCCTTATTGACATCCTCATCATCACTAGATTCACCATCTTACTTTTTGTAGCGTAACGCCTTGCAATTCGGACAATGATTATAGTTTACATACTCTTTTTTGTATAACATGCAATCATTAGGGAATGCATGTATCTTTTCATACTCCAAACCCATCAGACACAATATTTTGTTCGCCTCGTAATAATGACTTGGTAGTACGTTACCTTCTAGAAGCATTTGTATCAACAATTCAAGCAATTCGGTAAAACTTTTATCAGTCCACCCGTTATTTGCCTTCAGATTAAACAATTTTAACACGGCTGACAAACGTGTAAAATTTGTGCATCTCGGGTACAAAGGTTTATCCTTGTCATTGCATAAAGTATCATACGCATGTGCCCTCTTAAACGAATCTTGTCCAATATCTCGCATCATATCTTCTAGACGATCATCCATTTCTACACTAACATTATCTCTTTGGGACATATTTGACTTTGCTACTACTTCACCGTGCCATATCCGTTGTGTATAACTTTGATAAATCCCTACACAAATTAGATGATTCATGATTTCTTTCTTACTAAGTTCTGGTTCTTGATTTGCACAACGAACACATGGACAGAGAAAAAGCACAAGAAGACTTTTTTCAACATTACTTTCAGGAGGAGGAAGATTTTTTTTGCACTACTTCAACAAACTGTAAAAATTCCATCACTCCATGTTTGTACTCAGCACTTAATCGATTAGCTCTCATCCAACTACGATCCATTATCTAAATGAAGATTTAAATGAAATAAGGAACTCATTTTAACTAAGATCCATTAGTTTTTTTAATAGCATAAAAAACTAATGGTCACTAATGACATAATAATGCACTATTATTAACACCGATCGATTTGATTTCAAGTACACGTCAATGCAGTTATGACATAATAATAACATAAAAAACAAATGCTGATTTAGCTCATATAATTCTAGATAAATACAAACATATAATTTGTCATAAATTTTATAAAGAATTGAATCGTAGCTTCTGAATATGACCTCATAATATTTATTAGAAAACATGATAGTATTTGAAATTACAACCACCACTGCATTTTTCTATTACAACGTGAATCAAATTGGTCATCACATACAGCCAAAACCAGTGTGTAACAGTGTGTAACAGAATATCAATTGAATATATACAAGATGCTCTGATATCACTTTCATCATACAAAAATACATATAATTTAGCATCAAATATATAATTAATAATAATTTAGCATCAAATATACAAGATGCACTATGATAAATTAATAATCCAAAATCGAGGTTTGTAAATTGCAATTCCCTCTTCCTCCCATAGCCAATTTTACAGAAAAATAAATTTTAAAATATATACATTTTTTCCTATGAACTGGTTCAAACTTACTCCTACACCTCTAACTTGTCAAAATATGTATGCGTTGAATCAGACCCAGTTTGTTAAAAACAAATGGTTGCTTAAATTAGAATTTGTTCAAATTCAAAGTCACACACCTTTTTAACCTTTGTCTATTTCAGGTTCAATATACAATAGCATCAATTAGTTGTAGTTACCATGAAAAATATAACAGTATGCAAAACAAGCAAAATAACAATTAAAATTTCAGAAAGTATAACTTGTAGAAGAGAAAAACCTGTAGAAGAAGGGGGGTGACGCCTTCAACCGTCGGATTTGGTGAGAGTGGGTTGTGACGGTCGGTTAGGATGGGTGGTCGTCGTCGATAGAAGAATGGCGGTTCGCCGCGGTCGGCGAACGAACGAGGTCGGAAGAAGGCAAGATGGTGGTCGGTTTCGGGAGAAGGCGAACAGAGGAGTGGGCGCTCGGCGAACGGAGGAGTTTGGACGACGAATGGAGGAGTTTGGAGAAAGTATAACTTGTACGGTGACGACGCTCGAAGAAGAAGAGAAGAAATTAAAAGATTTGCAACAGTAAAGAAGGATTAGGGTTTTTGGATGAAATTATTTTAACATTTTCCATCGGTTTTTTACTAGACCGATGTAAAGGCCCACTATGCTATATTTTCCATCAGTTAATATCAAGGCCCGATGTAAAGGCCATACTGTGCAATTCATTTCTCCTATCGGTTACTATATATAACCGATGTAAAATTCCTTATAAAAGTATTTCGTTTTATTAACAATTCTGCCACCGCCTGATGTAAAAATTTTTTTCAAATATTTTTGACATCATATATTTTAATATCTGATGTAAAATCCTTTAAGCAAATGTCATATTTTTAGTAGTGATTGATTGATGGCAGACTTTTGCAGTGAGGGAATCTTATTTATAACCGTTGGGAAGGTTGCAACGTGAATTACATATGGCAAGGTTGCTATGTGAAATTCACATCGCTGATTGGCTTATAAGGATACGCTTTCTCTTATTCCCTCCCAGACCCATTTTCGTTCCCCTCTTTCTTCCCCTATTTCTTCCATTGTTACACAAGCCCATTTGCAAACACAAACCCATTTTTTATATACCTTCTAACTTCAAAAAATTTCCCCAAATCTCTTCCATTCTTGTATTAAAGGTAAATTACATACATAAATTATGATAATTTCGTTTTTATAATTGCATCAATAGATATTTCTGTTTGTTAATTTAGGTTTTAATTTTTGTTTTAAGGTTTTGAAGAGAAGAAGAGGGTTGAAGGAGAAGAGGATTGAAAAAGGAAGAGCGTTGAAGGAGAAGAAGAGGTATTTTTGTTATTTTTTTTTTATAAATTTAATATATATGATAAAAATAATATATATGATATACATGTTTAGGAGTTGATAATATATGTTTAGGAGTTGATAAAAATAGTATATATGATATAAATGTTTGTTTTTTTTTTGTAATCTGTTTTATATTTTGGATGATATTGAAAATAAAATATAATTTTTAAAATGGAATATAGTATTTATTAAAATAGATTATATATATATATATATATATATATATATATATATATATATATATATATATATATATATATATATATATATATATTAAAATGAATTTTTAATCAAATATTTTACAATATATCTAAAACAGATTTTTTATTAAATATTTTAGAATATATAAAACTGATAATTAATGAAATAGATTATTAAATATATTAAATATATTTTAGAATATATATATTAATGAAATAGATTATTATATATATTATTAAAGCTTATTACTATATATATTATTAAAAAAGTTTATTACATATAAGTATATTAAAAAGAATTTTTTATTAAATATTTTAGAATATATAAAACTGATAATTATATAAATTATAACTTTAAAAACTGAGTATATTATATATAACTTTAAAAAATAGATATTATATAAATTTTAAAACAATAATATATTAAAGAACTGAATATATTAATAAAAATAGTATATATTTTATTTTATATAGTAATAGTTAAAGTTAAAAGAATATGGTAACTAATTATTTTAAAACTATATAATTATTATTCTATAGTAATAAATATAGTAAAAAATAATAGTATTTTGAAACTATTATTACTTCACAAAATAATAGTAAAAAATAATTAAAATTAAAAGAATCAATTCACCGTCCAAATAGTAAACTATTATTTTCAAAATATTAATAATTATTATTTTGAAACTATAGTAAAAAATATAGTAATAATTAAAGTAATAAAAAATGAAACTATATTTTGAAACTTAATAATAAGTTTGTTAAGAACAAATTTTAAACAACATTTTAAAAAAAAAGGTTATTATATGTTTATTATATTTTGTTAAAAAAAAATATATAGTATTTTGTTTAAAAAATGTTTATTATAGTGTGAAATATTATTTTGTTTAAAAAAAAATAGTAATATTTTGTTTAAAAAAAAAGGATATAGTAGTATAGTGTGAAGTAGTATTATAGTATGAAGTAGTATTTTGTTTAAAAAATGTTTATTATATGTTTTTATGGTTATCATATGTTTATTATATCTTTTATATATATATATATATATATATATATATATATATATATATATATATATATATATATATATATATATATATATATATATATATATATCCAAAATAATTATAAAATTTATTTATAGTTGATACTAATTATAGTTACTAAAAAGATAATGATTGGATATATGTGCAGTATGGAACATTATTATTGGTATTATCGTAGTTGGATGTACGATAGATTGGAACCAAGAAGACGTGCACTTAAACTCAATTATATAGTAGGAGTTAATGGGTTTATCACGTGGGCGTTTGCTCAGGAATGTTGTCGAAGCAAAGGAGGAGTTAGGTGTCCTTGTCTTAAATGTGGATGCAGACCTATAATTAGTGACCTAGAGGAAGTGGCCAGTTATTTGCATAGAAGGGGTTTTATTGAAAATTAGTGGGTTTTGATGTTTAATGGTGAAAAACTGCCGAGTAACATACCAGAGACTAGCAATATGCATGCTTCAAGTAGTTGACCGCCTATGGAATATGAGGAAAGATCGCCTATGAAATATGAGGAAAACTTTAATTTGATCGGTGACATGGTTGAGGATGTTGTTGGTGTGAACGTGACCTATGATCAACCTAAAGATTTTGATGGGGAAGAGTTGTTGAATGAGGAATCGCAAAGATTTTATCAGTTGTTGAATGAGATGAATACACCTTTATTTGAGGGATCGTTCGACTCAAAGTTATCAATGTGTGTGAGATTATTGGCCACCAAGTCAAATTGGAATATTCCTGATCAGTGTTTGGAATTCTTTGTAAAAATGATATTGGACTCAATTGCAACGAAAGACAACTTGCCTACAACTTTTTATGATGAAAAGAAGTTGATGTCGAAGTTGGGTTTAAGAGTAAGAACGATTGATTGTTGCATTAATGGTTGCATGTTGTTTTATGACAATGGGTTTGGTACGCAAGATGGATTGTTGGAGGAATGTGAGTTTTTTATGAGTCCAAGATATAAAGTTTGCAGTAGAGCCATTAACAGTAATCAAGCTCGTATTGCAGTAAAGTCCATGTTTTATATTCCGATAATACCAAGGTTAAAAAGAATATTTACTTCAATGCACAGTGCAAGTCAAATGACATGGCATCATACAAACAAAATAAGTCCAGGCACTATGCGACATCCATCTGATGGAGAAACATGGAAGAACTTTGATCGATTACATCTTGATTTTGCCGCAGAACCTAGAAATGCCAGGCTTGGATTATGCTCAGATGGTTTTGACGTGCATCATTCTAGGACCTTCGAGTCCAAAAGCCGAATTGATGTGTACTTACAACCTTTAATCGATGATTTGAAGAGGTTGTGGATTGGAGAATAGACTTATGATATATCCCATAAACAAAATTTACTATGCGAGCTGCTTTGATGTGGACTATTAACGACTTTCCAGCATATGGCATGTTGTCTGGTTGGGGTACACATGAAAAAATGGGTTGTCCATATTGTATGGGATACACCAAGGCGTTTACGTTGGATAAAAGGGGGAAAAGCTCGTAGTTTGACTGTCACCGCAGATTCCTACCAAAAAATCATCCATATAGAAGAAACAAGACAAATTTCAAAAAAGACGAACGAGTAACAGATTTGCCTCCGCCTCGATTGTCACCAGGTGCTGTATGGGACCAAGTTTGGGAACTACCAAAATTCATAGATACTGGAAAGGCATGTAGAATTGAAGGATATGGGGTCGAACACAATTGGACAAAAAGAAGTATATTTTGGGACCTCCCATATTGGAATGATAATTTGTTACGCCATAATCTTGATATTATGCATATTGAGAAGAATTTTTTCGATAATGTATTGAACACAATTATAGATGTTAAAGACAAAACAAAAGATAATGAGAAGGCTAGACAAGACATGAAAATTTAATGTAATAAAAAAGAGTTGGAGTTGAAGCCTCAACCGAATGGAAAATTATTAAAACCGAAGGCCTGTTTTAATCTGACCTCCCAAGAAGGTAAAGTGGTTTGTCGATGGTTAAAAGACTTGAGAATGCCCAGCAAATATTCTTCAAATTTAGAAAGGTATGTCGACCCTAACACTCGGAAGTTGCATGGTATGAAAAGTCGTGATTGCCATGTTTTTATGGAACAATTGCTACCAATTTCGTTCGATTCTCTACCCAAATATGTGCTTAATCCACAAACTGAAATTAGTCAATTTTTTAGAGATATTTGTGCGTCAGCTTTAAGAGTGGATGACATCATTAAGTTAGACCAAAATATTTCAGTCATTCTCTGTAAGTTGGAACAAGTATTTCCACCTGGTTTTTTTGACTCCATAGAACATCTACCTTTGCATCTTGCCTTTGAAGCTTATCTTGGAGGACCTGTTCAATATAGGTGGATGTATCCGTTTGAAAGGTTCATGGGTGATTCAAAGCGATCAGTGAAAAATAAAGTTAGAGTTGAAGGATCAATATGTGCACATTATTTATATCGAGAAACATCACATTTTTGTAGTCACTATTTCAGCCACTTGATGTTAACTCCAAGAATCATACGAAATCCTGCAAATGTTAATGAAAGAAGTCAATTAACCTTATCAGTCTTCGGACTTCCAGGTCGTCTATTTGGAAAGAAGGGTGTGCATTAGTTGACCAGACAAGAAATACAATCTGCACATGTTCATGTCTTGATCAACTGCGTTGAAGTTAAACCATATCTTGAGTAAGTATACCCTAACTTTTAATTTTCTTTACAATCATAAAACATATTACCTTGAAACTTCTGATAATGATCTTTCAGTTAATAAGTTTTAGGATTGTAAAGAAAATTAAATATTGGGGGTATACTTACTCAAGATATGGTTTAACTTCAACACAATTGATTAAGACATGAACATGTGCAAATTGCATTTCTTGTTGGATCAACCAATGCACACCCTTCTTTCCAGATGGACGACTTGGAAGCCCGAAGACTGATAAGGTAAATTGACTTTTTTCATTAACATTTACAGGATCTCGTATGATTCTTGGAGTTAACATCAAGTGGTTGAAATAGTGACTGCAAAAATGTGATGTTTCTCGATGCAAGTAATGTGCACATATTGATCCTTCAACTCTAGCTTTATTTTTTACTGATCGCTTTGAATCACCTATAAACCTTTCAAACGGATACATCCATCTATATTGAACAAGTACTCAAAGATAAGCTTCATATGCAAGATGCACAGGTAGATGTTCCATGGAGTAAAAAATACCAGGAGGAAATACTTGTTTCAACTTACAGAGAATGACTGGAATATCTCAGTCCAACTTAATGATGTCATCCACTCTTAACGATGATGCAGAAATATCTCTAAAATTTGATTAATTTCAGTTAGTGGATTAAGCACATGTTTGGATAGAGAACTGAACGCAATTGGTAGCAATTGTTCCATAAAAACATGGCAATCATGAATTTTCATACCATGCAACTTACAAGTGTTAGCATCGGCACACCTTGCTAAAATTGAATAATATCCGTCGGGAATTCTCAAATCTTTTAACCATCGACAAACCGCTTCAGCTTTTTGGGAGGTCAGACTGAAACAAGCCTTCGATTTTAATAATTTTCCATTCGGTTGAGGCTTTAAATCCAACTCTTTTCGATTACACCAAATTTCAATGTCTTGTCTAGTTTTCTCATTATCTTTTGTTATGTCTTTAACATACATCACAGTCTTAAACACATTATCAAAAAAATTCTTCTCAATATGCATAACATCAAAATTATGGCGCAACAAACTATCTTTCCAATACGGGAGGTCCCAAAATATACTTCTTTTTGTCCAATTGCGTTCGACTCCATTTCCTTCAATTCTAAATGCTTTGCCAGTATCTGTGAATTTTGGTAGTTCACAAACTTGATCCCATATAGCACCTAGTGACAATCGAGGCGGAGGCAAATCTGTTACCCTTTCGTCTTTTATGTAATTTGTCTTGTTTCTTCTATATGGATGATTTATTGGTACGAATCTGCGGTGACAGTCAAACCACGAGCTTTTTCTCCCATTATCTAACGTAAACGCCTTGGTGTATCCCATACAATGCGGACGACCCATTTTTCCATGTGTACTCCAACCAGACAACATGACATATGTTGGAAAGTCGTTAATGGTCCACATCAAGGCAGCTCGCATATTAAAGTTTAATTATATATAAGAATTAAATTAAATTAACTAATGATTAAAATATAGCCACATAATTTTCACGTCGCAAACAGCAATATCTCAATTGCCACTTGAAAATTAACCATTGGAGAGCTATATTTATGGCGGAGTTCGCACACCTATAAGAAGATGCACCGACAGGATAGAAATAGAAGAAGATGAAGTCCATTGAAGTAGAAGAAAATAGAAGAAGATGAAGTCGCAGAGGCACCGAAAGGAAAGAAAAATATAAGAAACTTGAAGAAGATGAAGTTGTTGAGGCAGAAACATTTAAACAATATAGGGTTAATAGCCATTTACCCCTTACCATATGGGGTCTTTTCGAAAAATCCCTCTGTAAAAAAAAAGTCACATGGATGACCCTATAATTTTAAAAAAGTCACTATTAAAACCTTCCCCATGCCAAGTCATCCAAAATGCTGATGTGTCATTGTTTTTCTATTTTTTTCCATTTTCTGTAAATGTCACATGTGTTTATTCATTTATGTAAGGACAATTTTGCCATCAACCCTCTCACTGTTCATACCTTCTTCAATTTCTCCATCTGCTTCAACAACAACACTGTTCCTTTGTTCTTCCCAAACGTTATCTCTCTCTGCTTCTATATCTCTATAACCAAACCAAAAAAATAGAACACTACCACACACACAAAAAATCCTCAGTTCCGCTCTATCTCTCTCGGCCTCACTCAGTTCTCTCCCTCTCTTCTCCTCATGACTCAATCGATTCACTCTTTGTATTCTTTGTTCTTCTGAATCTCACTCAAACAAAACAAACAACAACCAAGAAAACGTCATCTCTCTCGGATTCAAACTCAAACGCTTTCACTCGGTCTCCTCAAACACGCACAAACAAATAACCAACACAGAAATCATGAAATCCAAACAAAATTGGGAACCCTAAACTTCAATA
The DNA here is from genome assembly GCF_029867415.1 of Vicia villosa. Lineage (NCBI taxonomy): Eukaryota > Viridiplantae > Streptophyta > Magnoliopsida > Fabales > Fabaceae > Vicia > Vicia villosa. Next base: position 209,837 of record NW_026704976.1, on the reverse strand, counting down.
CAAAGCTTTGAATCATTCCTCTTTGCTCGTCTCTCTTCTTGAAGATGAAGATTTATTCGGGATATCTCTGGTACGTCGTTCGATTCCTCTTTCCTCCGTTCGAAATCGATTCGTGAATAGCTCGCCTGAAACTTTGAGTGCAGAGTTCGGATTCGTCTTTCTGAGATGCGTCTCTGAGTTTGTTGCTTCAAAGGAATCAATAATGAAGAACCTGATGAAGTTACGGTTGAGCTAATGATATGGATTGAAAATTATGTAGACCAGTTCTGAAGCAGGTTTTTGAAGGTGAACCGGTGATGATATTTTCTAGTTAAGTTTTTGTGCTTGGAAATGGTGATGAAGATGACATATATGGTATGGTTTATGCTTATAGAGATTGGAATCTATGAAGGATCTCTATGCAGATGAAGATTGGATCTATGGTGACATATTTTGGAGGAAGCTTGTTTTAATTTCTGTAGAATGAAATTGGAGTAATATGCAGCACATCTCTAATTTTGAAACTTGCAGGGTTGAGTGAAGTAGTGGAGAGGTGCTGCGCAACTGTAGTGGAGGGTTAAGGGTAAAATTGTTCTTATATAAATGAATAAACACATGTGGCATTTAAAGAAAATGGAAAAAACAGAAAAACAATGACACATCAGCATTTTGGATGACTTGGCATGGGGAAGGTTTTAATAGTGACTTTTTCAAAACTATAGGGTCATCCATGTGACTTTTTTTTTTTTTTACAGAAGAGTTTTTCACAAAAACCCTATATAGCAGGGGTGTAAATAACTATTAACCCAACAATAAATAAATAAAAAAATAGAGTTGAAAAGGAAAAAAAAAGACACTTTAAAAAATTCATAAAAGAACTTTACAAAACCCAATGTGTCATAGGTGTATATCACCACATTTATCACTTATAACTATTAAAAATATAATAATATAATATTTTTATAAAAATATAATAATTTAATATTTATAGAAAAAAAATAAATAATAACAATGAAAATAATTACTCTCTCTAAAAAATAATAAATAATACAATGCTTCATGAATTTTGATTAATATAATTTAGTTTTCAATTATTATGTATTTATTAGTATTAAATATATTAGCCTCCGCGTCACCAAAATAACGGCCGTTCTGTTCCACATTTTCATTCCGTTCCAATTTTTTGGACAGCCGCGCCGTTATCCTAGTTTAACAACAGAGAATTGAAGATGATGCCATATTGCCATATCCCTTAAAAAAACAAGGATCTAATATGTGGAAAATAACAGGTTATAACTTTTTATACTAAGAATTAAAGACCGGAAGTATCCAACACAAATTGAGGTTGCGAGGTGAGATGGAAACTGAAACCAGTTCGCACATTCATATTATAAATATTCAGTTTTTCCTTAGAACATAAATTTATATAGTGAAGGTAAACAATGAAACTATTATAAACTCTTTAAACATCACGAAAAGAACAGGAAAGACATAAACTTAATAGGATTGCAACAGAGAATAGATGTTATATATGATTGTAGTGTTTTATTTTTATGTAATTAAGTAATTACACAATCAAATAAATCATAATCAAAAGCCTTTTTGAAGTATAAACATCATACCTTATATTTTAATCAAAGAAATCATAGTTGATATAATTGCAAATGGTTGAGTCTTGTCAAAATAATCAGAAGCCATTGGTCTTACAAGTTTTTACAGCCTGAAATCTTCAACAGTTGCACTAAAAAAGGAAAAGTAATTCACATGTTAGTGAATGTTTCAATAATGAAAAAGAAAACCAGTCTCTATATATGAAGGTGAAAGAGAAGAGCATAGATGAAAGTTTACCTTTATATATGAAGGAGTGAATTATGCAGAAAAGCAAGTGGAAGAGCTTTGATCTAGAATCTCTTCTTATGGCTTCTTTCGTTGTGGCCCTATCTTAGGTCACTCACTCACACTATTTAATATAGTGGCAGACATATCTGTGTTGATAAAGTGATGGAATCTCTCAGCTCCTTCATTAAAAGTTTAACCTCTTTCAAAAAATTTATTTATTTAATATGAACATATCTAAATAAGTGATTTGAATAAGTTTAAATAGAAAATAGTTGCCTTCAAAACAAAACATATGAAAAGAGGAAAATGAACTACGAAAAAACAAAAAGTGATATGAAGACGAGTTGATGACATAAGTTTAAATGACTAACAACCTAATAAATTAATTAAATTTATCTTCATTTTAGAGGAGCAACAGTGGCGGCGGGCAGCGAGAGTCACAATTCAGTAAAAATTAATATTTATGAGTTATGGTTTTGATTTTATGTGTTTTGGAGTTTGGTTTTAGATGTGTATTTGAAATCAATATTCAAGATCTTTTTCTTAAAAAAATACAATGTAATAACTATATTTATAAAAATTATTATATTTTATAATAGAATTAAGACTAAATTCATAAAATTTCATCATAGAGGATAATAGAAATAAATATGTTTTAAAAATGGGGAGATCCATCTCATACAAATTAAAAACGTTTCATATGAGTATATGAGTATGACCGAATTCTTAACATTTAAATTGCTTTAATTATAATTTATTTAATAATCATACATGTCAAAAATATTTATTTCTAATAATAATTAGAATGCAATCATTTTGTTAGTAATTTTATGGATGATAATAATGATTTGGAAAAGGGAAACAATTCAAATATTTAATAAAAATTTAATTGTAATTAACATTTTAATAAATTTATTTTCTTCTAATATGAAAATTATATAAAATGGAAAAATAAAACCATTAATTCAAATATTTAAATATGAAAATTAATGAACTATTAAAATATTGAATATTAACGGAAACATGAAATTATTGATCAAAATATTAAATATTAACGAAAACATGAAGTTACTGATCACAATATTGAATATTAACGGAAACCTGAAGTTACTGATTAAAATATTGAATATTAACGAGAACATGAAATTATTGATCAAAATATTGAATATTAACGGGAACATGAAGTTACTGGTCACAATATTGAATATTAACGGGAACCTGAAGTTACTGATTAAAATAACAAATATTAACAGGAACGTAAAGTTACAGATCACAATATTGAATATTAACGGGAACATGAAGTTACTGATCAAAATAATGAATATTAATGGGAACATGAAGTTACTTATCACAATATTAAATATTAATGGGACCCTGAAGTTAACGGGAACATGAAATTACTCATCAAAATATTGAATATTAATGGGAACGTGAAGTTGCTTATCACAATATTGAATATTAACGGCAACCTGAAGTTACTGATTAAAATATTGAAAATTATCAGGAACATGAAATTACTGATCACAATATTGAATATTAACGGGAACTTGAAGTTACTGATTAAAATATTTAATATTAACATGGACATGTAATTACTAATCAAAATATTGAATATTAACGGGAACATAAAATTACTTATCAAAATATTTAATATTAACATGGACATGTAGTTACTAATCAAACTATTGAATATTAACGGGAACATGAAGTTACTTATCAAAATATTTTGAAATTAACGGGAATGAAGTTCATGAGCAAAATATTAAATATTAACAGTAACATGAAGTTATTGATCAAAATATTGAATATTAATTAACGGGAACATGAAGTTACAAAAGGCTGTTTAAACACAATTTAGTTTTGGTGCTTTCAATTTTGTTTCTGTTTCTAATTATTCTTATTTTTTTCATAGAATGTTAATTACGTTTAATATACATTTTTTCTATTAGAAAATTGTTACGGTGATTTCGGTAAACAACCGTTAGTTCTCCAAATTATTAAGTATACTTTGGTTACTCGCAGGATTGACTAGATTGATCCTAGGACATGTGTCGGAAAGTGCTTATCATAATGATTGAAGTCATATTTCTGAGTTTTACTTCTACAAGAAATGCTTTAATCTAAGGCTTGATGTAAAAGACAATATAAAATACAATGCAAGGAAAGAAATTGGAGAAAGTAATTCGAAATGACTGGACTGTAAACGTAAACGATTCGACATGAAATGAAAAGGTATTTAAATGACTTGTGTTTACAAAACAGGGGATAAATATTGAAAATATAATGGTGTTACACGTACATTTCTCAGTGAAAACTCTTTCTCTTACGCTTGGTACTTGAGTGATTTGTGAGTAATTTGTACAAAATGAACACCTCTGGATCCTACCACTAAGACCCTTATTTATACTAATTCGACCCTAACGGTCTTACCACTACGCCAAATAAGTTATTTAATAGCACCTTTTTTTGTTTTTTATAGCGCTTAAAAGTGCTATTAACCGCGCCGCTATTGTAAACGTTTTTTGTTTAATAGCACTTTAAAAACGCTATTAAAGTACCGATTTTTAATAGCGTTTTTTCTAAAGCGCTATTGAAGAATGCATTTTGTGTGTGTTTTTATTAGATTTTGACAGCACTTTCAAACTAAGTGCTATTAAAGGGCACATGTTTGATAGCGTTTCCAAACAAAGCGCTAATATATGACTCATGTTTGATAGCACTTTCAAAGAAAACTCTAATATATGACTCATGTTTGATAGCACTTTCAAAGAAAGCGATAATATATGACTCATCTTTGATAGCACTTTCAAAGAAAGTGCTAATATATGGTACTTTTTTTTTTGCATTCTATTGGTGTGCAAATATCAAAAAGCTACATTTAATTCAATACCAAATAACACTTTAAGTTACTCATGGCATACATATATGATTCATCAATACCAAATAACATTTTAAACCAAATCTTCTTATTTACAAATATCATAACATATAGAGGGTATTTAGTGTACTTAAAAAAAGGCATTTGCATAGCCAAATTTGTAGTTACATGCATTCCATCTAAGAGTACTTTAATCCAAATCCCAAAACAAAAAGTCATATTCTATAAATAAAACACCTAAAACACAAGAAACGGCAACAAAACAGCACCAAGTAGTAACCACACTTCAAGAACCAAAAGCGTCGAACCCACAGGTACAATCATTTAGCTAGGCAAAATAACCGCTTCTTGCTTTCCTGTATCATAGAAGAAATATTGATTATGTATTGTACAATAAAAAACAATTTAAGATATATAAAATAATCAAACATTTAATGTTGGTCTAACAAGTTCAAGAATGACTACGTTTGAGCTAAAGTGATTAACAGCAACCGCTAAGTCACACATAGTCGTGCATATTGAACAACACACCAATATAAATGAGTTCAACACTTAAGAAAGTAGAAAACAGCTTCACAATTTTGGAAAAGGAAATAAAAATCTTCAATGCTCAAGTTGCAGGAGTAGTTCTATAAAGATGATCAGTATTGTAAAACAAAAACCGAACAATCACGAATTGAGAAAGCTCGAGGATCGATTTTTCATTAGCCATCAAACAGAGGAGCAAGACATGTTTGACAGATGAATGCATTGCTGCCAAAAATGGACTAAGTTTCAATTCCCTTAATTCTCCAATCAAATTTCAATCCAAATAAGAAAACATCAACTGTTTTTTATTCTTTTTTCATAAAGATCTTAAGCCTTTATTTCAAACAAACACTCAACAGCACAGTGAACAAAAAACAATAAATACAAACAAACACTCAACAACACAGTGAACAAAAAACAATCAAATAAACACAATTTCCACATCTTTCAAATCCAAATGCTCAAATCAACACAATTTCCTCATCTTTCAAATCCAAATGCTCAAATCAACAACATTATAGTTTTATATAAAAAAAATAATTATTAATATTATTCGCAAGGGTTTTGTTTTCTGCAGCAAACCTAAATGATAGTTTGCAGAATAAACAGAAGTCAATAAAACCGAAAATTGAACATCTAAATCAAAAACATTTGAGTAATATTTGCTTTGTTTATCAAATATCAGGTCAAGGGAAAACTTACCAAAAAATCATCCACCATATAGGTAGCCCAATCCTCCTTGACCTCGGTTAATTTATCATGAGAGTAGGTACGACATATGTGGTCAGAAAATTACTTCAAATGTAAAAACATCAACAATTAACTGTGTTAGAATTAAAGGCACATTAATTTAAAAAATAATAATAATTAAAATCACGTACTTTTGAAGGAAAACAATCCATACTCACTTCACAAACTTTGTTTTTAAATTTTGAGGACTTTCAATATTAGAATCAAAATCTAGAACACAAGAAACATACACAATTTATTTTTTCAATCCATATATGAAGAGAAACAAGATATATAATTTATTTGCTTCAAATTCTAGAAAGTGATAGCATGATTTCTGCCGTTTTTAAGGCTTTCAAATGGCTAACTAGTATTCTTTTACTCCAATTAAATAACCAACTTAGATATAACATTTGTTTGCAAACTATATTTTCTCTATGCTATCAAACCTGGCGATAAATCTTTAAAGTAAAAAATTCAAATCTTATATAATTATATATTCTATATGAAACCAAAGGATAATAGTTTCACCATATACTTTTAAATCACTATATTATTCTCAAAACTAAACTAACAGAGAATCAAGAGACTTAATCCAACAAGGATTATATGAAAGTACCCTAAACCCCAACAACAAAAACAAAACAGAACCAACTTATCTAATCGCGATTCACTAAATAAATATTTCACCACTACACCATATAAAAATGTTAGAAACCCATTTCAAATTCAATAATTAAACCTAAAATATTATTCTTCTAAACCTTAATCCCCGAATTCTCAACTACTTATTCTTCACAGTTAACCCAAGTTCACCTGCAACAGTAACAGTAGTAGCCATATCCAAAAACATTCCATGCTCCACAACACCAGCAATATTCAGAATCGCATCACTCGCCACCTTCAAATCACCGATACTCTTCTCAAAATACAAATCCACAATGTAATTCCCATTATCAGTAACATAAGGCTCTTTCTTCTCACCAAAAGTTCTCAACTTCACAACACAACTAGATTCATCAAACAGATTCTAAAGCCTCCCAGCAGTATATTTCCAACAAAATTTTATAACCTCAACCGGCATAGCCAAACCGCTCCCACCCAAATAGTTAACCAACTTCGACTCATCCACAATGCAAACAAATTTCTTGCATGCACCTTCCACCATTTTCTCTCTCAAAAGCGAGCCTCAACGTCTTTTCACCAAATTCAGATACGGATCAACTTCATCAGCACCGTCGATGGCGAGATCGACGACAAGATGAGTATCGAGATCTGATAAAGGAATCCCTAGCGACAGAGCCTGCTCGTGAGTTATCGTTGAGGTTGGTATCCCAATGATGTTTTGGATTTTCCCTTGCTGGAGAAGCTCACCGATACGATTGACGGCGTGTTTGGTAGTTGAGCCAGTTCCAAGGCCGAGAACCATGCCGGATTCGACGGCTTTGTAGGCGGCAATTTTCTTCAAATCGTCTTGGGTGAGGATTTCAGAGACGGAGGAAGAGGGCGAGGAAGGGACGAGGAGACCGGCTTCCATGGCGGCTTTCTCGGAGGAAATGAAATCAGGGAAGGGAATAGCCATTTTAGGTTATCGTCGGTGGTGGCGGCAGTGGTTATGGTGGTTGTTGAAAGTTAAGTGTTTGAAGAGATTGAAATTGATGGATGAATAAGGTTTTATTGTAAATTGCAATTGAATTAGGTTTCTAAGAAATAAATAAAAAATTGAAAGAAATGGAGAATTTCTGAAGAGATTGAAATTGATGGAAGAATAAGGTTTTATTGTAAATCAACCCAGAATGTTCATATCTGAGAGTTAGTTTATGAAGAAAAGAAGAAAATTAGCAAACCTTTGTTTGTGGCTGGCGCCTTTGTCGACGGTGGCACTGAGCGCACTTAGAGCTACCAAAGATTAAATCTGAACTGAGATTTAAATCCCAATTAAATCTCAACTTCAACTTCACATATACATCATCTATCTCAATTAAATCTGACCAAAGATTCTAAAGCCCTAGAGCTACCAAATGAAATTAAACAGCATACAATAGAATTTTCAAACAATTGATAGAGGAATTTGAATCAATAACATACAAAGAACATGATAGTGTCAAGAAATCAAAGAGATGGTAAGAAAAAAACTCACGCAATCGAAGTGATTCCGGCCCGGTTCAACTTCAGCAAGAGGCACAAACGTTTGGTACAATCTTCTTATATTTCTGCTCGCTCTTTACCTCGACAACTTCTTCTTCTTCTGAATGTGTGTGTTTGTTCCGATTGGAAGGGGTTTCACGTGGTGATATGGTTTCACCAGTGAAAGGATGAAGCCGGTGATGAAAGTGATGGTTAACGAAGATGGTTGAAAAAGATGGTGATGAAAGCTGAGGATGAAGATAGGGTTTCACCAGTGAAAGGATGAAGCCGGTGATGAAAGTGATGGTTAACGAAGATGGTTGACGAAGATGGTGATGAAAGCTGAGGATGAAGATAGGGTTTCTTTGATGGTTTTGGTTTCACGGCTGGGTATGTTTAGGTATTAGCAGTCACCCAAATCTGTGTATGAGTCAAAATGAAAAGTCACCACTTTTTATTTTTTTATTTTATAAAAATTAATAATAGCACTTTTAAAGGAAATGCTATCTTAGTTAAGAATATTAATAGCATTTTAAAAAAAGTGCTATCTTTTTTAAGTTTAATAATAGCATTTTTTCACAAAGTGTTATCAAAATCGTATTGTTAGCATTTTATGATAGCGCCCGACGACAAAGTGCTATTATAAATTTTTTTTCTTTCATTTCAATAGCACTTTCTTCAAAAGTGCTATCTTTTTTAAGTTTAATAATAGCATTTTTTTCACAAAGTACTATCAAAATCGTATTGTCAGCATCCTATGATAGTGCCCGACGATAAAGTGCTATTATAAACTTTTTTTCCTTTTCAATAGCACTTTCTTCAAAAGTGCTATTAAATTAGGCGATACAAAAAATCAAATTTGGCGTAGTGTACTCTAATGAGATGCCACATTGCTCGTTTGCATGCGCTTTGAATTCCTGGAGTTCCACGTGTCCTTCTTGATTCAAACAAAACACTTTAAAATTCAAATCTTCCCGCTCGAAACTCCTCAACGCGAAACAACGTGTCTTTACGAATAATAATAAAATATATCAGAATATCCTAAGTCTTTTATTCCCTAGGCTTCGAAGATAATTCACTTATATTTTACTTTGATTAGAAAATAATCCTGACCCATAATAATCTTAAAAATAGCCATTAAAAGTCATTCTTTCCTCGAGACATATGTCTTCGAAGAACACAAACATCATGTCGAAATCTCCAGCTAACAAATTGCCCCTAATAAATGTCTATTTCGAAGGACAAGTAGAAATAGGCATTTCTTGAACCATCTTAATCTAGGAGAAAAAACATGTACCAGAAATTTTTGTACAACCAGATCTAAAAGGATTAGGGTTAATCCAAAGGAAAATATGACAAAACAAATCCTGATCAGTGATTGAAATGAAGATAAAGATCATTCATGATATTATCCATTGAATTATAGTTTAACATAAAGTTACTATCATGAAACGATCGATTGAAAGAAAAAAAATATCAGATCAGTAACTTGAAGAAATTATTAAGCAAATTGTGGAAAATGAAGAAAGAGAAGAGCATAGATGAAGATTTACCTTTATATATGAAGGATTGAATTATGCAGAAACGCAAGTGTGAGAGCTTAGATATAAAATCGCTTCTTATGGCTTCTTTCGTTATGCTCCTACCTTAGGTCACTCACTCACAAATGGTGGGTTAGAGTGTAGAGTTGTTGGTGCTATTTATTTTGATTTATTTAAAGTGATGGAAAATGATACTCTCAGCTACTTTATTAAAAAGAAAATGATTCTTCATCCATGGTCGTATTATTATTATTAGCACACACAAAAACTGTACACATTATTTAGAAAATACATTCAACATTACTAAAAACAGAGAGTTTAGTTGAATTTGATCTTGAATAAAAAAAAGTGAATTTAAGTGTGTTCATATTAAATATATTTATATAGAAGGGAATCGATATCGATTTTAACTTTAAATTAAAATCAATTATGAAATCAAAATTATTTATATTTATAAATAAATATTTTTAAAACCAATTTTATATATTTAAAAGGATTTTATATGTTTCAAATGTGAAATCAAACATAAATTATTTAATATGAAAATACTTAAATAAGTGATTTGAATAGGTTTTAATAGAACATATAGCGATATAAAAATGAGTTAGTGACATAATTTAAATGACTAAAAAATTAATAAACTTATTAAATTTATCTTCATATATATATATATATATATATATATATATATATATATATATATATATATATATATATATATATATATATATATATATATATATATATATATATATATATATATATATATATATATATATATATATATATATATATATATATATATATATATATATATATATATATATATATATTGCACGTAAAAAAGATAATTAAAATAAATTATGAAATTTTTTTAAATATTTAAAAATTAATTTAAAAGACAATCTAATATACTAGTAATTTTTTTTCATTAGGTAATGGAATTAATCTCGAATCGTCAAAATACAACAGAACTAACACTTACCTCTTTATACAACTGAGAGGTAAAATATTCCAAACGTGAAAATTACAGGACGCAGAAGAAATATTAACTGCTCTAAACCACTTCCAAGAAGATAGCACTATCGCACTGACACATTCGTCAAAACTAAAAATGCTACCCCTAAATAATATGACATTCCGCATAATCCAAATGTTCCACACAACCGCCATCCAAATAATCCCCACAGTTAATCTTTCGTCTAAAACCTTAATTTTTTCAAAGAAAGCAATATAATTTCTTAACTCAAGGGTTTGATAACGAATTGGACTAGTAATAAAAGAGTTTTTATGACACTCACATGCATGCACTCAAGCACACACGAGTTTTGAAGAACCATAAGTTTTAATACAAATAAAAGTGAAAAAACAACAAAGTGAAACTTCGGCGAAAGAAAAATCCTAAATTAACAATCAAAAACAACATAACATATCAGTCACTCAAATAGACTACTCCCTTTTCAACAGTAAAATCCTAAATTAACAATAAAAATCACATTTACAAAGAAAAGATAACTTAGTTCACTAACTTCTTAACAGTTGATGCCTTGTCTAAGAAAATGACCTCAATATGAGATTTTGATATAATTCCATATTAGGGTCAAAACTAACTCAGATTTTGGCACTACACACGATTGACTTAAAATATCAAAATCAATACTAAGATCATTATATAAGACTAACTCAAAACTTCCCAAATATCATATACCAAAGACAGTCTATCACTTTACAAGTGAAGAACAAACGACTAACATACTTTGTAAAGTCATGACAATAAACATATGGAATAACTTTGTGGTCGGCTATCAATTTCTGCCTAAGACAACTTTTTGTTGTAGACACTTTATGATTCAGTAGTTGTCAATAAAAAATAATAATGTTATACAATATTGAACTCGTCCAAACCTAAACTATCCAAACCTAAACTAGAATGCGACTAACCTTTTATGAGTCAAGTTATGATAATTTAGCGGCAAGAAGGCAATTCTAACAAAGAAAATACTACATATGTAGCATGATCGCACCACCACTCCTCATGTAAAGATATGATCATACCTTGAATAATGATCAATAGATAAACTAATAAAGAAACCCTAAACAAAATAATCAAGAGACTATTTCATTGAAAAACTAACGTTGATGAATATACAAAAGGGTTAATAGTCATTTGCCCCCTGCAATAGTAGCGATATTCGGTTTACCCCCCTTTTAAAAAAAAATTTTGTTTTACCCCCCTTGTAATATTTGGGTACCCCCCTAAACGTGTAAAAACCAGGGAGTAAAATCAAAAAAATATATTTTACAGGGGGTAATTTTCCCTCTTAGGGGGCAAAAGACTTACAATTTTAATATTATAGAGGGTAAAACAAATTTTTTTTTTAAAAGGGGGGTAAACCGAATATCGCTACTATTGCAGGGGGGCAAATGACTATTAACCCTATACAAAATAACACTTCAGGGAAGAACAAATCTACTTGTGAAAATGATGCTTTATGAATATCTTTTGGAAGAGTTTTGATGAATATCAGCTTGAAAATCGCCTAGGTTTTTTGCGAAATGACGAATTGACATTTGAGTGTTGATAGTTTTGAGTGTTGATAGGTAAATGAAAAGTTAGAAACTAGATAGTACTCTGAAGTATTTCATGCAAAATAAGTGTCATGTCGGTTTTACACAAAATCCATTTATTAAAAATATGAAATATAAAAAAAACTTCATAGCGCCATATTATGAGAATTCATTTTAAAGATTTATCACGTCTGTTATATAAAAAAAAACGGAGGGGTTAAAGTATATTAAATAAAGTATTAAAATAAGATTTTAAAATTACTTTTATGAAATTCTTAATGCAAAATATTTTACCTATCAGTTGGACCATATAGCTGAGGTAAATACTAATGGAACAAATAAAAAAAATTTCATTGGAAAGACGCCGAGTGAGAAATAACTATGAAGCAATTGAAAAAAAACATAAAATGCACCAATTGGATGTCGAAGGGAGATCCCTTATTGCTACCTTACCTCGATTTTATTAAATATTTGAGGGTTAAAGTTTTTTATTAGAAAATTAATAAAACATGGCGCTCCTAGGACCGATACCATCGTTTTTCATTGTTCGAGGTGTAAATTTCGCCATAAAAAATGTTATTTGTAGTAGTGCAAAAGCGGCATACCCTTTACATATGTGTTGGTTACTATCTTTATAATGGACTTACAAACTAACCATAATCATTTTACCTTGCCGTATCTGATATATAGATATGTGATCATGCTAAGCGTCGTCAATCATAGGTCCGGTAGAAATCTCCTTTTCAACTTTTTCCTCGGCTGCTTCACCATGGACACATTCTGCGTTGCTGCAGGGTCAGTCCTGACATGTAAGAGGCCATAGACAAAAAATAAAAATGGACCTTAATATATATTTAAAATTATAAGACTTTTAAAATTTTGAGACAATGCAATAAATACTTCAAAATTTTATTAGAATTTATACAATAACGTGAAAAAAGTCAAACTAATTAAAAAATAATAAGACCTTAAAAATACTTTGATAAACTAAATTAATTGTTGTTCAAAAATATTCTAAATTTATTAATTTAATTATATATATTTAATCATAATGATTTAATTAAGTGTTAAGTATGCTTTTGGTCCCTATAAATATTTCAAATTTCATTTTTAGTCCCTATTAAAAAAAAATATTTTAGTCCCTATAAAAATTTTATGCAGGTAGTTATAGTCCCTACTATTTTTTTAAATTTAGAAAACTATTTAATTATCTTTAAAATTTTAAATTTTTGAATAATTTTTTTCATACGTGTTTAGAATATAAAATATTTTTTTACTAAATTATAGAATTTTTTATAATGATAAGAATTAAATATAAATTTTTTAAATTTCAAAAGATAATGATAAAATTAATGCGATTCTCGACTTATAAATCAAATTTTGAGTTTTTTTTTTAGGAACTTTTTATAACGTTCTAAACATGTCTGTAAAATAATCATTCAAAAATACACATCGGTTTAACAGTAGGGACTAAAGCTACGTGCATAATAATTTTATGAGGACTAAAATATGTCATCTTTTAATAAGGACTAAAAATGAAATTTGAGATATTTTATAGGACCAAAAACATACTTAACCCTTTAATTAAAAATAATACTAATATTAATAAAATTATAATATGAGTATAAAGTAACAACCTATGGTTGTTTAACACACGACCTGTGATTTAATTTTAATATTATAAAATATGACACTTTTTGAAAATAATTGAAAAAAAAATTACATATGATAGTTTTTGAAAACAGTTGAAAAAAAATTACATATCAACTCAAAGAACCAAAGATCGTACACACAACCCATTCGTTAAACTTAACGAACACAACCGCTGCACTGTAGTTGGATTTGTGTTCATTAATTCAACATAACATATACATAAATAGTTTAGTTTATAATTTCTAAACCCAAACCCTTAAAATATGAGCCCCCATTTTTTATGTGGCCCTAGGCTTTGGGTCTGCTTGCCCTGGCCCAGGGCCCGCCCTGCGTTGCTGCGTCCTTCATGTTGTTGTGGAGCATTTGTTCTATGGACGGTATGGCTTCCGTCTGTCAACTTGATATTTTCTTTCCCATAATATCTTGTTTCTTTTGGCTCCGACTTATCTGACTCAACCTGAAACTGTGCAGCATCCCACTGATACTCTGCTGCCTTCGGACTTGAAAAGATGTTTTGTTTCTCTATGTAAGGATATAGAAAGTTGAAGAGGGGAATATGTCTATTCTTAGAGTATTCTATTTATTTATTTTTAATTACAAATTTTGAAAGCTTTGTTTTTTTTAAAGGACAAAAGCAAAATTATAATTATTCTAAAAGAGAAGGCATAAGCAATGCCTTAAGTACAGGAAATTAAAGTTCAAATTTTCAACACCAGATATAGAATCCAATACCCTCATGTCAAAGAAAAAAAGGCTCTGCTAATTTAGTCTACACCCTTCTCAAAATGACCCAAAACAGACCCTGCTAATTACCAAATAAAACTAACAAATAAGGAGTACAACAATCATGTGAGCAACAACTCCAAACCAAATTAGTCAACACCATATTTTCATATCTGAGACAGCAGCCTCATGACACGATGGCATTCTTAAAAATTCATCCATTCGTGGTCAAATTCCGCTGCTGAGCCAGACCCAAAAAATTGCACAAGCTTGCTGCAGATATAGAGAAAACCCTGGAAATACCGAGCAGTACTATAGAGAAATACCGAATTGCACCAATACACAAAGCACTATAAAACTTCTGGTTTGTAAGAGAGAGTTGCACCAATGCAGAGAAGCAAGGCTACAACTATTAAGCAGAGCTATTGCAAACAGATCACCACAAACAATCATGTAAAGCACCCATTAATGCAGTCCTTTGGATATCTCATCCAGTGATTAAGATCGTAGCTGAAATCGGCCATCTTACTCTTGATCGACTTCCATGATAGTAGTTGAATATATTCAAATATTTTTGTATTTTTTCATCCACCATTCTTGAAAATCTTCTCGTTACGATTCCTCCATAGTGTCCAAACACACGCGAACTATATGACGGTAAGCATCTCTAAAACGGTCTTACCACCACTGATTAAGCTACGAATCTGATATAGATTATGTAGAGCATTGTTGTGAAAAAACAGAAGATAAGTTTACCCATCTTAGGATCTTGCTACAGTGTCAATAAGAGTCTCAACTAATGTCTCTCTAGTGACTTTTCATCTTTCTAAAATTTCAACCAATCTCCAAAATTAAATATGTATATCAAATTACTTTTATACTTTTTTATGTTTATCATTTTTTACTGATATGTTAACTTATTTGTAACTTGATTTTCAATTAGTATTAATTTTTTTAAAAAATTTCTCTCTCTTTTTTATACTTTCAAAGCTCTTTTATTATAAAGTTTCTGAATTTTTTTTTAACTTTCACATTTTTTACAACATTTGTGTTTATTAGTTTTTCTTAAGAATTTTTTATATATAAATACATAAACATTCATCTTCCATCCCAAATTTATATTATTTTTCAATTAAAATTTTTAATTTTTTTTTATTTTCATGACAAACTGATGATAAATATGCGGTCCAAATCTATTTCCGTACGGACATACGGATATCTCAATATGAATAAAAGTAACTTGTAGCATGGGCCTAGCCAAAAAATTAGATTAAGTTAAGCTAAAATGAATTTTTTAGTGGTGGTTGAACAGTATTAATACTTTCTCTAGTGTACAAGCATAGTCCCCTTTTCACATGCTTATAATAGGATTGCAATAGAGGAGACATGTTACATATGATTGTAGTGTTTTATTTTAATGTAACTAATTACACAATTAAATAAATCACAATTAAAATCCTTTTTGTACTATAAACATCATACCTTATATTTTAATCAAAGAAATCATAGTTGATATAATTGTAAATGGTTGAGTCTTACGATCTGAAATCGTTAACTCTTGCACTAAAAAGGGAAAAGTAATCACATGTTATTGAATGTGTCAATAATGAAAAACAAAGGCAGTCTTTAAGATCAAACTAAAAATAAACTCAACATAAATATATTTAATGATTGATAAAAGTATCTAAAAAGCACTTGCACTATAAATTGATATATCTTTACAATATCTTGACAAATGCAAAGAAGAGTTGTCCGTTTCTTCTAAATGACCAAAATTGCACCTTTTGCCCAGCTCTCAAATATTTGCTTGCTACAAATGTGTACCATTTACCAGTGATATTATAGATCTCAGTTGTTTCCATTTGCCACCACTTGAAGTACATGTCATCCAAAAGATTAAGATTGTGATCTAACATATGTTGGAACATGCCTAAAGCTCTAAGGTGAATCAATGGTGAAAGTGGGTTTTGGGGAAGATGAAGATGAGAGAGAGATAGAGAGTAATTTGAGAGAGTAATTTGAGGAGAATTGTAAATGTTTTATTCAAAATGGCATTACAATCAATGTACACATTTGGAGCTATTTATAACAAGCAATTAACAAAAAACAAACAAAACACTACAACCAAAAACTGCTACTGTCAGCACACAGGAAAACCAGAAAACGTGTTGGAAACCGGTTCCCTCATTTGGAGAAACCGGTTTCTCCTTCGAAAGTTTGTTTTTCTGCTTCAGTGCAGAAACAGCTTTTCCAAATAAGCTGTTCTGCACAGAATCACTTCTGAAGCTTCATGTGCTTGACTTATACTTTCAACACACCACCTTAATTCAAGCACTCCACATTCTTCAAGCTCAATTTCTTCACAAGCCTCTTGAACACTTCGTTTGTTACCGCCTTCGTCAACAAATCCCCAAGTTGTTCTTCGCTTCGACAATGAGCAAGCTTCAGCTGTCCATCACACACCAGCTCCCTCAAGTAATGAAACCTCATCTCTATATGCTTGCTTCTCCCATGTGAAATGGGATTCTTAGCAAGGTTGATAGTTGAGAGGTTGTCCACAAATAGTGTGACAACTTTCACATCAAAGTTGCCTAACTCACCAAGTAGATTCATAAGCCACACGGCTTGACATGCACACATGGAGGCTGCGATATACTCGGCCTCACAAGAAGAGAGTGCCACCACGGATTCCTTCTTAGAGCACCAAGAGATTGGAGCTCCTCCGAACATAAAGACATAACCGGCCGTTGATTTCCTATCGTCTTTATCTCCACACCAATTGGAATCCGTATAACCGAGCAATTCGCACATGTTGCCCACATCAGCCGCGGGAAAGAGAATTCCACAGCCAAGAGTACCTTTGACATAGCAAAGGATTCTCTTAACTGCTGCCAAATGAGACACCTTCGGTCTCGCCTTGAATCTACTCACAATACCGACACTAAATGCCAAATCTGGTCGCGTATTGCACAAGTAACGTAATGATCCAATCAATCTCCTATATTGAGTTGGGTCTACGTCATCCTCTTCCTCACTTTTGGACAGCTGCAGCCTTGGTTCCATAGGTGAATTGGCAGCATTACAATGCTCCAAATCACACCTTTTCAATATCTCATGAGCATACTTTCTTTGGTGCATGAGAAGTCCCAACTTGGACTTGTGAAACTCAATGCCAAGAAAGTATGTCATGACACCAAGGTCACTCATCTCAAACTCTTCCATAAGCTCTCCTTTGAACTTGGAAATAAACTCCTCATTGCTGCCCGTTATCAAGAGGTCATCCACATACAAGCAAAGAATGATCACACCTTTAGTCTTGTCCGTCTTCACATAAACTCCATGTTCGGACACACACTTCTTGAAGCCTACCTCAATAAGAAAAGTGTCTATGCGTTTGTTCCAAGCTCTAGGAGCTTGTTTCAAACCATAGAGAGCTTTCTTCAATTTGTAGACTCTACCCTCTTGGTTCTCTATCTCAAAACCGGGGGGCTGCTCTACATAGACTTCCTCTTCAAGTGGACCATTCAAAAATGCGGATTTCACGTCCATTTGGTACATTTGCCAACTCTTACTATTGGCAATACCAACAACCAACCTTATGGTCTCCAATCTAGCTACCGGAGCAAATACCTCGTCATAGTCTACACCTTCTCGCTGCAAAAATCCTTTTGCTACTAGTCGAGCCTTATGCTTGACAATCTCGCCTTTAGGATTTGCCTTCACTTTGTAAACCCACTTTACTCCGATTGCTTTCTTCTTTTCCGGCAATTCTACCAGCTCCCAAGTACTATTTTTCTCAATGGATTCCAGCTCCTCTTTCATAGCACAAACCCATTTTGCATTGATTAATGCCTCTTCCGTACTAACCGGTTCGGATTCGGCCATAAGCGCAAAATGAATGAGATCACCATCATGGTCAATCTCGTTGTCTTGGAATACTTCACAATCTTGGAGCCTTTGTGGTAGACCTCTGTGTCTTGTTGGTCTTCTACTGGAATTAACATTGCCACCTTTGATCGGATTCGGAACAACAACTGGAACCTGCTGCTGCTGCTGATTTTCTGCATTCTGCACTGGAAACCGGTTACCAGTTTCAGAGGAACCGATTTCTTCTTCAGAAATTCCCATTCCAGCCAGTTTTCGCGAAGGAAACCGGATTCCCTCTGTTGAGGAACCAGTTTCTGCACCAGAAACAGCAGTTTTTCTACTGTCAAACTGCTTCAGCTCCTCGACCACTACGTCCCGACTTATCACGATCTTTTTGCTACTCATGTCAAACAGTTTGTAGCCTCCGGTAGGATGGTATCCAACAAGAATCATCACCTCACCTTTGTCATCCAACTTTTTTCTAAGTTGGCCCGGAATATGTCTAAAAACGATCGAACCGAAAACTCTTAAATGCGCTAAATTCGGTTTATGACCAGACCATACCTCTTCCGGTTCACTTTGTCAAGACTCTTAGTAGGGCACCTATTCAACAAATAGGCTGCTGTAGAGACCGCTTCACCCCATAGTTCTTTCGGCTAGTTCTTCCCCTTCAACATGCTACGAACCATGTTCATAATTGAGCGATTTCTCCGTTCGGCAATTCCATTTTGTTGAGGCGTGTAAGGTGGAACAACCTCACGCACTACACCCTCCTCATCACAATAATTCTCGAACTCACTTGAGGTATATTCACCTCCACCATCCGTTTTGAGAATTTTCAACTTGTGACTGGATTGTCGCTCCGCTATGGACTTAAAACGCTTGAATACTTCGAACACCTCACTCTTCCTCTTTATGAGGTAAATCCATAGCTTCCTACTAAAGTCATCAATAAAAGTAACAAAGTACCTATTCCCTCCATACGAGTCGACTTGCATTGGGCCACACACGTCGGAATACACCACCTCAAGGTGCATCTTGGTCCTATGACCAACATCCTTGCTGAAACTGTTTCTATGTTGCTTCCCTTGCATACACTCTTCACATAGTTCAGCTGGAAGATTAATCCTTGGCAGCCCGGTTACCATGCCATGCCTTTGCAACGCGTCGAGGTCTCTAAAATTGAGGTATCCAAGCCGGTAGTGCCACAACCACTCTTCTCTACTAGCGGCTGTAGCTAAACACTTATGTTCCATGACTTTCAACTCTATTTTGAAAGTTCTATTTGCAGCCATAGGTGCTCTCAAGACTAAAACGCCTTTTATGTCAAAAACGCGTAAAATCTTGTTTTCCATCCGAATTGTGTAGTTCTTCTCGAGCAATTGGCCAATACTCAAAAGGTTACACCTTATTCCTGGAATGTATAATACATCTTTGATCAAAGAATGACTCCCATCTTTTTTCTTGATCAAAACGTCACCTACTCCGTCGGTCGCTAACGTAGTGTCATCCGCGAATCTCACTCTATTCCGCGTAGCTTGATTGATTTTCACAAACCAATCTTTTCTACCGGTCATATGCGTTGAACAACCCGAGTCCAAGTACCATTCATCACTATTTTGGACTCCACCTCGAACGGTAACCATTGCGTTTCGCTCCGTATGCACTTGTGCAGAAAATTCTGCACTGTTATGCTTGCTGCCCAGCCACTGACGCGTCACTGCGTTGCTGTCCAGCCCTTCCTTACAGCCATTGTTCTCCTCCGTGATCATAACAAGAAGCGTGTCATCTTCCTCTACCTCTTGCCTAGCAACTTTAGCTTCATCCCCATGATTTTCCTTGGATTTTGCATTACACTTTTTTGCAAAATGGCCAAGCTTTTGACAATTATAGCATTTCACATTGCTTTTGTCAAATCTCTTGAAGTTGCTACTTTGACCACCACCTCTAGTGCTACTCTCTCCTCTTTGTGCCATGGAATTCCTAGAACCTTGTGAATCCTTTCCACTAGAATTCTGAAAATTTGCCTTGCCTCTTGAAGACCACTTGCCTTTGGACTTCTTGTTCTTCTCATTGAACCTTGCTTCCAATGCAATTTCCTCCGTGGCCTTGTCATTCCCTCTTTCATCTAGTCTTTGCTCATGTGCTTCCAATGAACATTGAAGCTCTTCCTTGCTCAAAGTGAGAAGATCCTTGGACTCTTCCAAGGCTACAACAATGTTATCAAATCTTGGTGTTAACGAACGCAAGATTTTGGCTACTACATTTTGTACCGACACGATTTCACCACACGCCTTCATTTGATTCACCAAACGCCTTATACGCGTTACGTATTCATTGATCGATTCTTTCTCCTCCATTTGCACTAATTCGAACTGCCGTTTGTGAGTTTGTAACCTCACCACCTTTGCTTTGTCGGCTCCTTCGTATGCTTTCTTCAAGATATCCCATGCCTCCTTTGCATTTGAACAATCTCCAACTTTCTCAAAGTTGTCATTGTCAACACAAGAGTGCATCAAGAAGAGTACCTTGTAGTCTTTCTTCTTCTCCTCCTTGTGTGTGGCTTGTTGAGCAGCTGTGGGCTCTGCTCCAAATGGTGTGACTCCATTGTTCACCACTTCAAGCAATTCTTGATACCCAAACAGGACTTTCATTTGCTTGCACCATTTGTCGTAGTTCTTGGATTCAAGAATTGGGAGGTTGGTGGGGATTCGATCAGTGGATGTCATGTTCGCATCGGATATTGGATCGTAACCAGAGCTCTTGCCAGATGTTGGAACAAGCCTAAAGCTCTAAGGTGAATCAATGGTGAAAATGGGTTTTGGGGAAGATGAAGATGAGAGAGAGAGATAGAGAGTAATTTGAGGAGAATTGTAAATGTTTTATTCAAAATGGCATTACAATCAATGTACACATTTGGAGCTATTTATAACAAGCAATTAACAAAAAACAAACAAAACACTACAACCAAAAACTGCTACTGTCAGCACACAGGAAAACCAGAAAACGTGTTGGAAACCAGTTCCCTCATTTGGAGAAACCGGTTTCTCCTTCGAAAGTTTGTTTTTCTGCTTCAGTGCAGAAACAGCTTTTCCAAATAAGCTGTTCTGCACAGAATCACTTCTGAAGCTTCATGTGCTTGACTTATACTTTCAACAACATAAACACAGACATGCCATCCATCTTTTCTTTTTTCCCTTTTTTCTTTTAAGGAACATAATTCAAAGATAATTGCTCCATTGGTGTCCGAAAAATCTTTGTAATACTTCTTATTAGAATGACCAAACGATTTTTGTTTCCAGAGAAATCATAGTTACTTAGTTCCTTCTGGATCACCAACTTCACCTCAGTACCCCCTATTTCTTCAATCTTTTCTTTAAACATCAATGGCAACTCGGGCTGCTCTTCATGCACCTCTTCTTGCACCTTATTCTTGAATTTTTTTAATGAATCTTTTGATCTATTAATCTTGTTTGCAGAAACCTCATTGAATGAAGAACTTTCGATAATGAACTTTTTATTATACGTAGCAAGAATGTCAATATAATATCTCGAAGGTATTTCTTTTTTAACACTCGCATCTCTTGCCAAAACACCATCTTTTTTTAAATTTTTTAAAAAAAAAGAAAAATCTTTTCTTTTTAGTCGCCTACTTCCAATCAAGCAAATAAGAAATAGACGACTAAAATCGACATGTGAAACAAGAGGTCTGAATCTCTCGGAGTATATTGAGGATTTTCAATTAAAAATTATACAAGCAATGTCTGATAATCCTTCTACACATACAAGAAAAGAATTAAGTTAAATATAATTTAAAAAACTTAGCTATATACAAGAATTAAATTAAATAATAAATAAAATATAGTCGCGTAATTTTCACGCCGCAAACAGCAATTTCTCAGTTGCCACTTGAAAATTAAACAACTTAGCAAGACAACTAAAGAAGACATGGCTAACAGTTTGACACAAACTGTAAACTCCAAATACCATATTGAACTTGCATATACATAATGATGCCATATTTCCATATCCCTTAAAAAAACAAGGACCTAATCACTACAAGAATAAAGTTCTCCTGCGAAGTGTTTTAGTGATGTGATTATCACGTGTCAAAAAATTGGTAGTTGCGACGTGATAATCACGTCACTACCTTTAAATAATATAAAGTCATTGGGAGTCAGACATTGATTATTGAAAAAAAAATGCAAAGTGGGAAACCCGTCATTACTAAAAAGTAAAATAAAAATTGCTGTAACATTCACATTGGGAAATGTTCAAAATTTCAAAAAAAATTGCTGGTGACGTGTTAAACACGTCGCAAACTTTTGCAGTGAGAGAATCTTATTTATCACCGTTGGGAAGGTTGCGACGTGAATTACACGTGGCAAGGTTGCGACGTGAAATTCACGTTGCTGATTGGCTTATAAGGATACGCTTTCTCTTTCTCCCTCCCAGGCCCATTTTTCGTCCCCCTCTTTCTTCCCCTATTTCTTCCATTGTCACACAAACCCATTTGCAAACACAAACCCATTTTTCATATACCTTATAACTTCAAAAAAATTCGCCAAATTTCTTCCATTATTGTATTAAAGGTAAATTACATACATAAATTATGATAATTTCTTTTTTATAATTACATCAATAGATATTTCTGTTTATTAATTTAGGTTTTAATTTTTATTTTAAGGTTTTATAGAGAAGAAGAGGGTTGAAGGAGAAAAAGATTGAAGAAGGAAGAGCGTTGAAGAAGAAGAGGTATTTTTGTTTTTTTTTTTTTTTAAATTTAATATATATGATAAAAATATTATATATGATATAAATATTTTTTTATATCATATACATGTTTAGGAGTTGATAAAAATAGTGTATATGAAGATATAAATGTTTGTTTTTTTTATAATTTGTTTTTTATTTTGGATGATATTGAAAATAAAATATGATTTTTAAAATGAAATATAGTTATTTATTAAAACAATAGTAGTTTGAAACTATTATTACTTCACAAAATAATAGTAAAAAATAATTAAAGTTAAAAGAATCAATGCATCGTCCAAATAGTAAACTATTATTTTCAAAAGACTAATAATTATTATTTTTTAACAATAGTATAAAATATAGTAATAATTAAAGTAATAAAAACTGAAACTATATTTTTAAACTTAATAATAAGTTTGTTAAAAACAAAATAGTGTGGAGTAGTTTTTTTTAAACAACATTTAAAAAAAAAGTTATTATATGTTTATTATATTTTATTAAAAAAATTTAGTATTTTGTTTAAAAAATAAATGTTTATTATAGTGTGAAGTAGTATTTTGTTAAAAAAATGTTTATATATATATATATATATATATATATATATATATATATATATATATATATATATATATATATATATATATATATATATATATATATATATATATATATATATATATATATATATATATATATATATATATATATATATATATACTTTCAAAATAATTATAAAATTTATTTATAGTTGATATTAATTATAGTTACTAAAAAGATAATGATTGGATATATGTGCAGTATCGAACATTATTATCGGTATTATCGTAGTTGGCTGTACGATAGATTGGAATCAAGAAGACGTGCACTTAAACCAATTTTATAGCAGGAGTTAATGGGTTTATCACGTGGGCGTTTGCTCTGAAATGTTACCGAAGCGAAGGAGGAGTTAGGTGTCCTTGTCTTAAATGTGGATGTAGACCTATAATTAGTGACCCAGAGTAAGTGGTCAGTCATTTGCATAGAAAGAGTTTCATGGAAAATTATTGGTTTTGGACGTTTAATGGTGAAAAACTGCCGAGTAATGTACCAGAGACTAGCCATACGCATGCTTCAAGTGGTCAACCGCCTATGGAATATGAGGAAAGACCGCTTATGAAATATGAGGAAAACTTTAATTTGATCGGTGATATAGTTGAGGATGCTTTTGGTGTGAATGTGACCTATGATCAACCTGAAGATTTTGATGGGGAAGAGTTGTCGAATGAGGAAGCACAAAGATTTTATCAGTTGTTGAATGAGATGAATACACCATTGTTTGAGGGATCGTCTGAATCAAAGTTATCAATGTGTGTGCGATTATTGGCCGCCAAGTCAAATTGGAATGTTTCGGATCAGTGTTTGGAATTCTTCGTAAAAATGATGTAGGAGTAAACTGCAGCGAAAGACAACTTGCCTACAACTTTTTATGATGCAAAGAATTTGGTGTCGAAGTTAGGTTTAAGAGTAAGAAATATTGATTGTTGCATTAATGGTTGGATTTTGTTTTATGATAGTGAGTTTGGTACGCAAGATGGAATGTTGGAGGAATGTAAGTTTTAAATGAGTCCAAGATATAAAGTTTGCAGTAGAGCCATTAACAGTAATCAAGCTTGTATAGCAGTAAAGTCCATGTTTTATCTTCCGATAATACCAAGGTTAAAAAGAATGTTTGCTTCAATGCATAATGCAAGTCAAATGACATGGCATCATACAAACAAAACAAGTCCAGGCACTACGCGACATCCATCCGATGGCGAAGCATGGAAGCACTTTGATCGAATACATCCTGATTTTGCCGCAGAACCTAGAAATGCCAGGCTTGGATTATGCTCAAATGGTTTTGCTATATATGTCCAAGCGTCGGGAAGTGTGTATTCTTGTTGGCAAGTTATTGTAACCTCTTACAACCTCTCTCCTTAGGTGTGCATGACAAAACCATACATGTTTTTGTCGTGCGTCATTCCAGGACCTTTGAGTCCAAAATTCAGAATTGATGTGTGCTTATAACCTTTAATCGATGATGTAAAAAGGTTGTGGACTGGATAATGGACTTATGATATATCCCGTAAACAGAAATTTACTATGCGAGCTGTTTTGATGAGGACTATTAACGACTTTCCAGCATATGGCATGTTGTCTGGTTGGGCTACACATGGAAAAATGGGTTGTTCACATTGTATGAGATACACCAAGGCGTTTACGTTGGATAAAGGGGGGAAAAGCTCGTGGTTTGATTGTCACCGCAGATTCCTACCAAAAAATTCATCCATATAGAAGAAACAAGACAAATTTCAAAAAAGATGAACGAGTAACGTATTTGCCTCCGCTTCGATTGTCACCGGGTGCTATATGGGACCAAGTTTATAAACTACCAAAATTCACAGATACTGGAAAGGCATGTAGAATTGAAGGATATGAGGTCAAACACAATTGGACAAAAAGAAGTATATTTTGGGACCTCCCGTATTGGAAAGATAATTTGTTACGCCATAATCTTGATGTTATGAATATTGAGAAGAATTTTTTTGATGATGTATTAAACACAATGATGGATGTTAAATACAAAACAAATGATAATCAGAAGGCTAGACAAGACATGGAAATTTGGTGTAATCGAAAAGAGCTGGAGTTGAAGCCTCAACCGAATGGAAAATTATTAAAACTGAAAGCCTGTTTCAGTCTGACCTTCTAAGAAGCTAAAGCGGTTTGTCTATGGTTAAAAGATTTGAGAATTCCCGATGCATATTCTTCAAATTTAGCAAGGTGTGCCGACCTTAACACTAGGATGTTGCATGGTATGAAAAGTCATAATTGCCATGTTTTTAAGGAACAATTGCTACCAATTGCGTTCGGTTCTCTACCCAAACATGTGCCTTAATGGGATCAAGATAGTTATGAATGAGATCAGGGTAGGTATCCTCAACAATTGCCTTAATGGGATCGGAAAAGTTTGAAATTAAAAACTCATCTGGAATACAAATATCAGCATAACCATCATTCGGCTCACACACGGTCCCATCCCTAATATTTAAAATCCACTCTGAAAATCTCCTAATGTCATTGGTAGTAGAAGTAGTTTCACCAGATTGTAAGCGCATGTTCTTTGTAAGCTTCAAGACCTTACAGTGATCCCAAATATAAGAAGAATTGATTGTTGCATGGATAATATCAGATCTAGTACCTCTTGGTATAATAGGGATAATTTGTCTGAAGTCACCACCAAACACAACAACCTTACCTCCAAATATTTTATGAGATGCATGTGGCATTCCACTCATAATATCTTTCAAGGATTTATCAAGAGACTCAAAGCAAAATTTTGTAGCCATAGGAGCTTCATCCCATATGATAAGATCTGTCATCTTTAGAAGCTCAGCAAGATCATCTTTTTTGTTAATGTTACAAATAGAAGTTTCTAAAGTAGAGACAGAAATCTTAAACCTAGAATGAGCTGTTCTTCCACCTGGTAGCAACAAACTTGCAATCCCACTTGAGGCAACAGGCAAGACAATTTTTTTCTGAGACCTAAGTGCGGCTGATAAAGTGTTCCACATAAAGGTCTTACCAGTTCCACCGTAGCCATATAAAAAAACACCCCACCTCGTTGCTTTTGTACGACAACCATTATTTCCTCATAAATGGTTCTTTGCTCATCTACAAAATTGAGAAGTTTGGGATAAAACATTAAAACAATATCAATGCACATTATTTTAAATTAGTGTGAAAGTATATTATTACCTGTAAGAGAAGAGTACAAATTAGCAAAAATTTGTTGATGTTCAACAACATTGTATTGACGCTCATCATAAAGAAGCCTATTTCCTATAAAGGAAACCACAAAATCTTTTGGATATGGCATTGGCTTGAAATCTTTCAAACTTTTATTATTGTTTTGTAACAGTGTTTCAATAGTCATTAACGTAAGTTCTTTTAGCTCCCCGCCAGTTAGTGTCAAACCTACGATCAAAAGGTCGTAATAAAAATGTAGTTATTGTGTAACCAACATTCAAATATGTGTAGCATAAATAATAAATATAGGTACTTATTTTTTAACCCAAATACTATAGAAGGCAGAGGAATGAAACTGGTCGTATGATGTCATTTGTTTTTGTATCGACAGAATTTCACCCACAAGTTACTGGTGATAAATATACTTTTCAATTAACTACATATTACCCAGCCTGATTTCAACATGGTATATTTAATACATTATAATAGGTACCTATGCTACCTTATTTGCATTGAATTGGCGCCTAAGTGATATTCAGACATAAATGATCCATTCATTAAAAGTTGTATCAAAAGCAATTATCATTTCATATGCAGAATATGCCCAGTAATCATTTTCATTGTTTGAATGTACGAATTTCTTAATGGCTGAATGCAATGTTAATGAATCGGTTTTTCTACCGGCTGGAACGTAATAATTTAACATCAGCTATTATATTGTCAGGTTAGGTAGTAATATAATTGAAGTGGTTTTTCATAGGTAGTAAAAAAGTTAAAATTTAGCCACAACAGATTTGTCTTAGATTTTATGAAATAAGTGGTTTTTCATAGGTAGTTAAAAAGTTGAAATTTAGCCACAATAGATTTGTCTTGGATTTTATGAAATTAATAGAACGACAATGTCAACATAAATGAACGATCGCACTTTGCAAGTTGGAAACAGAATTATTACAAGAAGTAAAGATGAAATACCTTGATCTCCTGCCAATAATCGTTGATCATAAAGAATGCCATCTGATAAATACTTCCAAGTCAATCTCCACACATGTTCCGGTCTATTCATGGATGACGACAACAACATTGTAACAAATAACTTGCGTAAAAATAAACCAGAACCCCAAACATGTGCCTCTTTTATTGCCTCAACAAACTCTCTATCATCTTGTAGAAATCCCATCGCAAAGCATGATCCTCTAAAAGTTTTATGTTGTTTACCATCAACCATTTTGATGTCATCATAACATAAAGGGCCTTTTTTTACCGTGAGCATCATCCTTAAATAAAACAATTCTCCTGTGCTTTGAGGAACCCAAATAAGTCGACCAATGGTATACCCTCGTTTCCTTGGTTTCCAACTTCGGCTTCTTTTATGATAAACAAATTTAGAAACAAAGTCACCGAAAGTTAGTAATCTAGCTTCTTCGTATGTTTTGTTAGCCTCAGACCAAGATGTAAA
Organism: Vicia villosa; assembly: GCF_029867415.1. NCBI lineage: Eukaryota > Viridiplantae > Streptophyta > Magnoliopsida > Fabales > Fabaceae > Vicia > Vicia villosa. The sequence goes on along the minus strand of NW_026704976.1, from coordinate 181,426 downwards.
CATTGACTCGGTTACACTTGGTTTGAGTAAAACATCACCAACTTGCTCATAGTCTTTGTAGTAAACGGAGTTTTCACCTTCCATGTGAAAGTACAATCTCTCTACGGCTGGTTTTTGACCGTGTATAGAATAAGGAAATATCCTCCAACATGGCTCACTCGGGGAGATGTATCGACAATCCAAATATTGCTTGATCTCGTCGATGTTGTTTTTGTCAGAACCGTGTATGACAGCAGAAATTCGATCAGAACCTTTGTTTATGTATTAGAAAAGGTATTTAATAGAAGTACTTTGATTGCACCATTCCATGTTGATGTGGGAATCGTACTTCAACAATAAACTTGGGTTGTGAGGAACAACATGACCACTATGAAAGATGACCCCGTTTTTATCAATTGTGTGACCGCTGTTTCGTCTCCTATAAATAGGATATCCATCTTGGTCCACTATAATTGTTGGTTGAAATTTTTTGGGGAAGTACTTGGAGCATTTCCTATCTTTCATGCAAGGTGAGTTAACATTTTCCAAACCACAAGGACCATGAACCATATGAGATTTTACCAAATTGTACAACCTAGGTTGTGTCAAGGGATCGGGCACTTCAGCACTAATTATCTTGTTAATGTCTTCGGGTCTTGGATATTTGTTTAAAGGATGCAAAAAAATCAGAACACGGGCATGTGGCAATCCTCTCTTTTGAAACTCAATGGTGTACATATCTAGCATTCATAGATATAAGAAAATTGGCATAGTATTGTAGTAGCAGTAGTACAACAAAGTAAAAGAGAAGTGAAAGAATAAACTCACAAGCAAGAACTTTTCCTAGTACACCTTTCTTGGTTAAATCAGTTAGCAATTTATCAAACTTGATTTTGAAAATTCTTGAAATGATGTCCGGCCGATCTTGTGGTTTCAAATGAAGAGGACCAAGTACTCTTTGAATCTCAGGCCAATTTGGGTTGCAGGTAAATGTAATAAACAAATCAGGAAACCCAACTTTACTACAAATAGCCATCCCATCATAGTACAATTGATTCATAAACCTACGACCACCGATAAAGGATGATGGCAAAACAACTCTTTTTCCTATGCTTGACCCAATATTTTGACTGTGATCACCTTCTTCGTTAAGAGACTTATACTTGAAGACCCTAAGTTTTGGTTGATTTTTTCTAAGCCTTTCTAACTTTTTCGATTCTAGCATTGTGTAACCATCGCACAAAAATTGTTGGAACAACCTCCGTGAAGATAACAAAGTCTTAGCCTTACATAAACTGGTTTGAATGCGAAATGCAAGCCATTCTCTAATGGTAAGCCTATTTCTTATGCTGTTTTCATAGCTGGGCAAGTCTCCATGAGCTACATCAGGCCTATAACCGTCCTCACCGTACGGAAAAATCAAAGGATATTGAAAAGCCATGTAACTTGCATGAAGATCATTGATTCTCTGAAGTTGTCCTCCTTTTGTTTGCATTATGATATCCCTCATTTCTGCTGTGTCAATATCACCGACTACCAAGGCTGCAACTTCCGAAACAGTCGGTTTATTATATACTCTCCCATATGTGGATCTGTCGGAAATTAGTCTCAACTTCAAGTTTTGATTTTCACCATTATCCAACCATTTCCTTGCCATTTGAAAATTTTTAGCATGGGGATTGCATTCATACAGCATATTAGATAATTGTTGAACAACCATTTCATCAATGATTTTTGAGTTCCTGTCATGGCATAAATATGGAAATTAAAGGTACTGACATGAAGCTTTAAAACATAAGGTATAAAGGATTATATGATTAGTAATTCATTGAATGGTGAATTTCTTTTACCTTAATCCTTGCATTCTATTAGTGACCTCATTCTCCGTGTCATATATATATAGTTGAGCAAACTTAGGCTTTTGACCTTCAGGAGGTAACAAACTCCCAATTCGATGACATGTTTGACCTTGTATCCTTATAGTTGGAGGCCCGCGTCCATTGTTAAAACGATTGTCCAACTTTGCTCTCGGCGAATTAAAGGCAAACATCATATTGTAAACTCGGATCTGATGTTGGAACTTCCTGCTGTCTAAGATATTGTTATTGAACAAAAGTCTTGCAAGTATATCTGGAGGTTGTTCTAGCAATGGAAGTTCTTCTTTACCATTCCCACAACAAAGCATAAACTTCGGATTGGCTGCATGAGAACTTTTGTGCATCCTTTCTTGATACCACATTATTTCTTTACAATAACGGCATTCAATGAGAGGGTCACCAACGTCGTAATAATCTACATAAGAAATAAGTGTGTCAAACATTGGCTAGATTTTTATAAAAGATAAGACATGAATCATACAGTTGAAGGTATTGCCTAGATGCGACATACCTTCAGAAGTTCCGCCAGAGTTGTCATGAATTGTAAAAGGTGCTGCAATATCTTCTGACTCGGACCATTCGTCATCTTTGGATAAATATGCTATTATAAAAAGTAAACCAACTTTAATTAAGAAGATGCCCAAGGTGGTTGAGACTGTTGCATTTAATTGACCAACGCACTAATATTTTGCTCATAATGCAAAGCACAAAGCATTAAACTTACTTGCGAATGGGTCATATTCACTATCATCTTCATAGTCGCTGTTAAAATCCAAATTGACAGTCGGCGTAAAAATAGGACACGACAGCTCAGATCTGTGGCTGGGAATATGGGTGGATTATGAGACAGGTGTAGAAACATGAGTGACAGGTTGTTTCTTGCTCTGTGGGACTTGCATATTATGGACAGGCGGTGGCCTGACATCCCTAAAAGAAATTATGTTATTAACAGTACTTGAATTGCTGCTGATATATTTTGTTATGCTGTATTATAGTCTGCTATACTACATTTATCATTGTAATCTATGACCATGTACCTATTTTGTGAGGGTGAATCGGCTGTGCCATTATCAGTGGCTGTTTGTTGTTTATTCGTTTGGATAGAAAACTTTATGCTCAAGTTGATAGCCAGGTTGGGAACTCCAAGTTGTTTCCGAGGCCATGCCCTACCTAGTTTGGTGATGGTTGGACATCTGCATTTTCAAAATAACGCAAATAGGAGGAAACCTTTGCTCAAAACTACAATATTGTTATGTTTAGATGTGTTCATTAGCTTTTATAAGAAACTAAGTTAACTGGATATATAAACTATTTAACAACTATATTGAACATCAAGAATGATCAAAGATTTAGAAATTGGATTTGTCATACTGCAGTTGAGTTACGGCATCCAACAGATAGTTTGTCTCGTTGGGGTGTGTTACAGCTGAAGTTGATTGTTCTTTTACATCCAATCCTACTATGTGAGATAGCACGGAGTTGATTCCATAATTTCCGCGTTGAACTGTGACACCTTGAGTCCTTGGGTTAACACAATAAAACAATGGGTTTTCATTTAACAATTATAAAGAGCACATGGGCAATAAATGACGCAATCAAATAAGCTATTATAAATGCAAAAAAAAAACATTTTTTAAAAGTATGTACCTAGTTTCATTCTTTGATTTGAATGCCCTTTTAGTATTCGCTGTCCCAATATGATTTGTTTCGATAGGCAAGTTTCTGCTCAAATTAAATGCTATATTTGGAACTCCCAAGTGGTTTCTAGGGCTGCCCCGGGCAGGCTTGTTAGTCACAAGTCTTCTGTTGACAATATTACATGAAAGTAGCAGTTAATTTCATCAAATATACAAACTGACAATGTGTATCATAGATTAAGATTTTTGAAGGGTGTTTGATCCTATGCAGCTTATATATAGCACAAACCAGCCACACGGATAGACACCAAAAGTATGAACATTACAAAAGCAAAGTATTTCCAAAATTGTAATTATTCAAACATGATAAATATTTGAATTTTTCTGAAACATACTCAGATATAGGTTCTGCAGAGGCTCGTATATTTGTCTCGCACGCGTTTGCTGCAGGCTGCATTGGAAGTGTATTCGTTTCAACATGTTGGGATACATTAACAACACGGTTACGGCCTGAGTTTCCATGAGATGTTTCGAAGGTCGATGTATTAGATGAACTTCAAAAGTTAAAGACGGTGTTGTACTTAAGGGGTGACCGGTCTTTGGTAGGTTCCAATGTTGACTGCGTAAAGGTTTCACTTGAAATTAAAGTTGCATCTGCGGTAAACTTTGACAGTAAATTGGTTCCTAATGACTCTAAGTGGGCGGTCCTCAAATTTGTTTTAAAACCATATCTTGATGGGCTAGGTTCTGAACCGGCAAAAACTCGACTTTTAAAAATAGCCTCATTGTGAGGTTGTGACTGAAAATTCTGGTTTCGAAATGATTGAGTCAGGTCGGACAATGGTTGTCTCGGTGTCAAGTAGGTTGGAGAATTATGCGAGGTCTCCAAACTTATCGGTTGGTGAGGATTATGTTTCGTTCGTTTTGAACGATTTTCTTTCAAAACTAAGGATCTTTTGGCTCTTGCTTTTGTCACTGGATCAATATTGTCATCACGTTCCATTTTATGTATATAGTAATTCCCTACATAATATTTAGAAAAAAAATCTATTGTAAGTTTATACACCAAGTAACTTAGCAAAAACATCATGGTGCCATTAATTATATAGGTCAATTTGACATAAATATAATGAATACAGATATAAGGACAATAACTTTTTATTTTTCAACTAATTAATGGTACAACTTCAATATGAATACATATGTATTAGATTTAAAATGCCAACCAACCAAGTTGCTGCATCATAAATTAGAAATGTAACTTATTGTCTGTAACTTTTGAGGTAGTTGCTGCATCATAAATGAGTGCAACCAACCAAGTTCTATCTATATATGGATTATATCCTTATGTCTATAAAAAAATTGTCTATTAAAAACACTTGCCATAGTTTTGTTTTAACTACTTCTTGATCATAAACTAAATCTCAAAAAAGGCTTCAGTTTTGTATAGCTAGGTTGGTTCGAAGTATTCTAACTTTGTTTCTATAGTTTATTCAGGATAGAGTTTCATCATATGACATTGCAGACCTTAAAATACAGCACAAAATTTCAGGATAGAGTTTGACCAACCAAACTTGGTTCAACTACGATTCTACATTGCTACAATTTCAACACATATGATTCTAGAGAGAAGATGCTCACCTATTTGCAGTAGTTATATTGTTAACAGCAATAAATAAGGTGTTGTTGATGTAAAGATAACCATCTCCTATCAGTTTTCTATCCAAGGCAAGTATAAGGATGTGTTATTTATTTTAGTGTTATATTTAGTTGTAGGACTTCCAAGTGAACATAAGGAAATTGATAATTTATAATTAGTCATTTATTTTTAGTAACTTATTGATAATTATTGATAACATTTAGTAATTACATGGTTGGTCAAAGCTGTGATAATAGGCGAAAAGTCGAATAGGTGAAAGTTTCCATCACTTTTAGTTAGAAAATCAAGCCAAGTAATTGTGGTCATACAGAATCAATTTCCATATTCAGAGTCTTTTTCACAACTGAACTAAAAAATGCTGGTATACCTAAAGAGATGGCAAGTTTTTGGCATGTTTTTTAGAACTACGTTACTAAAAATTGCAAGTCTCATTCAAGCTTTGTCAAACATTAGTTCATATCAAAGTATTTCGTATTTGTCTAAGTCTACATGTGGAAATAGACTGGCAGCCATTAAATTACAGCAGTCTGCTCCATCCCCAAAAATTGTCAAGATGTTGCGCAAAAGGACATCTCCCAGCCGGTTATCCTTAGGCATCTGACATACTAAGTATATCATAGTTGTACTTTATGCAAAGGTATATAATAAAAGCTGAACAAATGAATAAAATAAATACTATCAAAGTACCTGTTCATATATTGAGTTTGACATGCTATGTAAAGTGTAAGTTGTACTTTATGAAAGGGTACATCAGGCAGATAGGTTCCAGCAATAATATTAGGGGCTTACCGTGGACTTCTAACCTTAGCATTTAAGGCTGATGGGACTTTGTACTATAATTCAGCAAAGATGAAGGAAAAAGCCAAAATCATATTCTGCTCCGCAGTTCTGTAGCAGGGATGTCAAGAGAATAGGCATTAGCACATATGTAGTTTCCAAAGGGCAATACAAATATCTATTACACAAAGGTAGTTTCACATGGAAAATAATATGATATATAACAAAAAAATTGTTTGACAATTTTGAAGATTCAAAAGTTTCAATAAGGATGTTCCCTCCTTGAAAGCTGCACTTGATGAATGAAATATCTTCTGTAACATTGCTTGAAAAATCTACTATTATAAACACATTATTGCTGAACGAAAAGCAAGAATGCATTGCTATAAATATTCATTGATGGTAGTAAGAATCTTGTTTATCTATTTGGAAAATCACTTGTGCAATTTGAATTCTGATGAAGAGTGAAAAAGTTGAGAAAAATATTGCAAGAAGTTATTCAGCTTCTGAGCTAATCAATGTTTTTTTTATGAAGAGTGAAAAAATTGAGAAAAATATTGCAAAAGAGGTTGAGGTTATCCAACTTCTGGCTATTTGGCAGACAAAATCTAAATATATAATGCAGACAAAATGATGAATTTATCCATGTTATTTAGCATGGCTATTTGAAACATAAAAAACAACTTGAACCATATATATAATGTAGTAAAGTTTAAAGAAGGAAGATGGACATAAATATTAAGATAGGTCTAAATATTAAGATTAGGATTTAAAGTACGGCTGAAATGGAATACAACATTCATCAGCACACAATTCAACATACAAAATACATATTACTTGAATAGTTTCCTTACAAAGAAGGTGTCAAATAAAAAGTTGCATCCAAAAAGAAATGACATATGAATGAGGCCCACCAAACTACTCCTTCTTTATATGCTTAGTCTTCCTTCCAGGCTTGGCTTTAGTAGCAGATTGTTTAGTGGTAAGTTCTTCAGCTAGCATGAGATCACTAACAGTGGTTGATGTAGCAACCCTCTTGGCAGGAGTGGAGCTAGAGCTCGCAGTAGGGCTCCCAGCATGGTTTGCATCCAAGGATACCTGTGCAGATTGTTCAAGTTCTTCAGATTGTGTTTCCTAGTAATAAGATTGCTAAAAAATTAACTTCCATGGATATTATAATAAAGAACTAAGACATGTAATGTAGATTGTATTTGAAATGACATATAGTAGCTTGGATAGGATGATCACTATGATTTTTGCTTTCAATTTCCATAACAGCAGCATTTGAAGTTATCTTTAAAAAAAAAAGCGCTAACATCAATCTTAAATCAATTTTATAGTGAAACCAATTGTTTTATGTTGTTTAACATTAAAGTCCTATAAACTGATGTAATACCTCATTAGGGCAGAGGTAGTTGTCAAACTTGTTGAAAAGGTTCTCCTCGTTGAGTATTGCGACAATAGAGAATTGCTCGTAGGACGATTGATATTTGATACGGAAGACCAATTCCTTATTCAACAACACAACAAGGTGAACAGGCCAAATCTTAGGGTTGTCTTCTTCTCCAGCCTATGCAGCACAATACATCATATATTAGAAATCAGAATTTAAGCAACAAAATATATTAGAAATCAGAATATAAGCAACAAAGTATATTGGGAGTTCTAACTAACCTCCTTCATAATTTGTCTTAACTCCTTGGCATTCAATTTCGTGTAAGGGATAACGTCCTTGTCCCAAAACACAAAGGTACCTTTGTGGTTATCATACTCAAGCTCAAGTTCAATTTTGAATCTATAATAAAATGAGCATGTCAAAATTTAGAGGGTCATGAAATCATGGGTAGAATTTTAGATTGATTGTTGAACTTTGAATTAAGTTGGGCTCACTTGGTTATGGGTTCGACATTGGTAATTCCGCATGGACATTCAAAATTTTCACCTTGTGACTTGTTAGATTGTTTGCAGCCAGGGCATGACTCAAAATACCAGCCAAACTTGGAAGCTTTGAAAGTTTTGGTTCTGCCAATGGTGGTTGTGAAACAATCCTATTGCATAGAATAATATACATATAAGCATTGAGTATGACATGTCGGTTATATTGTATGGAAAATACTCGCAAGGATATTGATATGAGTTGTACCTTTCTTAATTCATAGATTGCACTGATACTTTTGACTTCATTGAGGCTGGTCCAATTTTTGTTAGCAGATTAAAGGGATGATTCACAAGTTAATGACAGCGAAAGCGCAGGTACATTGGACAATTCATTTTCTCCAAAGCTTAAAGGGCAATGATTAACATAAAACTTGTATTGATAGGGTATTAATAGTAGTAATAATAATGGGAATGTTTATAGATCATACCTTGCTTTGAATTCATCAATCTGAGGATGGTCCAAGTTCAATAGAAGTCTAGAGTCATTCCATGCATTTGAGAGACTTGGTGCTCCAGAAACTGTAGAAGATAGGATGTATTATTATAATGAAACAGAACAATCTATAACTAATCATATATCAATGGCAGACATGGAGCAAGATAGAAACCTGTGTTTATTTTGCACCATGCATGTGTCAAAACAATAACAGTAGGACCAACCATCTTGCCATGGGTATTATAGTTCATAAACTGTTTGCAGTAATCACCCCGTAACGCAACCTCAATCATGTTTCCTTCAATATCACGTAAAGCGATATTGACGCAAGACTTCCTACCACCACCACCCATTTGCATCTTAAGCACATCCTGTAAAACGCCAATGACATCTGCAAAAGGTACTACATTGAGAGTTTATCGAAAAGCAATGTTCAAACATGCGGTGTACCATATCAGGTTTGCCATCCCTAAGTTTAATGCATATTTTACTGAAAACAACATTAGTAAAATAGATACTTACCATATAACATGTCAGGTTTGTAGCTTCCACTGAGAAACTTTTCAATAGGGTGAAAGTTGTACTTGTGAGTCGGTATTTCTGGAATCGCCACATTTTACATGGTTGTCCCTCCATTGAATAAAAGTTTGAGTGGGTTAGCACAGACTTTGAATGGTCTATCATTCAGAACATCCTCTCCATTATAAAGGTAATAGGTTTCATGCTCTGTGACTTGATCAATCCAATCTTTGAAGTCTCGGCTCCTAGTCGTGACATGAATTCGATCACCCTGTGGAATGTTTCAATGTATCAATTAACAAAAATCAGAAATTGCCAAAACTGTGTTAATGATAGGAGTGATCTTGACATATGCATCACCAAATATACCTAAAAAACAGACTTACACAAGCAAAGAATGAAACTAAAGAGAACTACATAGGTCATAACATTCACAAAATCAGGCAGTGTGTGATAATGTTAGAACTAAAAAAACATAAATACACAACAAATAATGAAACAAAAACAGAAAGCTCAAAAACTGAGATAATGTTAGAACTAAAAAAACAGAAATACACAATCAAATAATGAAACAAAAACAGAAAGGACCAAAAACTGAGATAATGTTAGAACTGACAAAACAAAAATAGTTCTACAAATAATGAAACAAACACATAAATACATAAGTCATAGAATGTAACAAAATCAGGCATACAGGGAAACTAATTTTTTATATGTTTGCATCACAAAAAAGTTAGCACAAAGTGAATCACCACAAAGTTCGCTAGAAAAGGTAAAGTTTCAAAAAAATCAAACCTTTCCATCTTGAATGATAAGCTCAAGGTGTTGTTGTCCTGCTTTTTCCGTAACAACCCACAAATCAACAACCCTTATCAACATCTTCCATATGTGGTTTCCCTGGGCCAGATCCTTGATGAATATTGGAGCCCTTGACATTGTTCTTGGCTGAAACTGTGTAACAAATGTAAGCTATATAAGTTGGTGCATCTCTAAAACAGTCATAAAAAAGAGAACCTTGAGAAATAAATGTAGTTAATGCAAGCTATTAATAGAAAAATATTTCGAAACTGAAATATAAACACAAACTATTAAAACCAAGTATTATTGCGGATGAATAGCAACAAAATCATGGAACCAAAAAGTACTTTTTGGAATGAAGGAGATATGGAAGGAGATAGGGAAGGATTCAAAGAACACAGTCTAGTATTTTCGTGAGGAAGAAACCTGAATGGAAGGAGAGAAAGGGAGAATAGCCAAGGTTGAGAATGGAGAGAGAAGTTGTAGACTCGTTGAATGTTGTTGATTGTTGGATATAGTGCACTCTTTCTGTTTCGAAAATGAGTGTATTGGGAGGAGGGAAAAGTGAGTTTTGAGATTTTGACCAATGAATGTCGAGCAGATGTCATGTAATTGGGACAACATAGTAGTACATACAATGGTTCATTTAGGTAGTTACAAAAATATCCATGTAGTAAGACCAACCAATTTTTTTAGTACAGAAGACAACATGACATCAAAAGGGCCTATTTGGGATTTCCAGGACAAAATAGTAGGAAAGGAGAATTAATTAGAAAGTTACTATTTTACCCTTTTGTTAGTGTAAAAAAAAGCCACAAAGGGCAAAATAGTGAGTTTGATCAATTCTTTACTAATGGTAAGATAGTAGATTATACATATTCTGCATAGTCCACCCCTACTTGAAGGCCTATTCGTAGCAATGGTATTCCAGTTATGTGTTTGGTTATGAAACTTTAAATTATTTTATTTAGAAGGATTGTTTTGCAGCTAAAAAGACCTTATAACCGGAATGAAAAGGTACGCGCGCGCGTGTGTGTAGCTAAGCACTGATATATGTTTTCCTTTACTGAGATCAATGTTACCGTACCAATTTTACTTTTATTTGGCTTCTAATTGATTTATTTATTGTCATCTGTAGGCTCAATTACTTGCTGTTGTTAAGTTTGTACCACATATGGTGAATCAGCAGGTGGAAATTTTTTATAGGCGGCATGTATACATGGGAGGAGTTTTATTGAAATTTTTTTTTCAATAACCATTTTTTTAAAACAAATTTCAAAAATAACCAAGTTTTCAAATTAATTATGCAAATGACTAATTTTTACTAATTTTAACACATTGTCGCCAGGGGGTGACGACAATAACACTTGCTAACTGTATTCGCCAGTGAGCCTGGCGACAACGTTCATTTTATGGGTCAAGTCGCCACCCCCTGGCGACAACACCCCATTCCCTTCTTTTTTTTCAATTTTTTTAATTAATTTTTTATCTTATTATGTTTTACTATTTTGTGCATTATATTTAGTGACTTGAATTTGTGAATTTTTTTTCAATAACCAATTTTTTAAAAAATTTTTCTAAAATAACCAATGTTTCAAAATAATTACACAAATGACCACTTTTTACTTATTTTAACACGTTGTCGCTAGGGGGCGGCGACAACAACACACACCCAATGAAGGCGCCAGTGGGCATGTTGTTCGTCATCAACAACGAGATCAATAACCAGTGACTGCATATTTTGCGACGGAACAATTTGCTCCAACACTATGTACAAATCCAGATAATCAAAATCATAATACTCATGGTTAAGGAACATCTTTTTAACCTCTATGTCAGTTTGTATCTGTGATTGATAAAACCTGACCGAGTTGTTAGGTTGAACATATGGTTGTTGGTAAAAAAATTGAGAGACTGTTTCTCTAATTTTGGACTCGATTTTCTATTTTAGATACGAACAACATGCCGAACATGTCGTCGAAGAAGAAACTGAAGTAGAAGATGTGTTTGATGAGTTGGTGAACCGTGATTCTGAAGATGAAGAACAAGTTCTAGTACCCAATGCGCATGCATATTCACCTCCAACGCACTTCACAACACTTAATTTGGGGGAGGATGAGCCATCGTCTGATATGTTCTACAACCCATATATGAGGTCAGACGAGGAGTTAAAAAAGGGTGACACATTCCGTTCAAAGGAAGATTGTATGCTAGCAATAAAAATCCGGCACTTTGCAAACTGTGTTGATTTCAGTGTTGATCGCTCAAATCCAGAAAGATGCACTATTTTATGCAGAAACCCGGATTGTGGATACAGGCTTAAGGCATCATTTAAGAAGAAAGTTAATGCTTGGGTGATAGGTTCCATTTCTCAAGCCCACACTTGCGTTAACACAAATATGGCGCAAGATCATCGGAAACTAAGTCATGACATGATATGTCATACCATAATACCTCTATTAGATGCTGACCCGTCACTGAAGGTGAAGACAATTATCTCCCATTGCATTTTTATGCTCAAATATAGACCATCATACAAAAAGGCTTGGTTATCAAAGGAGAAGGCAATTAAAATGGTCTACGGCAACTGGGAGGAATCCTACAAACAACTTCCTCGCTACTTGGCTGCACTTCAATTATATTCACTTGGGACAATTACTATATTGGAGACACTTGCGGAACAATCCCAAGACGGAACCCCTCTCGAAGGTAATGGAATCTTCCATAGACGTTTTTTGGCGTTTCGACCATGCATCATCGGATTTGGTTTTTGCAAGCCGATTATTCAAATTGATGGAACCTGGTTGTATGGTAAATACAAAGGAACGTTATTGATGGCGGTCGCACAAGATGGAAATAACAAAATTTTTCCAATAGTCTTTGCTCTGGTAGAAGGAGAAACAGCTGCTGCTTGGAGTTTCTTTCTCAAGAAGCTCCGACTAAAGTTTCTCCACAACCTTATCTTTGTTTGATTTCGGACAGGCACGCTTCTATTGACAGCGCATACAACAATCTGGCAAATGGTTGGCACAACCCCCCGTCTAGGCAGGTCTACTACATTAGGCATATCGCACAAAATTTTATGCGAGAGATCAAAGATAAAATTTGGAAGAACCATTTGGTGAACGCGGGGTATGCCTTAAAACAACCTGGATTTCAATACTACCACCGTGAAATAGCCTTGTCAAATCCAGATGTGGGGAGGTGGATTGACAACATTGATAGAGCGAGATGGACTAGGTCATACGACGATGGGGCGAGGTGGGGCCACATGACTACAAATCTTGTGGAATCAATGAACGACGTTATCAACGGAATACGAAACCTACCTGTAACGGCTTTGGTGAGTGCAACATATTTTAGGATGGCAACTTTGTTCGCCACAAAAGGTAAGCGGTGGAATTCAATGTTACAGACACAACAGGTATACAGCAATGTCTGCATGAAATATGTGCAACAGGAATCTTCCAAGGGAAACACTCATCGAGTTATAGAGTTCGACTGTCATGGCCATACCTTCAGTGTCAAAGAAACAATTGACCACAACCAGGGGCTGCCACGACAATAGTATAGGGTCTCAAACCCAGATCGTTGGTGCGACTGTGGCCAATTTCAAGCGTGTCGCGTGCCTTGCTCCCATGTCATTGCAGCATGTTCAGATAGTCACTTTGATGCATTATCATTGGTATCACCCATTTACAAGGTATCAACGTTGCTCAACGTATACGACAATTACTTTCCGATGGTAGCGATGGAGACATATTGGCATGTGTACGACGGGGAAACAGTTTGGCACAACAAATTAATGTGCCGGAATAAAAGCGGTAGACCAAACAGCAAGCGTATTAGAACCGAAATGGACGCCGCTGAAAAAATGCAAAGGAATTGTAGTATATGTTGTGAGGTCGGACATAATAAGAACAAGTGTCCCAATCGTGGATCTAGTTCTACAACATAGTTGTTAGGTTCAATGTTATTTGTAAATTATTTTACCAATGAAATGGACTTTTTTTTTTATTACTCAGATGAGTTACAACATACATTAAAAACAACATAAACAATAACTCGAAATAAAATTTCAACTAAAAGCAACAATTAAAAAAAAAAAAACAATGACTAAAACAATAACATAATGACTAAAACAACAACACAACCAATATACTGTCTCTCCGGTCATAAGCGAGACCCTTGTTCTAAGCCTATGGATCCTTTTGATTTCTTCCCTGGGACTGTACTCCCCCTCTAACTGTGACATCAAAGTCCTCTTCAGGTTGTTGAAGGTATGGATGTTCCAAAACGTAACCCACATATGGGGTTTGACCGGAGAGGAAATAACATGCCCATAACTTCTACGATATTCTAGTGCCGGCACGAGACGGCTGGATGATGTTCGGTGCCATGAGTCCGGCCTTATGCGAGACATGAACAATAATGTGTAGGGAAAATGAGAAAATTTGTGGAGAAATTAATTAATTTTGATGGAGGAAAGGGCTGCTATTTATAGGCAAACAAAAATTCTCAAATTAATGTTGTCGCCACCCAAGGAGGCGACTTGGGCCCACACATGAAGGTAAAAAAAATTAATTAAAATAGCTGAAGAAAAAAAAAAGGAATGGGGGTGTTGTCGCTAGGGGGTGGCGACTTGGCCCAAAAAATGAACGTTGTCGTCAGGCCCACTGGCGCCTTCATTGAGTGTGTGTTGTTGTCGCTATCCCCCTAGCGACAACGTGTTAAAATAAGTAAAAAGTGGTCATTTGTGTAATTATTTTGAAAACTTGACTATTTTAGAAATTTTTTAAAAAAAATTGGTTATTGAAAAAAAAATTCAGTTTTATAACTACATTGAGAATAATAATACATGAATACATAGAAGAGAGAGGCTATTGGAATTTTATACTTGAGTTTTGATTTGAGACTATGAATAATTGTTTTATTAATTCTCCATTCCACGATGATAAGTAGCATGTTATTATTACCTATTATAATTCTTTAATTTGTTTTTGTCACAAGTGAATGTTATGTTTTGTTGGTTATTTAATCCCTTTTATATGAGTTATTCTATATTTTTTTATAATTAAAAAAAATAAAAGTAAAACTTATGAGTTATACTACTGGTTTTTTTCTTTAATATTTTGAACTATAGTCCAAATTGACATAAATACAACATTAAACTTAATTCTTTTATATCATTCTCTTTTTAAACTTTTAAGTAAAATTATATTTCTACTAATTTTAATTTTTGATATATATATATATATTTGTCTAATTTATCAAACTTTAAAATCCTTTTATTATTACAACTATATCAATTCTAAAAAAAAACATTTTTTTTTATTTTTTACAATTGTTTTTTTTTACAAATTATGTGTTTAATACCTTTTTTTAAGATAGAAGTTCTTAAAAATTTATACAATTATCTTGCCGTCTATTTTTTTCCAATAATTTTTTGATATTTTTTAATTTGTTTGAATTTTCATGACAAACTGGTGGCATGTATGCGGTCCACACCAGAACCCGTGCAGACGCACGGGTAACCATACAAAAATTTGCACAAACACACATGTTATTTTATGTTTTTTACATCTCTTTTTTATCATTATATTTTTGGGCTTCAGAACATACATTCAATTGCCTATTACTCTTATTTAGTAAGTGGAATCTAAATAATATTTAATACATTATTTTTTTATTAATATTCAACCATATTCGGTAAATAAATACTATTTTTAATTTTTTTTATCAATTTAATAGTTTTTTTTAAACAACATAACTTCTATATTTCAATTTCATATTAAAAAAACTTTTTCAATTTTTTTATTTTAATATTATATATATATATATATATATATATATATATATATATATATATATATATATATATTATATATATATATATATATATATATATATATATAATATATATATATATATATATATATAATATATATATATATATATATATATATAATATATATATATATATATATATATATATATAATATATATATATATATATAATATATATATATATATAATATATATATATATATATATATATATATATATATATATATATATATATATATATATATATATAATATATATATATATATATATATATATATATATATATATATATATATATATATATATCTGATAAACCCGTTCCAACCCACACCAGAACTCGTGCGGACGCACGGGTTTCCCACTAGTATCCCTTAAAAAAACAAGGACCTAATATGTGGAAAATAACATGTTATAACTTTTTAAGCTATATCGTATTATAAATATTGAGGTTGCGAGGTGAGATGTTGCGAGGTGAGATGGAAACTGAAACAGTTCGTGCATTCATATTATAAATATTCAGTTTTTCCTTAGAACATAAATTTATATAGTGAAGGTAAACGATGAAACTATTATAAACTCTTTAAACATCACGAAAAGAACAGGAAAGACATAAACTTAATAAGATTGCAACAGAGAATAGAAGTTATATATGATTGTAGTGTTTTAATGTTATGGTTAGTCAAAAAAAAAATTTATGGAAGTAATTACGCAATCAAATAAATCATAATCAAAAGCCTTTTTGAACTATAAACATCATACCTTATATTTTAATCAAAGAAATCATAATTGATATAATTGTAAATGGTTGAGTCTGGTCAAAATAATCAGAAGCCATTGTCTTAAAAACATCTACAGTTTGAAATCTTCAACACTTGCACTAAAAGGGAAAAAGTAATTACATGTTAGTGAATGTGTAAATATTGAAAAAGAAAATCAGTCTTTCTATATGAAGGAGAAAGAGAAGAGCATAGATGAAAGTTTACCTTTATAAATGAAGAAGTGAATTATGCAGAAAAGCAAGTGGGAGAGCTTAGATCTAGAATCAATTATTTAGCTTATTTTGTTGTGCTCCTTCCTTCGGTCACTCACATTATTTAATATATGGTTGGTGAGAGTGTATTTACTTTGGCCAGTGGTTGGTGCTGTTTGGATTTATTTAAAGTGATGGAATCTCTCAGTTACTTTATGGTTCCCTTTTCCCTATTCATTCTGTGTTGATACAGTGAAATATATTGGCAGACATATCTGTGTTGATAAAGTGATGGAATCTCTCGCCTCCTTCACTAAAAGTTTCACCTCTTTCAAAAAATTTGATATGTTTATAATCCCTGTAAAATTATTAAAAATTACTTTTAGTCTTTATAAAAAAGTTGATTTTTAGTTCCTATAAAATTAGTTTTGCACTCACTTTTAAACCCTCTACAAGGACTAAAAGAGAGTGAATAAATAATTTTATAGAGAATAAAAGTAAATTTTTTTTATAGTGACTAAAAACAAAAATTGAGATATTTATAAGAACCAAAAACTTTTTTAATCCAAAAATTTATTTACTCCTTCATTTATAAAGGTAAACTTTCATTTATTTTCGAGAGCAACGATGGCACGGGACGCGACTGGCGAGAACACAATTCAGTAAAAATTAGTAACAAATTCGTGCATACGCACGGGTTTTGGTCTGATATGCGCATTTATTTACATGATATATTTATTTTAAATGGAAGGTTAAAAAAATATTTTAATCAATAATAAAAATTTTCATATATAAAAATATTTAAATCAATAATAGATTTTTCCCGTATATTATTTTTGGATCATAAATATCATCTTTCGTATATATAATATTTAGATTAATAATAGATTTTTTCCCGTATATAAATATTATTTATGTTTAGGTATCATTAACAAAAATATCAGAATCAATAGTAAATTTTCGTATACAAAAATATTTAAATCAATAATAGATTTTTTTTCGCATACCATTTTTTAATAAAAAAATTTTGGATCACATATATCATTTTTCTCATATAAAAATATTTAGATCAATAATAAATTTTTTTCCGTATAGGAATATTATTTTTATTCATGTATTGTTTACAAAA
This sequence comes from Vicia villosa, assembly GCF_029867415.1. Classification (NCBI taxonomy): domain Eukaryota; kingdom Viridiplantae; phylum Streptophyta; class Magnoliopsida; order Fabales; family Fabaceae; genus Vicia; species Vicia villosa. Next base: position 163,859 of record NW_026704976.1, on the reverse strand, counting down.
ATATTTGAATTAATAGTAAATTTTCGTATATAAAAATATTTATATCAATAATATATATTTTCCGTATATCATTTTTTTAAAAAAAAATTTGGATAATAAATACCATTTTTCTGTATAAAAAATCATAATCCATATAATTAAAAATATATTTAGAGAGATGAAAAACAAAATTGCTATAATTAGAAGACTAAAAACATGTTTAATTTTGTAAAGATGTTTATAGTGTAAGAAAATATAAAATTGATAGGCAATGAGGTGATTTGTAAAAAGAAACAAAGTTTGATATCAATTTTATTAAATATTTTAGATTGGACTTCTTAGAAGATGATGACACTCCTACAAAAATTATAAAATAATTATGAGCCTTACATACAAATTAGTTTGTACTATATATTATCATAAATTTTAAAATCTGTTTCTAGTTAACAACTTACCAATTTTGCAATAAATTATAAATATTGATCAAACTTCTAAAATAAAATATAAAACATCTAAATGTTGAGTATATAATTGATAAAATAAAAATATTTTTACCATATTTTTGTTAAATAAAAATATATTCTATAGTTATAAAATAAAAAGATAAAAATAGATGTATAAAATACAAATTAATATCTTATATATATATATATATATATATATATATATATATATATATATATATATATATATATATATATATAAAGATTATGAAATATGATATTAATAAAATTTAATTATAAATAATAGTAGTATGGTACAAATAAAAAATAATGTAAAATAATATGTTCAGTTAGGTTTTAAATAAATGCACAATGGCCGTCACTATGCCAAATTTGTCTTTTAGCAGCACCCCTACGAAAGCGCTTTTAGGAAAAAGCGCTGGTATAGGTTTCGCTAAAAACAAAATAAAAAAACACGCAAAAAAAGCGCTCTTATAGGGGGGTTACGAAAGCGTTTTCAAAAAGCGCCCTTATAGGGGGGGGGGGGGGGGGGTTACGAAAGCGCTTCTCAAAAGCGCTCTTATAGGGGGGTTATGAAAGCGCTGCTATAGGGGGTGGTGTACAAGAGCGCTTTTACCCTAAAAAGCGCTGGTATAGCCATGGGTACTAAGACGCTTTTCAAAAGCGCTTTCATAGCTGTTTCATAATTAAAAATTTTAAAATCAAAATTATTCTAATGCGTTTCATAATCCCTAATCCTCTTTCTCTGCCATCGCTCGCTGCCCAGAATCTGCAAACTCAACCTCAAAACCTCAAAACTCCATCGCTGAAGAAGACGAAGACGAAGAACTGAACGTCATCCTCAAAACTGCAACACTTAACCTCCATAAAAATACCCTCCACAACCCACGCCCAGAAGACGAAGACGAAGAAGAACTCGAGAACGCTGAAGAAGTAAAGCTGGAGAAGAATCGCTGAAGAAGAGAAGACGAAGGAGGTACACGATTTAAAGGTTCTTCCATTTTCAAGTTGTCTTCATTTACGATTGTATCAGTACTGTGTAACCTGTATGCTCTGATTCTGAATGATTGTTGGGATATTTCTGTTTTTGACATTTGATGAAACTTTGAGTTATTTAGGGATTGACTGGGATTAGGGTTTATAGTTCTCGAATGATTGTTGCGGTATTTCTGTTTTTGACATTTGAAAGATTGAACATTGTTGAGAGAAATCCCGAGTGAGAATCCATGATGAGAGAAAGCAATCGAGAGAGATGGTCTTTGCAAATTGTTGTTATTCATATTGATGCTCATATTGATGTTGAACACTAATTGTTGTTCATATTGATGTTGAACACTAATTGTTGTTATTCATATTGATGTTCATATCGAGAATCCATGATGAGAGAAAGCAATCGAGAGAAATCGAGTGAGAATCCATTTGAAAGATTTGAAAGATTGAACATTGTAGAATTGCGTTGATATTCATATTGATGTTGAACACTAATTGTGTTTTTGTTTAGCTTACTTAACAATAAAACCATGATTTACTATTGTTGTTGTGGCTGCCCTAATATACTAATAGCATGATAAAACCATGAGTTAATTCTTGTTTTGCCCACTTTTGAACTTAACACAATCTACTAGTTCTTGCTCTGATAGTGACACTAACTCACCCGTTGTTATTTGGTGGATACTCTCCATTGCAGCCACAGCTGAAAATGGCCAACAACTACCTATTTTCACAAGTTCACGTAACAAAAAAAAATCAGAACAAAAAACAATATAAAATTTAATTTAGGTTATCATGAAGAAAAGAAGTAATAATATAAATTTAGTCATATCTCACTCGCCATATCTAGTTGTGGAAATATATTAGTTAATGTTATACGTCATGACTTTAAAATATAATTCCTAGAGTTGATCAGGGCCGTCTTAAGTTTTTAAAAGTTCTGTATTGGTTAGTCTAAGTTCAATCCTGACAAAATTATTATATTATGAGGTCTTATTTAAAATCAATTATTCTGTGAAAAATTTGATGTCCTGTGTCGTAATTCATTTTGCACATCAAAGTCGGCCATGTGTATCTGGTAACAATTATATGATTATTATTTTTTATGATAAGAGACATATTTGGTTTATTACACATACCACAAGTGCCTTGATTTTATTTTATAATCTTCAATTAAGTTTTTTATTTTATATTTTTCAGGAATATCTTTGCTAGATAGGGGTTACTTGTGCAGAGTGAAAGTTTGATCGTTTTCAAGAATCTTACATTGTGTGGGTCTAGAAGTTGCTTACTACTATACAGGTAATTAATTGTTCTCTCTCGCCAAAGTAATATGTTGCGTTTTATTGCTTCGGATTCATTCCGTGTATCCTTTGTGTTTTGACAGAAACGCATTATACCGTTATGTGCCTAAATAATTAGTTGTTTTTGTTTAGCTTAATTAAGACATAAGTGATTGATTCTAAACTGTGTTAATGTTTTAATGTATTGAAGTTTTAACATGACTGATAGATTCTAAACTGTTTTAATATTGTTTTAATAGATAGATATAAGAGAGGTTTATGTTATAATATATTTGTGGTAGACTAGAGAGGTTGCATGTTAAATCTAATAGTTCTGTAACATAATTTTTCCCTACCAGCCTGTGGCTTATTTTCTCTGATTCCAGACTAAAAACAGAACAAAACACTAACAATTGAACTTCCATGTCCCTTTGTGTCATTCTCATTGGTGTAGTGTAATACTCATTATTCCGACATGTGGAATATTCTCTGATTTTTAAGTGATGAACTTACTAACTTTGTAACTTTTAGATTATATTAAGTAATACTCATTATTCCGACATGTGGAATATTCTTGATGTCAATTTCGTTAATCGTTAAGTGATGAACTTACTAACTTTGTGAATTGAATTCGCTATAGGAGTTACTTGTGAAGAGTGAAAGTTTGATCGTTTTTGTTTAGCTTAATTAAGACATGGATAAGACATGGATGAATTCAAACCGATTATCGAAAAAGTACGAGAAAGGGGTATAGGAATTCGTTAAGTTTGCGGTTGCGCACTCCAAAGACCCGATTCGAATGGCGTGTCCTTGCATGGGTTGCTGTTATGGGGATAAGGTTGACGGGAATCAGTTGGCATCACATTTACTATGGTTTGGAATTGATAGAAGCTATACAGTTTGGAGTTTGCATGGTGAGAAAAGTAATGAGAATGTTGAGTCGAGGTGTAATACGAAGTATGCTTCAAACGACGATTGCACAGACACATATGATTGTGATCGAGTCGAAGAGATTGCAGAAGCGCTTGAAGAAGATCTTGAGGATTGTCCCAAAATGTTCGAGAGGTTGGTAAGCGATGCAGAGAAACCGTTGTATGATGGTTGTTCAAAATTCACAAGATTGTCTGTGGTGTTAAAGTTGTACAACTTAAAGGCGGACAATGGATGGTCGGATAAAAGTTTCACAGAGTTATTAGCCTTTATGAAAGATATGCTACCAGAGGATAATGTTCTTCCCAATCGAACGTATGAAGCCAAAAAGATGTTGTCCTCTATTGGCATGAGCTATGATAAGATACATGCATGTCCAAACGATTGCGTTTTGTTTCGAAACGAGTATGCAACGTTGAATGAGTGTCCTAAATGCGGTGCCCCTCGATATAAGAAAAAGTTGTCTCCGGCCAAAGTCTTATGGTATTTTCCTATAATTCCGAGATTTAGACGCATGTATCGTAGTGAAACCGATTCAAGACACTTGACTTGGCATGCAGATGAAAGAATTATTGATGGAAAGTTGCGACATCCGGCAGACTCACCACAGTGGATGAAAGTTAATAGTGAATATCCTGAATTTGGAAAAGAAGCAAGAAACCTTCGCTTGTCATTGTCTACTGATGGAATGAACCCGCATGGTATTCAAAGTATCTCGCATAGCACATGGCCTGTGATTCTTATGATTTATAACCTACCTCCGTGGCTATGTATGAAGCGTAAGTACATGATGTTATTTATGCTAATTTCTGGGCCTAAACAACCAGGGAATGACATAGACGTATACTTGGCACCCTCAATCGAAGATTTAAAGTTTTTGTGGGAGAATGGTGTGGAGGTTTACGATGGGTATAGGAAAGAAAGTTTCAACTTGAGGGCGATGTTGTTTGGAACAATTAATGATTTTCCAGCATACGGAAATCTATCCGGGTACAACAATAAAGGTCAAAAAACGTGTCCTGTTTGTGAAGATGAAACCGATACGACACGATTGGATCTTTGTCAGAAGAATGTCTTTCTCGGCCAACGTAGATTCTTAAATTCTAATCATCACTATCGTGGGTGGAGAAAAGCATACAATGGAAAGGCCGAACAACGTACAACCCCGCCTTTTTTGACAGGTGATCAAATTTTTGAAAAGGTGAAAGATGTGAGCACTCAGTTTGGCAAGCCTTTTGCACATTCACTTGTCAAGGGTGGGTGGAAGAAGAAGTCAATTTTTTTTGAACTTCCATATTGGAAGTCATTGTACGTAAGACATTTCCTGGATGTTATGCATATTGAAAAGAAACCTCACTTCCAGTACATGTGTTGTGGAAGGAAGCTCGTGTGGGCAAGAATCGAGCTGTCGATCCCGATGTTCAAAGAGTTTATGCTGAATGTGTAAGTATAACACTGTGTCTTTAATTAAATCAAATGTTTTTTTAATATATAATTGATTTTTTATCTCCACTAATAATTATTGAAATGTAAATGAATTATAGGAGACCTTGTCGCAATCAGTATCCACCGGTGAGGACCAGGATGATAGGAGCGTACTTAGTAGAGCACTAGATGCTCCTGAGTATCCCGGTCGGGTGAGGGGTAAAGGCCATGGTGTGACTCCAACCTCTTTTTACAAGCATTCTAGGAGAATAAATCCTACCAATGAAGAAGTGTTGCAAAAATTGCAGGAATTACAAGCACAAGTCTCTGAATTGGTAAGAGATAAAGATATGTATATGAGAGAAAAGTGCAATACTTCATCGGTGAAAGAAACTAGTGATAAAGCTAGTATCAACTGTCAAAGAAAACTTCCCGAGGTAATTATAAATTTTTTTCCTTACAAATTGTTCTATTTTATTAATAATAATGACTTTATATTTACTATTGGTTTAGGGCATTTCATCTTGCCAACTATACTTATCGTCACCGAATTATCGCCTAGTTGGCAAGGGAAAAGTTCACAACACTTTGGGAGATTTACTTCACAATAGACCGCTCCCGGATGGACACCTGAAAGTATCAGTTGATGTTGTATTAGATCATGATGCGGTGCTACCGGTACCTGACATGGTCTCAGAGACAACATTGATGCGAGATGCAATAGGGTCATTTGTTGCATGGCCCTCGGAGCTCATTATCATTGGTGATGAGGTATATTGAAAACCATTATGAATCATTTAGTTTTCGAATGTCAATTCTGCACCGTTACGTTAATTATTTTTTACATTTTAATTTTAGACTGCTCCTACAAAACCCGCAATTAAGGGTAAAGGGATTTTACAGGAGGAGAAGTTTGTTGCATCACTAAAAGAGGTACATTTAAAGTGTTAATATATAATTTGAATCTAAAACTGCATGATTTTATATTTTACCGATTGTTATATGATTTTTAGGCATCTGCTCGGAGGTCACAACAAGTGACACAGCAAGTTCGTAGCGTACCACCCAAGGGTCCTCCGAAGCAAGCGGTAAAAAAAGGTGGTGCTTTTGTGCCTCAATACCGGACGACGCTCGGAACACTTGTTGATATGTCCGATTTGAAGGATGGTGCTCTCCGTGAAATCAATATGGATGAAGGTATCTTTGGTATTGAATTCAATTCAAATATTGCACTAGATGACTTGGAAGAGATTTTTACGCATGAACAACTAGGCGTCGCTAATATGCACTCATACATCCGGTAATATTCACTCATCCGATATATTATTTAATTAGTCGAACAATTTATTTACACATTTCAATGAAAATAATCTAATGTTTATTATGTTTTTATTTAAGGTTGTTGTATGATAGAGTGTTGCGCGAGACTGCATTGTCAAACAGATTCCGTTTCGTGTCTTCTGCCCATTGTACCGGAATGACAATTGCTACGGAACCGCAATCAGTTAGACAACGCTTAGTCGATAGATTCCTGTCCACCGGCAATACAGAAAGTCTGATTCTTTGGGCGTATAATACCCGACCAGTAGGGTTAGTTTCTCATTCTTGGTTCATCTAATCTTTGTTTCTTTTGCATAGCAAAATTTTCATATAACCTATTGTTTTAATTTATAGAGCACACTGGTTGTTGCTTGCTATCAACCCTATAAGAGAAGTGGTATATTTTCTGAATTCGGTAGATGGTGAGTGGACCAATTATCCGGCTATGAAGACAATGATTGATACGTAATTGGGATCGTTATAAATATTCGTGTATATTTATATATTTAATTATTTGTGAGATTGATCTAAATATATGCTTTTATATTTTTGTTAGCTCAATACAAGTATTCCGAAGTCAACGAGACGCACAGGTATCCCGGACTAAATCAAACAACATTACTTGGATCAAAGTGCAGGTACATTAATTTTCACAATTCTGCTTATAATATTTATGCTACTTGATAAAACAAGACAACTATAAAATCTTATTTGTTTTTCTATGTAGTGTCCGATACAGCGAAACAGTTCAGATTGCGGATACTATGTTTTGAGGTTTATGAAAGAAATCCTTCAAACGAATCAATTAGAGATTTCAATCACGGTATGGATTTATAACTTAATTAGATAACTTCTTATAATTTAATACATTTAACTAAATCATTCATATTATGTTTTTGTTCTGTAGTACTTTGACGACTTCTATGCTACTTCTTACACGAGACTTAAGTTGGAAGAAATCAAAGAGGATTTGTGTCAATTTTATATTCATCAGCTATTCATGTAGGATTTGTGTCGATTTGAAGTATAATATTATAATACTCTAGGATGGTTACTAACTTTGTTAATACTGTTGCCAATATTTGAAGTATAATATTGTTGATGTTACTGATTTAGTTTGTTTGACATGAGTTAGTTACATGTGAAACTTTCTGTATTCATACTTTACATGATTTAGTTTGTTTGACAGGAACTATAATGATGTATATATATAATTTTGAATATTATAATGGTATTATATTAGTATATATATATATATATATATATATATATATATTGTCCTACCTATGGTTGAAAATATATCGTCGAAAATATATTACAGGTCGAAAATATATTACAGGTCGAAAATATTACAGGTCGAACTGGGAGGCTGAAATTACAAGTTGCACTTTAAAATACCTCATTTAGCAACGACAGCGCTTTTAAAAAACGCTCTTAAAGGGCCACCTATTAAAGCGCTTTATTACTAAAAGCGCTTCCTTAGATTAAAAAAAAACATAGAAAATAAATAAAAAACGCAACCTACGAAAGCGCTTTTGGAAAAGCGCTCTTATAGGGGGGCTACCAGAGCGCTTTTTCCAGAAAAAGCGCTCTTATAGGGGGGCTACCAGAGCGCTTTTTATGGAAAAAGCGCTCTTATAGGGGGGCTACCAGAGCGCTTTTTTGGAAAAAACGCTCATATAGGGGGGGCTACCAGAGCGCTTTTCTGGAAAAAGTGCTCTTATAGGGGGGCTACCAGAGCGCTTTAAAAAGCGCTTTTGTTACCTACGGCATCGCAGGCTTTGGCAGCGCTTTAAAGCGCTTTAGTAGTCCAAAAAAAGCGCTTTTAAAGCCTTCCGCGTTGTAGTGCGTGGAATACAGGAAAAGCATCACATGTAATCATGGATACAAAATGACCCTGTACAGAGTGCAACAACTTGAAACCTAACCAAATAATAACCAAACTATATGCATCTATGATTGATTATCTAACAGATACAATATGGAAGCTAGAAATTTCCAGTTTTTGAACATCACATATCTGTCAGTATAAAGGAAAGATGGCCACACTTCTAAGTGTTGGACCCTACAAAATTGTATCAGGTTCGTGCTAATCGAAAATGCCAGACATGTGGAATGAATTTCTTTTACTTCCTCGTCTCAGCCCATATCACTGGGTGTCATATTTCTTAATAGCAGCCAACATGGCTGCATGTCGAACAACATTAATATGGCTATTTAGAAGATCACACAAATACAACACCAGTAACCTGTAAGAACCTACCAAATTAATATGGCTATTTTCAGTCAATGAGTATAACTCTACCATTTACAATTTTAAGTGCATCCCTCATATGAAAAAATAGCTAAGTTCTTGTCATACTTAACACACACAAATGAGATTATGGACAATTGATACTGATAATTAAAGTGTTAGAAAAATTTACCATCAAATTTGTTCACATGGCAAAGTCCAAAAACATATTTAGTCCAAAAAACATATTTAGCCCAATTATGGGTAAGAAAAGCTTTATCATGGCATATAAACGTTGTGAGGTATTTTTTTGTTCCTTTTCAGTTTTCCATAATGTTGTTATTGAGGACTTAATATGTTTTCTCTCATACTATTTTTTGTGATTAATTTTTCTCAAACTGGTGCAGTTCTCTTTGTAATTCTATGATTGGATTCTTTTCGGCCTAAGAATGTGATTTAGCTTTTACATTCAAAATTATTCAGTTCTCTTCTAGTTAGTTATGCCATACAAACAAAATGATGCATATCATTAGCTCCTTCTCCATTTCTTATAATTGAATTTAGTGTGTATTGTTTGTTAAGTTAATAGTAAGATGCATGAAAAATTTATCTTCATCAACCTTTGTATCACTTACAAATCAATGTATAGTGATTAATTAGGCTGTTGATTCAGTTTGAAAAATCTTAAACAATGATCAGAAATAAAGAATCTGAATGTGTTTTTATTCAGTGAGGAAGAGGGAATAATAGTAAAGTAAGGAAGGAATGAGTATCTATCTACTATCCACATGGGCTTCTTCACTTTAGAAATGTGAGACCAGAAATAATTTGTTATCTCAAATTCAAAACGCAATAGCTAGGCTCAATCTCCTTCTAAATGCTTTATTGTCAAATTAATGCATCTCGAAGCGTCATTTGGTCCCCTCGCTGAACCCCATGACTCACTGGAAGAAGCATTAGAAATCCAATTGGAATAATCGAAGCCATGTCAGTCAAGGTTCTATTGAGTGCTTTCTTATCTTTCTCAGTCAATTAATCTCCCAACATGGTTCTTTTAACTAAAACCATGGCGGCGATGGCGTCAGTAGCTAGAAGTTGAGTTCATTGCCAAATATCCTGTTTGTTGAGTAACGGCATCATAACTCATGTTAGAGACAAAAAACAATTATGGGTTAAGGATAAGGAGGGCATTGCCAATATTATCATTGCCTTTTAAGAAATACATATTACTAATAGAATGTGATTACTAATAGAACATACTCTGATTTCATAGAATAAATCATGTAGCACTCTCACTAATAAACGCGATTCGGAGAAGTAAAATTTCTTGCTACTGCAATTCCAACCTGTGGCAGTGTTTACGGTGATTTCCGGTAAACAACCGCTAGTCTTCCAAGCTATAATAAATATGATTTGGTTACTTGCAGGATCGACTAGATTGATCCTAGGACACATAGTCAAGAAGATTGTTATCAATGTTTATTTGAACCATATCCATTATTTGTCTTCTTCAATAAGCGTTGTTTGACTAAAGAACAAATAGTCTTGACAATCACTTTGTTATATATAAATGTGACTTCAATGGAAAGATAAGTAACATAACATAGAAAATTAAAAAGACTATTGAAAAGTAAAGAATCTTAAACTGCAGAAATGTAAAAGACTTTGAAAGTAAATGGCATGAAAGTAATTCGAAAGTAAGTGACGTTAAAGTAAAGATACAGAAATGTAAATGGCAGGAAGTAAACGAAATGCAGTAATTCTGGAAGATAAAAACAAAAGATAATACACATGTATTAAAATGGTGGTGTCATACGTACATTTTCTCAGCGAACTCTTTCTCTTAACGCTTGATACTTGAGTAAATATGTGAGTGATTTGTACAAAATGAACACACGGAATCCTAACATTAAGACTCCTATTTATACTAGTTTCGACCTTAACGGTCCTATACTAATCTGCTGCCACGTTTCTCATCAGAACTTCCAGCGAAGCCATCTGTTGTTGAACGGTTACGAAACCGTCTTCGAATTTCAAATCTTCCCGCCTGAGTCCGTCTTCGACGCGTGGCAGTGTATTAAACAAACACTACGAAAACACGCTAAGTAGTAATACTTAAATACATATTCTATGAATTTTGTCTAAGTCCCGAAGACATATGCTTTCATTAATCTTTCAGCGTTCACTATCTTCATCGAACTTAGAAGTCTTTATTTTTCGAAGCATGACCATCAGTAGCCATTCTTTCACTTTTTAAGGGATGGCCGTCAGTAACCATCTTTCCTTCGATTCTCAACTCCTTCGAAGGACAAATAATATAAAACGAAATCTTCAGCTAACAAATTGCCCCCAATAAATGCCTGTTTCGAGAATCAACAGAAATAGGCGTTTCTTGTCATTATAAGATTTCGTTTTTATGATCCTTGAAAGTTCCAAGACTGCTGACTAACGTCATAATCACTGATAACACTGTTTCCGAAACGTCTTGTCATTTTCAAAGATGTCTTCTCATAACTTACATTCCCACGTTTTAACCTTACTTCCTGATCATTACTCCTACATACTAGGAGTGAAGCTAACTCATCCGACCGCCGTTGGATTAAATCACCAGCCGCCACGTGTTCTTTGGATTTTACCCAAAAGATTTAAAAAGGGTTTCCGTTAAACCTTTAAATACTTGGTCTTGCACTTCTACACAACCTTTCATTCCTATTTCTTCATCTTCTTCAAAGAAAACCAAACATCTTCAATCTCTTCAAAATCTCGTTCTCTTAATCGGAAATTTCTCTATGGCTTCATCTTCAAATGTTCTTCAACCTGCTCTGAAGCTCCAATCAACAATACGGTCTGGGGAACGAGAGTTCGTTCCAAACCCTAACACTGAAGAAATACGCGCTATTTACGCTTCCCAGGTAATCATTCCCTTTGAACTCTCTGGAAAAACTCTTGCCTTTATGGGTCCGTTACCGAGTGAAAATATCTCATCTCTGAATAAATTCTTCCCTGCTTATTACAAGACTAGACCATTAGTTAGCAAAGTTAAGATAGATGAAGACGGTCGTTCTCCTTTAGGCAAATCTGCTAATGTTGAGGAAACTTCAACTGCAACCCCTTTAGCTTTAACCAAAATTAGGTTAAACTATATGACCAATTCTGTAAAAGTGTTTAGGTCAATCCCTTTAGCCAAAGATCCTGACTTGTACTATGCCTGGCTAGAAAAGGTAGAGAAATAAAAAGGATCCTTCTGGAAATACCAAAAAACGCGCTGAACGAGTGGTTCCGACTAAGCACACCTTGGATACTTTCAAAGGACATCTTCATATAGATCTTAAACATGTTCGTGTCCTGACTCCAATACCTGAAGGTTTGGATTAAGACAATCTTTTCGACTGACTTTTCTTTTCTTTGCTAATATACTGATTTCAGTTTCAACTACAGCTGTTGCACGAAGGAGGAAGATTAAGGAAGCTTCTGCCCCAAAAGACTCCGGGACATCTAAAAGCAATAAACCAAGTGGGAGTGACTCCATCGTCACTGATAAGAAGCCCACGGTATATACTCATCTCATACTCTCAATCTTGTACAATCTGTGATTAGTACTCATCTTTCTCATTTTCCACTTGCCAGAGTTCGAAACCCCCAACGGGTTCGAAGCGGAAAGCTTCTCCAACAACTGCCTCAGATGGCGAAGATAAATCCCCTCCTCAAACTAAACAAGGACAGAAGAAAAAACACAAAGCTGTTACCCCTTCAAGAAAAGGGAAAAAGGCAAGCCCTTCCAAAGCAGCTTCCCCTGGTAATAAAGCATCCTCTGAGGAATCTCCTTTGAAGACTGCTAGCAATGCTCTTGTTGTGGAAAGCCATAATTCAAGTCCAGACAATATTCCACCCAAGGTATTTGGGTTCCAACCCACATATTATCTTATGATTTTAACTAAATAATTGTACTGACATTTTACCTTGTTATTGCAGGATGATGCTGGCACTGCTACTTCCGGTTTTAAAGACCCTGGCCTCACCATTGATGTTGACAAACTTTACAGTAATTGTCAAAATTTTAACTTTCGTTAACTAAACTCCTCAAAGGCTTATCCTTATGACTAACTTTGCTTTGTTTAACATAGGTACCTCTCAAAATCAAACTCATGTTCTTTCGCCAGTCTTTGAAGACGTTAGGCCAATTGCTACCATATTGCCTAATGAACCAGTCGAAGAAAGTCACCCTACTGACGAATCCCCACCTACTCATCAAGGCAAAAATTTGGAAGAGGATCATCCATTCTCAGGCAGCGACAATGTGAACCAGCAATCACATGACAACGAAGATTCTGCGTCGGAGAAAGATGCTATGGAAGAGATTTCTCAACCTGAAAAACCAGTTTCTCAAGGAACTTCGACTCTTGATGCAAGAACCATTCCTGAGACGACTTCGAAACCTACCCCTGCAAAGCTTACTCCTTCAGAGCTTGAACACCTTAAGCAAACTGATCCTCTTAGTTTCTTAAAGGCCATCATGGATGCGAATACTTCTTCGCCTTCGGAGCTTAATGTCTCTCCAGTTGCAACTGTAGACTCTAGCGACAAGGAAGATATTCCCAGTCTTCTTCGACAAATAAAAGAAAGATTCTTTGGGGTCAATCTTGTAGATGTCCTCAACCGGGAACCTATTAAGAGTCACAACTTAAATCAACTTCTAAAGAAGGTAGATTTGCTTCAAGTTTCCACAGAAGTTTCAGAGGTAATTGTTCTGTTGGGCTCTCTACTCGAGCAACTCCAGGCTAACATCCTTCGAAAGCAAAATATCGAAAAGGAATTATCTGAGGGCGTCATGGAATTCTGCTATGGACGCAATGAAACAAGGTGAGGCCCTCAGGCTCAAACATTCAGAAAATCAGAAGGCCATTGATGATTATGAGAAGAAAATTAGCTCTTGGAAACAAGAAATTAAAGTACTCGAGGGCAAGATAAAGGAGGCTGAAAGTTGTCAAGCAGTCCTACAAAAGTCTAATCAACAAGACTTGCTCGAAGTGGTGCAGTCAGGAATGAAACATTTCGAGACTGCACAAAAGTTAGTGCCAGAAATCGAAAGGTTGAAGAAACACCGGGCACTAATTGAACTTCGCATGTCTTCATGGGAGACTCAATATTTGAAGATCAAAAAGGATCTTCCTGAGGATTTCAACTAGATGTTTTCGATCTTGTTACTTGTTGCACCTTTATTTTGTAATTGAGACCACTGTAGACATATAATATTTGTACGCTTGACTCCCATTTATCTCTATCATATTTGCCAGTGTTGATTTAGCAAATCTTTCAATTTCTTGTCAAAATATATCTTTAGATTTCCTACAGTGCTTTTATTAAATGCAACATGTAGAACCTGAACATCCTTCGCAGCACTCTTGCCTCTAGACTTGACGTTTCCACTTCTTCTAGCCATAATCATTATTAAAAAGTGACGTCACTTTCTCCAAAACGTCGGTTTTAAGACGTGCGTGCATCAGTTTAATGATTACTTCTCAACTTCCAAGGGCGGGAAACGGCGGAAGCCATAACTTCTTTCTTTGGAAAACCAACCGCAGTCCAATCACTCATTAAAAATTAAAACCCAACCTTCAGTATTCCCCTTCTATATAAAGGGTCCAATATCACCTTTATTTCTTCATTCATGCGTTTTCTCTCCAAACCAAAACACAGAACAAAAAGAAAACCCATAACTTTTTCTCTCAATACCACTTTTCCTTGAAATGGCTGGAACTCTCTCTTTCAATGATATCAAAACTCTCATCAAGGGTGAGTTCAGACTCTGTGAGGAAGAACTCGTTCGTCACTTCATTAATCTTGAAACCCTTTTTGCTAACCAGGAACTGAACTTCTACTTTGAGGAAGTCCTGGAGGGTGCCATCTACCCTAATATGGTGGCAGAGTTTTGGATGAATGCGTCTTTACGCATAGACCCTGAAGGTAGAGCCACCATTGATTCATCCATTCGACATGCTCACCTTAGCATCACTCCCACTACTATTGCCAATCTCATAAGATGCAATAACTCCGGAGTAACTTTTGATGATAATGTTTTCAGCATGACCACTCATATCATGTTGAGAACACTCATGGACAATGATCGCTTCAGTGCAAAAACCATCAGGATCTGGCACCAAATGCTCGTAGGCAACTTCCAACCTCGGGTGATCGATGAGAACAATATCATGGTTGAAGATCTGGAGTTTATCCTTTGTGGTCTTCGGGGGAGGAAAATTAACATCCATTTGATGATCTTCAAGGGACTTGTTAAAGCTGTCTCTATCGGTGTTGACCGTCGAGGGAGTGTGACTTGTCTTCCCTACGGGAGACTCCTTAGTTACATTTTTCTTAGGAAAGGCGTAGTGAGAAGGATGCGTAATTCTGGAGCCAGGGATATGTTCGAGGCTGAACCTTCTCCTGTGTTGTCTTTGGACAATTTAGACCAAAGGATTGACTAGCAAGTTTTTACCTTAGGTTTAATCTTTTTATATATATATGCCTTCCTTTCTTTTTGTAACCTCAGATCCTATTCTTTGGATCTTTTTGTAATGAATGTACTTCTATTCTTGAAATGAAAAGAATATTTTGGTGTCTTCTTTGATTTTTCTTTCCATAATTCTTTCTGATTGTGAAGCCATTTTGATCAATGTGAAGTATATTTTTTGACACATGCCTGACCATTTTGGCTTTTCGTAGTACCCTGAGTATCTACGTCTTTGCAATCTTTACTTCATGCATGTTAGGTTTATATCTCTTCAAATATTTCCCGTTTACTCTCAAGATCCTATGATCTTCTGCTAATTCTTCAATTTCGTAAGCATTGTTCGAGAATACTTTTAAGATTCGAAAGGGTCCTTCCCAATGTGGGGACCATTTACCAAGTGCCCGATTCTTTCGATCTATAGGTTAAATAACTTTCCAGACTAAGTCATTATTAACAAAAGTTTTACCTTTCACCTTTTTATTATAAGCTCTGGACACTCTTTCCTTTTGCCTTTTTATCATTTCCAGTGCTCGAAGTCTGTCTTCGTCCAAATCTACTAACTCATTCATCATTAACTCCCAGTATACGTTGGGAGGAATGTCTGCTTGTCTTTGTGTTCTTACTGATTGCAAACATATCTCAATTGGGAGTACTGCATCATGTCCAAATGTCAACTGGAAAGGAGTTGTATTTGTAGCTTCTTTTGGAGATGTTCGACAAGCCCAGAGCGCTTGATCTAAAGTCTTATGCCAATTCTTGGGTTTCTTTCCTACATGCTTCTTGATAAGGCCAATTATTACTTTATTTGCTGCTTCAACCTGGCCATTTGCTTGAGCATAATAAGGTGTAGAAGTAAATAACTTGAAACCTATTTCTCTGGCAAAGTCTTGCATTTTTCGTCCAGTAAAGACTGATCCCTGATCAGTTGTTATACTTTCTGGGATTCCAAACCTATATATAATGTGTTTCTGAATAAACTCAATCACAGCCTCTTGATCCACATTTACCAGTGGTATTGCTTCGACCCATTTTGTGAAATAGTCTATTCCTACCAAAATGTATCTTTGACCTTTGGATGACTTGGGGTGAATTTCTCCAATCAAATCTAGTGCCCATCCTCTGAAAGGCCATGGTTTTACTATTGTACTTAATTCGTTCGCTGGAGCGTGTTGGATACCTGCATGTTCTTGGCACTCTTGGCACCCTTTCGCGAACTCTATGCAATTCTTTAACATCGAAGGCCAATACATCCCATAACGAAACAAGAGCCATTTCATTTTGTGCCCTGCTTGATGTGCACCACATGCCCCACTATGTACGTTCGACAGAGCCAAATATGCTTCTGCTTCACCCAAGCATTTCAACAATACCCCTTCAGGAGTCTTCTTGAATAATTCATTTCCCATCAAAAAATATGACAATGCTCTATACTTGATTCTCCTGTCTGTATCCGTCGAAGGGTCTTTTAGGTAGCTAATAATTGGACTCCTCCAATCTGTGTCTGCCAATGAGTCTATATTTAGTACTTCGAATTGTTCTTTGTTGGCATAACCCAATTGTGAATCCTCCAGATCACTTGGCGAAAGTTTAGTAAACATTGATCTTCCTCTTACTTCAATCAACTCTTCCAACTTTTCTTTTGATACTTTATATCCCGAAGCTAACTGTGCCAAGTCGTTTGCTTCCTGGTTATTCACCCTTGATACGTGTTTTAATTCCACATATTCGAATTTCTTGAGTAGCCTATTTGCGATGACAAAATACATGATCAAATTCTCTTTGATGCACTTGTACTCCTTTGTCAATTGTTTGATGACCAATTCGGAGTCTCCTTTAATTTCGACTCTGGTTGCCCCCAATTCTAACAAAGCCTCAAGTCCAGCAATTAATGCTTTGTATTCAGCTTCATTGTTGGAGCATAATGGACCTTCGATTTTAAACTTGAGCTTTGTTGGAATTCCATCAGGAGAAATTATCAATATTCCAACCCCAGTACCCTCTCTATGCGTTGAACCATCGAAGTACAACTTCCAAGGTTTTAAATCTACATAATGCTGATGATTCTCAACCACTGCATGGTCGACAATGAAGTCTGACACAATCTGACCTTTCATTGCCTTGAGAGGCTAAAATATTAATGAATATTCAGTAAGGGCCAAAGCCCATTTGCCAATTCGACTATGTAGTATTGGCTTAGATAACATATGTTTAATAACATCACAATGAGATGAAACGTAAACATCAACTGGCTTTATATAATACTTAAGTTTGATACAGGAGAAATACAAACAAAGGCAGAGTTTTTCTATATCAGTATATCTAGTCTCTGCATCATTGAGTACTCTACTTAAGTAATAAATGGCTCTCTCAATGCCATTCTCATCCTCCTGGGCAAGCATGCTGCCTATTGTTTTATCTGATGCTGAAATGTATAGGCGCATGTGCTTCTTCCCATTTGGGGGAGATAGAATTGGTGGACAAGTCAAGTATTGCTTTATCTGATCGAAAGCTTCTTGATGTTCAGCACGCCATTCGAATTTTCCTTGCTTAAGCCGAAGTAGTGGTGAGAAAGCTTGCGTGCGTCCACTCAAGTTAGAAATAAATCTCCTTAAGAAGTTTATCTTGCCCAATAATGATTGTAGTTCTTTCTTCGTGGATGGGGACTTGGTTTCCCTAATGGCTTTTGTCTTGTTTTGGTTGATTTCTATCCCTTTTTTGTGGACTACGAAACCCAAGAAATCACCTGCCTGCACAAAGAAAGCACATTTAAGGGGGTTCATCTTCAAGCCATATCTCCTCATTCTTTCGAATGATTGGCTCAGATGATCGAGATGACTCATACCCGAGGTAGATTTTACCACAATGTCATCTATATATACTTGCATGAATGTTTCTATAAAGTCATGAAATATAGAATTCATTGCTCTTTGATAAGTTGCCCCAGCGTTTTTTAAGCCAAAAGGCATCACAACCCATTCGTAAGTGCCTATTGCCCCTGGGAAACGAAATGCTGTTTTGGATACATCATCTTCTGCTATAAAAATTTGATTGTATCCCGAATATCCATCCAACATGCTCAAATACTCAAAACCTGCGGCTGAGTCTACTAGCATTTCTGTTATAGGCATGGGATACTCGTCTTTCGGAGTAGCTGCATTAAGGTCACGAAAGTCTATGCATACTCTTAATGAGCCATTCTTTTTAATTACAGGTACTATGTTAGCAATCCACTCAACATACCTTGTAGTTCGGATAAATTTGCACCGTAAGAGTCTTTCGACCTCTGCTTTAATCTTCGAGTGAATCTCTGGCGCGAATCTTCTGGGAGTTTGCTTTATGGGCTTCTTCCTTTCTTTAATTGGTAATTTTAGTTCAACTAAATCCCTTCCTAGACCAGGCATCTCATCATAGTCCCAAGCAAAACAGTCTCTGTTCTCTTTCAGCATTTTGATGACCGTTGCCTTCAATTCTGGTTCTAGTTTCGCGCTGATATATGTTATCCTTTTTTGACCATTGTCTCCAAGATTTACTTCTTCAAGTGGATCTTGGGCCAACATCTTTATGTTCGACGCCATCGGGTCTTTTTCGAATCCCAAAGGTTCTTCGTCGTATATTGCATCTAACTTTTGGTTTGGTTCTTCTCTTATGATCTCTTCGTCTGGAGTCATGTGTTCAGGGAGTTCGAAACTCGCACGTATCTCCAATTCTGTTGTTCCTTCTTTGGTTGAAACTGCATCTATCTTTGTATCTGATAGTTCGGCTTCGAGAGCCGCCTTTCTTTTGTTCTCGGCCACATAGGCCGAAATCTTTTCGAAGAACGAAGACTCAGACATGATTAATGTCATCGTCCCAGCCTGTTGGCCGTACTGTCGGATAATTCTCCAATGGTGCTGTATCTGGTGGACCATCCATGATCTCTCTATCCCATTGGAATCCGTTTGGGTGTAAAGTTAAATAGTACAATGCATTTTTATTTGGGGTATACATCTCTTCTGCAGCATGACAAGGGCCTATGTTTGCCAGGTTCCTGTCGAAATTGGTTTTATTCACCTGGTTGACTTCAGCCATGTAGTAACTCTGATCACCTTCGATATTCTCCACTATACCATCTTCTCTCCAAATTGTCACCCTCTGATGCATTGTTGAGGGTACAGCTGCTACCCCATGAATCCATTCCCTACCAAGCAAAAGGTTGTAGTTTGCCTTTGCTGGTATAACCATTAACATGGTTGGCCTGGTAACTGAGCCTACTTCCTTCGTAGTTAGATAAAACCATGTTATGTGGCCTTATATCCGTATCGAACATACCAATTCTTTTTAGCATGTATTGAGGCATTAGGTTCACCGCTGCTCCCCCATCAACTAGGACTTTATTTATGCCAACGTTCTCAATCTTAGCCCTGATATAGAGTGGCTTTAAATGATTTCGCATACCCTCATCAGGCCTTTCGAAGAAAGCATTCTGTTCTTCTACTGCACCATTGTTCAGCACATAGTAACACACAGGTTTGTGTTTTGCCATTTCTTCGATATCAGCCTCTTCACAATCTTCTACTTCAGTTTCCTGATTAAACTCGTGAGGGAGTACAGAGACAACATTGCAATTCAAGTTTATAGATGACACTCCATCAGAGTCAAAATCATTTGTCATTCTATCCTCTTCTTTCCAAGAATTCGAACGCATCTTGTCTTCTTCATCCAAGAGTTTTTCAGCTTCGAACAATCTGCGTTCTACCGGAGGTTTGTTTGACTTTGCCCCCTGGTATGGGACTTGGTTGCTACTAGAGTCTCCAGCTTCTCTTGGCCTGTATTCCTTCTGAGTCTTTTTTATTCTCTGATGCCTTCTCCACTGGGACCGAGACATAGGATTTTTTCCTTTATAATTCTCCAATCGATACGCCTCTCGATTTGATCTTTGAAATTGTTTCCTATATGCCATTGCAGTTCTACCACCTTGGTCCCAACTTCGTCATTTGTTGGTTCTTGCATCAGCTCGTACCCACCTATCCCTTGGCGCATCTGCAGGGATTCTGAAGGTTACTCTTCGAGTTCTGGGGTGTGGGCTATCAGGCCTCTTTGTTGGAGTCTGTATGTCGAAACCGTACAGGTTGGGACACAACCTTTGAGTTTCTAGACTCATGTAGCAATACACACGTTCGAATGATCGTGCTAGCATTTCGTCATAGACTGCCCCACATCTTGGGCAGAGAGCAACTTCAGTGTTTTCTTTGTGGCATCTGACCAAAAATCCTACCAAGCTTTCCTCCATCTTTGGGTACAGTTGTAGTAGGGGATTTGGCTCTCTTCCTGGGTGTTCCCACCTTTCGCGTCGAACCCTTTCGAAGTTGGCTTCGACCCTTCGATTCAGCATGATCGAACACCTTGGACACATCTATTACTTACCACCATTTTTCTCGTGGCAATTCCAGAGATATTCTTTGAAGCTTTCGGTTCTTGGAGGAACTTCGATGCCCCCATTTTTCCTCATCAGCCGTGTCTCTAGTTCGCCAAATTCAGACACTGTTCGTCTGGCGCTAACCATGTTAACCGCTGCTGGAGGAACTTCAGAGATCTGGATTTTCTGAAGTTTCATCCTGAGGTCTTCAGTGGCCTCACTGTTTTCTTTAGTTATTTCTGTCTTGGGAGATTCTTCAACAACAGTGTTGAAGACTATTTCACCTTTTAGGCTTTCAGTAGCCTGCTTTCCATTGAACATTGCTTTAGTCTCCACAACTTCAACTTCGGAAACCTCCACCATGTTGATATCTTCTACCTCGCAGAGGCTAGCGTCAGCAATGTTTAGGGGATTGGTATCGACCCTCATATGACTCTTGGTCTTGTCAGCAAACTTCAACCTTCCATCATTGAGAGCATTTTGAATTAGATCCCTGAAAAGAAAACATTGAGAAGTTTTATGGCCTAAAAACCCATGATATTTACAAAAACCTCTTTTCTTCCGTTGTTCCAACGGAGGAGTTTTTGAATTTGGAGGTAGTATCATTTGGCCATCTTTTACCAATAAATCAAATATTTCATCACACTTGGTAATGTCGAATGTATAAGTTTTCTTAGGGAACCTATCATTCTTATCGTTTTCTACTGGGTTTTTTCCATTGGCAGGATTTAGCAGTTTGCAGGCGTAAGGTGGCGCTTCTTTCAATTCAGCCAAGTCTATTTCGACTTCTTCAGGGCTATATGAGTCATCGAAAGACTCATCCTCAGCATCCTTGGCTTCGACGTATGCCACTCTCTCTTTCTTATAACTTTTATTCGCCCTAACTTTTTCTGCCTTCAGTCGTTCGACTTGTCGAACCCTGTCTGCTAATTGGGCCATGTTCCTAAGGTACTGGGTATCTAGTTTCTTTCTTATTGAATAATCTAGACCACCTGCAGCCATTTCAACAAGTTCATGCTCTGGGACTGTTGTAAAACACCTTGATTTCAACAGACGGAACCTATTTAAATAATCATCAATTGTTTCTGTGAATTTTCTTTTAACACTGGCCAATTCTTTCAAACTTATCTTAGTTTGACCCATGTAGAATTGCTCATGGAAAAGTCTTTCCAAGTATGCCCATGCATCTATCGAATTTGGTGGCAAAGTAGTAAACCAAATGAAGGCATTTTTTGTCAGCGAACTAGGGAAATACTTGATCCTTAAATCCTCGTTTCCCGCTAAGTCTCCTGCTTCTGTCAAATATCTAGCAATATGTTCCACCGTTGACTCATTAGTTTCGCCTGAAAATTTTGTAAATTTGGGTACCTTAGTGCCCCTAAGCAATTCTGTCTGCATGATATAATCTGATATAGGGGATGTATAGTTTGGACGTCTAAGTCCAGTACTAAGGCCATTATTGGCCATAACCCTTTCTATCATGGCAGTTAAATTATTTTCTGTAGCCAGATTTTCTCTTCTGACTCTTTGAACAATCTCATATGGGTGTTCGTTCCTACCCACAATCCTTAATCTGGGTTGCTCCTCCTCCGTTTCTTGTCGAACGGGGACGGTTCTTTGATTTGAAGCTTCTAAGTTAATTATTGGAGTTCCTTCGAACATCTCTGTTCTTCGTGAGGGGCCTACATCCCTAGTGGCTGCCCTAGATGACGGGACTATGTCTTGTACACGTTCTAAAATGGGCCTCTCTTCTTGATTCGAAGGCTGTTTGTCTTTCCTTTTAGGTGGTGGTACTCCCATGAATTCTGCCATTCGATTCATTTGAGATGATATCTTTTGGAAAGTCTCCATGTTTTCTCTATTTGTAGTAGTAACATTTGTCATTAGTGGGCTTAAAACTGAAGTCAATTCTCTGGCCAAAACCCCTACCATATCATGGTTGCTTGCATCCATTTCTTGTCGAAATGCTGCTTGGTTATTGGTGGTAAAGTGAGGCATCTGGGTAGAGAAACCAGTGTTATGTGCACTTCGACCCACTGAACTAACATTCGGTGAAAATGTGGCATTGTTAGTTGGGGCATATATAGGTCCTGCCCCTCGTACGCCTGTTCCATATGGGTATGGCATTCCATATGAACTGTTTGGTCTCCATTCGAAAGCAGAATTCGTGCCTTGACCAAACGAATTGTTTGCAGCATTTGTCGAGGCAAACAATACGTCCTCTGCGCTTGTGGATGAGGGTGCGGTTGTCGACACTGAAACTGGAATAGTCCCTGAAGGCCCTGTATTATTTTCAGGCAAAGCCTGGGAATTATCTGCAGGTCTCGATCCATTTGGACCCGTTGCATCTCGTGTTTCTTGAGTAGAAGTCGAATTTGCCGCTCCTGATCCTGAACCTTGTGGGGGATCTCGATCACCCCCTGCACTGGCCGTAACGACCATTTTCTTGTTGTACCTTCGTTTGGGAATCGGTTGTGCACTGTTCTTTAATTTACCGTTCCTAAGGTTCATACAAGATCTTGATTTTGTCTAGACAAAAATAAAGCACTTGATTAAAACAATCTGCTTGACACTGTCCCACCAGGTGTGCCAATTTGTTTACGGTGATTTCCGGTAAACAACCGCTAGTCTTCCAAACTATAATAAATATGATTTGGTTACTTGCAGGATCGACTAGATTGATCCTAGGACACATAGTCAAGAAGATTGTTATCAATGTTTATTTGAACCATATCCATTATTTGTCTTCTTCAATAAGCGTTGTTTGACTAAAGAACAAATAGTCTTGACAATCACTTTGTTATATATAAATGTGACTTCAATGGAAAGATAAGTAACATAACATAGAAAATTAAAAAGACTATTGAAAAGTAAAGAATCTTAAACTGCAGAAATGTAAAAGACTTTGAAATTAAATGGCATGAAAGTAATTCGAAAGTAAGTGACGTTAAAGTAAAGATACAGAAATGTAAATGGCAGGAAGTAAACGAAATGCAGTAATTCTGGAAGATAAAAACAAAAGATAATACACATGTATTAAAATGGTGGTGTCATACGTACATTTTCTCAGCGAACTCTTTTTCTTAACGCTTGATACTTGAGTAAATATGTGAGTGATTTTTACAAAATGAACACACGGAATCCTAACATTAAGACTCCTATTTATACTAGTTTCGACCTTAACGGTCCTATACTAATCTGCTGCCACGTTTCTCATCTGAACTTCCAGCGAAGCCATCTGTTGTTGAACGGTTACGAAACCGTCTTCGAATTTCAAATCTTCCCGCCTGAGTCCGTCTTCGACGCGTGGCAGTGTATTGAACAAACACTACGAAAACACGCTAAGTAGTAATACTTAAATACATATTCTATGAATTTTGTCTAAGTCCCGAAGACATATGCTTTCATTAATCTTTCAGCGTTCACTATCTTCATCGAACTTAGAAGTCTTTATTTTTCGAAGCATAACCATCAATAGCCATTCTTTCACTTTTTAAGGGATGGCCGTCAGTAACCATCTTTCCTTCGATTCTCAACTCCTTCGAAGGACAAATAATATAAAACGAAATCTTCAGCTAACAGGCAGTAAGTGTTAGGATGCAAATTCAAGAACCCTAACAAAGTTAGTAAAAGCTCTAAAACTACGAGACAAATAAAACTAAGCTAGAAAATAATGATAAAAGATAACTTTTGATTTCTTTGATTGATTCCTAATACCTCAATGAGACTACATTATATAATACTTCTAATGGATAGTAAATTTAAAGGCCGAAATATTAATAAGAGCCCACTAAATAACAATACATAAAAAATTATAATTCTACTCTCTATCATTACTCACCCCTTTAAAATCAACCTTGTTCTCAAGGAAAAAAAATTATGAAATAATGACAAAATATAATTTTTCCCAGGATCCCATTGTTTGAACTCATAAGACATGCATAATGGAGACATACAAAACTTTGTTGGGATTGAATGAAAAAAAAAACTTGGATATCCATTGTGCATAAAATGGAGATGTAGACGTGAGACAAATTAGAAAGGTGAGTGGGACAAAAAAGCTAAGGCGGTGCACTATTTTTGTCCTTTGTAGAGTGGGGTGAGTGTGAGATAAAATAAAGATTTTAAAATAGGATACGTGGCTTACAAGGGTTGGATGGTAAGTGGTAACACAAATTGTGCTTTTAACAAACAGTTATTATTTTCTCTTAAAAGGAATATTTTGATCTAATGGGTAAAATTTTGCATAAGTTGGAGATAGCTGGTTTCCATTGTTTTGTTGAGTTTGTGATTGTATTTTGTGGTCCATGAGTGGTGTGAGTGAAACAAAACGAGAGATACCGGTGCCCTTTGACATTCGGCAGAAAAAACTTTGGATGCTAGACTCTCTCTTTCTTCTTCTTCTTCTTCTTCTTCTTTTGAAAAGGTAATTTTTGATTTGAGACACCGTTAATGCACTTGGGTCAGGTGGTTTCAGAGGTGGCGACGGTAGAGCTCGTGATGATGGAATCGGAACTCTGTTCGGTGGTGAATTTGAGGTTGTTAATTGTGTATCCGGTAAAGACGGAGGTGGCGGCAAAACCGAAGTCGGAGATGGTGTTAGAAACACTGGTTTTCGTGGAAGATCTGGCAGTTTTGAAGGAGGTCGCGGAATCAGAAGATAATGGCTTTTCACCTATTTTTGCTCAGTTTGGAGATGAACCACAAATTGATTTATTTGGACCTTGTTAGTCATCACCTGCAGATCCGCATATGAGAGCTTTAAAATAAACTCAACAACAATCTCTTGTTCTCCTCGACTTTGTACGTCTGTTTCTGCTTGTGATTCTAGAAAATTTTTCGTTGGAGATATCGCTGGCAGTGATGTTGGAGATATCGTCGGAGATGACACTAGTGAAATGGCCGAGAATTTCGCCCATAATTTCGTCTGAGTTTTTGATTTGGAAACTCTCTTTACTTTTCCGTTCATCCTTCTTTTTCCTCTTTTGTGTTTGTCAATCTTAACAGACAATAAGGAGGCGATCCTTACAGACAACTGACTTGGTTTCTCTTTCACAAGTGTTTGAACTCGGGTAAAAGACGCAGTCGCCGTTGATGATTTCAGAAGGTTTTAAGGTGTTGCCTGTGGATCTTTCACTACTACAACGTCATCCATAAATCTCTTGTCAGCTTCAAGTCTTGATGAATATGAGGTGAAATTGGTTGTGAATTTCAATGGATCTGGATGCATAAGTTGTGTATAACTAAGGTTGATGGATGAAATTTACTGGTAGTGGGATTTATACCTAGTTTCAGGACATTGAAATTGATATGTGGATTCTGGGTAATAACTACCCATATAGGTTGAAGTGTTGAGTGTTTGTTGTTGGGTGAATGGTTGGTGCGAGGTTAAAATCTGTTTTGGTGTGTGGTGTATTTGTGTTTCATGACAATTGTTATAGTGATTTGGATAAATATATGAATGATGTGTTGCTGATGGATATGAGTTAGGTATATGTGGTGAATACCCATGATTTAAATATAAATTTGGTGAAGATGATGCAACATGAGTGTTGGAATAGTAAGGTCTAAAAATTTCCCATGGAAAAGATGGATATGAGGGTGTGGTAGGAGTGGTGTCTACGGTGGTGTGAAATTGGTATGCCATGGGAAGTTGGTGTTCAAGAATGAAAGCACCAATTGTTAGGATGCAAATTCAAGAACCCTAACAAAGTTAGTAAAAGCTCTATAACTACAAGACAAATAAAACTAAGCTAGAAAAATAATGATAAAATGTAACTTTTGATTTCTTTGATTGATTCCTAATGCCTCAATGAGACTACATTCTATAATACTTCTAATGGATAGTAAATTTAAAGGCCCTACTATTAATAAGAGCCGACTAAATAACAATACATAAAAATAACAATATAAATTCTAAATTAACTTAAATATTATAATTCTACTCTCTATCAGTAAGCAGGAAGTTGAAGTGTCATGTTGGTTTATTATAACACCAACAAAACCCCCTACAGAGGCATTATAAACACACAATCATTCTCCAAAATTCGAGCGAGTTTATGAACTACAATAAGTATGAGGCATTATAAACACACAATCAATCAATCTCCACAAACCTTGTTTATAATGAGATGAATTCCCAGTGGAAGTTCATTTCCGAGCAAATTGAGAAATAACCAATCAAGATCTGACTCAAATGTAGTAGAATCCTACAAATTGAAAAAGAACTGAATCTCAAATGTAGTAGATTCTGGAAAATTTAAGAAAGGCTAGGGTAATTAAGTAAGTTTGTTGGTACCTTGAGAGCGGAGAGAGCAAGTTCAATGTGATGATCAGTGAATCCTTCGTAAGAGAGTTTCTCGTAAATAGCTTTGAGCTTCTTGGCTTTCTGATCCTTTGTTATGGTAAGACATGTATCATGTAACACCCCATGATTTCAGTTTATTAATTTAATTAAGATTTAAATTAAATAATTGGAATTTAGTATTTTAATCGGAAAATGATGGAATAAAGGCTATTGGGCTTATGGTGTGATGTTAGTAAAAGAGGGGTGCTATATTGGTTAGGCCTTTTACTAAGTTGTGATATTTTATTTTATTTTATTTTCATAAAATAAGAAAGAAAGGGAACCATTTGGGGAAAAAAGGAAGAACACGTGAAAAGAAGAGAAGAGAAAGAGGCAAGAACGTGAAACCGGAAGGAGAGCATTCAAGAGATTCATCGAGGTAAGGGGGGACTCTTCCTTTTAGTATCTCTTATGTGGTCTTAGGTGATAGGTAGATTGATGTATGGTTTGGTTCAATTAGATATTGGGATTGTTAGGTTAGGGTGTTCTAATTTGGATTGAATTGATGATGATTGTGTGAACTATTTGGTTAATAATGCGTTAAATGATGTTTTTGTGGCGTGTAATTGAATATATGATGATTGTATGCCTGTATGTGATGTCTGGAATCGTTTTTGGGTGAAAGGGGAGTGAAATCGCAGGGTCTGTCGCAGACTTGGGGTTTGCTGAAATCGCAGGTCCGCTGAGCGGAGGGGGGTCCGCTGAGCGGATGTCCCAACGTAGTTCGCTTCTGTTTGACGTCGCTTGAGGTCCGCTGAGCGGGGGTTGGAAGGGTTTCGCTTCTGCCTTGCTCCGCTGAGCGAACCTTGCTGTGTGTGAATTTTTCCAGACTTCAAAATAACGTATCTTTTGATCCGTGTATCATTTCTTAGTGCCGTTTTGGGCGTTGTGCAAGTAATTAAATGTTTTATATGATGAACGATGAATATTGGTATTATCCGACCTTATTTCTTTAAAACTCGATTTACTTACTTGATAAGAATTGAACATTGTGTGCATATGAGATAGGTGTGACAATGTGTTTGATGTGATGATGAATTGGTGTGATTTGTTATTATGATTTTGATGGATGCATGACTATTTGAATGATGTTGAAAACATGTACATACTTATTCGGCGATGTGGTGTTGAGATGAGTTGCTCATCGTGATTTGGTGTGTTTTAAGTATGTTATATGTGTTTCATTCATTCATGTGCATTGATGTTGGATCCCGGTGATGTTTGGATCGTTGGTGGACATATTTCCCATTGTGTGGAAATTGTGTCGGTGGGCCGTATCTCGATGAGGCGTAGATCGGTTAGGTGGATTGATTCCATGGTTTATTGGTACCACATGCATAGTGTCAGTTGTGTCATATGCATTTTGTCATAATATGATTGTATGGATTTCTGTAGTATGTGTTGTAATCTATTATTGTGTGAATTAATAATGGATGTGAATCTGAATATGTATAATTGGGTGAACGGTATATTATGATGCTTGTTGCTTATGAATTGCATAATATTTACTAATTGAGAATGAGACTCACCCTTACATGTTGTCATTTTCAGATTGAAGAGTAGCGGCATTAGTGCTTGGCTAGGATGACTCATAGAGTTTATCCGTTTATGTTGGGTCGTGTCGGTCATGCTCTGATCTGTAACACTGGGGAACGATAGTTATAGAGTCTTTATGAAATTATCTAATTTATTTGGTGTTGGATTATGATCCCATTTTGGTTGTATTTGATGATGTTTCGTATTCCGCTGTGTTAAACATGATTGTGTTTTGG
The DNA here is from genome assembly GCF_029867415.1 of Vicia villosa. Classification (NCBI taxonomy): domain Eukaryota; kingdom Viridiplantae; phylum Streptophyta; class Magnoliopsida; order Fabales; family Fabaceae; genus Vicia; species Vicia villosa. The sequence continues at coordinate 135,214 of NW_026704976.1, read as the reverse complement.
TGAATCGTTTCCTAATAAAGCATGACTTTGACCTTAGTTGATTTAATTGTTTTGAATAATTGTGGCACCCTTGTGCATATGTTTTTACTCTGATTAATTATTAAAATTGCCGCGGGGTTTAGAAGGGTGTTACAATAGTGGTATCAGAGCATAGTCGGTCGTTTGAGTCAGAGTCTTAGTGTCAGTTAATCCCTCGTATGCGAATAGTGTAAGGTTGACACTATCGATACATCTTGTTCTAATGAATATTGTTTGATATTTAGCAGAACAATGGCCGGAAGAGGAGGAAGAAACGACGATGCAATTGCTGAGGCTCTGGGCATGATTGCTGGGGTACTGGAAGGGAATGTCAATGGAGCTGGTATTGGTGCTGACAGGCAGCTGAACAGTTTCCAGCGGAATAATCCTCCGTTGTTCAAGGGCACACATGATCCTGAAGGTGCTCAGAAATGGCTTAAGGAGATCGAGAGGATTTTCAGAGTCATCGATTGTGCTGAGAACCTGAAAGTGAGGTATGGTACTCATATGTTGTCCGAAGAAGATGATGACTGGTGGATGGCTACCAGGGCTGAATTGGATGCTGATGGTGTAGCTATCTCCTGGGCTGTGTTCAAGAGGGAGTTTCTGAGGAGGTACTTTCCTGAAGACGTTCGAGGCAGGAAAGAGATTGAATTTTTGGAGCTGACTCAGGGTAATATGACGGTACCAGATGTAGCAACCTGCCCTAAAAATTAAGGTTTTAGAGTCGCCACCTATTCTGAAGGGCGAATAGGAAACCCTACGCAGTTAAGAGATCGGGGTAAGATTATTATAATCAGGTCGAGGGAAGGTGTTAGGCACCCTCAACCCTTTCCTAAGGTTTGCATTATGAAGTTGAGGTTTATGGCTAAAATAAAGAAAGATGACAGACAGTTAATAGAGTTAAAGGCTAATTATTATGAACATGATTAGAGTTTTGAGGAAGGGGACTCGCCTTGTTGCCAAGTGCCTACGTACCTCCTTATGGAGGATCAGAGTCTACGTAGTTCGGGCACAGGGTTGTACGCCTTAGAATTGAATTTGATATGGTTGAAAGTTGTTTGAAGGTTTTTGGAATGGCCTGTCGTAGTTTTGAATAAGGATGAAGATCTATAGTTTGATTTGAAGTGTTTTGAATGTTTTTTTAGATTTGGGCGTACAAGCCTGATTTGATGTGTCACTGTTAGATGCGGTGATCAATAGATTTGATCAGTATAGCTAACAGATTAATGGGCATTGCTGGTTATTCAGATCGATAGATTGATCGTCGCGGGCAGCAAATTGAATGTGTTTTAATTTGTAATTTTATCTCTCGTCTAATGCGACTAATATATTTAGTCGGGTCGAGAAGAGAATTAAAAAAAGTTAATGTTTTATTATTTTTATCTCTCGTCTAATGCGACTAATAGCTTTAGTCGGGTCGAGGAGAGAATTAATAAGAATTAATTAAATTATTATTAATAAATAAATTGAATTGATTAAAATTATTTCTCGCCTAATGCGACTAATAGGTATAGTCGGTTCGAGGAGAAAATTTAAAATTAATCAAGAATCAATTGAAATTTTTGCCAAAATGGGATTGGGGCAAACCCTAATATTGTAACTTTAATAGGGTTTTTATTATGATTTTTAATGGTTAAAACCAATTAAATAAATTAATCGAGATACTCGAATAATCGGGAAAAATATTATAAACCTAAACCTAATCCTAATTTATTTATTCTAATCCTATTATGTACAAACCTTAATAAAAATAAATTAATCAAATTAACATATAATTAATTAATATTAATCTACATAGGTAAATAATAGAATAAAAATAAAACATAGAAAACCTGGCAATCATCTTGTGTGGTGAGCTATTGAAGGTATACCATGGAGCTGCATTCTGATCCCTTGGATATGGCTCTAGAGATATCCGGTGGCAGCAGGATGAGGGCACACCGTAAGCCCTTATAATGCGCGCACGCAAGATCTGTGAGCATATTTTAACAAAACGAATTTAAAAAATTGCAATACCCAGGGATCGAATCCAGGTGTGCTAGGTATTAAGGCTGTTCCCTTTGCCAACGTGCCAAGCTTCACTTGTTGATATTGCATTGAAGTTTATACCAGATGAACCTTAAAAACGACATGAAAGTTTTTAAAAAAAAACAACTCAGAGCGTCGTGCTTTTCTCCTTCTTCTTCTGCGTTTTTTTCCTCAAATGCACAGACCTTTAGTAACGGTTTATATATGTAGCTACAAGACCTGCTGATCGGAAAATAGCAAGTGTACTACTTTTTACCGATGTAGTTATTAAAGTGGAAATTTATCCAAGTATCGATCACAAGGACTGCGGATAAAATATAAGTCAGGACTAAATTTCAATTGAACAAAAAGCTATGGTTGGGTTTTTGATTGGTTTGATAAAAACTGAATAACTGTTTATAATTAACAACGATAAGTAAATGATGATTTGGTACACAAATGAGAAGACATGCTAGGTTGATGTATAAATCCTACGTAACCCCTTGATAACACCGTTGTTCACGAAAAGATGTGACTACAATTGAGTATCAATTCTATAAAATAGTTTTCCCTAATTCCTTAGTGGAGAACTTATTAATACTTAAAAGTCAATTTCAATTCCTCAATAATTGAATTTAGTATTAAAGCATTATGCATTGTATTCTAGAATGGATGATCACTACAGTAGAATCCTTATTCCTAAGCGATTCACCGGTAATGTTCTGATTCAAAATGCATTAGGGTGGTGTGTCACGCCTAACCCTAATCATAGATCTACAAAATATTTTCCAATATGATGAAGCATGAAAAACTTTGAATCATAAACTCAACTTACAAAAACATCAAATTCATCACAACGGTTTTAACAAGTCATTACATGAAAAGATTTAGGGAGATCACCCTAGCATAGTATAGTTTAGCTACTCATAGTGTTTAAGAAAATAACAAGAGTAAATGAAGTCATTACAAGAAATTATCGGTCGATATGATCTCCAATTGCGAGTGCTCTTGAAGATCTCTCCCAAATCCCTTGATTGCTCTTTCTCTGTAATTCTCTCTTCTCAATGATCCAAGATGCCTCCACCCTTCTTCCCGTTAGGTTTTAGTAGTGTTGGCTCACTTCCTCAGTATCCGAAAGGTCCGAAATACCCTTAATGAGATCCAAGCTTCCAAAATTACAAAACTTGAATATCTGCCCGCGCCTAACAACACGGTCCGTGTGCAGGAACACGGGTGCCTGTGTTGTTCCTCTGGTCAGCTCTCAAAATTGCCTTTCCACGCATCTTTCCACACGGGCCGTGTGCAGGAACACGGGTGCCCGTGTGAAACCTCTGTTTTGCTTCCCAAAAACATCTTTCCAGCCATCTTTTGACACGGCCCGTGTGCATGCACACGGGTGCCCGTGTTGCCCTCAACTTTGGCTCTTTTGGCTACTTTCTCCTCTCGTGCTTGCCATAAGTCTCTACCTTTCCCGTGCATCAACCTGGCCACACACAAACTAACAACCAACGCATAAAGCGGCACTTGAATAATACTCAAAACACACTAACATGCAACAACGTCACACAATCGAAAAACAAGGAACTTAATTCAATAAACATATGACAATGCCACTTAGTATTACCAAGATTGCGAATTTCGGTCGGAAAAAGATGCGGAAACTTACTAGAAATGGTGACCAATCACAACCCCACACTTATCTCATTGCTTGTCCTCAAGTGATGTATAGAGGCAAAACAGAGGTCACCAACGAGATTCTTTTCTCCACAACACAACCAGGTTTTTCGCAAGATTCCTACACTTAGCAATCGAGTTTAAGGTTTCCTTCTTCAGACTATCAACGGCATTCCCACTTTCGAGCACGTTTTTCACCTGCAATCTTTTCACACTCTCACAAAATCTCTCCGGGTTAAAGTGTCTACACTCATAGTATCAAGGCATGCATATTACTTTCAACTTTGAATAAATTCTCAAATCACTACACACAGAGATTACACACACTTTATGAGGTCTTAGGGTTGTAACGTGGCTTTGGTTTGGTGGGTAAACAAGGAACGGGATAACAAATGGTTTAGGTGCTTGGCATTACATAAGATTCACTTCTCTGCTCATTTTGATCTGAATCGTAAGAATGGGGTTTGAACCTTTTTCAGTCTAAAAGTGGACAAGGGCAAATATCTTATTCTGCTTTGAAATTTAAACCTCTTTTTGTTGGTTTTCACAAGATCCATATTCATCTTTTTCTCTCTTTTATTTTCTTTGAGATATTTTTTTTTTCTTCTTCTTCTTGTCCCCCTTTTTCAATGGTTCACAACCCCACACTTAGATCCTTTTAGTGTCTTTCAAGTGATTAATCATGAATGCCGAGCGATGACATGAACAATGAGAAAACGGGTGATAAAAAGACTAACACCATGAACAAAACAAACATTACGGCTCAAAGGGGGTTAACGATGGATAACATGCATACAGGATGGTTAGAAAGGCTCGGGGTTACGGAAAAAAAACTTGCCTCAGTGTGCGCTTTCATAGTGTGCTTGTGTTATGAGAAAATACGCAAAATCAAAGTGAATAGTGCCATACCTGACTGGACTCTCATATGGATGTTATAAATTTGGCTCTGACATCTCACCGGGTCGGTTAAGCTTGCATGCTTCAAAGTGCTCTAGGTTTCCTGCAGTTTCCTTTCCTCTAAAGTTCACCATACTCTCTCTTGGTTCAGTGTCTCCTCATTGCGTCCTACCTTCTTTTCTTTGATTGTGTCAATTTCCGTGGTGCCTGTAGAGATCAAGTGTGAGATGTGTTGTTCAACCACTATCTATTCATTTGCCCCCCTCCGACTTGTATCCAACCTGGTAACACCATGGCAGCACTACAAACTTGAAATAAACACAATAACAGAAAGACAAAAGAAAATGGTTCAAATTAAACAACTAAACTATGAATTCAAAACGGAAAGCAAAGCAATAAAGCAAATAACTTAAGAACCTCCCCCACACTTGAACTAAACATTGTCCTCAATGTTTTAGAACCAGCCTTGGAGAGGTTGCTTACAGAGGTATTGCATTCCAATGATCACTTCCTAGCTTCCACTAGAGATGCTCTCTTTTATTTCCTGAAAATAAAACAAACAAACAGAAAAATTAATTATTAAAACCGTGGGTTGCCTCCCACGAAGCGCTTCGTTTAACGTCGCATGGCTCGACGATCCATTACCCTTTATTATGGAGGGTATTTCCTTTTCCAAACCTTGTTGCTTGCCACTTCCGCAACCGCGAACTCATGAAGATGAAAAGCCTGGATAACTTTTCTCTTCAATTTGCTTCCCACATTTTTCTCTACTTCTTTAGCTTTCTTAGGACTTTTGACAGCTACATAAGTTGGTTCCATCATAGAGGCTATGCTAGAAACTTTTTCTTGGAGATTTTTAAGATTTTTGTCTTCTTGTTCACCTTCCGTCATACCAGTTGAGGTTTTCTCATTCACATGTGACCTATGTTTCCTGACTCCTAACATCTTCAAGGTTACTTCTTCATCAAATGATTTCAGCGTTAGCGTCCCTTTTTCAATGTCAAAATTACAGCGGCCTGTTGACAAAAAGAGTCTCCCAAGAAGGATAGGAGTTTCTTCATCTTCCGGAATGTCCATGATGTGGAAGTCAACAGGGAAAACAAACTTATCAACTTCCACTAGTACATCTTCAGCTACCCCATAGGATTTCTTAATGGTGTGATCGGCGAACCTTAACTGTGTCTTACTTTCACTAATCTTTTCTAATTCAAGCTTTTTGAAAATGGATAAAGGCATTAAACTCACACTAGAACCAGAATCGAGGAGTACCTTTTTAAATGCTATATTCTTGATAGTGCATGGTATCGCCACCGCCCCAGGGTCTTTCCTCTTAATTGGGATCTTTCTTGCTGAAGAGACTATACCACACTTCTCGATTACAATTTTTGGTTCTCCTCCTAGTGATCTCTTTTTCGCCAACACCTCCTTCATAAATTTCTTATACAAAGGCATGTGTTCAAGTGCTTCAAGAAAAGGTAGATTCACCTCTAACCTTTTGAACAATTTAGTGAACTTCTTAAAGTCTTTCTCTTTTGAATTCTTCTTTGTTACTCTTGAAGGGAAGGGTAGTTTAATTACCGGTTCAGCATCTTTTTTAATTTTTTCTTCAGCTGGTTTAACCGGTGGTATCACCACTTCTGGCTCTCTTGGGTTCTCTCTTATTTCCAAATCTACCTCCATCACCATAGGGTCATCTATCTCTTCTTTTTCTTTTTCCGATTCTAACACCTTTTTACTCCTTGCTGTAACAGCATTGATCTTCTCTAGATTTTTCTGATCTTTCACAGTTTCGTTCGGAAAGTTTCCTTGTGCCTGTAGAGTGAGATGTTGTGCTATTTGACCCATTTGAACTTCAATATTTTTAATTGAAGCCGTGGTGTTCCTGAGGTTGGCTCTTGTCTCTTCTTGAAACTGAGAGTTTTGGGTTGCCACTTTTTCAAGAGCGATCTCCCAATCTTCTTTCTTTGGTACCTGTTGTTGAAATTGTTGAGGATGATGTTGGAATTGTTGTTGATATGGAGGTTGTTGTGGTTGTTGTTGCGGACGATATTGTTGCCCCTATGGTTGATATTGTTGAGTCTGAGGTTGATATGGTTGTTGGCCTTGAACCGGCTTCTGGACGTTTCCTTGCTGGTCTTTCCATGAGAAGTTCGGATGATTTTTCCACCCCGGATTATATGTGTTGGCATAAGGGTTATTCTGCCTCAACATATGAATCTGTTCAACCTGTTCTTGAGTTGCCACACAATGCATAACAAAGTGCGGTCCACCACATATTTCACAAAGAACCGCTTTAACTGGTTCCACCTGTGCCACTGTCTGAGTTCCAATATTCATCTTTTTTAACCTTCTCTCTACCTCTGCAGCAATCTGATCCTCCATCTTAACAACCTGCTCTGGCAACTTCAAATCAATTTTGCCCTCCGGTTGGCTCATGGTTCGATCATACAACTCAAGATGCTCATTAGCAGCAATTGCCTCTATGATCCTTTTCATAACTGTGGCTGTAGCAAAATTGGTTGAACCACCAGCAGCGGTATCAATAAGCTGCTTTGTCTTGAGTCGCAACCCATTTACGAAATTCTGCATCTGCTCGGTAGCGTCCATGTTATGAGTAGGACATGCAGTCAAACACCTTTTGAACCTCTTGTATGCATCCCCCAATGATTCCCCCTCTTTTTGTTTGAAATTTACAATATCGTATCTTTTTCGGATAAACACTGACGCAGGAAAATATTCATTGAGGAATGTCGTTTCCATCTCTTGCCATGTCGTGATACTTGCAGCCGGAAGTGAGTAAAACCACTCCTCTGCGTCATCAGTAAGTGTAAACGGGAACATAACAAGTCTCTTGGCTTCCTCTGAATGACCTTCGATCTTCAACGAAGTTGTCGTAGTGAGAAATCTCTGAAGATGCTTATTTGCATCCTCGTTTATTCTTCCGGAGAACGGCTTGCTCTCTAACTGGCGAATGGTGGATGGATGCAATTGAAAATGTGCCACATTCACGGGTTGATTAACAATAGTCATCCGGTTGGGGTGAGCATTTGCCCCTCCATAGTCCCCTAACAATCTCTCCGCAGGAGGTTGATTTCCAGCCATGTTAACTGGTTCCTGAACTACCTCCCTGTCAAAGTCAGAGTCGTTGTGCTCCGAATGCACAGACACTTCGTCGTCGCTTTCCTGATGTGGAACACTAAGACTTGCACTTGGTACTGCCAGTCTTTCAATTCTCGCCTTGCGGCGTCTCTCGTGTAGAGCTCTTTCTGGTTCTGTGTCAAAGGAAAATTTAGCTGAGGTCTGACCTCGCATAAACAGTTAGACAACAGTTAGAACAGATACAAAACTACAATGAAATTAAAATAACGGATAAAAATAAAATTTTGGTCGCAGAGCAACAAAATTTCAATTGACTTAAAGTTCGGCTTATAGTTTGGCAGTCCCCGGCAACGGCGCCAAAAACTTGATCGGAAAATAGCAAGTGTACTACTTTTTACCGATGTAGTTATTAAAGTGGAAATTTATCCAAGTATCGATCACAAGGACTGCGGATAAAATATAAGTCAGGACTAAATTTCAATTGAACAAAAAGCTATGGTTGGGTTTTTGATTGGTTTGATAAAAACTGAATAACTGTTTATAATTAACAACGATAAGTAAATGATGATTTGGTACACAAATGAGAAGACATGCTAGGTTGATGTATAAATCCTACGTAACCCCTTGATAACACCGTTGTTCACGAAAAGATGTGACTACAATTGAGTATCAATTCTATAAAATAGTTTTCCCTAATTCCTTAGTGGAGAACTTATTAATACTTAAAAGTCAATTTCAATTCCTCAATAATTGAATTTAGTATTAAAGCATTATGCATTGTATTCTAGAATGGATGATCACTACAGTAGAATCCTTATTCCTAAGCGATTCACCGGTAATGTTCTGATTCAAAATGCATTAGGGTGGTGTGTCACGCCTAACCCTAATCATAGATCTACAAAATATTTTCCAATATGATGAAGCATGAAAAACTTTGAATCATAAACTCAACTTACAAAAACATCAAATTCATCACAACGGTTTTAACAAGTCATTACATGAAAAGATTTAGGGACATCACCCTAGCATAGTATAGTTTAGCTACTCATAGTGTTTAAGAAAATAACAAGAGTAAATGAAGTCATTACAAGAAATTATCGGTCGATATGATCTCCAATTGCGAGTGCTCTTGAAGATCTCTCCCAAATCCCTTGATTGCTCTTTCTCTGTAATTCTCTCTTCTCAATGATCCAAGATGCCTCCACCCTTCTTCCCGTTAGGTTTTAGTAGTGTTGGCTCACTTCCTCAGTATCCGAAAGGTCCGAAATACCCTTAATGAGATCCAAGCTTCCAAAATTACAAAACTTGAATATCTGCCCGCGCCTAACAACACGGTCCGTGTGCAGGAACACGGGTGCCCGTGTTGTTCCTCTGGTCAGCTCTCAAAATTGCCTTTCCACGCATCTTTCCACACGGGCCGTGTGCAGGAACACGGGTGCCCGTGTGAAACCTCTGTTTTGCTTCCCAAAAACATCTTTCCAGCCATCTTTTGACACGGCCCGTGTGCATGCACACGGGTGCCCGTGTTGCCCTCAACTTTGGCTCTTTTGGCTACTTTCTCCTCTCGTGCTCGCCATAAGTCTCTACCTTTCCCGTGCATCAACCTGGCCACACACAAACTAACAACCAACGCATAAAACGGCACTTGAATAATACTCAAAACACACTAACATGCAACAACGTCACACAATCGAAAAACAAGGAACTTAATTCAATAAACATATGACAATGCCACTTAGTATTACCAAGATTGCGAATTTCGGTCGGAAAAAGATGCGGAAACTTACTAGAAATGGTGACCAATCACCTGCAAATTTCAAATTCAAGAAATACACAATAGAAATTAATGGTGAGGGCATGGTTCGACTCGTTTTTCCCCACTGAGTTCACTGGTGTCTTTAATTCGGACCAATTCCTCCTAAATCTTAAATCCCCAATTCTTGAGCTTCAGTGACCTAACAATGGTGTGCTTCTAGACCTGCATCCAAAACCCAATTAAACTATCCAGAAAGATTGCAAACATGATTATGATCCCGAATATACCATTAAAACATGTTTAGAGCGCATAAATTATAGAATTCGATTCATAGAAAGGGAGTGCAAACCGAGAGCTATAGAGAGCAGTTCTGGACGTTATGATTGATGAGGGTGATTGCAATAGTTTCAGAATAGTCTCAGGAATGTGTTAGAATTTTTCAAACCCTTTGAATTGGCGTGAAACCTTGAATTCAAAGTGGAGTTTTTCCTTGAAATTTTGCGTTCGGTTTCGGCTCTTCAGCCCAGACTTTTTGCGGCCAATCCCCCCGCGGCTGCACATCTTTGCTGTATATATATGGCTGAGAATTAGGTTTGCCACTAATTCTTGATTGAATCACATAAATGATGATTGAGATTCTCTTGCCATATTTGTTTTTGATATCTTTATTCTTGCAAATCCAATCCTTTTCCATGAACGTGAACAAACTTGTTTTGGCCCCTTTTTTTTTTTATTTTAACAAAATAATAATAATAACTAATAGTAATTAACACTAATATAATAATAATACTCCTAATAGTATAATAGTTAAAAAAATTACAAAAATAATAATTCTAATAATAAATAATAAAAATTAAATGGTAAAATTGAATAAAATGAGCAAATATAAAAATAAATTATGATGATTAAAAAACCCAAAAAATAAGATAGATGGGCCAAACGTTTGGACCCAAGATACCTGTTAATTTCACCTCATTTTAAGTCAGGGTATTTTATAAGAGGGTGAGTTTGACAATAGGAGTGTCAAACCCCATGACTCTTAATTTTGCTCTGATGATTTAAAAGACGTGGATTTGATCAGGCAAATTTTGGGGTATGACACCAGAGTATGCTTCGAAATTTGTCTAGTTGGCGAAGTACTACGTTCACTACAACAATGACGAGGCTAGTGAATTCTCAAAGTGCATCAAGTTCGAGAATGGTCTTCGTGATGAGATCAAGCAAGGAATTAGGTACCAGAGAATTCGGCGATTTGTCGATTTGGTGGACTGTAGTAGGATCTTCGAGGAGGATAACCTTAAGCTGAAGTCATCTCACTCTCGCGAGTTGGTTGACAAGAAAGGTAAGAAGCCTATGGATAGAGGTAAGCCATATGGTAGAGGAAATCCTAGAGCTGGGGATTGGAAGAGGCCTAGTGGGGGAGATTCTGGTGCTCCCGTTAGGTGCTACAACTGTGGAGTGACTGGGCATAGAAGGAATGAGTGCAAGGGTGGAGAGAAGAAATGCTTCAAGTGTGGTAAGGCGGGTCATATTGCTTCAGATTGTAGGATGAAGATTGTGACTTGCTACAATTGCGTCGAAGAGGGTCACATCAGTCCGCACTGCACTAAACCGAAGAAGGATCAGGTTGGTGGAAAAGTCTTTGCCTTGTCTGGGTCAGAGACTACTCCAGAAGATCGTCTAATTAAAGGTACGTGTTTTATCCATGACACACCTTTAGTTGCTATTATAGATACTAGAGCGACTCATTCGTTCATTTCAATGGATTGTGCTAGACGATTGGGATAAGAAATATCTGTTATTCATGGAAGTATGGTTATTGACACTCCTGCGTCGGGTTCAATAACTACTTCTTCTGCTTGTTTGAACTGTCCTGTTGACATATTTGGTAGGTAGTTTGGAATGGACTTAGTGTGCCTTCCTCTTGAAGGACTTGACGTCATATTGGGAATGAACTAGTTGCAATTTAATCGAGTTCATATCAATTATTTTACGAAGACGCTTATCTTTCCTGAAGAGGTTAGTGTTGAAGATTTGACTATGTCAGTCAAACAGATGAACTTGGCCATCAATGATGGAGCGGTGGTATTTATGTTGTGCTCTTCAATGGAAGTAAAAGGGGGAGATAATACTGGTGAGCTACGGGTAGTGAATGAATATCCAGAAGTGTATCCAGAAGATGTTAGTGAGTTGCCACCTGAAAGAGAAGTGGAGTTTGCTATAGAATTGATTCCTGGAACTAGTCCTGTGTCGATGGCACCGTATCGCATGTCGGCATCGGAATTGGCTGAACTGAAGAAACAGTTAGAAGAATTGTTGGAGAAGAAGTTTATTCGTCCTAGTGTGTCACCGTGGGGTGCGCCGGTACTGTTGGTTAAGAAGAAAGAAGGTTCAATGAGGCTGTGTGTTGATTATAGACAACTGAACAAAGTGACAATCAAGAATCGATATCCTTTGCCGAGGATTGATGATTTGATGGACCAGTTGGTTGGAGCTTGTGTATTTAGCAAGGTTGATTTGAGGTCTGGATATCACCAAATTCGTGTGAAGGCGGAAGATATTCAGAAGACGGCATTCCGAACGAGGTATGGACATTATGAATATTCTGTTATGCCATTTGGTGTTACTAATGCACCTGGTGTTTTCATGGAGTATATGAACAGGATATTTCACCCGTATCTTGACAAGTTCGTGGTAGTGTTCATTGACGACATTCTAATTTACTCGAAGAGTGATGAAGAACATGCAGAGCATCTAAGAGTGGTGTTGGAGTTATTGAAAGAGAAGAAGTTGTATGCGAAATTGTCTGAATGTGAATTCTGGTTGAAGGAAGTAAGTTTTCTTGGCCACGTAATTTCGAAGAACGGTATCGCAGTGGATCCTATGAAGGTAGAAGCTGTATCTCAGTGGGAGACGCCGAAGAATGCTTCAGAGATTCGTAGTTTTCTTGGTCTGGCAGGTTACTATAGAAAGTTCATTGAAGGATTTTCGAAGTTGGCATTACCAATGACTAAGTTAACAAGAAAAGGACAAGTATTTGTATGGGATTCAGAATGTGAAAAGGGTTTTCAAGAATTGAAGAAAAGATTGACAAGTGCTCCGATCTTAATTTTGCCTAATCCAGCGAAGTCTTTTAACGTGTACTGTGATGCTTCACTGATGGGTTTAGGTGGTGTTTCGAGGCAAGATAAGCAGGTAGTGGCTTATGCTTCAAGACAGTTGAAAATTTATGAAAAGAATTATCCAACTCATGATTTGGAATTGGCGGCTGTTGTGTTTATGTTGAAGTTGTGGAGACATTATCTCTATGGTTCTCGATTTGAGGTATTCAGCGATCATAAGAGTCTGAAGTATCTCTTCGATCAGAAAGAACTCAATATGAGGCAGAGAAGATGGTTAGAATTTCTGAAAGATTATGATTTCGGGTTGAATTACCATCCTGGTAAAGCAAATGTTGTTGCTGATGCATTGAGCAGGAAGTCTTTGCATATGTCTATGCTAATGGTGCGAGAATTGGATTTAATTGAGCAATTCCGAGATTTGAGTTTAGTATGCGAAAATACTTCTAATAGCGTCAAGTTGGGGATGTTAAAGTTGACTAATAGTATCCTTGAAGAAATTAGAAACGGACAGAAATCTGACGTTGGCTTGGTAGATAAGTTGACATTGATTAACAAAGGTCGAGGAGGTGAATTCCGAATTGACGAGAATGGTGTCATAAGGTTTGAAGACCGAGTGTGTGTACCCGATGTTGCTGAGATCAGAAAGAGTATTCTGGAAGAAGGACACCGGAGTGGATTGAGCATTCATCCTGGTGCTACCAAGATGTATCATGATTTGAAGAAGTTATTTTGGTGTCCTGGAATGAAGAAGGAAATTGCTGAGTTTGTTTATGCTTGCTTAATTTGTCAGAAGTCGAAAATTGAGCATCAGAAACCGTATGGATTGATGGAACCGTTGTTTGTTCCGGATTGGAAGTGGGATGGAATTTCTATGGACTTTGTATCTGGTTTACCTAGAACGAGCAAGAATTGTGATTCTATCTGGGTTATTGTAGACCGATTGACGAAATCTGCTCACTTTATTCCAATAAGAATGGATTATCCGATGGAGAAGTTGGCTCAGTTGTATGTTGAGAAGATAGTGAATTTGCATGTTGTTCCAGCTAGTATTGTGTCGGATAGAGATCCGAGATTTACTTCTAAGTTCTGGACAGGATTGCAGGAAGCCTTGGGTACTAAGTTGAGGTTGAGTTCTGCTTATAATCCGCAGACAGATGGTCAGACGGAGAGGACGATTCAATCGTTAGAGGATTTGCTACGAGCTTGTGTATTAGAGAAAGGTGGTGCTTGGGATAGTTATTTACCTTTGGTTGAGTTTACCTACAACAATAGTCATCATTCGAGTATTGGTATGGCTCCGTTTGAAGCATTGTATGGTAGGAGATGTAGAACACCTTTGTGTTGGTACGAATCTGGAGAAAACACGGTGGTTGGACCGGAGATTGTACAACAAACTACAGAAAAGATCAAGATGATTCAGGAAAAGATGAGAGCTTCTCAGAGTCGTCAGAAGAGTTACCATGACAAAAGAAGGAAGGATATTGAATTTAAGGAAGGAGATCATGTATTCATGCGAGTTACTCCGATGACTGGTATTGGGAGAGCCTTGAAGTCGAAGAAGTTAACTCCGCGTTTCATTGGTCCATTTCAGATTACTAAGAAGATTGGAAAGGTTGCTTATCAGGTTGCTTTACCGCCTTCACTTGCTAATTTGCATGATGTGTTCCACGTATCTCAGTTGAGGAAATACATTGCAGATCCGTCTCATGAGATTCAGGTAGATGATATACGGGTGCGAGATAATCTGACTGTAGAGACGTTACCTATGAGGATTGAAGATCGTAAAGTGAAGCAGTTGCGAGGTAAAGATATAGCAACGGTGAAAGTGGTTTGGGGAGGACCAGCCGGTGGAAATGTTACATGGGAGTTAGAGAGCCAGATGAAGGACTCTTACCCGGAACTTTTCGTCTAAGGTATGTTTTCGAGGACGAAAACTCTTTTAGTGGGGGAGAGTTGTAACACCCCATGATTTCAGTTTATTAATTTAATTAAGATTTAAATTAAATAATTGGAATTTAGTATTTTAATCGGAAAATGATGGAATAAAGTCTATTGGGCTTATGGTGTAATGTTAGTAAAAGAGGGGTGCTATATTGGTTAGGCCTTTTACTAAGTTGTGATATTTTATTTTATTTTATTTTCATAAAATAAGAAAGAAAGGGAACCATTTGGGGAAAAAAGGAAGAACACGTGAAAAGAAGAGAAGAGAAAGAGGCAAGAACGTGAAACCGGAAGGAGAGCATTCAAGAGATTCATCGAGGTAAGGGGGGACTCTTCCTTTTAGTATCTCTTATGTGGTCTTAGGTGATAGGTAGATTGATGTATGGTTTGGTTCAATTAGATATTGGGATTGTTAGGTTAGGGTGTTCTAATTTGGATTGAATTGATGATGATTGTGTGAACTATTTGGTTAATAATGCGTTAAATGATGTTTTTGTGGTGTGTAATTGAATATATGATGATTGTATGCCTGTATGTGATGTCTGGAATCGTTTTTGGGTGAAAGGGGAGTGAAATCGCAGGGTCTGTCGCAGACTTGGGGTTTGCTGAAATCGCAGGTCCGCTGAGCGGAGGGGGGTCCGCTGAGCGGAGGTCCCAACGTAGTTCGCTTCTGTTTGACGTCGCTTGAGGTCCGCTGAGCGGGGGTTGGAAGGGTTTCACTTCTGCCTTGCTCCGCTGAGCGAACCTTGCTGTGTGTGAATTTTTCCAAACTTCAAAATAACGTATCTTTTGATCCGTGTATCATTTCTTAGTGCCGTTTTGGGCGTTGTGCAAGTAATTAAATGTTTTATATGATGAACGATGAATATTGGTATTATCCGACCTTATTTCTTTAAAACTCGATTTAATTACTTGATAAGAATTGAACATTGTGTGCATATGAGATAGGTGTGACAATGTGTTTGATGTGATGATGAATTGGTGTGATTTGTTATTAAGATTTTGATGGATGCATGACTATTTGAATGATGTTGAAAACATGTACATACTTATTCGGCGATGTGGTGTTGAGATGAGTTGCTCATCGTGATTTGGTGTGTTTTAAGTATGTTATATGTGTTTCATTCATTCATGTGCATTGATGTTGGATCCCGGTGATGTTTGGATCGTTGGTGGACATATTTCCCATCGAGTGGAAATTGTGTCGGTGGGCCGTATCTCGATGAGGCGTAGATCGGTTAGGTGGATTGATTCCACGGTTTATTGGTACCACATGCATAGTGTCAGTTGTGTCTTATGCATTTTGTCATAATATGATTGTATGGATTTCTGTAGTATGTGTTGTAATCTATTATTGTGTGAATTAATAATGGATGTGAATCTGAATATGTATAATTGGGTGAACGGTATATTATGATGCTTGTTGCTTATGAATTGCATAATATTTACTAATTGAGAATGAGACTCACCCTTACATGTTGTCATTTTCAGATTGAAGAGTAGCGGCATTAGTGCTTAGTGAGGATGACTCATAGAGTTTATCCGTTTATGTTGGGTCGTGTCGGTCATGCTCTGATCTGTAACACTGGGGAACGATAGTTATAGAGTCTTTATGAAATTATCTAATTTATTTGGTGTTGGATTATGATCCCATTTTGGTTGTATTTGATGATGTTTCGTATTCCGCTGTGTTAAACATGATTGTGTTTTGGTGAATCTTTCCTAATAAAGCATGACTTTGACCTTAGTTGATTTAATTGTTTTGAATAATTGTGGCACCCTTGTGCATATGTTTTTACTCTGATTAATTATTAAAATTGTCGCGGGGTTTAGAAGGGTGTTACATATCACATTTTTAAAAAAATCAGACCCAATAGAACCTATCAAACCCTTTTTAATCACATTTTTGATTCATCTCTTGTTCTAATGGTAAGACGAAAAAGAAAAAACTGATCAAAATTACAAAGAATTATACAAATTCGATCTCGAAACCAGAACCTATCAAACCTTTCAAAAATAGTTTTTCTATATGAATTCTATTAAATGCAACAATGTGTCTCAACTGAGTTGATTACAATGTAGCAATCTATTTCTACATAGTTAGATGTAGCAAGAAGAAAACTATATTGCATATGAGTGATTTGAAGTAGAAGCATACCGCACAAACAAAGCAACTACTCTCGCTGCATTATATCACACAATGTCAAGAAATCATGACTAAATGATATAGATACATCTTGTCAAATACAATACCACAAAGAGCAGCTCATCTGGTAAGGCGCGCTGTATCGGTGCAAAATCTACATAAGGCTTTCTATTTTCACTTCCAAGCGACGCAAAATCAATATACAACATCAGTTGAGACAGACATTTTTTTAAATTAAGTTAAAATGCAAGAAAGTTTCACTTACTTATCCCAAAATGAACCCTTTGGAAATAAATGTGGCTATTTCTCAGCTGGCTGCAAGAAGAAAACATGAGAATGATAGTTAAAAGAATGATATTACGCAAAATTAAGTTAATATGCAGTAAATTAACTTTCTTATTCCACAATGAACCCTTTGGAAATAAATAAGGCTATTTCTCAGCTAGCTATAAGAAGAAAACGGGAGAGTGATAGTTAAAAGAATAATATTACGCACAATAGATGAAGAAATATGTGTTTTGTCAAATACTTGGATCATAAATAGGTTATCGACCGTATCGATCAAAATTCATTCCCCATAATACAAATGTTAAAGTTATTAGAAGCATGGATGACGCGAAATGCCGCTACCGCACCACTGCAAATGCAAACTACATGAGTATCTGCACCGTAAAAAATAATTATCAAACTCATTTAAACAATATTCTAAACAAAGAAGATAGTAAAAGAAAAGACAAACCAACCAACTCGAAACAACCTGTCATATAAATTAATAACATTAGCACACAAACAGGCAAAAAAACATGAACATCTAATATTATCTCAACAATTGAAGAACCATGTTGAACCACAATATATACACAAATCATGACGAAAGAGAAGTAGCGTCAAATTCCTCATCAACTAACACTAACAAAAAATATAAAAGTAACGTAACTTGTTTTCAATTGCTATGTCTTTTCCATTTTCTATACAATAGGATAGAATATCTAATTCGAGAAACTCTATCCTATCCAAAAGAGTTTTGTTCTCGTCGTCATAGATGAGCTAGCCATTTTCAACTAAAACATTCAAGTATAGGTTTATCTAGGATATGTTTATCGCTCTAGGATTAATATCAAGGTCATAGATCCGCAAAAAATTATTAATATTAGCAGAGAAAATGGATAGTAGGTGAAGAGGAAACAAACACATTGTGGTTGAAGAAAACCTTTTAAGGCAGCCACTTCTCGGCCATGGCAATGGAGATCCATACATTTCCACAACCTAACTCATTAACAACCATGTCCTTGAAAATGGAGTCCATATGTCTACTAATCCCTTCATAAAGTGTATACCTTCATGAAGAGCACCTCCTGCAGATCAAGTACTTTAAATTTGAGCAAAATACAAAAACAAAAGCATCATTATATATTATATATATCAAAATGAAAAAAAAATACGATTCTATGAACCTCAATGATTACTTACTCCTTCTATGAATTTCCGATTTGTGAAGTGTTGTTCCTTGATTGATTTGTCCGCCTAAGAATTCAAACTTGCAACCGAGAGCAGTCAAGAATCATTTATCTACAAACAAATATCAACCACACAATAACAGTCCCAAATAAATTATAAAACAACACTGAAATATGAAAGTATAAAATGAGAGTCCTACTTTGCTTGAAATCCATGGAAAATAAGCACAAATAGCTGCAAGGTGCTTTCCGTGACAGGTTTCAATAGCTAGTCCAACAAATTCGTGCGTTCGATGAATCTAAGTATAGAAAAAACTTTCAACATTTGTCAAAACAGAATCACATTAAAAAAAATTCTCACCTTTGAAACCAAGTACTTGATGAATTTCTCACCATGACTTTATTCTAACAGCAACAGTTTCCCCCCGGCAACCGTGGTTGGCCAGAACGCGCTTTGGAGCCACTTCCAATGCTGCTGCTTCATTTTTCTCACATTGAAATCCTAAAATCACAATATATGTATGGAGAAGAAACCCTAAAATTTTCACATATAAAATACCAATTAATATGCACAAAATATATGCAGATAGTTTGGAGCTTTACGACAAATCTACCACCGCAAAATCGCACCTCGCTATGAAATGGCCAAAAACTTCAGATCCGCCGCCATAAACTCTTCGCTTGAAACAAAACCACAACCCACAAAAAAATCTCCATCCTCTTTGCTTGAAATCAAATCAACAACCCAAAAGCAAATCTCCATTTATTATATTAAAATCGAAACAAAGTTTCGCAAATAGGTTTATCGCTTGAACTCATATGGTCCGTCCACCATCACCCTCGCCACCAGAAATGCTTTTCCTTCACAACTGATCTACTACTGCCGTTAAACCACATATCACACATCACAAAGTATTTTCGTAAACTATGCTAGCAGAAAGAATCAAAATACCAGAAGAAGAAGAAGAACATGGAGAAAGAAGAAGAGGAGAGAAGTTTGAGAAAAAAAGGAAGAATGAGGAATGTGGAAACAGAGAAAGGTTCAGATGAGAGAGAAGAGAGTTTTAATTTGTTTTGTAAAGCACGTTTTGGTTCAGAAAAAAATTAGTTTGGGGGGAAGAGTGGCAACTGTGCACCCAAAAAGTGGTTATGAATTCAGATAATGTACTTTTTTTAGTTACTATTTAGTTGTAGTTGAACTATTAAGATAAAAAGGGTTTGCAATTTGTACACAAATGAAAGTAAGTATTTTTGAGATAGAACCAATAATACAATTTAGTTGCAAAAAGTATTATTTGGACACAAAATGCCCTTAAATTGATGAGGTGGAGGGCAAAGAGAAAAGGTTGTTTTGGTTTTTTACAGAGCATCTAATTTTCTTATATTGTAGATGCTTATATTAAAGATTAATTTTTGTGAGTTATGGTTTTGACTTTATGTGTTTTGGAGTTTGGTTCTAGATGTGTGTTTTAAATCTATATCTCAAGATCTTTTTCTTATAAAAATACAATGCAATAACTACATTTATAAAAACTATTATATATTATAATATAATTAAGACTAAATTCTTAAAATTTCATAAAATTTCATCTTAGAGAATGATATAAATAAGTATATTTTAAATATAGGAAGATCCATCTCATACAAGTTAAAAATATTTCATATCCGTATGCCAAATTCTTAAGATTTAAATTGCTTTAATTATAATTTATTTTATAATCATACATATCATAAATGTTTATTTCTAATAATATTTAGAATGCTATCATTTTGTTAGTAATTTTATGGATGATAATTATTATTTGGAAAAGGGAAACTATTCAAATATTTAATAAATTTATTTTTTTCTAATATGAAAATTATATAAAATGGAAAAATGAAACTATTAATTCTAATATTTAAATATGAAAATTAATAAACTATTGAATATTAACAGGAACATGAAATTACTGATCAAAATATTGAATATTAACGGAAACATGAAGTTACTGATCACAATATTGAATATTAACGAAAACCTGAAGTTACCGATTAAAATACTGAATATTAACGAGAACATGAAATTATTGATCAAAATATTGAATATTAACGGAAACATGAAGTTAGTGATCACAATATTGAATATTAACGGGAACCTGAAGTTACTGATTAAAATATTGAATATTAACGGGAAAATAAAGTTACTGATCACAACATTGAATATTAACGGGAATCTGAAGTTACTGATTAAAATATTAAATATTAACGGGAACATGAAGTTACTGATCAAAATAGTGAATATTAACGGGAACATGAAGTTACTTATCACAATATTGAATATTAACGGGAATGTGAAGTTACTGATTAAAATATTGAATATTAACGGGAACATGAAATTATTGATCAAATTATTGAATATTAACGGGAACATGAAGTCACTGATCACAATATTGAATATTAACAGGAACCTGAAGTTAGTGACTAAAATATTGAATATTAACAGGAACATGAAGTTACGGATCACAATATTGAATATTAATGAGAACCTGAAGTTACTGATTAAAATATTTAATATTAACATGGACATGTAGTTACTAATCAAAATATTGAATATTAACAGTAACATGAAGTTATAGATCAAAATATTTTGGAATTAACGGGAGCGAAGTTCCTGAGCAAAATATTAAATATTAACAGAAACATGAAGTTACTGATCAAAATATTGAATATTAATTAACGGGAACATGAAGTTACAAAAGGTTTAGACACAATTTAGTTTTGGTGCTTTCAATTTTGTTTGACTTTTTTAGACACAATTTAATGTTAAATATTCTTATTTTTTTCCACGAAATGTTAATTACTTTTAATATACATTTTTTTCTATTAAAAAATATATATCGGAAACAAATGCGCGTTCCGTACCAGAACTCGTGCTAACACACGTGTTTGTTACTAGTTTATTTTTTAGTGTGTGCATAAATTTTTTAAGTGAATTTCATTTTAAAACAGATGAAGCGTTATGCAGCTCAGTAGGAATGCTCTCTTTAATGTCGTTCAGGAACAAACTCTTCTCAATCCAACAGTCACTCCAAGCACTAACACCATTGCCATATCCAAGATGCCACAGCCCTATTTCCATCAACTATGGTGTAGTTTTAACTATAGCCTTTCACAGGTTTGAGTCTAATGCTTTGGCCTGCATTCCTCTACCAATCTCTTCAAATTTGTATTTCCTACACAAAATGTCGCACCAAAGATCTCTGCCACCATTTATAATCTTGCTTCTTAACTTTATAATACACCCATTGTTGAGAATATTGAGATCTCGTAACCCCAGGCCACCCTTACACTCTGCTTTCGTAACATTTTCCAACTTTATCGCATGAACCTTCCTCTTTGCATCAGTATCCCCCCATATGAACTCCCTCTAAATCTTTCGAATTCCCTTAACACACGCTTTGGGGAGAAGGTATGTCATCATAGGATAAACCAGAATTGCTCCCATAACGCTTTTAGCCAACGTGATTCTTCCAGCAAAGAATAGCTGACATTGCTTCCAACTAGAGAGCTTCAGCACGACTTTTTCACTAACATAATTGAACTACCTCTTATTGTGAGATTTCCCATTGAGCAGAACTCCAAGATATTTTCCTAAACTCCGAGTTTTCTTAAAACCCGATAGGTGCACCAGCCTTTTTCTCTCACTACTAACCATATTGCTAGAGAAAAGAATGCTGGATTTATCCCTACTAATCTCTTGGCTAGACATTCTACAAAAAACCTCAACGTGTATTTCACGCACTGTAGCTGATTATAATTTTCCTCCCCAAAGATTAGGAGATTATCAGCAAACATCAAGTGTGAAATGCTTACGTCGTTTTTGCCAAAACAGAAAGGAATCCACTTCTTCTCCATCACAGCTGCCTCAATTAAATGAGATAAGTTGTCCATGCATAACATGAACAGATACGGCGAGATGAGATCTCCTTGACAAATACCTCGATGAGGATGGAAGTAATCGTTCCTATTCCCATTCATGTTTATATTTGTTTCAACTGTCGTAACACCATGCATAACAACGTTGATGATACTTTCAGGTAAACCAATTTCCTCTAGAATCCTCCATATAAACTCCCATTAATTTAGCTTATCATAGGCTTTGGTGAGATCGATTTTAACCGCAAAAAGACCCCTCTTCCCTCTTTTCTTTTGCATGGAATGCATCACCTCCTTAGCAATTATAATGTTTTCATGGATTGATCTTCCTGGCACAAACCCAGTTTTAAAAGGAGACACTAACTCTGCCATCAATGGTTTCAATCTCTCGACAACCACCTTACTAATAACTTTGTATATAGTGTTACACAATGAGATTCGCCAGAATTGGGTGATATTCACAGTTTGCTCTATTTTGGGAATCAAACATATGTGTGTTTTATTAATATCAATCATTGTACTAGGTCTTTGCAAGACATCTCTCACATACTTTCTTAAATTAACTCTGACGGCATCCCAAGCTTTTTTATAGAAGCCCGCTGGAAAACCATCTGGCCCTGGCGCTTTCCACGGTTTCATAGAGAAAAGGGCTTTGTGAACCTCTGCATCAGTCACTTCCTTCTGCAGCTTCTGCAAACGCTCTCTCTCTCAATCTTCGGAAAACTTATTTTAGATTGAGACCACTGACACCAATTATTCGGACACGCAAAAATATCCTTATAAAACTTTGTAACATGTCCCTTTAAAGCCTCAAGATCAGTAATCCACTCCCCTCCATCATCTTTAAGCATCACAATTTTATTTCTCTTCCTACACGAAATAATTTTCATATGGTAGTAGTTTGTGTTCCTAACCCCATCCGAAAGCCACATTGTCCTAGACCTTTGAAACCATATTAATACCTCCTTATTCAGAATGCTACTCAACTCACCTGGAAGCTTAGCCTGCAGCCTTCTCATCCTAACAACATTGTCATTCTGCTACAACTTGTTTTGAATGCCATTCAATCTTCTCAAGATTCCATTCTTTTGCCTTTTGACTTGATCAAAGGTTTCAAACTTCCACTTATCAATACTAGTAACAACATTCCGCAAGTTATGCAGAATATAGTGATCTTTATCCCAAGATTCTTGCAACATATTTTTATAAGTGTCATTGATGAGCCATGCGCTCTCAAAATGGAAAGGCCTCTTCTGGTAATTCTGCATATCCTCTCGCAGGTTGATAAGAATCGGATGGTGATCGAAGAACTCAACTCGAGTCAGAACTTTAACAAACGCCTCTAGGAAATGCAGTGTCCAACCATCATTGTTGATAGCACGATCCAATTTCTCATAAATTCTTTGACCACCATGAAAAATGGGCCCTCTCCACGTGAACATTGGCTCTTTCGAATCTAAATTACTCACCATGGAGTCATTCATTCCCTCCTTCTTTCTCTGATATTTATGAGTGGATGCTAGTAAGCCACCCTTCTTCTCGCTACTACTTGCAATATCGTTAAAATCGCCCGCAAGCATCCAGACATCCTTCATATCCTTCGCAATATTCTTCAACTCCTCCCATAATAACTTCTTACTATTATCATTGGGACTCGCATATATAGCAGTAAACCACCACTCATCCACATTCTCCATACAAACTTTTGCATGAATAAATTGATTATTTTTCAAAGAAACTTGAATATTTATTTCACTCCTCTTCCAATCCACAACAATCCCTCCTGCAAAGCCTCTGTTCTCAGTAAACTCCATATTGTCAAAACCAAGCTTCAAAATAGCTTTCTTGATTTTTAACGGGTCGCATCTAGTTTCCATAATAACTAGAACATCGTGTTTATGAACATCTAAATATTGTTTAGAGTATCTGAAGAAAGCCTTGTTGGCTGCTCCTCTACAGTTCCAACATAGAAATTTTGTTGTTGTTAATCATCATAAAAAACGATTTTGGGAAAAAAAACAGGAATCCAGCTTCAAGGTGTCTCCTTGACAACATCATCATCTTCCTCAACAGTGGGAGAGATCACTTCACTATCAGTTCTTTCATTTTCACTAGATGTATTGGATGCATGAAAGTTGCCATACGTAAACTTCACACATTGTTTAATGTTTAAATTTAAATCAAGTGGCTCATCCACCTCAATTTCCTCACTAACTTTTGCATGGATGCTTCTCAATGGAACCTCTCCATATTTTTCCTCTTTCTATGCCCCAAATCATACACTTTATTTCTTCCATCATTTGTCCCACCATCAATTCCCATAAATCATGCACTTTATATTTTCATTATTAACATTCCCTGTATTATCTGCTCCTATTCCAGTAACAATAACCTCTGCATTAGTTATAGCTGGGCTCGACACATCATTATTCGCATCCTCCTCCAACCTAGGAGATTCTTCATTGAAAACACCATCATTTGCGTTTACTTCTTGATCATCTTTTTCCAAAATTAGGAATCTAGATCCTCCGGCATTAATTTTCTCATTAAAGCTTCCCGGCGCATTGTTCCTCCGGCCCTCCGCCGGTTTTCTACGTTTTTTCGGTTTCTGCACAATCCTCCATGGCCCGTCCTCCATACCAGTCCCTGGCTGATTGTTTGTTCATCCAATTTCTCCATCATTTATCAATCTTCCCCCATACTATTACATTCACCCACCTTGTTCTTTCCTTTAATCACTACCAGACAATTTTCTTTGTAGTGTCCATACCGCCCACATGACAGACACAATAAATGGAGTCCTTCATATTCTTTTTTTTTTAATAGGCAAGATTTCTATTAAAATGCTAGGCTATAAAGCCGACATTACACGACGGAAAGCCTCACCACCCAAAACAAAGGGAAGGGTGAGTATTCCAAGTAGCAAAGTTACAACCCGGACTTAACTTACTACAAGACGAAAGCCAAATCCAAGATCTATATATAATAGCGGACCAACATTCAACAAACGACGGATCAACATAATTAAAGACGCTATCGTTCCTAACTAACCATATGCTCCAAATAGCCTCTAACCACACCACTTCTACTATTTTCCTCTTCATCCTATTCGTAATCTTTTCCGAATAAAGGAAAACATGCTTTAACTCCTCTATCGAAACAGAATCATCAACATTCAACCAAACATAAATTTTCTTCCACAGACTATCCGCAAAAGAGCAGGAAGCGAAGATATGATCGGTATTTTCCAAAACAAAATGACTGAAAACACAAGAGGGATTTTGACTTACCGCATGGATATTGCGCTTGATAAGATTATCCTTAGAAGCTATTCTATTGATCAAAACACGCCACCCAAAGAATTTCAATTTTGCCGGCGCTTCAGCCTTCCACAGAGTAGCCACGGCTCTAGCGAGTCCCCATGGCAAGTTGGTTCCCTCATCTCCCCTTCAAACAACATAACATAGCAGGATTTAACATTAAATATACCATCTTCCGCTAGCCTCCACGCGTGAATATCGTTCTCGTCTCTATTTAAAGAACTATCCTCCAACCACTCCCACAAATCCGCTGCCAGCATCATGAAAAACGGGTCATTAACATCCAAACAAGCTTCCAAGTTCCAGCTATAATTCTGCTCGTTCCAACTAAGTACATCAGCTATGCTGCAGTTCTGATTTATGGCTGTGACGAAGGCTTCCGGGTAGCTTTCCTTGATAGATTGGTTCCCTAACCATTTAGAATGCCAGAACGACGTTTCTTTACCATTGGAAATACTAGAAGAAATAGCTCCCGAAAACTAATTATTGATTGCATCACCTGAAGCTGCCGAGATGACCAAGTCTCGCCACCACACTGAATCCTTATTACTTAACACAGCTTTGTTCCCTATAATAACTTTTAGCGCAGCATCTCCATATCTTCCCTTTAAAAATCGACACCAACCTGCTTCCTTTTCCTGCAAAATACGCCATTTCCACTTTTGCAATAATGCCATATTAAGGATCCTAACGCCTTTGATACCGAGGCCTCCCTTTTCTATCGGATTACACACTGAATTCCAACTTACCCAATCGATAGAACGGTTGTTTTCAGAGTTATGCCATAGGAAGTTACTTTGTATCTTTCGTATCTCTTTGATCACCCTATTCGGAGCTCTATAGAAAGATAACGAAAAAATCAGAATCGCATTCAAAATTGCATTGATCATCGTTACTCTGCCTGCCATATTCAGATGCTTCCCTTTCCAAGTAGCCAGCCTTTTTCTTAACTGCTCAATTAAATCCCTCCATATAGAAATTTTACGCGGGCTATCGCCAACCTTAACACCTAGATATTTAAATGGAAACGCTTCCCTGTCACAGTTCAAGAAATCAGACCCTGCCTCCATTAGCCTTTCACTCACGTTGGAACCATAGAGCTTACTCTTTAGGAAATTAATCTTTAGCCCCGTCATAAGCTGGAAACCCCTTAGAACTATCTTCATAGCCCAGAAATTGTCGCTATTTCTGTCTGCTAATAAGACTGTATCGTCCGCAAATTGCACAAGGCTCACATCTTCAACACCATTACATTTAAACCCCATATACAAGCCTTGTTCCTCTGCCTTTCTCATCAACCCTGCTAGCGCTTCCGTAACCAGAACAAAAAGGAACGGAGAGAGTGGATCTCCCTGCCTTAGCCCTTTTTCCACCTTGAAGTCCTTGGTCAAACTTCCATTGATAAGAATAGAAGTATAGCTCGAAAACACACAGCTTTCCATCCATTTGAGCCACTTGACACCAAAACCCATCCTTTTCATTACAAAACGCAGGAAATCCCAGTTGACGCAGTCGTAGGCTTTTTCGAAGTCAACCTTCAAAGCAATGCACTCTCTTTTTTCACGTTTCGCTAAGTCCAGAACTTCGTTAACCAGCAACACACTATCCAACATTGATCTCACTAGGATGAAGGCCGATTGATTGTGCGAAACGAGCTTACTAATAACACCTTTTAATCTAGCAGCTAGTAACTTAGACATAATCTTATGTAGGCTTCCTACTAAACAAATAGGACGAAATTCCAAGAGATTTTGAGGATGATTAACCTTAGGAACCAGCGTTATAAAAGACGAGGAGACAGCTTTAATAAGCCTAGCATCTTTATAGAAGTCACCTACAAACTTGAAAATATCTTCTTTGATGAATTCCCAACAGTTTTTGAAGAATGCTAAAGAAAAACCATCAGGTCCTGAACTTTTATTTCCGTCACAAGCCCACACTGCCTCCTTTATTTCAGACTCCGAAAACGGACTATCAAGCCTACAGCTCTCCTCATCACTTAGACTATTGAAAAACAGTTCCTCAGGGACCGGTCTATAGTTATTACCTTCCCTAAAGACCACCTCAAAATGTCTCTTAATCTCTTCCTTAACAGCATCCACCCCTTCAATCAAACCGCCACTGCCCGTTATTGCTGTAATAGTGTTCCTCCTTTCCTACCCTTCATTTGACTGTGAAAGTAACTAGAGTTTCTATCACCTTCTTTTACCCATAATTGCCTTGACTTGAGCCTTAATAAACTTTCCTCCAGATTTAACGTTTCACAGAATTGCTTGGTAACCTCGTATCTATCTTCAACCAAAGATGCAACGTCTTCACCTTGATGATCAACTAACCTTCTATCTAACTCATTCAGGCTATCAACATTTTCGCTCACCTTTAAGTCAATCCATCCGAACACTTCTCTATTCCACTTCTTGATTTTAGACTTAAGAATTTTTAGCTTCTCGTAGATAACGAAGTCTCCTCTCCCTTCTAATTTTATTTTCCCCCACTCCTCCTTCAAGAAAGGAATAAAAGCTGAATTGTGGAACCAAGCATTGATAAAACGAAACGGCTTTTGCCCCCAATCGATCCTCCCGACATTGAGCCAAATATGGCAGTGGTCAGAAATGTCCCTCGCTCCCACCCTTTGGTCCAAGACTCCCCAACTATCAATCATCCTATTAGAAATAAGGAATCTGTCTAGACGACTCATAGCCGAACCATTACCTTTAAACCACGTGAACCTGCTACCTATACACTGAATATCTTCGAGCTCCATATTAGCTATGAAATTCCTAAAATCATACATGCTTCTATTATCTCTGCTATTCCTCACCCCTTTACGCTCCTCCCTGTTACTGACTTCATTGAAGTCCCCTCCAAGACACCACTCCCCCTGACCAAGGCTATGTTTCCTATCCTGCAGGCTGTTCCATAATAATCTCCTTTCCGAGGGGTTGCACGAAGCGTAGATATTAACTAGAAAGTAAGAATCTCCTTTCCAACTTATGTTGATGCCAATATATCCTCCACCAGAAAAACTATAGTTAACCTTCGTATACTTGATATCTTTCCTCCAAAGAATTGCCATTCCACCTGAAGCTCCCTGGGAACTAGAAGCTGACCATTCTACATCTTCATTTCCCCAAAAGGATTGAGCAACCGACTCATCAAAATCACCCATCTTAGTCTCCTGCAAAAAACATATATCAAAGTTCCCAGAGTTAATCAAGTGACAAACCCTCCTTCTCTTCAAAGAACTCCCTCCTCCCCTAATATTGAAAGATAAAATATTCATTAAGACACTATTTTATCCTCCAGCTTCGATCTTCTTCGTTCTTTGTCACGACTCTCCAATACTTCAACTTCCTTAATAGCCTCACCCTTGTCCACTCTGCTACTCACCCCCAATTGAGAGATAGAGCCCCAAATCTTCTTCCCCACTTCAGACAACTCATTTCTCCTGATCCTCGCATTGCAACGAATAATTTCCGAATCCGTCAGAGAGATGGTATTAGATTCAGAACCACTGGAAATTTCGTCGCTTCCTTCAACATAACCTCCTACCTGGGTCACAATCTCTGTAATTTTATTAGGAATTAGACACGCGTAATAAGAGGGCTTAGCGTCAACCCTAATCCCCAAATTCTGCACCTCTTTAGATTTTTTACTTTTAGACAAATTTCTCCTTACATTAGCACACTCTTCGTCAAAAGAAAGTGGGCCTTTCTCCACAGTCTTTCTTAAAACCGGCCTAATACCTTTGTAAAGGTAGCCCAACTTGCCACTTTCCCCACTAGAATGGGCCTTATTTGACAACCCTCTTTCCGACCCTGAATTTAATGGGCCCACCACTGATTCACCCACTACACTACCTTCGGATGATTCTCCTTCCATCCGGGCAAAAATTTGATCAGGTTTAGACTCCCTTTTCATTAAGATAGGTGAAGATCCTAAAGGGAAAACAGAAGTAGCCTTTCTATTGTCTGACAAACCTATCCCCCTGTTGCAAGTTTCAACCTGCTTGGACTCAGGTCTAAGAAATAAAGGATTAGACGTTTCTCCTTCTAGGACTTCTTTTGTCTCATCGACATTAATGCAATTAGCTTTCTCGGAAAACACAACTCCCTCGAGCCCTTCACTGTTGTCTCCACCGTCCTCGCTGCCGTAGCTGAACTTACCCCCCTCTTCATTGGATTCAACCTCAAACTCCATCTTCTTCATAAGATTTGAAGGAACCGCCTGCTCAAACAACTCTTCAACCACGACAATCCTAAATGTTGAGTTATTAATCAAAACTGGTATAGTTTCTTTGATACCAGCTGGGCACTTTGTTCTAATTCTGAGTCTTGCAGTATCCATATTAAGTTTAGAGAATGTTTTGTCATCACAGTGAATGAAAGCTCCCATGGTAGATGCCAACTTCTCGAAGAAGCTTATACTCCATGCATGGCACGGGATCCCTGAGCATCTGACCCAAGTTAATCTCTCCAGATCAACATCTTGATGTTCCCATGGCCTAATCGCTTGAAACCAAACTTCCCACCACTCCTTCTTCTCCTCTAAGAATCTTTCCACCTCTCCTTCTATTAGATCTTCAAGAACGCACGTATTCGCACACATGACTGAGATTCTAATAGAGAAAATACCTTCTTCGTGGAATACTTTCTTCATGTTGTATGCCGAGCCCGCTTCCTTGACAATACCTACGTAAAGCTTCTCACACTGTTTCATCGAATCTTCGTCTAACTCAAACCTTAAAAGACCCCTATTCGGTTCAATGTCCCTGTTAAAAACAACCGGTCCCTCCTTCCTGTTCAACGTTGCGTCTGCGAATGAAAATCCTTCTCTTCTCTCAGCCCCCCACCTCCTTTCCTCCAATCTAACCCCCTTAAACTTCATCTGGCTCTTACCACCTGATAGATAGGAATCTCCCCTAGCCTCTTCTATACCTTTCATATGGAACCTGGGTATGTTAGCAAAGATTTTTCTACCCTCCAGAAACACATTATCAAGTTTTGTGGCTAACAACCTCGCATCTATGACATTAAAGAATCTAACAAAACCATATCTTCTTCCCTTCTTATACCTTTTGTTTGGTATATAGACTTCATCAATATCTCCCATCTTCTTAAACACCTCGAATATATCCTTAGCCTTCCATTTATCATCAAATTCTGTAAAAAAGAAAGAAGCTACTTCTGCCGTGCCATTATTTCCACTCCCCCTAGCAGCATCCTATTTTGTTCTTAGCTTTCTCTTGTAAAACACTTTCTTCCACCCGGAATCCACTAAGCAGATCTCTTGCAACTAGACTCCCTCTGAACCAAGGTCACAGACAACAAAACCAAGGCCCCTAACCCTAAGGTTAGGAATTTAAGCCGAAAATCTTATTGAAAATAACCTAGTTCATGAGTAGAGACAAAAGATAGGGTGCTTCGTGTTATTTACTCCATGGAAGCAGAAGAAGAACGATCTGATAAACAATACAGTTATCAATATTATTATTCTTTTAACTAATCACTTATATTAGAACATTATGAACTAGGTTGTTTGGGAGATTCTTATAGTGTTTCTTATTTCTACTACATTATAAAAAGAAATTCTGGCTGATAAACCCTAGTCCTTCGTATTCTAAACGATAGTTTCTTCCCTGAACTCTAATATGTGCAAGCAAAGGCTTCGACAGATTCACAGTTACACACAAATGAGCGTATTTCCCTCTTTCCTGTTTGAAAGTAGTGTTGTTCACTTTCACACTGCGTCCAATACAATCACCAAAGACTGGAAGAGCTCTAGTGTCATAATATTTTATCGGAATGTTAGATATTCTGACCCACACTGCAACTTCATCTATAGTATCCATTTCAGGTTTGAAATTTGGTCTCCAATCCTTGATCGTCGGGTAGTGGTCATAAATAAACCATGGACCGTTCATCATCGCCTCCTTCTTGTCATCTTCATGTGAAAATTCCACAAGGAAATAACCATTGCTTAGGTCAATAATGGTAATAATCCCGTTGTGTACCCATATCTGGTTCAGCCTGTTTTCAAGAGCTTTGTATCCAATTCGTCTCCCCAAAAGCTTCAAGATCACACCTCTCCTACAAGGCCTCTTAATTCTTTCCTCCTCCTTCTTCGAAAAATGAAGTTTGAAAACTCATACCCTCCTATAATTTCCTCCTCCACCTTTATATCTCTACACTCCTCTTTTTTTTGTTGCTTCATTCCCTCCCTGATTGCCTTAACCATCCTCCTCCATACTCTCTCCATTTTTCCCATCCATGGTATGTCTAAACGATACTTTCTTACCAGCCGAGTTACTCAACCCTTCCTTAACCTTCCTTATTGATCTCTCCTGAAGAAAAATCTCTGATTTACTCTTGCCTACAGTTGTCGCCGGAGTGATTCCGCCCGTTGTTCTCGGTGGATTTTCAAACCTTAGCAGCGACGCGCTAATGATTATCACTTAACAAGTTAAGGATATAGAAAGTTAAAGAGGGGAATATGTTTATTATTAGAGTCTTCTATTTATTGCTACAGTGTCAATAAGAGTCTTAATTAATGTTTCTCAGTTGTACTAGTGACTTTTCATCTTTCTAAAATTTTAACCAGTCTCCAAAATTAAATATGTATATCAAATTATTATTTTACTTTTTGATGTTTATTATTTTTGACTGATATGTTAACTTATTTGTAACTTGATTTTCAATTAGTATTAGTTTTTAAAAATTTATCTCTCTACTTATTTACACTTTCAAAGCTCTTTTATTATAAAGACTTTATAAATCTTAACGTTTCTAATTTTTTTTTTTACAATATTTGTGTTTATTAGTTTTTCTTGAGAATTTCTCTATATATAAATATATAAACATTCATCTACCATCCCAATTTATTTGTATTATTTTTTCACTCAAAAATTTTAATTTTTCTATTTTTTTTTTGAATTTTCATGACAAACTGATAATAAGTACGCGGTCCAAATCAATATCCGTACGCACACACGGATATCTCAATAGGAATAAAAATAACTTGTAGCATGGGCCTAGCCAACAAATTAGATTATGTTAAGCTAAAATGAAATTTTTTAGTGGTGGTTGAACAGTATTAATACTTTCTCTAGTGTACAAGCATAGTCCCCTTTTCACATGCTTGTAATAGGATTGCAACAGAGAAGACATGTTATATATGATTGTAGTGTTTTATTTTTATGTAAGTAATTACACAATTAAATAAATCATAATTAAAAGCCTTTTTGTATTATAAACATCATACCTTGTATTGTAAATGGTTGAGTCTTACAGTCTGAAATCTTTAACTCTTGCACTAAAATGGGAAAAGTAATCACATGTTATTGAATGTGTCAATAATGAAAAAGTAAAGCAGTCTTTAAGGTCAAGCTAAAAATCAACTCAACATAAATATATTTAATGATTGATAAAAGTATCTAAATACAATATATGAAAAAAATGCACTTGCACTATAAATTGATATATATTGACAATATCTTGACAAATGCAAAGAAGAGTTGTCTGTTTCTTCAAAATGACCAAAATGCACCTTTTGGCCAGCTCTCAAATATTTTCTTGCTACAAATTTGTACCATTTACCAGTGATATTATAGATCTTAGTTGTGACCTAACATATACACAGACACGCCAACCATCTTTTCTTTTTTCCCTTTTTTCTTTTAAGGTACATAATCCAAAGATAATTGCTCCATTGGTGTCAGAAAAATATCTGTAATCCTTCTTATTGGAATGACCAAACTATTGTTGTTTCCAGAGAAATCATAGTTACTTAGTTCCTTCTGGATCACCAACTTCACCTTAGTACCCCCTATTTCTTCAATCTTTTCTTTAAACATCAATGGCAACTCGGCCCGCTCTTCATGCACCTCTTCTTGCACCTTATTCTTGAATTTCTTTAATAACTCTTTTGATATTTTATTCTTAATCTTGTTAGCAGAAACCTCATTGAATGAAGAATTATCGATAATGAACTTTTTATTATACGTAGCAAGAATGACAATAGAATATCTCGAAGGTATTTCTTTTTTAACACTCGCATCTCTTGCCGAAACATCAGCTTTTTTAAATTTTAAAATAAAAAGAAAAATATTTTCTTTTTAGTCGCCTACTTCCAATCAAGCAAATAAGAAGTAGACGACTAAAATCGACATGTGAAACAAGAGGTTTGAACTTCTCCGAGTATATTGAGGATTTTCAATTAAAAATTATACAAGCAATGTCTGATAATCCTTCTACACGTACAAGAAAAGAATTAAGTTAAATATATTTTAAAACACTTAGTTATATACAAGAATTAAATTAAATTAAATAATGAATAAAATATAGCCGCGTAATTTTCACACCGCAAACAACAATTTCTCAGTTGCCACTTGAAAACTAAACAACATAGCAAGACAACTAAAGAAGACATGGCTAACAGTTTGACACAAACTGTAAACTCCAAATACCATATTGAACTTGCATATACATGATGATGCCATATTTCCATATCCCTTAAAAAAACAAGGACCTAATCACTACAAGAATAAAATTCTCATGCAAAGTGTTTTAGTGACGTGATTATCACGTGTTAAAAAATTGGTAGTTGCGACGTGATACTCACGTCACTACCTTTAAATAATATAAATAATGTAAAGTCATTGGGAGTCAGACATTGATAATTGAAAAAAAATTGCGACGTGGGAAACACGTCACTACTAAAAATTAAAATAAAAACACTAAATGCTGTAACGTTCACATGGGGGGAAATGTTAAAAATTTCAAAAAAAAATTGGTGGTGACGTGTTAAACATGTCACAAAATTTAAGATTTAAATTTCAATTTTCGTGAATTCACTAGTGCAGAAAGTACTTTTTACATTGGGAGAAAAATACTTTTTACATCGGTCCTGGGTTCGATGTAAATCCAAGCGATGTAGTAAATTAGAGACATTTTACATTGGGCCACTGCCGAATGTGAAATATAAACATACCACATCGGTTGAATGTTACGTCTGATGTGGAAAATAATCCATTTTAAAAAAAAATTATATGCCATATTTTACATCGGTGGCTTCAACGGACTGATATAATATATTATTTTAACATCAGTTTCACCAGTTTCTCGATGTAATATATATGTTTTTACATCTGTTTCCTCAATGGCCCGATGTAATATGTTAGCTACTTTTTAGCGAATTCAAGGTGTTTTCCTGTTTTTGCTGTAATTTTTTTTGCACCTAATATTTCATATGTTTCCAATACCACGCAGACCACAGTTAGGTCGCTATTTTTCATATTTTTCCCACATCACACAGACTACATTTAGGTCACTATTTTCATATTTTTCTAACCAGTGAAGGATAATTTCATTGCACCAAATAGCTATGATGCATATATATATATATATATATATATATATATATATATATATATATATATTCTTCAAAACGAACAGTTGATTTACAAAAGTAATAATCTAGGATACACACAAGTGTACAAAATTATAAGAAAGTTTACACACGGTGGACTACCACAACAATATCAAAATAACAAATATACAACCAATTATAAGTCCTTTCCCGCACTTGAAATACCAACATGCATCCACGAGAAGATGAGTTGTAGCTTCTGAAGACAACACGAAAATCACATTTGCTAACAATAAACAATAACACCAATTAACATCAGGAAACAACACCAAAGTCAAGAAACTCAAATCATATATATAGACAATTCCATATATACTCACCAGATAAAGCTTAATCTTTATATAACTCAAAGAAACATTTTGCCCAACGGAGTCGTAAATTATACAAATCATCTTGTGTTAATTTTGTTGCAAAAAGCAAAGAAATAACAAAGTAAAGTTATTTTTATTACCTGCATCTAAGACTCGATTATATTGACAGAGACAATATCCAACATATTTTTCATCACATGGTACTCACAATCATTTGAATTATGTTGTTTCCTTGTCTACAAATGAATGACATAATTAGTGAATACTTATCATAAAATTAAATATAGAATTATAATTTACATCACACTTACATTGGGATAAAAGCATGTAGCCTTTTTTCTATTGCCATTTGATGAACTCCAAAAGCAGTAATTTAGAAAAAATCCATATAAAGCCACATAAAATATAAAATTACTTTTGTAAAAATTTATGTATATATATGATATATAATATATTATAACAAAATTCACATAAAAGATAAACTTACTTTGTAACATGATTATCTCTCGGACGAAGTGGACAAAAGACGACCACAGTATTGTCTCTCGGAAACATGATTATTAATTGCCAATGCCGTCTGTACGTGTGTGTGGAAACACATAAGTCACATAAAATATCTATGTTATCAAAATTAAAAAATAGAAAACACAATTTCATAAACTTACCCATGAATAAGTGGTAGTAAGTGACACACTCTGTTATCCCTCTCTAACTTATCTTGTATGTATTTCTTTACACCTGCTTGAGTTTTCGTCACAGTATCAACATATATACACATTACAGGGTCCATAATTCCATATACTTATGATGTGGAATTATCAATACATACACGATGAATATACCTGAATAATTTTAAAATAAACATTAGATTCAAAGTGATGAGAGATATAATATATTAATAGATATTTACAATAATAACAAAAATGTACTTACGTGCACCAAACTTGCAGAGTAGACACGTCAAGCCAATGAAAACTCATCAACAACTCTCTGATACATTTAGCTGACATATAAAAATTAGCGACAGATCGACAATGACTTAATTCCATTTCCAAGTGTCTGTCAGCCATTTTGACAACCATGAGTAACAATCTCTGAACATCGTCAACTTCCACGTCTTTTGTGCTTCCTTTTGTAGTTGAACAACTTTCTTTTCTGCTTTCTTTGACTACTTCCATTTTTTCAATGCATTTATTATTACCTGTGCTTTGCGAAAAACCCATAGACTTAAGTGTCTCCATAAAAGATTGTTGCAACACCTTACGCTCTTCAACCAACTTTTGATCAAATTCAGCTCTAAGTCTTGCTTTCAATTTAGATGAAAGTTGTTCAAGTTGTTCATTTACATCTATATGTTATCCTTGACATGAAGACGACCTTCCAAAGTAAGTGCTTTGTTTATGGTGTTTTCCAACACCACAAACACGACCACCATGCTCAGATGTTCTAATGGCTACTGTTAAGATATTGTTACGTCTATCTGGAACAAAGACACCTTTTTCAGCTTCTTCAACTAGAGAATCCTACAAAATTCAAAAACCACAATAATTTCACTAGTTTTTATCAATCACAAATATAATGATACTTGAAGTAATTTCCAAGTTTTACTTACAATTTTCTAAGCAACAACTTGTGTAGACTTTGATGTGTATTTTCCCCCTTTTTCGTGCTCTCTTCCATGACTCATGGCGTGACGGTGGAGATGGACTACCATTATCATCTAATGTAGAATCATCTCTCGATGACATCCCTTCATTTTTAATTTTCTCCACAAGCAAGTGATACCCTCCACGAGATAATACGCGTGGGTATACATTCCTAGCCACATTTTCCTTACCCTTTCGAATTTTTTCCTATTAATTATAAACTCAAAAAAGTTATCACTAAACATAATGAAAATGTTATGCAAAAAAAAAAACTCAAATATAATTCCTACTAAACTTAAATCCAGGGGTATCTCGAGACTTCTGAAACTCTTCTCGTACTTCTTCTTTAATATAATTATATCTTACATGTGCTGGAGCGAGATATTTTTTGGGATTATAAACATATTCGTCCGCGAGTTGTGTCTTAAAACCTCTCCATCACTCTCCCGCATATTTAATCCATTCCTTCTTCAACGGATCCTAGATTTTACCATCCTTGTTTTTATCACAATATTCTGGAATAGTGAAATGAGCCTACACATACAGTATATGGCATATGTTGTTAGTATATATATATATATATATATATATATATATATATATATATATATATATATATATATATGATTATAAAATATAATAGTGTTGAATTTAAAATACCTCAACATCAATCCATATAGCGTCTTTTATCCCATTATCTATGTATTTCCACTCATCTTTCAAAATAGAACATCTCTGCCGAGCAAGAGATGGTATATAACTCCTAAAATTTCCAGCATTCTTACCAACACCAGTACATTCATAGGTTCTTGGGTCAAACTCGACCTTTATCTTTTCACCCGTTTGATGAACTTTTTAAATTTGTATCATCAAAGTTGGACCTCTAAC
The DNA here is from genome assembly GCF_029867415.1 of Vicia villosa. Lineage (NCBI taxonomy): Eukaryota > Viridiplantae > Streptophyta > Magnoliopsida > Fabales > Fabaceae > Vicia > Vicia villosa. The sequence goes on along the minus strand of NW_026704976.1, from coordinate 97,588 downwards.
TCTTCTTTTATTAGGTTTACTAGATGAAGAGGGGTTGTCGGTTGAATCAGCCATGTATCTGTTTAAACAAAATAAAAATAACTAGAAATCAAATTAAGCACAAAATAAAAACAATTAGACATAAAATTAAGCACAAAATAAAAACAATTAGAAATCAAAGTAATGTCGAATTAACTTATAAAAAACACCTTACTAGTTCTCCCATATCCCTTCTTCATAATCCATACGAATAGCATGCACATCATCCTCTACATTTTCTTCAATGAAGGTAGGCACATTTGTTGACAAAGGAGGAGTTTCGGAAATATCAAGATTCACATCTTGATTTTCATCACTATCATGCACCTTTCCTTGTATAACAACTGACCACCTTTTATTAGAAGGATTTGTGACATAAAACATTTGTTTTGCTTGAGATGCCATGATGAAAGGTTCGTCCACATAAGCTAACTTGCTAAGATCAACCAGTGTAACTCCAAATTCATCGATTCTTACGCCACTATTGATATCAATCCATTAGCATTGAAATACATGAACTTTAAACACAACATAATCAACTTCCCAAATCTCTTCAATCACCCCAAAGTAGGGTGTAGATGCCATAACCGGGTTTTTATCTTTAGCACTAGAGAAGTGCATGGACTCGGCCACAATCATAACCCCATTATTTTGCGTGGTACTACGGTCATCCTTTGACTTTGTATAAAAAGAAGTTTTATTAATATCATATCCACTCAAAGTTATTATGTTACATTTACGCTCATAGGACAACCACTTAATTGTTTTTGAAGCACTATCATCACTAACAATTTTTTCTTTAAACCACTTAAAGAAACTCTTATTATGCTCTTTTAACAACCCTCTTTCATTCATCTTAGGGTACTTTTTCTTTATGATGCTTTTGTGAGAAGATAAGTAAGGTTGAACTTCGTCTGTGTTATTCAATATATACAAATACGCTTGAACAACCACATCAATACTTAAGCTCTTGACCTTTAAACCTTGTGTACCCACACCATCACATCTTCCATCATGACGAGACTTGGGAATCCCTACAACATCCACTTCTGACAAATAGTTAGAACAAAACTCAATTGCTTCTTTTGCAATGTACCTCTCAATAATTTATGCTTCTAGACTGTGTGGGTTTTTGGTATACCCTTTTAGGATCTTCATGTATAGCTCTATTGGATACATTCACCGTAAAAAAATTGGACCACATAGTCTAATCTCCCTTACTAGATGAACAATCAAGTGAACTATAATGTCAAAAAATGAAGGAGGAAAATACATCTCTAATTGGCACAAGATAACTGCAGCCTCATTTTCCAAATCGTCTAACTTTAATTGATCAATGGCTTTACAACAAATTGCATTGAAAAATAAGCACAACCTAGTTATAGTCTTCCTAACATTGTTAGGCAATATCCCACAAATAGCCACTGGTAGTAGTTGTTGCATTAAGACATGACAGTCATGAAATTTTAAGCCAACTAATTTGATATCTTTAACCGATACAAGCCTCTTGACATTTGATGAGTAATCACGCGGTACTTTGATACTTTCTAGATAAAGTGTAAAAGGAAGGAGGCAAATACGTCTTGTTACCTATATATTGTGGAGTTAACTCTTCTTGTAACACCCCATATTTTCTAATTTTAATTTAATCGGAAATTAAATTATTATTTAGAATTATTTGGTATTTTGTTGAATTATTGGAAAATTATGGATTAAGGGCCATTTGGGCCGGATGGTGAGATTAGTAGTATGGGGGTGCTAAGTGAGTAAGCCCATTACTAACTATTTTATGTTTTCATAAAATAAAGGAAATAAGGAAAAAGAGTCCGAACGTGAAAAATGAGAAGTTGAAGAGAAGAGTTGAGGAACGTAAAGAGGAACCAAAGAGGAAGAGGACCAAAAGCAAGAATTTGGCTAAGGTAAGGGGGGACTCTTCCAATTATCATCTCTTATCGTGTTATGAATGATAGGGCATGATTAGGGATATTGTTTGGGTCAATTTGATCATATGTCAGAGTTAGGTTTTCGGATAATTTTAATAGAAGTTGAATAATTGATGAATACCTCTGTGAATTCTATATAGAATTGTATGTTAATTGATGTTTATGTTGTGGGTATTGTATCAATTGTTGTGTTGTTGCGTTCTTCCATGAAAACTGAATCTGAGTTATGAGTTTCCAATAATTGGATAGAAAGTTAGGTTTTAATGTGTAAAACTGACATAGGATAATAGATTGATGAAATTGGATGAATACCATATGTTAATGTGTAAAAAGATGGTGTTTTAGACTTAAAATAGTAGTTAAGGTGAAATAAACTTTAGAACGGTTGAAGTCGTATTTATGATGCCAAACCAACAACATGTACAAAAGAAGACTTTGATGTGAGGAAGACTTTGTTGAGATTCCGAGTGGAATGATATTTGGACGCGAAAGATGTCATGGGATTTAGAGTAAAACCACGAGTTATGAATGCTGTCGCAGTCTTTTACTAAGATGAGGATTTTAATTTGAAACGAGATGGATAGTAATGTACGAGTATATTAGTGATTGTGAAGTTGGAAGTACTTAACAAGTGTGACGCTAAGTGACTATGAAGCGGATTGTGTAAAATGTTTGGATGTTGTTGTCTCACCGATAAGATCCAATGAGAAGGAAGCGTGCGAGTTGTAAAGACTCGAAGTGAATTATTGGGCTATGACGATGTTATTGAGTTTGAATGCAAACTCGGAAAGGGACACTATTATATAGTAACGACGGTTTATGCTTAAATATGGTTGTCGACTATCTATTGACAAATTTAGGACTTGATCACCCTAAATCTCTTGTTGGTAGTAGATGGAATCATATGAATGGGATGAACTTGTTTTGTTACCGTAATGGTATAAGTTGTGATAGATATTAAACTGTGAGAATAATCACTCACCATGTTGTGTGAACTTATGAAGAAGTGAATATGAAAGAGTGCAACATATTGGACAATGACTTAAGACGGGTAATCAGAGTCGCGCAGCGAAAGTATGATGTGGAGTAGTGTATTGAGTACTACTCGTGGGCAGTGAGGAATTAATATGTCGGAAGCCTACGTAGAGAATATGTATTGATCTATATGTTGGATTTATAATTTAGTGGATGTAAGGATGCCGTACCGGAGGATTGGAACTCTTTTGAATAATTGCCAAGATGATGAGCATGTTATTATGGCTGTACGTGGTTGACAAGTATGTATTCAATGAAGTTAAGGCGATGAGTTGATACTATATGATACTATAATAATTTTGTGCTATTGTAAGATGTTATTGTAGATTCCAAATATAATAAGGAATTATACTCTATCAAGGACGAAGTTGATTTAATTCTTAGAGAAGAGCAGGACTCAGTTTGAGCTATTTTGTAAGCAATGGTATATTGAGGTTGATGAGTGTGATTATAATTACTTGTGTGTACTCGTTCTGATGGTTAGAATGTTTAAATAGAGGAAGTAAATCAGGACTTTGTTTTTGAGTGCGGGTAAGTATTGCTAGGCGGTAGATTAGTACCATGTATGATAAAGAAGGATTCTTGAACGAATGAGTAAAGAGAGTCAGAATTGGGTAAAACCGAGAAGTCTAATTGGTAATGATGATTGTAAAGAGTAATCAAAATAGTGCAGTAAAAGCGGAATGTAACGTGTTGGATAATTGCTGGTATGACTTGAGAGTAGTCAGATAGTTGAAATTCAATGGTATAGGAATGTTATTATCGAGTTTCTTGAAGGAAGCAGTTGGTGAAAAGTGTAAGTATTATGACATTGCTCAGATGGAAAAGTGTGTCTAAGGTTGGTACGTTCGGTAGATGGAATACTTTACTGCAGTGTTGATTAGGTGTGGTCATACCATGGTTGAGAAATTATATTACTCAGTTATTGGGCGTATTGTATGGGTTGTACCTCAATGTTCCATTGTTGTCAATCTTTTAGTGGTATAACGAGTGGTACACCTTTGAATGGTCAAATGTGACGTAAGAGTTGAGATTTGAATGTATGAAACATGTTTTCTGTTGGTAATATCAGATGGATTTTGATGATCGACTGATGGGAATGTTACTTAGGAACTAGAGAGTTAGACGAAGGACTCCTATCTGGAACTTTTCACTGGAAGTATGTTTTCGAGGTCGAAAACTCTTTTAGTGGGGGAGAGTTGTAACACCCCATATTTTCTAATTTTAATTTAATCGGAAATTAAATTATTATTTAGAATTATTTGGTATTTTGTTGAATTATTGGAAAATTATGGATTAAGGGCCATTTGGGCCGGATGGTGAGATTAGTAGTATGGGGGTGCTAAGTGAGTAAGCCCATTACTAACTATTTTATGTTTTCATAAAATAAAGGAAATAAGGAAAAAGAGTCCGAACGTGAAAAATGAGAAGTTGAAGAGAAGAGTTGAGGAACGTAAAGAGGAACCAAAGAGGAAGAGGACCAAAAGCAAGAATTTGGCTAAGGTAAGGGGGACTCTTCCAATTATCATCTCTTATCGTGTTATGAATGATAGGGCATGATTAGGGATATTGTTTGGGTCAATTTGATCATATGTCAGAGTTAGGTTTTGGGATAATTTTAATAGAAGTTGAATAATTGATGAATACCTCTGTGAATTCTATATAGAATTGTATGCTAATTGATGTTTGTGTTGTGGGTATTGTATCAATTGTTGTGTTGTTGCGTTCTTCCATGAACACTGAATCTGAGTTATGAGTTTCCAATAATTGGATAGAAAGTTAGGTTTTAATGTGTAAAACTGACATAGGATAATAGATTGATGAAATTGGATGAATACCATATGTTAATGTGTGAAAAGATGGTGTTTTAGACTTAAAATAGTAGCCTGTTACGAGTGAAAACGAGTGGAAAATGGACTGGTGCGAAATTGCATATTTTTGGAGAAATTCTGGTCTTTTGCGTATGGAATTCTGTCATACGCGTATGGGATGAGGCCATACGCGTATGGGTGTGTTCATACTCGTATGGGAAATTTCAGTGTAAAATTAGTTCTGTTGATTCGCGTATGGGATGGCTGATACGCGTATGGGTTTGGGTGATACGCGTATGGGAGGTGCCATACGCGTATGGCTTCTGTGTGTAAAAATTCTGTTTTGTGATTTTCTTCGAAAGTTCAATGATGCGTAACTTTTGATCCGTAACTCCGTTTTTAGTGCCGTTTCGAGTATGATGAACCTTATGAGATAACCTATGAGTTTAAATGATAAAATGAGGTGTAGCTTTCAATTAATTTTGAATTATGAATTTATTGCTTGATGAATGATGTATTGTACATATATACGATGAGATATGACAATACATGCTATGTTTTAAACATGATTCGTATGATGATTTGTTTGATTGTGTAATGGAGCTCATGAGATATTTCATGTGATGATATGAGTATGATGTGAATACTTTATTCATTTGACGGATGATATATTGTTGACATATATGATGGGATGTGACAATATAAGATGTGTTTGAAAACATGATTATGTGATGATTGTTGAGAATGGTGCAATGGTGATTGACTTGTTTTGGAAGATGTGAATACATGTATATTCTTAATTTTGATGATGATGATTAGTGTAATACATGTATGTTCTGTAATGATGGTGATGATGATTAATTTGTGATGAATGATGCTGATACATATAAACATACTTAATAATGATGATGATGATGATGATGATGATGATGATGATGAAATGAGTATAGGATGATGGTACCCATAGAATGATGATGATGAAAATATGTTGTATATATGTTTGCATGCATTCATGACCATTTGATGAGGGCTGAATCCTAATGATGAGAGGATTCAGTGAAGGGCAAGATTCCCATTGTGTGGAATCTGTGCTGGCAGGGCCGTATCTGGATGATGATAGATCGGTCGGTGGGTAATTCCACTGGTGATTTTGGTACCACATGTATAGAGTAAGTTGCATTCATATGCATGAATTTGATAACATGACTGAATGTACTTCATTGTTACGATTGGTATTGTGTGTTTTGTGTGATGATGGATTATCTTAATATAGATGGATTGGGTGAATAATATAACTATTGATGTGTTGTTATTTATGATGCAATAATATTTGTTAATTGCGAATGAGACTCACCCTTACACTATATGTTTCAGATTGAGGATAGCGGCTCCGACTTGGTGAGGATTAGCTCATGAGTCGATATGTTGTTTATCGTCGGGTCATGCTCTGATATATGTAACACTGGGGGAAACGCAAGTTTGGAGTTTATGATGATACTCTATTTTTGTTTAATTTATTTGAGGATTAATACATTGATGATGTGATGTAATTTGATGATGTTATTCCGCAGTGTCAACATGATATATTATGAATTATGAGTTATAATAAAATGTTCCTTAGTGAATGCATGACATTGACGGATGATGTTTATTTATTATGAATTGTGACGCCCTTGTGCATGTTACTCTGATTTATTTAATTAATTTCTGCGGGGTTTAGAAGGGTGTTACAATAGTGGTATCGGAGCAGGTCGGTCCGTCCGACCAATTGTCGAGTCAGTTGAGTTGCGCCACAGTTGTATACTGTCGGCGTTTTACCCCTTGGTACACGACATGTGAGTGAATCACTGTCGGTACTTGTTTGTTTTGTTGCAGGTGTTGGATTGAAACAAGTGGGGGAGAAGCTTTGCTTCTCGGTTATGTTTCAGTTGTAAGATGATTGGTCCAGTAGGCTGTTGTTGGCAACAGTGCAAGTGTTGTTGGAGTTGTTTGTTTCCCGAATCGAAGGTGACTTGGAATTAAGACTTGACTGGTAATTAAGTTGGAGCATCTTGAAGGAGGATGATTAGATGTCATTTATGATTATTTGTAGGAGAGGGAAATTCGAAAGTTGCAATGTATCAGCTCTGCTGGTGGACTGAGAAGTTGTCAGTTGAGTAGCCTTGCATCTCGGGAGAGGTTCAGCTACAAGTTTGCAAAGAGGATTGTTGTCGTGATGCTTCAGAAATCGAACTTCGGCGATGGAATATGTCGCTTAAGTTATAGGAAGTTTGGGAGCAAAGAGATATGATAAAGGGCTGTATAGAATGTGATTGATCTGAAGAGGATGAGTTTCGGAGTGGAATTTCCGCAAGCAAAACGCAGGAAAGTTGTTGAATCGTTATGAAACTTCGAAAATTCATAACTAGAGTTCTGGACATCCGATTTGAGTTCCGTTTGAAGAGTCGGAAAGCTAACGAGATGAACTTTGTTATAAAAATGGTTGCAGAAGCTGTAACATATTTAATTGTGACAGGATGATGTTGGAAAGACGTGAAGTTGCGGTTACGCTTGCTCTTAGAACTAGACTTGTTGGTTAGTACTGAACGGGATGTCAGTGTCAGAGTTGAACAGATTGAAGGAATATTTAAAGGGTTTTTTGAGGAGCAATTTTATAGATTACGTGTACCATTTGAGGATTTTTGGAAATATCGTTTAGAGTGTCGCTGCATGGCGTCGGTGTTGCATTTTCGGATAACGATTGGAAAATACGTATCTTGAGTTCCGAGTGTCGGATTAATGTGCCGTTTGAGACTACGAAGAGGTGAAATTATGTTGTACCTTACGGGAGAGTTATAAATACAGTAGAGGTGATTCTATGAGGAGAGATTCCAAAGTCGGTTAAGGAAGCGTGAAGCTTGTTGAATAGGAATGCCTACTACTGCTATTGTTGGAAACGAAGTTGAGTAGAACATGTTATTGATGAATAAGTTGATGAGATGTTCGGTAATAAATATGATTTGAGTGACGATGGATTTTAGTGAGAATTGAATTAGTAGTTAAGGTGAAATAAACTTTAGAACGGTTGAAGTCGTATTTATGATGCCAAAGCAACGACATGTATAAAAGAAGAATTGTAGAAGATTTCTAACACCTATTGATGTGAGGAAGACTTTGTTGAGATTCCGAGTGGAATGATATTTGGACGCGAAAGATGTCATGGGATTTAGAGTAAAACCACGAGTTATGAATGCTGTCGCAGTCTTTTACTAAGATGAGGATTTTGATTTGGAACGAGATGGATAGTAATGTACGAGTATATTAGTGATTGTGAAGTTGGAAGTACTTAACAAGCGTGACGCTAAGTGACTATGAAGCGGATTGTGTAAAATGTTTGGATGTTGTTGTCTCACCGATAAGATCCAATGAGAAGGAAGCGTGCGAGTTGTAAAGACTCGAAGTGAATTATTGGGCTATGACGATGTTAATGAGTTTTAATGCAAACTCGGAAAGGGACACTATTATGTAGTAACGACGGTTTATGCTTAAATATGGTTGCCTTCATTGTTGAGAAGTGTTCCGATTACACTATCACATACATTTTTCTCCACGTACATCACATCAATACAATGTCTTACCTCAAAACTAGACCAATATGGAAGATCGAAGAAAACCGACCTCTTTTTCCATAAATTTTTCACAATATATTGCTTTTGGAACTTTCCAAAGACAGCAGTAATGCCCTGTTGTCGTTGATAAGCTTCCTCTTTAGTTAAGGGCTTTGGAGCAACACCATGCTCTTGTTCCCCATTGAAAGCTTTTCGCAATCTACGACATGGATGATAACGATTTAGAAAATTTCGATGCCCAAGATAAACAGTCTTCTTTCCTTTTTCAAGCTGATGGTAACATGTGTGTTTTTCACATATAGGACACGCTTTATAACCTTTAACTTTATACCCAGACAAATTGCCATATGCCGGAAAATCGTTGATGGTGCAAAAAAACATGCATGGCACGCATATTAAACTGTTCACCAGAATGCGCATAAAAAAATCCACCCCTTCCTCCCACAACACTCTTAAATCATCAATCAGTGGACTTAGATAAACATCTATGTCATTTCCTGGTTGTTTTGGGCCTGAAATCATCATCAATAACATAATATATTTACGCTTCATGCACAACCTTGGAGATAGGTTGTAAATCATCAGAAGAACAGGCCAATAAGAATGGTTAGTATTTAGATTACCAAACAGATTCATTCCATCAGTAGAAAGTCCAAGTCTAAGGTTTCTCGACTCTTTGCCAAAATTTGGAAACAAAGAATCTATTTTCTTCCATTGCAAAGAATCAACTACATGGCGAATTTGTCCATCACATTTTCTTTCTTCTGCATGCCATCTAAGATTTTGTGTCGTCTACATTAGCGAATAATCTCTTGAACCTTGAAATTATCGGTAGGTACCATGCCACTTTCGCGGGAGGACCCTTTTTGAGCTCTTCCTCATCACTAGATTCACCATCTTTTTTTTTGTAGTATGACGCCTTGCACTTCAGACAATGATTATAGTTTACATACTCTTTTCTGTATAATATGCAATCATTAGGGTAAGCATGTATCTTTTCATACTCCAAACCCATCGGACACAATATTTTCTTCGCCTGGTAATAACGACTTGGTAGTACGTTACCTTCTGGAAGCATTTGTGTCAACAATTCAAACAATTCGGTAAAACTTTTATCAGTCCACCCATTATTTGCCTTCAGATTAAACAATTTTAACACGGCTGACAAACGTGTAAAATTTGTGCATCCTGGGTACAAAGGTTTATCCTTGCCATTGCATAAAGTATCATACACATGTTCCCTCTTAAACGAATATTGTCCAATATCACGCATCATGTCTTCTAGACGATCATCCATTTCTACACTAACATTATCTCTTAGGGACATATTTGGCTTTGCTACTACTTCACCTTGCCATATCCATTGTGTATAACTTTGACAAATCCCTACACAAATTAGATGATTCATGATCTCTTTCTTACTAAGTTCTGGTCTATATTTGCACAACGAATACATGGACAGAGAAAAAGCACACGAAGACTTTTTTCAGCATTACTTTCAGGAGGAGGAAGATTTTTTTCGCAATACTTTCAACAAACTGTAGAAATTCCATCACTCCATGTTCGTACTCAGCACTTAATCGATTAACTCTCATCCAACTACGATCCATTATCTAAATGAAGATTTAAATGAAATAAAGAACTCATTTTAACTACGATCCATTAGTCTTTTTAATAGCATAAAAAACTAATGGTCACTAATGACATAATAATGCACTATTATTAACACCGATCGATTTGATTTCAAGTACACGTCAATGCAGTTATGACATAATAATAGCATAAAAAACTAATGCTGATTTAGCTCAAATAATTCTAGATAAATACAAATATATATAATTTGTCATAAATTTTATAAAGAATTGACTCATAGCTTCTGAATATGACCTCATAATATTTATTAGTATTTGAATTTACAACCACCATTGCATTTTTCTATCACACCGTGAATCAAATTGGTCATCACATACAGCCAAAACCAGTGTGTAACATAATATCAATTGAATATATACAAGATGCTCTGTTATCACTTTCATCATGCAAAAAATACATATAATTTAGCATCAAATATATAATTAATAATAATTTAGCATCAAATATACAAGATGCACTATGATAAATTAATAATCCAAAACCGAGGTTTGTAAATTGCAATTCCCTCTTCCTCCCATAATCAATTTTACAGAAAAATAAATTTAAAAATATATACTTTTTTCCTAAGAACTGGTTCAAACTTACTCCTACACCTCTAACTTGTCAAAATATGTATGCGTTGAATCAGACCCAGTTTGATAAAAACAAATGGCTGCTTAAATTAGAATTTGTTCAAATTCAAAGTCATGCACCTTTTTAACCTTTGTCTATTTCATGTTCAAAATACAATAGCATCAATTAGTTGTAGTTACCATGAAAAATATAACAGTATGCAAAACAAGCAAAATAACAAAGAAAATTTCAGAAAGTATAACTTGTAGAAGAGAAAAACATGTAGAAGAAGGGTGGTGACGCCTTCCACCGGAGGATTTGGTGAGAGTGGGTTGTGACGGTCGGTTAGGATGGGTGGTCGTCGTCGGCAGAAGCATGGCGATTCGCCGCGGTCGGCGATTGAACGAGGTCGGAGGAAGGCGAGATGGTCGTCGGTTTCGGGAGAAGGCAAACGAAGGAGTGGGCGGTCGGCGAACGAAGGAGTTTGGAGGATGGCAAACGAAGGAGTTTGGAGAATGTATAACTTGTACGGTGACGGCGCTCGAAGATGAAGAAGAGAAGAAATTAAAAGATTTGCAACAGTAAAGATGGATTAGGGTTTTTGGATGAAATTCATTTAACATTTCCCATCGGTTTTTTACTAGACCAATGTAAAGGCCCACTATGCTATATTTTCCATCGGTTAATATCAAGGCCCGATGTAAAGGCCGTAATGTGTAATACATTACTCCCATCGGTTAATATATATAACCGATGTAAAATCCCTTATAAAAGAATTTCGTTTTATTTACAATTCTGCCACCGTCTATTGTTTTTCATTTTATTTAAAATACTACCATTGTGTTATACATTTTTTATTTTTTCATATATTTTTTATATTATTGGAAAAAACACCTGGTGTAAAATTTTTTTACAAATATTTTTCACATCATATATTTTAATACCTGATGTAAAATCCTTTAAGCAAATGTCATATTTTTAGTAGTGATTGATTGGTGGAAGGCTTTTGCAGGGAGAGAATCTTATTTATTACCGTTGGAAAGGTTGCGACGTGAATTACACGTGGCAAGGTTGCGACGTAAAATTCACGCCGCTGATTGGCTTATAAGGATACGCTTTCTCTTTCTCCCTCCTAGACCCATTTTCGTTCCCCTTTTTCTTCCCTTATTTCTTCCATTGTTACACAAACCCATTTGCAAACACAAACCCATTTTTTATATACCTTCTAACTTAAAAAAATTTTCCAAAATTTTTTCCATTCATGTATTAAAGGTAAATTACATACATAAATTATGATAATTTCATTTTTATAATTGCATCAATAGATATTTCTGTTTTTTAATTTAGGTTTTAATTTTTGTTTTAAGGTTTTGAAGAGAAGAAGATTGAAGAAGAAGAGGGTTGAAGGAGAAGAAGAGGTATTTTTGTTATTTTTATATAAATTTAATATATATGATAAAATATTATATATGATATAAATGTTTTTTATATGCTATATGTAACACCCTTCTAAATCCCGCGACAATTATTAAAATAATCAGAGTGAAAACATATAACCAAGGGTGCCACAATTAAAATTAAAACCAAACATGTGTCAATCTTGCCTTATTAGAAACGATTCACCAATTAAACCATATCATGTTTAACATAGCGGAAAGTATACATCACCAAATCAAAGTAATGGAACAAAACCAAAACCACCAAAATAATGTACGCAACTCAAACTCTAAAATAAATCGTTCCCCAGTGTTACACTATCAGAGCATGACTGACACGACACCAACTACTGGATGAGCTCTATAAGCTACCCTCGCCGATCAATAGGCCTTTACTCCTCAATCTGAAAATATCAACATGTAAGGGTGAGTCTCATTCGAAATTAACAAGTATTATACAGTCATAAGTAATAAAACATCATAGCATTATCATTCACCCAATTATAACATGTATTCAGATTTTCGAAAGTTGATCAAATCACCAAACAATCAAACACATCACCAAGTATAATACACAATCATTTGGTCATACCATATTATCATGCACATGAATGAACTGACACTATGCATGAGGTACCATACATGGGCTAAACCCATCCAATTGATCTATTCATCATCAAGATACAGTCCAACCGGCACAAATTCCGCACAATGGGAATTATGCCCACCATTTGATCCACAACATCACCGGGATCCATCACCAAATGACATACTTATGACATACTTACAACATCACCAATCCGATGCTTCACATCGTCTCATTACAACTCACCATATCATCACCAATAAGCATGCACATGTATTAGTAAGCATTCAATTCATATTAAATATACTCAGATTAAACATCATTCAATCATCGCAAGAATCAATATTGTTTCATCACCAACACAACACATTGTTACATTCACACATATATGTACACAACACATATATGTACACATTTCGTCAACTCATCATATAAAGCTCTTAATCAGCTTCACAACGCCCAAAACAACACTTAAAACGGATAAACGGTTTAAAAGATACGAATTTTAGAAAATAATTATTTTTCAAAAATTACACAGTGGTAACCGGTTACAGCGCTGTCACCCGGTTACGCGTTTACGTCACCTCTTCGCTATTATTAAAAATCTTCCTGTAACCGGTTACAGCAGGGAGGGTAATCGGTTACAGCAACCAAAATAGCCCAGTTTTTCCATTTTTCCACGCGGTAACCGGCTACAACATGGCTGCTACCCGGTTACAATGTGCACAGACCCAAAAAAACTCAGCTTGACAGCACTGTTCCATTCCCCATTAATTCCACTTCGTACCATTTTGATCACAAACTCAGAACAGCACCAAAATACACATTCAAAACATGTTTTAACATTCATTAACAATAACACATATTCATCATCAATCAATTTCACCAAAATATACAAAATTATGAACATTTCATCAAAACCTAACAATTCCCAAAAACCCAACAAACTCGATTGAATCAAACAACAATCCTAATTCATTCTACTACCCTTGATTGTATAATAATTACTAACCCAGAGAGTCCCCCCTTACCTTAGAGTCGAATTCTTAAAGGTCATCTTCTTCTTCTTTTTCTCCTCTTTCACGTATCTTTCTCTTCTCTTCTCTGGCACTTTTGCTCTACTACTTCAATTTCCTCTATTTTCTTCCTTTTATGAAAAATAGATTAATTTTAGTAAAGGCTTACAATCTACACCCCCGTTTTACTAATCCCAACTCTGGCCCAATCACATTATTTCAAATTTTCTTCTTTAATCCAATTTAAAATACCGAATTTCTAATTAATTAATTTAAAATTCTAATTAAATTAATAAATAGAAAATATGGGGTGTTACACTATACATGTTTAAGAGTTGATGATATATAATTAAGAGTTGATAAAAATAGTGCATATGAAATAAATGTTTGTTTTTTTTATAATCTGCTTTATATTTTGGATGATATCGAAAATAAAATATTGTTTTTTAAATGGAATATAGTTATTTATTAAAAAAGATTATATATATATATATATAAATGAATTTTTAATCAAATATTTTATAATATATCTAAAACAGATTATATATATCAATAAAATAGATTATTATATCTATTATTAAAGAATATTACTATATATATATTATTAACACCGATTATTATATATAAATGTTATGTAATGTCTCAAAGAAAAAGGAGTAAAAATTTGAGTGTGACAGGTTATAAATGTGATCAGATTTATGTGCAGAGAATTTAGTCTGTTTCATATCTATCTTCATCAAAATTTATAGAACCGTTAAGATTTGTTTGTTGGATTAAACCTCATAAAATTTATAGTTATTCTTGGTTGAATTTTTTTTTTATGGTTTCTCATTCTGTAGTATACTTGTGAATGATCTTCATAAAAATGTCCTTCAAAAAAGTCTAAATGAAGTGAAGTGGAAGTGAATTCATTTAAGTTACTTACTAGACATTTCAATTCATGTTCTTCAAAATCTTTTTCTATTATGTCTTGTAATGTCTCTAATATTATTTTTTCTTGAAAATAAGAAAATTTTAATTTCTTTAGAATAATTATAACTAGATCACGGTATGGGAATGTCTTAAGTAAATATGTTATTTTTTCATCAAAATTTTGGATGACCACGAGTCCTGATAATTGTATGGTGGAATTAAGTTCAGAATAATCAAATCCAAAATAATTTGAAAAATACCTCTGTGTTGTGAAATTATAATTTTTATTTTTGGGTTCCATAATGTAAGTTTATTTTCTTTTGAGTGAAAGGTATTTTTGTTTTATATTAATATTCCTTCTTCCTACTGCTTGTTTCTCTTGAGGTATGAATTCATCACATTTATTAAACTTACTTATTTATGTTTATTCTTATTACTAGTAAATAGTCCTTGTTTATCTAAGAATCTCACATTTTCATCCCTAACCTACTACCACAGAGTTTCTTCCAGAAACAACCTCTACGTCAATGTTCCTTATCGTCTAAGAACCTCGTCCTAGCGGTACTATTTTTCCTTCTGGATCTTCCCTATCGGATTATTTCTTTAGAATAGAACACATTCGGTTCAAGCAGGATTTACGTCTTTTCATTGTGAGATAAACATGAATTTATACTAGTAATAAAAATAAACATACATAAACAAGTTTAACTAATTGCTTAAAAACTCATACCTTTTGAGAGCAATAGGAATCAGGAATAAGGAATTTAGTGTGGGAAATTTAGACTAAGCATGTTGAAAAGCATATATTATTGATTTCATATTTGATTGCATATATTTAGTATATTTACAAACATGATGAGAGCTTCCTTTTATTGGTGAGGAGAAAGTCTCTGGAAAACAATACATTATTGTTTTTACATTACAAAAAGATAAGCTACTATTTGTTAACCTTATCTAAAGCACTATTTGCTTTAATACAAACAACAAAAATTGACCTAACTTTGCCTAACTTTATCTAAAGATAATGTACATAAATAAAAGTTGAAAGGGACAGGCCCCCTTTCACACCCTTGTGAGTCAGGATTACCCATACATATCTTAGAAGGGTCAAGTAACTATTCCTTTAATAATTGTCTTTTTCAGCCTTTTCCTTGTCGGCAATAATTTCTTTAATTTTACGTCATCAATGACGTATCTTTTTTGCAATTTACACAAGTAATGGATTACCTTGTGAATATTCTGAGGATCCTGATCTTTTTCCCTAGGATGTGCTTCTTCTCATGTATGCCTCTACCAATTTCGATCTTGAATGTTTGACTTCAAAAGGGAAAAATAAATTTTTTGTATTATCTGAGTTACAATAAATTTTCATGTTTTATCTTCTCTTAGAAGATTTTTTTCGTCCATTTTGTATTTAGATCAGCCAAAGTCTTTGGAAATTATTTTGGCTCTAGCAATTTTTATTTGTTGTGGGAGATCTTCCAAGTGTAAGGTCTTTGGACCCGAGTTTTGTACTTGGAATTCTTCAAATTCAATGTCCATATTCTTGAAATATAGCCAAATTAAATGATAACTTGGACAGTTATTGTGAAAATTTGAATATAATGATGTTATTTATAGTTTTGCATTTTATGGAAATTCTAGAATTATGGTTTCTAATGTATCTTCAAGGAATGCTGGTAAATAAAGAGTGAAGTCGTATAATGGTGGAACATTAACTACACTTACCATTCCATGTTTAAGCAAATTGTTAATGTTATAGGGTAATCTCTAAATTTGAAGGGTTTAAAAGTTGGTAAAGAGATCATTGCCTTCCTAATTGCAGAATCTAGTTGACAATGGCATTCACCCTCTTGATTTTCAGGGCAGTCTTCAAACATATTTTAACATTGTTTATAATTATTGTGAACAAAATCCCATTCAGTGGAGATTCCGTTGTGGATAATTTGGTTGTTACAAGTTTGGGCCAAGGCTTCTTGTAACAAAATAAATGTTTTTATTCCCATTTCTTCTACAGAAGTCTTAGGAAGTGTCTGAATTGATGGTTTTCCCAAATTTACCAAAATTGTGGTGATTTTTGGGTTTTTGGATAATTTAATGTTTCACTGAAAGTTTTTTTGTTCTTTATGTGGAGTTTGTGGTCTTAAGGAAACTTCTTTTCCTATGCCTCTAGGAACAATGTTTTGAATTTCATGTAAAAATTCTTGGTCACCAAAGGGTTCCTAATGTTTTAAATAATTTTGGTATTTAAGAACTCGTGGTGATATAATAGTATCGTTTCAACAATTCTTAATTACCGTGTCTATGGCCTCTTGTATATCATAGAATCCTTTATACAAGGGTTGGCCATACCTTGGAAATAATTTAATTTCTTCAATTAAGTGGGCCATTTCTTCCCAATCTAAATAAACTTCAGCCTTTGGGCCAGTGAATAATGTGTAGCAAATAAATGGTTTTTTTCTCAAATAACTTCCAGTAGCAAAATAAGATGCTAATGCATTTATCACTGCTACTCTCTTACTGTTACCTTGAGAGGTGGTGGATAAGTTCCAAATGTTATCTAAAAGACATGTTTCTTCCTCTTTGAGCTGATTTCTCAAAGTTGTTTTGGATTGTACCTTTTCAGGAAATGTCTTTAATTTGGTTACATCAAAGTCAATAACTTTGCCTGGCATTTGTAATGTCTCAATTTCCTGTATTTTTCTGAAAAATTCAGGCACAATTGTTAATTATGTAACAAATTTCTAGATAATAAATTTGGTATTTTATTATCCTTTCCTTTAATATGTTCCCATTTTATCTTAAATCCTCTATTTAAGACAAATTCTCTAAATTTAAGCCATCCATTAGAGGTTAATTTTCTTTCATTTTTTGTATCTGCAAATTTTTCTATTGCTTCACAATCAGTTCTAATAGTAATTTGTTTTTTCGATAAAATAAATAAAGCAAATTTTTCCAACACATAAATAATAGCTAAAATTTCATAGTCAAGGGATGTTAAATATCCCTTTTCTTTGAAAGTTCCTGAAGTATATCTACAAATTTTTTCTAATGACTTCAAAGAAAAATCATTGAGTTTTTTAATTAAGATTCCCCCATCCTAATTCACACCCCTCAGTTTCTATATTTAAATAATCTGATTCTAATGTTAAAGCCAATGGTTCTAATGCTTTAATTTGTTCTTTCAATTGTTGAACTATTTAGATATCTTGATCATTGAATTTTCTAACTCCTTTTTGTTGTGCCTTATTATATAAGGGAGAAGTTAATTTAGACAAATTTTTGAAATATGGCCTAACATAATTTACTGATCCTAGAAAAGATTGTAATTGTTTTAAGTCTTCCAATTTATCTGGAAATTCTAAAAAAATTCTAGAAATATGAGGCTGTAATTTAATAGCTCCATTTCCTATTTTCCTCCCTAAAAAAGAGATATAATTTTTTCCAATTTCAATTTTCTTTTTTGAGATTATTAAATCAAGTTTTTCGAATAAGGAAAAAATTATATATAAATGTTCTAGATGTTCTTTTTCAGATTTAGAAAAAATAAGAACATCATCAATATAAACACATAAAAATGCCATCCATTATTCTTTGAAAATTTTGTAGAGCATTTTTAAGTCCAAATGACATTACTAACCATTCAAAATATCCTAATGGACAGGAAAAATTTGTCCACTCAATGCTGATCGTACCTGATCAGAAGGATCGTCAAGGCCTGCTCGGAGTTGGATCTTTGAGAAGTGAAGGGGGGGTGTACCTGCAAGGTACTCCGATGCCAAAGTAAGAAGACGAGCAAAGGAGTGCAAGTACAAGCTAAAGGTTAGAAGAGATTGAATACCTGACCCTCTAGTGAAAGAGGGTATTTATAGCCCCCAGTGCTGGGCCATGATCTCGCTACTGAGCTGGATTTCCAGGCCCAACTAGGAGACTGCCAAGTTTCCTTGGCGGAAATACCGGAGGTGCGGGAGTGCCATCCGTCTTGATCAACCACTCCGAAATTTAAGGGAGACGCGGTCTTTTAGGGACCACGTGGACTCCGCATTATACGGGGGGTTGGGTATGAAGGAGCCCTACGAGGAGTAGGGTCCTCGGCAGAGAGGATGCTCGCGGGGAGCACCTACGCCGGGCACCAGATATCTCGCGGGGAGCATTATGCTGAGCAAAGAGTAGACGAGCAGTCTTCGCTCTTTACGGGCCATGAGATGGTTTGGACTCCCAAGGTTAAGTGGGCCGAAAGTAGATTGGGCCGAATCTTGGCCCAGTCCAAAACAGGAGCCCCCCAAGTCGGAGTTCCGAGGAAGGAGCTTCGATTTTGCCAACACTCGGCCCATGTTCCGTTGGTCCTCGGATGGAACCGTTTGTAGGGGAGGATGAGAGACCGCGCGTGATCAACACTCACTGACGTGGTATGAAGTAATGATTGCCTAGGGGTAGATGGCGGCACCTAGGGAGGATGTGTCAGCCGACGCGACGTTTCGTATTCCGGGCATTTTTCTATAAAAGGGGTCAAACCCTTTCATTTGGGGTTTTTCGCTCTCCGTTCGCGTGCTCGGCTTCCAGATTAATCTTTCCAGATCTCCATCATTCAGCAACGCTCTTTGAAGAATCAAGCACAAGTTTTACCGGAATTATGTCACAATCAGGTACGACTGGGGTTTAATTCTTGATTTTTAAATGCGTTTCTTTGCTTTCAGGGGACTCGCAGGGTGCACCCCCTATGCTTTTTTTTGTCTAAGTCGGCAGTTTCTCTTTGTGGGATTCAAAAGCCATAATCATCTCCTCGGGTTATTCAAGCGATGCTCGGGAGCGGTTATAGTGTAGTTAATTTTTTCGTTACCGCCCGGTGCCTTCATGATTTGGCTCATCAAACCCATGGGTTTGGCCGGCGCACCCGTGCTTTCCTTCGACTCATTGATAAATATGTTCGGCACATTTAAGGATTTTGTCGATCATGTTGCATAGGGCTCGAGTACATATATTTTGTTAAATTTTTGCTAAGTTTAATGGGGGTGAGTCCTGGGCTAGTGACCAAGAGCATCCTCGAAGGGGGTTTGGCCGGGGGTTTCACGGCTCGCCGTTCTACCCTTTCACTTGTGTTGCGGTGGAATGGTGGATTTGATGACCCATCAAATTCATTTTTTCCTTCTGCATGCATGCGAATCCGGCTCAGGGTCTAGCTCGGGGTCCAGCTCAGGATCTAGCTCGTGGGATAGTTCGCGAGATACGACCGGGAGTAGCTCAGAAGTCAAGGAGATTGAGGTTGAGAGGTCGCGTCTCCCTGTGATAGAAGAGGATGACGAGCAGGAGGGTCCCTCAAACCCCGGGGCTGAAGAGGATGTTCCCTTGACCCCGCTTTTCGAGTATGATTGCGAGGCTGATTTTGGTTGGGGTGGCAGAAGAGCCTATGCTCGTGGCGTCTCGATTTACTGAATCATTAGTTAGGGCTTTTCGTGAGGTCGAAGACCGGGGGCCGAGTGACCCGTTAAATTTTCAAGTGGTGTGCCCAACGGCTGACGAGCGGATCTGTTCTCATTTCCACGGGGATAGCTTCGCCATGTATGAGTATGTGTTCAGGGAGCTCAGATTTCGCCTGCCCTTCTCTAGTTTCCAGATTTCTCTGCTGGCCGGTCTTGCTTTGGCTCCGTCCCAACTGCACTAGAATGCCTTTGCCTTTATGCGGGCTTTCGAGATTGTCTGTGATTACCTAGGTATTGGTGCTACGACCGCCTTGTTCGGCCGCTGTTTCCGCGTCCAGAGGCAGTCGGCTGACGAGCGCTTCAGTTGGGTCTCTTTTAAGAATGCCAACCGAAAGCTTTTTAAGATGTACGTTGATTCGGTCAAGGACTTCAAGGACCACTATTATGTCGTTCGTTTGCATAGCCAGGCAGCGTACACTTCTTTGTCAAAGATGGTGACGGTGTGCCGCGAAGATGGTACCCCGGAGCGGGACGAGGCTGGGAAGGTAAGAACGAAGCTCTGCAGCATGTTCCCCTTCTTTTGGTGGAAGTTTCATTTCAATTTTCCTCCCAAGCATTACGCCTATGAAGACGAGGAGTTGGACGAGTAGGACGCGGCGTCGTACGCTCGTCTGTGTCAATATGTGGACAACTTCACTCTAAGTCAATGGGTGACGAGGACTGGCGAGCCCATTTTGGACGAGGAGGGCGTAGCAAAGGTCGAGACTCGGGCCATAAACACGAAAGCCCTCCTGTCGTGTAGGACGCCTTAGGAAACTAAGGCGCTGCTAAGTGGTATTTAAGTCGTTTTGCTTTGGATTTCTAACTAATATTTTCTACTAACTTTCTATTTTTCTTTTCAGATGCTATGCCGCTGAAGGACGACAAGGTTCTGAAGGTGGCCCAAGATGCAAGAAGGCTCCGGGCAAAGAACAAAAACCGGACAGCTGCGTCGGGTGATAACTCAGGGTCGTCTGGTTCCCCTTTGGTGATTGTGGAGGGGGAGAGGACCCCGAAGAAGGTGCGTCAGGATGAGACGGCTCGAGAAGAACCGTCGAATCTGGGACCCGACCGTGGATTCTTGCTCCCTCCCTGCTTAAAAGAGGGTCAGTACTTTGAGAAGTATCCTCTGTCTGTCTCCCCGGACGAAGCTCGGCGAGTGGAAGGGATGACTCTCCTTGCCCGCCTCAAACAGCTTGCCAGCAATAGTGCTGCTGTTATGAGGGTCGTGGAGATAGCTCGGGTGCTAGCGAAGGGGGGAACTGTTTCTGCCAATGCTTTGAGAAAGGCGGAATCTGATAAAAAGATTGCCGAGGACGAGGTGGCTAAGCGGAAAGCGGCTCGGGAGAAGACGAAGAAAAAGATCGAAGATCTCCTGAAGCAGAAGGACGAAGAGATGGACGCAGAAAAGAAAAAGTTCGCTGACCTCAAGCTATCCTGGGCGTCGTCAGCGGAAGAGTCTTCGGATGTGGCCGTGCTGAATTCTAGGGCCGAGTTTGTTGAGAAAATTGACGACTTGAAGCTCGAGCTTGCCGATATGGCCGAAGTCGGGTTTAAGTGTGCTGTTCAGCAATTGAGGCTTCTGAACCCAGGGCTGAAGACAGACAACATCGGGGTTTCGTCGAGGATCGTGGACGGTTAGCTTGTGCCCGGTACTCCTGACGAGGATGAATGAATTTCTTGGTTTTGATATTTTGGGCATGCGCGTCCGTGTTTTCTCGGCCTGCGTGCCATTGCTTTTTCTTTTTGGATTTTGGGGCTATGCCCGGCATATTTGGGGGCCTGTGTGCCTGACAATTTTTTGTAATATTTGGATATCACCGGCCAATTTGGTCGAATTTTAATTATACTCCCATCTTTGCAAGGTTTGTTTGTGTTTCAACTTTCTTCTGTGTGTTTAGAATGTTTTATTGCCTCAGGAAATTTTGTGATCAGATTACGCTCGGCAATCCAGGTGATTGGCTTTATACTTAGAAATATTTGTTACTTTATTGTGCTCGACCTTGGTTGATTTTCCGGGTGTGTGGGGTACGATCCGGGTGGGCAGAGCAGGTGTGCGCTATGAATGAGTACGAGACGCGGTCGGGGCCAAGTGCTCGCGGCGTGAACGGTCCCATTGCGAGCTGGGGTTCTGCCGTGCAGGTACTGTCACGGGGGATCTAGGTGTAGGGTTCCCTATGTAGTCGATTTTCCGCCTTGGCGAGGAATTTCGACTGTCGTTGTCATGGAGCGCTCGCGTTTGTACCATGACGCGCGTCCATGCCCGATCACCCTCTCGTTTTTTGAGGTGAGTGTTCGGGGAGAGTTAATTGTCCTTTAGCTGTAATATCGTCTGAGTTTTTCAGCATTCCAGGGTCGAGCAAGTTTTTCGCCGAGGAGGTTCTCAAGGTAGTAGGCGCCATTCTCGGTTTTATCGTAAACTCTGTACGGGCCTTCCCAGTTTGGGGCAAGTTTGCCCTCGCGCGAGTCCTTCATGTTTCTGCGGAGCACTAGGGCGCCGACTTCGAACTCGTGTTTGATGACTTTGGTGTTATGGCGTAGTGCTATCTGTTGCTTTAGCTTGGCTTCACGGAGGGAAGACCTTGTTCAGATCTCTTCGACCATGTCGAGTTCTTCCCTCATAGCTTTGTCGTTGAGTTCTTCTTCGAGAGGTGACTCGGTCAGACGAGAAGGTTCTCGGATTTCCACGGGGATGACGGCTTCGGTGCCGTAGGTTAATCTAAATGGGGTTTCGCCGGTGCTCGAATGTGGCGTCGTCCTATATGCCCAGAGGACGCTGTGCAGCTCCTCGACCCAATCTCTCTTAGCTTCATCGAGTCTTCGTTTTAGTCCTCGGAGAATGACTCGATTCGCCGTCTCGGCTTGTCCGTTTGTTTGGGGGTGTTCTACCGAGGTGAAGTGCTGCTTGGTGCCGAGCTTGGACAGTAACTCTTGGAACTTTCTATCGGTGAATTGGGTGCCATTATCGGTTATTATTGCCTGCGACACCCCGAATCGAGCGAGCACGTTCCGTTTATAAAAACGGAGCACGTTTTGAACTGTGATCTTGGCGAGCGCTTCGGCCTCAATCCATTTAGTGAAGTAGTCTACGGCGACCACCAGGTACTTTTTTTGGTATGATCCTACTGGGAATGGTCCGAGGAGGTCCATTCCCCAAGTGGAGAATGGTCAGGGTGATGATAGGGATTTAAGCTCGTGCGGGGGAGCCAGGTGCATGTCGGCGTGATTTTGACACTTGCCGTACTTCTGAACATGTTCTCTTGCGTCTTGCTGCATGGTCGGCCAATAGTAAACGGCTCTGAGAGCTTTCCTTGCCAGTGATCGACCGCCGAGGTGTTGTCGTTGATCCCCTCGTGAAGTTCCTGCAGTATCTCGAGCGCTTGGGAGGCGTCGACGCATTTGAAAAGGGAAATGGAAAATCCCTTCCGGTATAGCTTGTCCTCGAAGATGACGTACGGACAGGCTCGTCTTTTGATCATAGAAGCCTCTTTCGCATCCGTCGGCAGTTCGTCTTTTGTGAGGAAATCATACACCGGGGTCATCCAGCAATGATCGTCACCGATGGCGAGCACTTGCGTCAGGGGTGCACTCTTATCCACACTTGGCTTTGAGAGGATTTCTTGGATTACTGACTTGTTCCTGCCTTTCTTTCTCGTGCTCGCGAGTTTGGAGAGAACGTGGGCCCGAGAATTATGCTCCCGAGGGATATGCTCGACCTCTGCACTTGCAAAGTTTTTCATTTTATCTTTGAGCATTGAGAGGTATTCGACGAGGACGTCGTTTTTGGCCTGGTAGTCACCGTTAACTTGGGATGCAACGAGTTGGGAGTCGGTGTAAATCTTTACTTCCCGGGCGCCTACGTCCTCGGCACGTCGTAGGCCGGCGAGGAAATCCTCGTATTCGGCCTGGTTGTTCGAAGTGGTGAAGGATAGAACCAGGGATACCTCAATGATGAGTCCTTTGTCTTTTTCCAAGATAACGCCGACTCCATTTCCCGAGCTAATGGAGGCGCCATCTACGTAGATGATCCACTTATTCTCGGCAGAAGGAGGGGAGGAGGTGATCGAGGTCATCTCCCCCTTTTTGATGATGAGAAAAACATATATAATTGATATGAATTTGCAATCAGAATATGAGATGACTAAAGACAATTACACAGTTATAGCATAAGCATATAAACATAGTGTGTGAATATGTCTCCCCCTGAGATTAACAATCTCCCCCTGAAATAAATACTGGAAGAATTTATAAATAAAAGACTTCCGTGAGTATTTTCCATATCAGTCGAGACGTTCACATTTGCCTAGAACTTCAGGACATTCAGAGCTTCTGCTTCTTGCTTCTATAGGACAGCTTTAGAGCTTTGAATTTCTTCTTGAATCATATCATGCTTGATTGTATCATAACATTCTTGAATGTACCAGAGCATCATCAGAGTATCTTTACATCCTGAAATGTTTCAGAACAAACTAGACGACACAAGTCAAAGCATGAATGAATCAGAACATTCTTTTAAGAAAGAACATGTATCAGAGCAATGCTAGAAAGACTATCAGAGCAAACTTTGATAAGTTCTTAAAAAGAATATGTATCAGAACATATGAGGAATAAGAATGTGTTAGAGCATATTCTTCCACGAGAATATCAGAACATTCTTCCTTCTTGCTTCTGATCTTGAAGCTTCACAGCACTAAGCTTGCTTCAAATTTCAAGAACATGTTTCTTTATAGAATTGCTTTTCCTCATGTATTTGCTTCTCATGTTGAGCTTTTTCAGAATATCTTCAATCCTGCAAAAAATGTCAAAGACATAGAACTTGCAAATATTGTTAGGAATGTTGAGACTTAATCCCAGCAACTGACATAGTAAACCAAATCAATTATCACGTTTCTCCCCCTTTTTGTTATAACATCAAAAAGCATAAAAAAGATTCAGATGAAAAACAAACAATATGAGAGAAGAAGATAATATTTCATTGATTCAACAAAATATCAGAAGATACAAGCAGATGCAAGAAACAGATGCAAGAATAAAAGAAAACAACTAAGACCATCAGACTACGACTAGCCTAGCTTAGAAGCTATCTTGGCCAGAAGGTTTTGAATCTCAGAAGTGCTTTCCGTTTGCTTCTTCATAAAGGATCTGAATTCCTCGTGAGTTTCCTCATGCTTATCCAGACGAGAAGCAAGATCAGCTTGGTTCTGTTGAAGAGCCTTCATAGTGTTCACCAGAACAGAAGGTTCAGCAAAAGAAGCTTCATAACTATCGTTCAAAGGATTAGCATGCTCAACAGCAGCATCTATCATGAGAACATCATCTTGATTTTCCTGAACAGGAAGTTTCTCAGCAGGATGATTCTCAGCATCTTGAGTCTCAGCAGCAGCTTCTGACATAGAAGCATCTTCAGCATATTCTGGAGCAGGGATATCAGAATCAGAATTTGCCAGAGCCAGAAGGATCTCAGCCAGATTCCTTGGAGGTGTAGGACCAGCAACTTCTGATGGGTATTCAACTTCTGGATATACCATATATGGTGCTTTCTCAGAGGGATTCTCCCTTAGCCACTTGAATAGAAACTGAAAGTCCCTAGTCAGAACATGGTGCTTCATACCACCATAGCAAGAGGCTGTACTTCCTCAAGCTCATCAACAAACTCTTTCTCTTCAAGAGATCTCCAATTTCTGATTGGATGATAGTACCTGCCATCATCAACTTCTAAGAAACAACCAGGAGAACCAGGTGCTTCAGCCAAGCATTTCTTCTGGATGTTCAGAGCATCAATCTGAGAGTCCTTCTTGAAGATATTCCATAAGCTTCGAATAGCAACATGATCCAAATTGGAGTCATGAGCAGCTTTCAAAGTATCCATCCTTGTTCTGAACTTAAGCTTGAGCAGATCAAAGAAGATATCAATAGACGGTTCAGGAGGGTTAAAGGTGAAACGATAATTGGGGTACAGAAGGCAATAGGGTTTGGATTTTCTTGAAGGTAAAGAATGGGTTAAAGAAGGTGGAGAATTTGGGATGAAGGTGGATGAAGATGAATTTTCAAAAGGTGTTGGGGGAATGGCATTTAGTGGTTCAGGGTTCAGAATTTGTGTAGAAGGAGGTGGTTGGTAACTGTTTGGGATAGAAAAGGAATTTTGAGGTTCAGAAGGAGGAGGATTTTTCTGAGAGGAACAGGTGGGATAATCTGCACAAAAAGCTTTATGAATACGCTTTTCAAGGTATTCATCTGATTGTACCTTAAGAGGATCATAGAGAGGCTTCTGCTTCTTAGTTGGCTTAACATTAGGTCCTGCTTCTGAGGCCTTTCTCTTCAATTTCTTTTCTTTCTTGTTCTTTTCTTTCTTTCTCAACTCATCCAGAGATGGAAGAGTTCTTCCACGAATCTACGCAGGATCAACAGAGGTTTGAGCTTTTACACATGACTTCAAATAGTGTTTAACAGACTTGTCTAGCTCTTCTTTGAACATGTGATAAAAACTCACAACAGGAGTTCTTCTAGTCAGAATATCTGGAAATATTCTTGGAGTAGAAGTTACCTTTTCAATCAGCTGCATCCTTTGTAAATCAAGAGCATTCAGAATACGTCCTTGGATGACAGTTAAGAACTTGGGTGAACCAACAGCTCTCAGAAGATCCATCAAGTCACTTTCTATCAGAATATCTGAAATCATTCTAGCAAGAGAGATAGTATTCTTCTTGAAATTTCGATTCTTCTTACGTTCTTCATCTCTTGATTCTTCAATATTTGTCTTCAAATGTTGAAAAAGAATGTTAGAGAGATTAACTTGTATACATTTTCCAATCCAGAAAAGTACATACTTCTGATCCTGATTTACATATGTAGCAGTAAGTGATCGCTTTCTATGATAGATAGATCCCAGAATAATCTCAGCCCAAACTCTATAGGAAGGCTTCAAAGAAGTAGTTTGATGAGATGCAGATCTAGAGGAAGACAGTTCTCTATCAACTTTCACCCAATCAACTCTACCAGGAAGTGCACCTGTGATTCTATCTGAATCATCAAGACCATACAGCTTCCTTATCATCTTCTCAGTCACAACAACTTCATGCCCTTGTACCAGCATTGCAGCCTTGGTTTTGAAATCATGTTCCAACATATTTTCAAAATCCACCATTGTTTCGCATAAAACTTCCAGTTCATCATATGGAATAGAAAAAGTCTTCAAGGGATGATATCCATATTTGTGTTGAACAAGATGTGCAGAAGACATTTTGTTTTGAGTACTTGAGGATGAAAGTATGAATTCACTCTGAGATTCGGTTTAGAAACTAGGGTTTATGCAAGAACGAGAAAGAGAGAGATGAATGAAAAAAACAATGACTGAAGAGAGAGAATGTAAAGAGATGAAATGTTATGAAGATGTAATTATATAGAGACGGATTTGAAATAATATGCAATATGTATTTGAAAGAACAAGGTTACAGAATGAGAAATAAATGCATTTAATGAAAAGTGACGTTAGGAGAGATAACGTAATATTTGAAATGATTTGCACAGTTACCTAGGGCGGCGTCTCATCAACTGCACGCATGCTTGTCCAAATAGAGTGAACACGTGTTCAACTTCTGGAATAGCTGTGACAGCTGTTTTGCTTTAAAAGAGATTCTGAATCAACTTAGATAATGAAACGTTAGTAATAACAAAATCAGAACTTCTAATTGATCAATATCAGAACTTCTCATAAGAAGATAAAACAAAATCATTTCAGAACTAATCCATACGTCAGAACTTCTCATCTTCTCATTCTGGGCATAAATCCATACTGATATTCTTCAGAATGAACTTTAACCTATCTTCAGCAAGGGGTTTGGTAAAGATATCAGCCCATTGATGGTCTGTATCAACAAAGTTCAAAGATAGAACACCCTTCTGAACATAGTCCCTAATGAAATGATGTTTGATTTCAATATGTTTAGCTTTGGAATGCGAGATTGGATTCTTAGATAAACAAATAGTAGAAGTATTATCACAGAAGATAGGAATTTTACTCTCATATATCTGATAATCTTCTAGCTGACTCTTCATCCAGAGCATCTGTGTACTACATCTAGCAGCAGCAACAACATATTCTGCTTCTGTTGTAGAGAGGGCAATGGTAGCTTGCTTCTTACTGTACCAGGAGATCAGATGACTTCCAAGAAATTGACAACTTCCAGAAGTACTCTTTCTTTCAATTCTATATTCAGCGTAATCAGCATCACAGAATCCTACTAAGTTGTATTCTTTAGATCTTCTGTAGACTAAACCAACATTAGTAGTACCTTTCAGATGCCTGAGAATTCTCTTAACAACTGTTAAGTGAGATTCTCTAGGATCTGATTGGAATCTTCCACACAGACAAACACTAAATAAAATATCAGGTCTAGAAGCAGTGAGATATAGAAGAGATCCAATCATACCTCTGTACAACTTCTGATCTACCTTCTTACTTACCTCATCCTTACCTAGGACACACGTTGGATGCATAGGAGTTTTGGCTTCTTTGCTTTCAGAAAGATTAAACTTCTTCAGAAGTTCTTTCACATACTTGGTTTGATGAACATATGTTCCATCAGAAGTTTGATTGATTTGAATCCCTAGAAAGTACTTGAGTTCTCCCATCATGCTCATCTCGAACTCAGCCTACATAGACTTAGCAAAATCCTTTCCAAGTGTAGCATTAGAGGTTCCAAAGATAATATCATCAACATAAATTTGACAAATTAAAATATCTTTCTTAAAGGTTTTACAAAAGAGAGTAGTATCCACTTGTCCTCTAGTGAAACCATTATTCAAATGGAAAGAACTCAATCTTTCATACCAAGCTCTAGGAGCTTGCTTCAATCCATATAATGATTTCTTTAATTTGAAAACATGTTCTGGAGACTTTGAGTCTTCAAAACCAGGAGGTTGGTGGACATACACTTCCTCTTCTATATAACCATTTAAGAAAGTACTCTTAACATCCATCAGATATATAGTGATGTTATGTTGAGTGGCAAAAGAAATTAATAAGCGAATAGATTCTAACAAGGCCACTGGTGCAAAGGTTTCTGTATAGTCAATCCCTTCTTGCTGACTATAGCCCTGAGCAACCAGTCTAGCTTTGTTTCTTACAACTTCTCCTTTTTCGCTTAGCTTGTTTCTGAAGACCCACTTGGTTTCAATGATGTTGAATCCTTTTGGTCTAGGAACAAGATCCCATACATCATTCCTTGTAAACTGATTAAGTTCTTCTTGCATGGAAATTATCCAGTCTGCATCTTCTAGAGCTTGATCAACAGAAGTTGGCTCGATTAGAGAAACAAGACCTAATTGACCTTCTGCATAGTTCTTAAGGAATGATCTGGTTCTGATAGGATCTTCTTTCTTTCCAAGAATGACATCTTCTGAGTGAGCAGAGGTGAGTCTGAAAGATCTTCTGATAGTTGGTTCTTCAGAAATTCTAAGATTCTCTAAAGAAGTAGCAACTTGATCTTCTGATCCTTTGCTTCTGGGTTCTTCAGCTTCTGAGTCACAGACTTCAATATCTGCAAAATTCTCAAACTGCTTTGGCTTTTCAGGACCAAGCTTAACATCAAATTTGATGTTAATTGGTTCTTCAACAATCAATGTTTCAGTATTGTATACTCTGTAGCCTTTTGAGCGTTCAGAATATCCAAGAAGGAAACACTTTTGTGCCTTAGAATCAAACTTACTCATATGATCCTTAGTGTTCAGAATATAGCAAATACATCCAAAATGATGAAAATATGAAATGTTGGGCTTTCTGTTCTTCCACAACTCATAAGGAGTCTTATTAAGAATAGGTCTTATAGAGATTCTATTCTTAATATAACACACAGTATTTATTGCTTCTGCCCAAAAGTGCTTAGCCATATTGGTCTCGTTGATCATGGTTCTGGCCATTTCTTGTAGAGTCCTATTCTTTCGCTCTACAACTCTATTTTGCTGTGGAGTTCTAGGGCAAGAGAAATCATGGGCAATACCATTTTCTTTGAAGTAAACCTCAAAGAATCTGTTCTCAAATTCGCCACCATGATCACTTCTGACCTTTATGATTTTACACTCTTTCTCAGATTGAATCTGAGTGCAGAAGTCAAAGAACACTGAATGTGACTCATCCTTGTGTTTCAAGAACTTTACCCATGTCCAGCGACTATAATCATCTACGATGACTAATCCATATTTCTTCCCTCTGACAGATGCTGTTTTGACTGGGCCAAACAGATCAATGTGTAGAAGTTCTAGCGGCCTAGAGGAAGAAACAACATTCATAGACTTGAAAGCAGGTTTGGAGAACTTTCCTTTCTAACATGCTTCGCAAAGAGCATCTGATTTATATTTCAGATTTAGGAGTCCTCTGACCAGATTTAGTTTGTTAATCTGAGAAGTCTTTCTCAAACTAGCATGGCCTAATCTTCTGTGCCAAACCCATTGCTCTTCGCTAACAGACATAAGACAAGTTACCTTCTGATTCTTAAGATCTTGAAGATCAATCTTGTAAATGTTGTTTTTTCTCTTTCCTGTAAATAGGATTGAGCCATCCTTCTGACTTACAGCCTTGCAAGACTGTTGATCAAAGATTATGTCATAACCATTGTCACTTAATTGACTTATGGACAATAAGTTATGAGCTAATCCTTCTACAAGAAGTACATTAGATATGGAAGGAGAGTTACCAGTACTTATGGTTCCAGAGCCAATAATCTTGCCCTTATGATCTCCTCCAAACTTTACTTCTCCAGCAGATTTAAGCACCAGGTCTTGGAACATAGACCTTCTTCCCGTCATGTGTCGCAAGCACCCAGAGTCCAGGTACCATGACATGCTCTGCTTTTTCTTCTTTGCTACCAAGGACATTTGCAACAGAAATTATCTTCTCCTTAGGTACCCACATTTTCTTGGGTCCTTTCTTGTTAGTTTTCCTCAAGTTCTGATTGAACTTGGGTTTAGCATGATAATTTACAGGAGGTACCACATGATATTCCTTAGGTTGAGCAACATGATATTTTCTAGGTTGTGTCACAAGCTTCTTAGTGTGTGTAACGTGAAAGCTTTTAGCATGTGAGGTGAGCCTAATATCATGGGAGTGGCCATACTTGAACTGATCATACAGTGGCTTGTATGTGATTTTCAAATCATCTTCAGGTTCAAGTTTGTATGGGGTATCACCCTCATAACCTATGCCAACTCTCTTCTTTCCAGAAACAGCATATAGCATAGAAGCAAGATGACTTCTACCAATACTTCTAGATAAGAATTTCCTGAAACTCAAGTCATATTCTTTAAGAATATTGTTCAAGCTTGGAATAGATTTTTCTGAACCAGAAGATGACTCAGCATCTTTGGATAGCTTTAAAACTTTTTCTTTAAGTTCAGAATTTTCTAATTCAAGCTTCTTAGTATTAGATACAAAGTGCTTTCTCAGCTTTTTGTACTTGATACTAAGCTTAGCCTTGATTTCCAGAATTTCAGCTAAACTGGAAGCTAGCTCATCTCTAGATAGATCAGAAAATACCTCTTCAGAGTCAGAGTCTGATTTTGATGTAGATTCTGCTTCATCATCCACAGTAGCCATCAGCGTAATGTTAGCCTGCTCGCCTTCAGAGTCTGATTCTGATTCTGATGAATCTGAATCATCCCAAGTTGCCATAAGACCTTTCTTCTTATGAAAATTCTTCTTGGGCTTCTCCTTCTGAAGCTTTGGACACTCACTCTTGTAGTGACCTGGCTCATTGCATTCAAAGCACGTGATGTAACATCCTGATTTTATTAAAATTTGTATTAATTATATTAGTAATTATACTATTTGGTATTTTTAATAATTATTTATTTATTTAGTTAATATGTTATATAATAATTATTTGAAATATTTAATTGTATGTGTGTTTGTGTTATTTGGGTTAATTAAGTTGTATGAGAGATATAGTTAATTGAGCCTTAGTAGTAGAAACGTAATAGATGGATTATGGGTTAAGCCCATTAAGAGAAAAGAGATAGTAAGAGTAGAAAATTAGGGTTTTAGAGTTGGAGTCTCATAACTTATTTTTGGGGAGAAAGGAAAAATGGAAGAGAGAAGAGAAAGAAGGGAGGAGCACTTGAGAGAAGAAGAAAATTATGGAGGAAGCCTTAATTTTCGCAGCAAGTTTCAGCATAGAGTCACCTTGGCAAATCGTGCATATCTCTCAATCCAACCGTTGGATCGTTATGGTACTCGGGCACAACGTTCCTAACTCATAGAGGTAAGTTCTAACCGGAGCGACTTTGATTTTGAGGGTTTTAAGTTTCTCTGATAAGCTGATTCCCAAACTGGTATTTAGGTGTGTCTCCAATTGATGTTAGAAAGGATTTCTTTTGGAGAAAAACTTAGAGCTATGATGAAAGAGTCCATATTTACCAAGGTAAGGGTGGAGTTCGAATTATATAACCAGGAATATGATGATTGTATGTGGGATTAAGGTGTATGAATTTTTCCATGGATTATTTGTTGTGATTCTGTCGTGTTGATTTGATGAAATTAGTTGTTGCTGTGATGATAATTTTTGTTGTTTTATGCGAAGTTGAAGGATGTTTCAGTGACGATGTATACCTCTATTTATTGGTATAGCGACGATATAGGCTTATGCCTTTGTGACGATGATGTTGTTTGTTGTGTGTTTGTTGCATTCATATACATATGCATTTTTGGTGACGGCCTGGATTGGCAAATTTGTGACGAAGGCTTATGCCTTGATGCCTCTGTTAACTGGCAATTGGCGATGGGGGCTGAAGCCCTGGGTACCACATGCATGTGCAATTGTAGAGTCTCATTATATGTGGCATGAGTGTGATTTAATTGTGACTTGATGTGACATGAGTTGTTGTTGAATATGACGATGTGAAGTGAATTGTGATAATGTGAAGTTGTAATTATAAGTTGTTATGCTAATGACTTGTTGTGACAGGTACCGTCTGGAAGATGAAAAATAGTTGTTATAACTATTAGTATTATGTTGTTGATTTTGTTATTATAATTGTACAGTTTTAAATTGTTGTTATAGCTGTCGTTTGAAAGTTGTAAAGTGATAATTTTGTATGATTTAATTCTAACATATTAATTATCATAATTTTGTTTATATTTTTCGATATCTCACCCCTTCTGAATGATGTTTCCATTACGTTGGGAAACGGACAGATAATCAGGATAGCGGTGGAAGTTTTGAAGTGATTTTATGAAGTCTTTAGTTGCTGTTAGTCGAGTTGGTGTCTTGCTCTGATACGTAGCACTCGAGGGGATAAAACGATTGTTTTAATTATTAATTCTTTTGATGAATTTTTATATGGTTTTGGTTTAAATTGTAACTTAAAGTTACCGTGCAATGATGCTACGACTAGATTTGAATAGTTAAGAAGTTTGTTGATTCCGCTGCGAGTTAATTATTGAATTGAAACAAAGTAATTTTTAGTAGTGATTTGATTATCATTTTAAATTTCTGTGCTATGTATCTATATGAAAGAAAGTAAGCCGTAAATGTTTTTGAGATGACGAACATGTGATACCTCAAATGAACTTGTTTGAAATTTATACTCGGATTTTATGTATAATTTATCGGGTACTTCTTGTCATTTCTTCTGCTTCCAGAAGATTCTCCTCTTTCAGGCTTTTTAGAACTTCTGAAGTTCTTGAACTTCCTTTGCTTACTCTTCCAGAGTTGTGTCATACCCTAATTTTTGACCCCCCTGAGATGACATATCTTCAGGATTTTCATCAGGTCAAAACAAGTACCCAGAGCAGTCATTTCTTCATCTGGCATTCAATCAAGGATGTTCAAAGACAAGAAAACTCAGGCAAAGGATCAATCAATAGAAGGATTAGTCTCTAACACAATCATAGGACTCAAAAGTTTCATTTTTTCACCTATGATTGATTAGACACCCAGTCATCTGAGTACAGGTTTATTCAGGTTACCAGACTAGGGTTTTTGAGCCTATCAAGGACTAAAATCAGGGATCACCTTTGGGAAACCCTAAAAAGCCCCAGGGGATCATTCAAAGACATCAATCATCTTCAAATAGCTCATATGACAAGATCCACTAGACATCACACCTCAATTCAAAGCCTACAGTCATCATTTTCATCTGGTCGACAATTAGGGTTTTTAACCTAATTCACCAGGATAGTGACTTTTAATCAGGGCATGGATCCAAAACCAAAAGACATGATTCAAGAACCTCTACTACCTCAATATAACCCATTTACATCACTCATTTGAGGAGAAGATCTTAATTCCACACAAAAGTCCAAAATCTCACTTTATTTGGAAAAAGTCAACTGTATGGGATCACCTTTGACTTTTAAGATTTTTGGTCAAACCATGACTTTCAAAGATCAATATCATCAATATATGGATATTAAAGTCATTTGACCAAAGAAATTCAAAAAGAATCATCAAGGAGCAAAAAGTCGGGAATTAGGGTTTTTGAGGGCATTGTGGGAACTCAAAATTTCACCTACACAACTCAAAAAACTTCCAACATGAAAGTTGTAGATCTTGAAAAATAAAACAACATCTTACATAGGAACTTTTTTCAAAAGAGCAACCATTTAAGAGTTTTGGAATTTTGAAGCTTTAGGTTATAAAAACTTAGAAATTTTTCTAAGTGTTTTTAACCTAGTTTTCATCCAACTTTGGGCTCATTTTTCACAATTTTCCCAAATGATTCTGAAGAAACCATAAACTAATGATTTGAAGTAGATGTTTAGGGCTTTCCAAATTGTGCTCAACCTTCCCCAAATTCATTTTAAGCTAAGAGTTATGCTTGTTCAAAGTTGGCACCATGAAGTAAAATTATAGGTCATGCATCATTTTTGAACTTTGCAATTTTGTGCACATGACCTCACTTATGGATGCTACACGACCCATAACACATCTGAAAACATGCCATGCATTCATTTCCACCATGACATGAGAATTGAGGAAGATTCCCAAAACAAGAACATGTGATTATGTAATGATTACATTTGGGAATTTATGGCAAATTGATGAATCACCCAAGGAATCTTCTCACCAACCAATTAGAGCTCATTCTGCATCAGAAATGTTCCCTAAGATCAGATAGGATCAATGGATGGGGGGCTGGCTCGAAATTGCAATGATCACTCTTGGATATTCCTTGAAATTTCTTCATGGCTAAGAAACCAAACTCACTTCACTAAGCAAGCTCACTATACACAATTGCTCTGAATCAATTGCCTATAAATAGAGGGCTCTTTCTCATTCAGAAAACACACCAAAGCAACCATATTCCTTGCTTTCTCTTTCTCTTCTCATGCTTATGGTTTTTCAAAGTTCTTTGGCAAGAAGAATCGTTTTCTTCAAACCAGAGCTTATCTTTGGAAAGTAAGCATTCTAACATCTCAAAGGGGTTCATTTGAGGTGATCCAAGCACCTGGATCACTTCTGTAAGTGGAGGAACGCCATTGTTGCTCTCACTTTGGAGCTGTTGCAGTTGGAGGTCCATAGAGCAATTCAGAAGATTTCCAACAAAGCCAAGCATCCAGACGTGTTCCTCAGGTCATAGTGAAGCTGTTCAGATGGCTGCAGCTCATCTGTAACTCAAGATTCATCACTCTCCATGTCCACTTGAAGCTCAAATCGAGGGAGGTCCATAGAGCAATTCAGGAGAATTGAAGCTACAATAAGCATTCAGTTAGCATCACTGAGTCCCAAGGAAGCTTTTGGGATCATTCATACAAGCCCAGGTGCTCTCTATCATCCTCACCACCTCCATTTTCAGAGGTAAGTTTCTGAACTCCATCTCTTTAATTTAAGTACTCTTTGTGATAAAGCTCGATTCTATCTTGTTCAGCATCATCAGAGGATTGAAAACCCTCTATCATCATTCATTTATTCATCTTGTTTGTCATTTAATTTCAAATTTAGGGTTCATGTGTTCTTTGAGTTCTCTGAGAAATTAGGTAGCTATAGTTAATATAAATAAATGTTAGTTACATATCTGGATTCGTGAGGAAATTTAGAACAAGATTGATGTTTACATCATGCCATTTAGTTGAGAGACCAGAGAGTTAGGAATTTGAAAATCTTTGAGCTCGAGGAAGAAGACGACTATGGCCATGGCGCGCAAAATTCAAATCTCTGGGCAAAGTTTATTTTATTTTTAATGATAGGCGTTTTCTAAACGAATGAATAACTTGCCCTAGTGGCCTCACATGCGCTCTTAGTCTCCTCATGCCTCAAGTCTGGGGTTCGAATCCCCCTCGCCCCAGACTTTTTGTTTCTTTTATTTTTCCATGATTTACCACTTGTTTGAAAATATAATGAACTGGATGTGTATCATAAACACCACGCGCGCGTTGGCCCAGTGGTGTTATTTTGAGCTGGTGACTTAGAGGGCGTGTGTTCAAACCTTGGAGGAGACAAACCCAATTTTTTACCACTATTTTTCTTTGTTTTATTCACAAACTTCACACAATTATTTAACCTATCAAAAATATCCATTTTCACCTCATTTTTCACACACTTGTTATTTAATATATCTATTTTGTGAATAATCAAAAAAATCATAAAAATATTATTTATTTCATATATTTTTATTAGGTTTAAAATAGTATGTTTTAAGTGTTTTCTTAAATGCTTTGAAAATATATATATTCATTTTGTTTTAACCTAATTATTTTGTGAATAACTTTATGATAAAACCCTAAATTATTTAGGTCTTAATTAGGTATAGATTTCATCTTTGTCTTAATTAAGTTGACTTTTGTCAATATTCAAAACTGTTTTCAGTCTCCAATTAAACAGATGATTAAGGTTTTCAAACAACAAAACCTTATATCATTTCAGATCATTTTTAACTGTTTTCATAAACAGTAAATCTTTTTTTATATGGGCCTCTATTAGAGTGTAAGACCCAACACCTTCTTTATTTTCATAGTTTGTTTTCAAAAACTGTATTTTCAAAATCTCCTTTCTGTTTTCAAAAACATTCTTTTGGTATTTGAAGGGCATTATTCCCGGTGAAACTCTTCAGATACCTATGTGACCTTTGTCCATCTTCACTTCTTCTGTTTTCAAAACCTTTAGCTGTTTATAATAAATATTCAACTGTTATCAAAACAACAAAAATTACTGGTAAGGCTTTGTACATACTTCTTCAAAGGCCTCCACTCCATCCAGGTTAGGCTTTACAAGCTTTCAATTTACAGTCTTTATTTAAATTACTGTCAAATATAAACTGTGCATATATTTGTTTAGAACTACGTTTGAGTGTAAACCCTAGGACAGTTAAACTATATATATATATATTATAGGAATATGACCTAGGATTGAGAATGTCTTCCCGGTGAAGGCTCTTTCCTAATTAGAGATCTGTAGTTCAAACCCCCAAGATGAATTATTCCCGGTGAAACATCTTGGCAAAAACCTTAAAACCCAAAACAGGACACATCCACCCAAAGAGGAATTATTCCCGGTGAAACCTCTTACCCATTTGCTTAGAGCCAAAATAAGTTCAAAACTACATAGCTTTCTCTTGTGCTATAACAAGGACCCTCGATGACCCTCGATTAGCCTCCTCTTGGGCTTTGTACAAGGACCCACAGGCTTCTTAAAAGCATTTCCAGCTTCCTCTTGAGCTTGTATACAAGGACCCACCAGGTTTCTTATAAACATAGGAACAGGTCTTTAGTCACCTTTTAACCTACCCTGGCGAGTTTCTTCCAATTTAAACCAGACTTTAAACAAGCTAAGTTTGTCTCAATTTTACATTGAGTACACCTTTTGGAATGAGAGACATGGACAGTCTCTGTCACCCTTATCTTCATCAATTTTCCTTAGCAGAGTCTAGGATCCATGTTTGCTTATCCTCAGCAAGAGTCAGCCTTCATCTTGGGCTTTAAACAAGAAGTCTCCACTAGATAATCTTTCTGCCAATCATTTTAACAAAAACCCCTGGAAAGGGTTAGCCTCCAAAATCACTTCTTCAAAAACCAAAGATTCATTTCTCTTAGGCTATGTTTGGGAGTTTGGAGGGGAGGGGAGGGGAAGGCTTCCAAAAATGAAATTTTAAAAAAATATAGGAAAATATTTGACATTTTTTGAAAAAATGATTTTGTTTAGAATGATAAAAGAGTCATTATCATTAGTAAATTTTTAATTTTCAGAATACTATAACAACCTAAAAGATATTTGGAATATTTATGTAAGCCCTTCAAAACCCTCCAAATTTTGAGTTCCCCCATTTTATGGGGTTTTTGGTGTTATGAATAAACTCAAACCCTCCAAAACCCTCCTACCCAAAATCTTTTTATCCTTTTCATCCAATTCTTCCTATTTTCCAAAACCCTCCCCTCCCTTCCCCTCGAAACTCCCAAACATAGCCTTAGGAGATAATTTCCCCAAAAGAGTCAAAACCCCTGGAAAGGGTCAGCCTCCAAAAACATGACAAAAATCAGTCTTTTAACAGACAATTTCTCCAGCTGAGTCAAAACCCCTGGAAAGGGTTAGCTTCCAAAATCACTCCTTCAAATTCAAAGACTCATTCCTTTAAAAGATAAATTCCCTAAAAAAGAGTCAGCCTCAATTCTGGGCTTTGTACAGAAAGCCTCAAGCTTGGGCCTCATGCAAGCCAGCTAAAGTCAAATCTTTTATACAGTAGATAGACATAGCTTATCTCTATAGAGAGATATTTTTACTACTCTACCACATTCAAACAAACATTACATTTTATTTCAATTTCAATCAAGTCTCCCATTTAGGATTTTGAAAGGCATGAGCTGGCAGTAAAACCCAGACATGTGGTAACTTTCCCTAATTTGGATGAGCATCTTTCTTTCATTTAAGAGGCATTTGACTGGTATACTTGCACATATACAAGTAAGGTCCCCCTCTTGAATGAAATGAATTCAGTTATTCTGTCACTCTTTTAAATGTTTGTGGTGGAATAGTACAAATACCTCTCTGTAAAGATGATTTCATGTCTCTTTATTGTAAACAGAGATTTAATTCAAGCTTCAACCTTGAGCTTCAAGCAAGGCACCAAGAATAATTAATTTCCCTAGTTAGTTCCCCGAACTACATTAAGCTCTGACTTCCACTAGGGATATGTAGGCATGAGGTTCACAAGGAATCTCAGCGAGCTAATAAAATACCAAAAATAGTTAGTTTGTTTGTCTGTCTATCTGTCTTTTAAAATCAATTTAATTCTTTCTCCTGACACAAAGGAGAAACTTTCCCAATCATTAGCAATAAACACAATCACAATGACACAGAGAAGGTTCCTGTAGAGTACTACAGATATGTAGGGTGTTTAAACACTTCCCTATGTATAACCGACCCCCCGGACTCCAGAATTTCTAGTCTAGGTGAATCCCCACACTTAGCAAACTCCTAGGGTTTAGTTGAGATCTTTTTTCCCCTTTCCTACTCGTAGGACAAATAAGAAAGTTCGTGTGATATCGTAGGAAGAACTGAAATAAAATTCCTCCCACCACGGGCGCATTCTCCTTCCAAATTTCGCGTGAAGAGTATAGCGTGCCGTCCTCCCAAGTGAAACGGGGAGGTAAAAAAACGACAACCACAGAAAAATGGCGACTCTGCTGGGGATAAAAGTGTTAAAAACCTTGGTTTTTCATCCAAGCCAATGGTTGACCTGTTGCTGGTCCAGCCCCAATGAGGAATTAGGGATGCCAAATTCCCCCTCAAACAAGAGAGGTCCTGCCTAACCTCTGTGTCATTTCATGTGTTTGTTGCATTTATATTTGTTTATTTTGTTTATTCTGTATCGAGAAAGGGCTTGATTCCCCCTTGTGGTGAGAAATCCTATACCCGGGTTTGAGTGCAACATAAGATAGGATGGAGGATGTCTTCCCGGTGAAGACCCTCTAATCTTGGTTCACAATTCTACTCTTGGGATTTGCCTGGCTGGTTGTGATTAACTGCGCCACTGCATTCCAAGACTGATTTGTACCAGGAGGACCTAGAAACACATTAACCCCACTTAAAGCCTTTTTTACGACGTAGAGCGGTGATTACGGAAGTAATTGTCACGCAGATACTACACTCAGAGAAAACTCTCTTATAGATACCAATCAACGTATCTTTAAGGTTGAGCAAAAACTCTGAGACCCCTAGAACCCGTTCTACAGGTACAAAAATCCTTATCCTTAGTTTACCATTGGGGCGAGGTTTGCGTTTTGACTTCATGACCACTATACCCTTCAACGCCATGTTTGTTTAAAACTCTTGTGTGTGCATTCATGCATTCATGCATCATTCATTAATAACAACTAAAAACAAAAGAGTCTTTTTCGAGTCGTTTTTCAAGGAAACTAAATAACGAACTTTTTGAACTTCATAGAAAGAGAGAAACGGAGAAAGGACTTAAGGATCTATACCATGGACTACGGAAGAAAGAGAGCTAGGAAATACACCTTCAAGATTCCCCAGGTCGAGGAACTGGGAAAGCTCGGAAAACTGGTGGTTAACCCCCAGGCTTTCAAGGAGAAGTATGGAAAACTTCTGCCTTTGCTCAATACCAACATTGTGGATGGGATCTTTCCCACCTTGGTACAGTTTTACGATCCAACGTATCACAGCTTCACCTTTCCAGATTATCAGCTCATGCCTACGTTGGAGGAGTACTCTCGTCTGATTGGAATACCCGTGTACGCGCAAGATCCGTACTCCGGTCTGGAAAAGAATCCTGACGACATTATCATTGCTGCAACTACTCCTTTGAACGTAGTCGACATCAGAACTCATATGGTGAGTAGAGGAGGAATTCAAGGATTGCCTTCCAAATTCCTGTTTGATCAAGCTCGGTACTTCGTCAGCATCCAAGATATGAGCGCTTTTGAGGAAATCTTGGCTTTGCTTATCTACAGATTGTTTTTGTTCCCTAACATTAACGATTTCGTCGACATCAACGCAATTAAGGTCTTCTTAATTGGAAATCCAGTTCCAACCTTGCTTGCGGATGCTTATCACTCTGTGCATTCGAGAAACCTGCAGCGAGGAGGATTAATCACATGCTGCGTACCGTTGTTATACGAATGGTTTGTTTCGCACCTGCCGAAGTCTAGCACTTTCTGGAACATGAGGGATGGCCTTTACTGGTCACAGAGAATCATGTCTCTCACTCATACAGACATTGAGTGGTGTAGTCCTGACAACGACGAAACCAAGATTATCTTCAGTTGCGGAAGTTTTCCCAACATACCCCTTATTGGAACTAAGGGAGGAATCAGTTACAATCCAGCTTTAGCCCGTCGTCAATACGGCTAACCCATGAAAAACATACCAAGTAACATCCAATTGGAGGGTCTGTTCTTCAAGAACATCGACGATCATGGAAACATGCTGAAGAAGGAAATTGTCCAAGCCTGGCGTCTTGTTCACACAAAAGGGAGAAGGTTGTTAGGAAAACATCTTTGCATCTCCCTGGATCCTTACCTTCAATGGGTACGCATCAGAGCATTCAAGCTCAGGATGCCATATCAACATCAAGAACCTATTCCCCTAAGGGAACCAATTTACCTTTTCTCCACCGATGTTGAAAAATTACAAGCGGCATTAAACAAGGTATGCCAAGAAAGGAATGCTTGGAGGAACAAGTATCGAATCGTCAACACGGAAAATGTTGAGATTCAAAATATCCTAAGAAGGATGGATGAGTTACTTGAAGTGCTCGATCGACAAGTGTCACAAACGTCACTTTCTCATCATATCCCTCCTGCTTCCTGGATCATCGATCAGCTCACGTCAGAGAACGCTCAGCTCAAGAAACAGAAGAAAATGTTAGAACGTGAAGTCGGCTCTTCGTTAAAATTTTAATGTCCTTTCTCTCAGTTTCTCTGTATTTCCCTTTTCAAAGTGTGTAAAAACGGCGTTTTCACTTAATTAATAAAAGTTTGATGTTTCATAACGTAATTATGGTGTTTCCTTGAAAAATATTAACTTAATTGCATATCATACATTGCTTTAGCTGTACGCACTGACACGAGAATTGTCGCGGATCTAACAGTCACTTTCCTTTCTCCAGAAAGAGAGGAGGAGAAGGAGGTGAACCAAGACTTTCAAGCTGTCTCATCCATACAACACTCGTTCAAGTCGCAAGAAAAGAATGGAAGACTTTGAGCAAGAGAATGAAGAACTCAGAGAAGAGATTAATACTCTCAAAGGTACTGTTGAAAGATTCAATAGTATGGTAGAAGCCCTGGTAGTTGCGCAGAATCGACCAACGCCAGAAGAACCACAAAGGACTGTGGTTTCCGAGATTGTTTCTACTCCTATTCCTAAGTATACCATGCCACCCGATCGACCTTGGGGCATGCCGTATAACTTTATTCCAGAAGGGTACATACCCCCAGTTTCTGAAGTTCCAAGAGCTACAATGGAGATGCAACCACCGGAGGGTTACAAACCTCTGGAAATTGAAGTTCCAAGAGCAACGGCAATAGGTTTCACACAACAGAATGTTGAGATTCCAAGATCTGCTGTCATGGCTTCTCCACAGCCCATTATGCATACTTTTCCTCCACAGGGCGGACAAGTATATCATCACGCTCCCAGTGAGGACGCTGGCGTGTATGAAAGATTGGACGAGTTCCATGAACAGTTTCTGCAAATGCAGAAGGAACTCAAGACTCTCCGAGGACAAGATCTATTTGGAAAGAATGCTGCAGACCTCTGTCTGGTTCCAAATGTTAAGATTCCTCCCAAATTCAAAGTACCAGATTTCGAGAAGTACAAAGGGAATTCATGCCCACAAAGTCATCTCGTGATGTACGCTCGAAGAATGTCAACTCAGACTGATAATCAACAATTACTCATTCATTATTTTCAAGACAGCCTGACTGGTGCTGCACTCAAATGGTACATGAACTTGGACAGTTCAGAGATTCGTACTTTTCGAGACCTCGGAGAGGCCTTCGTCAAACAGTATAAGTACAATCTGGATATGGCTCCCGACAGAGATCAACTCCGGGCCATGACTCAAAAGGATAGAGAAAGCTTCAAGGAATACGCTTAAAGATGGCGTGAAGTTGCTGCACAAATCTGTCCACCACTTGAAGAGAAAGAAATGACAAAAATCTATCTCAAAACCATTACTGTTCTTGCCAACAGAGAAGATGATGAAGTCTTTACCGTATCTCCTCAAATTAATCAAGTTGAACCAATGCAAGTTAAGTATGATAGCAGGAAGACAGCAGTTGCTCCGCTAGTCATCTACTTACCAGGTCCTGTACCGTATGAGTCCAGCAAGGCTATACCATACAAGTACAATGCTACATACATTGAAAATGGTAAGGAGATACCATTACCGTCTGTTGTCAACATTGCTGATGTTAGTCGAGTCACCAGAAGTGGACGATGTTAGAACAAGATTTGTTCTTATCAATTATCTTAGTTTTGATGATAACAATAATATGAATTTTGCTTAAGATAATATGGTACTCTAATCCAATGCAATTTCCCTTTCAGGAAATATATAAAGAGTACGCATGATTCAGCGCTCAGAAGTTGTATCTCAAATGGTTCAGCATGCAACATCAGAACATGGTCTGGCAAGACATCAGAAGATGGTCGAAGCAGAATCAGAACATGGGTCTATGGAAGCATCAGAAGAACGTGAGATCAGAAGCACTGAAGATCAGAAGATGGTATCACGCTCAGAAGCACTTCAAGGTCAGAAGATCAGAAGATGCTATGCACCAAGCTGTTTTGACTCTGATGATATTCAAACGTCGTATTCACAAACATCAGATCAGAAGGAAGTACAGGTGGCAGACTACGCTGACTGACAAAAGGAACGTTAAAAGCTACTAAAGGCTACGTCAGTAGACACAGCGTGAACAAGGCTCGAGGTAGTTGACAAAAGCGTATAACATTAAGTGCAATGCTGTACGGAACACGCAAAGCATTAAATGCATTCAACGGTCATCTTCTCAACGCCTATAAATATGAAGTTCTGATGAGAAGCAAGGTTAACGATTCTGCACCAAAACAACTTATATCAAACTTGCTGAAACGCTGTTCAATCAAAACTCAGAATCTTCATCTTCATCAACTCACTACATTGCTGTTGTAATATTTTAGTGAGATTAAGCTTAAACGTTAAGAGAAATATCACAGTTGTGATTATCGCTTTTAAGAAGCATTTGTAAACTCTTGAATAGATTACATTAAGTTGTAAGGAACTAGAGTGATCAGTGTGATCAGTATACTCTAGGAAGTCTTAGCAGTTGGCTGAGCAGTTTGTAACTAGAGTGATCGTGTTGATCAGAATACTCTAGGGAAGTCTTAGGAGTGAACTAAGCCTAGAGTGATCGTGTTGATCAGTAGACTCTAGAAAAGTCTTAGAGGGTATCTAAGCAGTTGTTCCTGGAGTGATCAGTGTGTGATCAGAAGACTCTGGAAGACTTAGTTGCGGACTAAGTGGAAAACCATTGTAATCCGTGCGATTAGTGGATTAAATCCTCAGTTGAGGTAAATCATCTCTGCGGGGGTGGACTGGAGTAGCTTCGTTAACAGCGAACCAGGATAAAAATAATTGTGCATTTTATTTTTATCGTCCAAGTTTTAAAGTCACACTTATTCAACCCCCCCCCCCCCCCTTTCTAAGTGTTTTTCTATCCTTCAATTGGCATCAGAGCGCCGGTTCTAAGGTGCAAGCACTTAACCGTGTTTAGAAAAGATTCAGGAAGAGAAAAATGCTTCATTTAAAAGATGGTTGATGAAAGTGGAAAGTCTACATCTACACCTGCATCTATATCTGGCTCTGCTGAGCAATACAACGGAAACAATGGTTATACTAGACCGCCGGTATTTGATGGTGAAAACTTTGAATACTGGAAAGATAAACTGGAAAGTTATTTTCTGGGTCTAGATGGTGATCTATGGGATCTTCTAATGGATGGTTA
This sequence comes from Vicia villosa, assembly GCF_029867415.1. NCBI lineage: Eukaryota > Viridiplantae > Streptophyta > Magnoliopsida > Fabales > Fabaceae > Vicia > Vicia villosa. The sequence continues at coordinate 52,625 of NW_026704976.1, read as the reverse complement.
CAAACATCCAGTAAATGCCAGTGGCGTGAAGCTGTCAAGGCAAGAAATGAATGATGATCAAAAGAAGCTTTTCAGGAATCATCATAAATGTAGAACTGTTTTGCTGAATGCTATCTCTCATGCTGAGTATGAGAAGATATCTAACAGGGAAACGGCCTATGACATATATGAGTCCTTGAAAATGACTCATGAAGGAAATGCTCAAGTCAAGGAGACAAAAGCTCTTGCCTTAATCCAGAAGTATGAAGCCTTCAAGATGGAGGATGATGAAGACATTGAAAAGATGTTTTCGAGATTTCAAACTCTGACTGCTGGATTGAGAATTCTTGACAAAGGATACACCAAGGCTGATCATGTGAAGAAGATCATCAGAAGCTTACCCAGAAGATGGGGTCCTATGGTGACTGCATTTAAGATTGCAAAGAATCTGAATGAAGTTTCTCTGGAAGAGCTTATCAGCGCCTTGAGAAGTCATGAAATAGAGCTGGACGCAAATGAGCCTCAAAAGAAAGGTAAGTCTATTGCATTAAAATCAAATATCAAGAAATGCACTAACGCTTTTCAGGCCAGAGAAGAAGATCCTGAAGAATCAGAATCTGAAGAAGAAGATGAACTGTCCCTGATCTCCAGAAGGCTAAATCAACTCTGGAAGACCAAGCAAAGGAAGTTCAGAGGCTTCAGAAGTTCAAGGAAATTTGAACGTGGAGAATCTTCTGATGAAAGAAGATTTGACAAGAAGAAGGTCATGTGCTATGAATGCAATGAGCCTGGACACTACAAGAATGAATGTCCAAATCTTCAGAAGGAAAGTCCCAAGAAAAAGCTTCATAAGAAGAAAGGTCTTATGGCAACCTGGGATGAGTCAGAAGATGATTCAGAAGATGAGCAGGCCAACTGTGCGCTGATGGCGACAGAAGATGACGGATCAGAATCTACATCAGAATCAGATTCTGAAGAGGTATTTTCTGAACTTACTAGAGATGAGTTAGTTTCCGGTCTAACTGAACTTCTGGAACTCAAGTCTCAGATTAGTCTCAAATACAAAAAGCTGAAGAAGCAATTTGAATTTGAAACAAAGAAGCTTGAGTTGGAAAATTCTGAATTAAAAGAAAAACTTTTAAAATTATCCAATAATGTTGGATCTCCTTCTGATTCAGAAAAATCCACTCCTAGTCTAAACCATATTCTGAAAGAATATGATTTAAGTTTCAGGAAGTTCTTATCTAGAAGTATTGGCAGAAGTCAGCTAGCTTCTATGATATATGCCGTATCTGGAAACAAAAGAGTTGGCATTGGTTTTGAGGGTGAAACCCCATACAAACTTGAACCTGTTGATGAAATGAAAATTACATACAAGCCATTGTATGATCAGTTCAAGTATGGCCACTCTCATGATATTAGGCACACTTCACATGCTCAAAGTTTTCACATAACACACACCAAAAAGCATGTGACACAACCTAGGAAATATCATGAAACTCACATTAAGAATTATCATGCTGTTCCTTCTATTGCTTATAATGTCAAACCCAAGTTCAATCAGAACTTGAGAAAATCTAACAAGAAAGGACCCAAGAAAATGTGGGTACCTAAGGATAAGATTATTCCTATTGCAGATATCCTTGGCTGCAAGAAGGACAAAGCACAACATGTCATGGTACCTGGACTCTGGATGCTCACGACACATGACAGGAAGAAGGTCTATGTTCCAAGACCTGGTGCTTAAGTCTGGAGGAGAAGTCAAGTTTGGAGGAGATCAGAAGGGCAAGATAATTGGCTCTGGAACTATAAAGTCTGGTAACTCTCCTTCCATTTCTAATGTACTTCTTGTTGAAGGATTAACTCATAACCTCTTATCTATCAGTCAATTGAGTGACAATGGTTATGATATAATCTTTAATCAAAAGTCTTGCAAGGCTGTAAATCAGAAGGATGGCTCAATCCTATTTACAGGCAAGAGGAAGAACAACATTTATAAGACAGATCTGCAAGATCTTATGAGTCAGAAGGTGACCTGTCTTATGTCTGTTTCTGAAGAGCAGTGGGTCTGGCACAGAAGATTAGGTCATGCTAGTTTGAGAAAGATTTCTCAGATTAACAAACTGAATCTGGTCAGAGGACTCCCTAATCTGAAATTCAAATCAGATGCTCTTTGTGAAGCATGTCAGAAGGGCAAGTTCTCCAAACCTGCATTCAAGTCTAAGAATGTTGTTTCTACCTCAAGGCCATTAGAACTCTTGCACATTGATCTGTTTGGACCAGTCAAAACAGCATCTGTCAGAGGAAAGAAATATGGATTAGTCATCGTAGATGATTATAGCCGCTGGACTTGGGTAAAATTCTTAAAACACAAGGATGAGACTCATTCAGTGTTCTTTGTTTTCTGCATTCAGATTCAATCTGAAAAAGAGTGTAAAATCATAAAGGTCAGAAGTGATCATGGTGGTGAATTTGAGAACGGATCCTTTGAAGAATTCTTCAAAGAGAATGGTATTGCCCATGATTTCTCTTGTCCTAGAACTCCACAGCAAAATGGGGTTGTAGAACGAAAGAATAGGACTCTGCAAGAAATGGCCAGAACCATGATCAATGAAACCAATATGGCTAAGCATTTCTGGGCAGAAGCAATAAACACTGCATGCTATATTCAGAATAGAATCTCTATCAGACCTATTCTAAATAAGACTCCTTATGAATTGTGGAAGAATAGAAAGCCCAACATTTCATATTTCCATCCTTTTGGATGTGTATGCTTTATTCTGAACACTAAAGATCATCTTGGTAAGTTTGATTCCAAAGCTCAAAAGTGTTTCCTTCTTGGATATTCTGAACGCTCAAAAGGCTACAGAGTATACAATACTGAAACATTGGTTGTAGAAGAATCAATCAATATCAGGTTTGATGATAAGCTTGGTTCTGAAAAACCAAAGCAGTTTGATAATTTTGCAGATTGTGATATTGATATATCAGAAGTTGTTGAGCCAAGAAGCAACGCATCAGAAGCAGAGCTCCTCAGAAGCAAAGAACCAGAAGATCAAGTATCAGCTTCTCTGGAGGATCTAAGCATTTCTGAAGAACCATCTGTCAGAAGATCATCCAGACTTATCTCTGGTCATTCAGAAGATGTCATTCTTGGAAAGAAGGATGATCCAATCAGAACAAGAGCATTCCTTAAGAACAATGCAGACTGTCAATTAGGTCTTGTATCTTTGATCGAGCCAACTTCTGTTGATCATGCTCTAGAAGATCCAGACTGGATAATTGCTATGCAAGAAGAACTGAATCAGCTTACAAGGAATGATGTGTGGGATCTTGTTCCTAGACCAAATGGATTCAATATAATCGGCATAAATTGGGTCTTCAGAAGCAAGCTCAGAATGAGAAGATGAGAAATTCTTACGTATGAGTATCCTTTGATATGAAATTTTTTTTAAGAAGTTCTGATAGAAATCAATTAGAAACTGTGATTCAGTTATTACTAACATTTCAGTGTCTAAGTTGATTCAGAATCTCTCTAAAAGCAAAACAGCTGTAACTGGCTATCCAGATGGTAAACATGTGTTCACTATTCCTGGACAAGCGTGCGTGCAGTTGAGGGGACGTCTACTTAGGTAACTGTGCAAATCACGTCTTTTGTCATTATTATCTCTCCTCATGTCACGTAACATTAAATGCTTTTCATCATTTACTCTCTTTCAGTTTTTTTTATATATACTCTTCAAACGTTTCTTTTCCCTCTCATATTTCTCTCTCTCTGCATTCGGTTTCTTTTTCATCTCTCTTTTTTCATATCATAAACCCTAGCAGTTTCCAATATCTGAAAGTTCATCATGAATCCATCGTCAAACTCTGGGAATCAAGACAATGATAGGAAACAAAAGAGAAAGGCATCTGCTGAACCAGAAACCAAACCTAAAAGAGTTAGGATCTCCTATGACCCTCTCAAAGTTTATCAACCCTTTGACGGTTCCCATCAATCACCTGCCTCTTCAAAGACCTCCACCACCTCTTCCTCCTCATTCATCCTCTCGGAACCACCTTCTTCACCATCTGATATCTCCTCTCCTTTAACCCCTCCATCAGATATTTCTTCATCCCTCTCATACCCTTTTCCCACCAGATCACCTAATCCCTATAGTGTTGTTCTTCCCGACTCAAGGTTCACTGTCATCCCTCCAACCCCTACCACTCAAACATATCTGGAGCTTTTACATGCTGATGTAAATGGCTGGTTGGAGATTCTAGGTGCTGCTCACCTTAATCATCTGGATGAGTATGCTTCAAACAACCTCTGGAATACCTTTCGTCAGGATTTTCTGGATAAGGCTACAGACACTCAGAGAAGGATTATGTCTGAAGCTCCTGGTGTTCGTGGTCTCCGGTTGGAAGTTGGTGAGAGCAGCCACCACTGTCTCATCAGGAACAGAGGCGTTCTTGAAGAGAAGATACCTGCAGATGAGTTGGAAGAAGAAAATCTCTGCAGAGATATCGTGGTGTGGAAACCCCGGTCTTCTGTGCTCTGGTTTCCTGTGCTGACTGGAGACTTTCAGTGGCTGTTCAACTGGTTCAGAATGAACCCTTCTGAAAAAGCACCTCTCATGGTCTTTCCAGTAGTGGTTTATCGTGCTGAAGTTGCTAGTCCTACTCCTCCAACAAACCTAGCAGCTATTCTTCAAGCATTGGAAGATGGAACTTCTGAGCTGCCTGAACCAGAATATGCCAAGGCTCCTTCTGAGTCAGACTCAGATGAGGAAATGGGAGATGCACAAGCTGAAGATCTTCCAGAAGCTCACCCTGCTGAGATTGCTGTCCCTCTGGGCAGAAATACTGGTGCTTCTTCTTCTTCTGGTGAAACCTCAGCTCTGATGGAGACCTTGGAAACTCTTCATCAGAATCAAGCTATGCTGGCTTCTCGTTTGGACGCGCAAGAAGCAGCCAATGCTGAGTTTCGTTCCTTCATGACAAGGCAAGCTACAAGCACTGACGGGATTCATGATGTTCTGGCGCGGATTTTGCGTAGGCTAGGATCTTAGGATTTGGTCTTTGTTGTTGCATCTGTTTTCCTGCATTCCTGTCTTGTAAACCTTGTTGTTTATCAATGAAAAGTTTCTTTGTGTTTTACATTCCAGTAAATGTCTTATTTGTCGTTTTATGCATCTGAATTTTTTTTAAAAATATTCTTTTTGATGTTATGACAAAAAGGGGGAGAAGATAAATGATAAATGATTTGATTAATCTATCAGTTGCTGGGTAAAGGCTCCCACACATTCACTAACAAGAACTGCAAGTTCTATATGGTTTAAGTGTTTTGCAGGTACACAGAAGTGAAGTGAATCTTCAGAAGCAAACACTAGAAGCAAAAACCATAAGAAGCGTTATTCTGTAAAAGAAATAAGCTCTTGGAAACTGAAGCAAGCTGAGTGCTGTCAAGCTTCAGAGATCAGAAGCAAGAAAGAAGAATGAATCAGAAGCACTGATAATAGAATTTGAATATCATTGTCTATCCTGTCCTGACAAAATTCTATTTGCTATGATACATATAATGTTATGGCTCTGATACATTATTTGCTCTGATACATTATTTCAGCCTATATGGCTCTGATATATATAATGTGTTCAAACATACATTTTTATGTTCTAACTCGTTCATGCTGACTTTTGTCGTTTAGTTTTTGTTCTGTAACATTTCAGGATGTAGAGATGCTCTGATGATGCTCTGGTACATTCAACAATGTTCTGATACAAATCTAGCATGAAGTGATGTTGGTAGACATTCAAAGTTCTGAAGCTATCCGAGGGAAGCAGAAATCAGAAGATGTGAATGTTCTAAAAGATCCAGAAAATTCAAGTTCTGAAGTTGTCCTGAATGGAAGCAGAAGTCAGAAGCTGTGAATGTTCTGAAGATCAAAGAAAGTCAAGTTCTGAAGCTGTCCACGATGGAAGCAGAAATCAGAAGCTGTGAGTGTTCTAAGGATCTAAAGAAATTCAAGTTCTGAAGCTGTCCAATGGAAGCAGAAGTCAGAAGCCATGAATTCTCTGAAGGCAGAAGCTTATATGATCGTCTCTACCGAAATAATCAGGGAAGTCTTTTATCAAAGTTCTTCGAGTATTTATTTCAGGGGGAGATTATTTATCTCAGGGGGAGATTGTTAATCTCAGGGGGAGACATATTCATATGCTTATGCTATAGCTGTGTAATTTGTCTTTTGCCGTCTACTCTTTCTGATCGCAAATTCATATCATTTATATATGTTTTTGTCATCATCAAAAAGGGGGAGATTGTTAGAACAAGATTTGTTCTTATCAATTATCTTAGTTTTGATGATAACAATAATATGAATTTTGCTTAAGATAATATGGTACTCTAATCCAATGCAATTTCCCTTTCAGGAAATATATAAAGAGTACGCATGATTCAGCGCTCAGAAGTTGTATCTCAAATGGTTCAGCATGCAACATCAGAACATGGTCTGGCAAGACATCAGAAGATGGTCGAAGCAGAATCAGAACATGGGTCTATGGAAGCATCAGAAGAACGTGAGATCAGAAGCACTGAAGATCAGAAGATGGTATCACGCTCAGAAGCACTTCAAGGTCAGAAGATCAGAAGATGCTATGCACCAAGCTGTTTTGACTCTGATGATATTCAAACGTCGTATTCACAAACATCAGATCAGAAGGAAGTACAGGTGGCAGACTACGCTGACTGACAAAAGGAACGTTAAAAGCTACTAAAGGCTACGTCAGTAGACACAGCGTGAACAAGGCTCGAGGTAGTTGACAAAAGCGTATAACATTAAGTGCAATGCTGTACGGAACACGCAAAGCATTAAATGCATTCAACGGTCATCTTCTCAACGCCTATAAATATGAAGTTCTGATGAGAAGCAAGGTTAACGATTCTGCACCAAAACAACTTATATCAAACTTGCTGAAACGCTGTTCAATCAAAACTCAGAATCTTCATCTTCATCAACTCACTACATTGCTGTTGTAATATTTTAGTGAGATTAAGCTTAAACGTTAAGAGAAATATCACAGTTGTGATTATCGCTTTTAAGAAGCATTTGTAAACTCTTGAATAGATTACATTAAGTTGTAAGGAACTAGAGTGATCAGTGTGATCAGTATACTCTAGGAAGTCTTAGCAGTTGGCTGAGCAGTTTGTAACTAGAGTGATCGTGTTGATCAGAATACTCTAGGGAAGTCTTAGGAGTGAACTAAGCCTAGAGTGATCGTGTTGATCAGTAGACTCTAGAAAAGTCTTAGAGGGTATCTAAGCAGTTGTTCCTGGAGTGATCAGTGTGTGATCAGAAGACTCTGGAAGACTTAGTTGCGGACTAAGTGGAAAACCATTGTAATCCGTGCGATTAGTGGATTAAATCCTCAGTTGAGGTAAATCATCTCTGCGGGGGTGGACTGGAGTAGCTTCGTTAACAGCGAACCAGGATAAAAATAATTGTGCATTTTATTTTTATCGTCCAAGTTTTAAAGTCACACTTATTCAATCCCCCCCCTTTCTAAGTGTTTTTCTATCCTTCAGACGAGTCTTCAACAGAACAACAGAAAATGTGGAGAAACCTTCGGAGGAAGTACCACATAGGCAAGACAATCATCCGACCAATGCTGTTCAAGCGAAAGAAAATGATGAGATCTTGAAGTTAATCCAGAGGAGTGAATACAACATTGTAGATCAGCTGCTACATACTCCGTCTAGGATTTCTGTTCTTTCCCTGCTATTGAGTTCTGAAGCTCATAGGGAAGCTCTACAGAAAGTTTTGGAACAAGCTTTCGTAGAACCAAGTGTTACTATAAGCCAATTCAATAACATCATTGCCAACATCTCCGCCGGAACTAACCTAAGTTTCTGTGACGAAGATCTTCCTGAAGAAGGAGTGGACCACAATCTTCCACTTCACATCTCAGTTGGCTGCATGGGTGATGTACTCACAGGAGTCCTAATAGACAATGGATCCTCTCTCAACGTCATGCCTAAATCAACATTATCAAGATTATCTTTCGAAGATTACCCTCTAAGAAAAAGTCATGTCATCGTCAAAGCATTTGATGGATCAAGAAAGTCAGTTTTCGAAGAAGTAGATCTTCCCATAACTATTGGACCTCAGACGTTCAAAATCACTTTCCAGGTTATGGATATCCCAGCGCAATACAGTTGTTTGCTAGGTCGCCCATGGATTCATGAGGCTGGGGCAATTACTTCAACACTTCATCAGAAACTGAAGTTCATAAGAAATGACAAATTGGTAACCGTATGTGGAGAACGAGCTCTGATCGTCAGCAACCTGTCATCATTCTCCGACATAGAACCAAAAGAAGTTGTTGGAACTAAATTCCAAGCACTTTCCTTAGACAAAGGAAAGGAGAAAGCAGCGTCTATTTCTTCATACAAAGATGCAATCCAAGTTGTAAAGGATGGCACTACCAGTGGTTGGGGGCACATTAATATTCCTACCAACAATAAGAACAGAACAGGAATTGGATTCTTTCCGACATCATCAAAAGCTATCCCAGGGATTGAGGTAGTTCTCCCAATTCAAGAAACTTTCTGCAGTGGAGGTTTTCTTCAACCTGTTCAACAAACAGTCAATACCATCGGTACGGAAAACACCGATGAAGAGGAATGGTTATCCTATCTTAACAGAGCAGGATATATCTCCCTACCAGAGTCTGATCCACCTTGCTGTTATCCGACTAAAGGATCTGAAAGTAAGACTCAACCAAGCAGTGATGAAGTTACTGACAGCTTCACCACCAGAAGTCATGGTTCATCAGAAGAAGTTCCTCCTATCCCCGAAGAGACTTGGGATACATTAGGAGAACCAAGCGGAAAATTCGACTACATGGTGAAATACTCCGCTCCTGAAAGTTCAAGAATCTCTCTTGAAGACATTGTTCCAACTGGATGTAACATTGATTATGAGTACCTCTCTCAGCCAAAAGAGATGCATAACCCTTGCTATTCATCATCAGCATCTGGTGAAATCATCATTGAGGATTATATCCCCAAGTCACCTTCCGAGGCTAAGGATCTAGAGTTCACATATCTAGTCAATGCCATCTTGGGAGAAGAGCAAGACCAAAATACAGAAGAGGATGATCTCGAAAGTGTCTCCGACAACGAGTCTCTCCATTCAGAAGATTGGAAGTTTCCTCAAAAGAAAAACCGACATACTCCACTTGGAAATGGGTATGCTCACACCGCTCAGTCTGCTGAAGTAGAAGAAGATCGTCTGAGTATTGCAAAGACAGTGGTTGGTAAATCAAGACCTACCACAGGCCAGCTTAAGCCTAAGGTTCCAGATTACTTAGTGCACAATGGGGTTCGCCACTACTGGACAGCTGTTGAAGTTTCAACTGTTGTTCGCACTCCTAAGTAGGAACTTTCACCGTTATTCTGTCCTCTCACCATAGCCCAGGGTGAAGAGATGTTTCATAGGGCTTTGCATTTTACTATTTCTTAGGAAAATGTCCCTCTTTGCTTCGCCCAAAGCAATAGAGTTTTGTTTTATAGGGTCTTTGTTTCAAGAAATGACTGTTCATAAATAAAAATGTCATTTTGTTCCTTCGTTTAGTTTTTCCTTTTCTTTTTTCGGAAATTGGTAATCCTAAAAAACACCCTTAAAAAACATCAAAATATTCCATTAACTGCATACACCGAGTCTTCCCTCGTTGTCTAAATAAAACTTATCACACATATGCAGATTAATCATAAAATACCCCGTTGAAACGTGCGACCGTATGACTTCTCCAAGCTTTGAGTTTCCTGTATTTGAGGCAGAGGAAGAAGAAGACGAAGAAATATCAAAGGAAATTTCACGATTACTTCAACAAAAGGAAGAGGCCATTCAGCCATACAATGAGCCTCTAGAGATCATTAACCTTGGTTCCAATGGAAACAGAAAAGAGGTTAAGATTGGAGCTTCACTCAGTTCAGAGATCAGAAAGAGTTTGATACAGCTGCTCAAAGAATTCTCAGATGTCTTCGCTTGGTCTTATCAAGATATGCCAGGGTTGGATACCAGTATAGTGGAGCATCACTTGCCATTAAAAGCCGAATGCCCTCCGGTCAAGCAAAAATTGAGAAGAATTTATCCGGAGATGGCCATGAAAATCAAAGAGGAAGTTCAAAAGCAGATCAACGCAGGTTTCCTCGTCACTTCAGAATACCCTCAGTGGTTAGCTAACATTGTTCCCGTTCCTAAGAAAGACGGAAAGGTCCGCATGTGCGTCGACTACAGAGATTTGAACAAAGCTAGCCCTAAGGATGATTTTCCTTTACCACATATTGATATGTTGGTAGACAGTACAGCAAAATCCAAAGCCTTCTCATTCATGGACGGATTTTCAGGATACAACCAAATCAAGATGGCGCCTGAAGACATGGAAAAAAACAGCTTTCATCACCCCCTGGGGCACGTTCTGCTATCGTGTTATGCCTTTTGGACTGAAGAACGCGGGGGCAACTTATCAAAGGGCCATGACTACACTTTTCCACGACATGATGCATAAAGAAGTGGAAGTCTTTGTGGACGACATGATTGCCAAATCAGAAAATGAAGAAGATCACATACAGAATCTGACAAAGTTGTTTCAACGCTTACGGAGGTTTCAGCTTCGCCTGAACCCCAACAAGTGCACCTTTGGTGTCTACTCAGGAAAACTCCTTGGTTTCATCGTCAGCAAACGAGGAATTGAAGTAGATCCAGACAAAGTCAAGGCAATTCAAGAAATGCCTTCGCCCAGAACCGAGAAACAAGTTAGAGGATTTCTTGGACGTCTGAATTACATCTCGAGATTCATATATCTCATGACTGCAACTTGCGCTCCTATTTTCAAACTTCTACGGAAAAATCAAAGTTGCGTCTGGACAGACGATTGTCAGAAAGCGTTCGACAACATTAAGGAATATCTGCTCGAACCACCCATCTTGTCTCCTCCAGTGGAAGGAAGACCTTTGATAATGTACTTAACCGTCTTAGAAGATTCCATGGGTTGTGTCCTTGGACAGCAAGACGAGACAAAGAGAAAAGAGCATGCCATTTACTACCTAAGCAAGAAATTCACTGACTGTGAATCCCGCTACTCCATGTTCGAGAAGACGTGTTGTGCTTTGGCCTGGGCTGCCAAGCGTCTCCGCCAGTACATGATTCGAAATACAACTTATTTGATCTCTCATATGGATCCAATCAAGTACATCTTTGAGAAGCCTGCCTTAACCGGGAGAATTGCCCGTTGGCAGATGTTGTTATCAGAATATGACATTGAGTATCACGCACAGAAAGCCGTGAAAGGAAGCATTCTAGCTGAGCACCTGGCTCACCATCCACTCAATGGTCATGAATCAACCAGTTTCGACTTTCCGGACGAGGACGTCATGTACCTCAAGATGAAAGATTACGACGAGCCGCTACCAGACGAAGGACCTGAGATAGGATCCCAGTGGGGCTTAATCTTTGACGGAGCTGTCAATGCTTATGGACGAGGAATTGGGGCAATCATTGTTACACCTCAGGGTACCCATATTCCATTTACTGCCAGATTAACTTTCAAATGCACAAACAATGAGGCCGAATATGAAGCTTGCATCATGGGTCTCGAAGAAGCCATGGATCTAAGAATCAAACACTTGGATGTATATGGAGATTCTGCTTTGGTCATCAATCAAATCAAAGGAGAATGGGAAACACGCCAACCAGGGCTAATCCCTTACAAAGACTACGCGAGAAGATTATTACCATTCTTCGACAGGGTAGATTTTCATCACATTCCTCGTGAAGAAAATAACTTGGCTGATGCGTTAGCCACACTCTCTTCCATGATTAGGATAAATCATTGGAATGACATTCCTAGGATCGATGTTATGCGCCTGGATAGGCCCGCTCATGTGTTCACAGTAGAAGCAATCATCGACGACAAACCGTGGTATCACGACATCAAGAACTTTCTTCAAAAGCAAGAGTACCCTCTTGGGGCATCAAAGAAAGATAGAAAGACTTTGAGAAAGTTAGCTTGTAGATTCTTCTTGAATGAAGATGTTCTGTACAAGAGAAACTTCGACATGGTTCTGCTCAGATGCGTTGACAGAAAAGAAGCAGAAATACTCATGAGAGAAATACATGAAGGTTCCTTTGGTACACACACCAATGGACATACCATGACAAGGAAAATACTGAGAGCAGGATATTATTGGCTGACAATGGAGTCAGATTGCTACCAGTACGCAAAGAGGTGTCACAAATGCCAGATCTACGCCGATAGAATTCATGTGCCACTATCTCTTCTCAACATACTCTCTTCCCCTTGGCCTTTCTCCATGTGGGGAATCGACATGATCGGAATGATCGAACCAAAAGCGTCCAACGGACATCGCTTCATCTTGGTAGCCATAGACTATTTCACCAAATGGGTTGAAGCAGCTTCATATGCAAACGTTACAAGACAAGTTGTCGTCAGGTTTATCAAGAATCACATCATCTGTCGCTACGGAATTCCTAGCAAGATAATCACTGACAATGGGTCAAATTTGAATAACAAAATGATGAAGGAGCTTTGTGAAGAATTCAAGATCGAACATCACAACTCATCTCCTTACAGACCGAAGATGAATGGAGCTGTAGAAGCAGCTAACAAAAACATCAAGAAAATCATTCAGAAGATGGTCATCACTTACAAAGATTGGCATGAAATGCTCCCGTATGCTCTTCATGGTTACCGTACATCAGTACGTACTTCGACTGGAGCACCTCCTTTCTCCCTTGTATATGGCATGGAGGCAGTCCTACCAATAGAGGTTGAAATCCCATCAATGAGAGTCTTGATGGAGGCAAAATTAACAGAAGCCGAGTGGTGTCAAAGCAGATTCGATGAATTGAACTTAATCGAAGAAAAGCGCATGACAGCTTTATGCCACGGACAGCTATATCAACAAAGAATGAAGAAAGCTTTCGACAAAAAGGTTCGGCCTCGCATAATCAAAGAAGGCGACCTTGTACTCAAAAAGATTCAATCTTTTCTCACAGATTCGAGAGGGAAATGGAGTCCCAATTATGACGGCCCCTACGTAGTCAAGAGAGCTTTCTCAGGAGGAGCCTTAATACTCACGACTATGGATGGAGAAGAATTCACCCGTCCTGTGAACGTCGACGTAGTCAAGAAATACTTCGCCTAAATAAACAAAAGAACAGCTCGCTAAGTTGAAAACTCGCAAAGAGCGACTTAGGCAAAAAAGAGCGTCTCGGTGAATCGAAAACCGAAAGGGCGATTCAGGCAAAAATTAGAGACAAAAAAATATATTAATCAATCCCGGTAGACTTAAAACCCGAAAGGGGTAGTTTACGCAAAAGTTAGGGATATATGGCAAGTAACTGTGTTCAGGACACACTTGATCATTCAAAATCCATAGCGGAGTATTCATCAGCAGTAGGTCATCTTCTACGAAGCACGAATACAGCGTAACTCGGAGTGGAAGGGAAAGATAACGGTCGTCACGTTTCATCGTAGCCCTTTTCCCGAAAATTACCAATTTCCAACTTTGTAAATACTCCATGGAATCAAGCATTTGGCTGGTTACCATTCCATATATAATAATTTGAGCCTTGTGCTTTCCTTTGCAATCTAGTCTTATTCAGTTTCTTGGAATGCATTTTAAGTTTAAACAGTCAATTTCTTGAAACAAATGTTTTCATAAAATAAAATGAATTTACTTGCAAAAATAAAGGTGAAATTTCTTTTTAAGGTTTACAAACAATAGGAAGAATGCAAACAGTTGCTCCGAGAACGGTTGAGACTCCGGGAACCAATAATTCCCCATGAGGTCACTTTGCGAACATCTCCCGATGACGGATCTTTACTTCAATTCATATTACTCACTTCGGACAGCGGACAACTGATAACCAGGTATTCCCAACAGAGTTCGAACTCCAAGAAGAGGACCTCTTCTGATCCACAAGAATTTCAGTCGTATCTTAGGATTTTACATCCGCGACAATTCTATTCACATTCACTTTACATTTTATCATTGTCATAATATTCATGCATACATTACATCATAATTGCATAGCCGAATCAGGCTTTGATCCTGTGAATGCCTAAGTCATTTAGGCATGAACTCAAGTTTCCCCTGCAAGTTCCGGAGAAACTTTTTCCTTTGAAACAACAGTTCATGCACAAGGATCTCACCAAGCAAGTCAATAGATGGTAGTCTCCCTCAAGGAGATAGTTTGTTCACTTTTGGAATTCCTCAGCCGAGAATCTCCTGCAGAGCGACATTCGACAGTCTTCTTCAGATAAGATAGTCTGCTTCACATTTTGGAATTCCCTAGAGGTTCGTTATTTCCCCAGCAGGGTCAAGAGGTGCCACTTCTTGTCAAAGAAAAATTCAGAATCTCCCAGCAGATCGACAAATGATTCCCCAACAGAGTCAGTGAATGGTAGTCTTCATCCAGGAAGATAGTTCACGATCCCCAGCGGAGTCAGTGAATGATAGTCTTCGTCCAGAAGATAGTTCAGATTCCCCAACAAAGTCAGCAAATGGCAGTCTCTTTCAGCAGAAGACAGTTTGCTCACTTTCTATCATAACAGAGTCAGCAAATGGCAGTCTCTTTCAGCAGAAGACAGTTTGCTCACTCTCTATCATAACAGAGTCAGCAAATGGCAGTCTCTTTCAGCAGAAGACAGTTTGCTCACTCTCTATCATAACAGAGTCAGCAAATGGCAGTCTCTTTCAGCAGAAGACAGTTTGCTCACTCTCTATCATAACAGAGTCAGCAAATGGCAGTCTCTTTCAGCAGAAGACAGTTTGCTCACTTTCTATCATAACAAAGTCAGCAAATGGCAGTCTCTTTCAGCAGAAGACAGTTTGCTCACTCTCTATCATAACAGAGTCAGCAAATGGCAGTCTCTTTCAGCAGAAGACAGTTTGCTCACTTTCTATCATAACAAAGTCAGCAAATGGCAGTCTCTTTCAGCAGAAGACAGTTTGTTCACTTTCTTTCATGACAGGGTCGACAAATGGCAGTCTCTCCCAGTAGAAGACAGTTTGCTCCCCTAGCAATTGGCAAATGGTAGCCTTTCCCCAAGGAAAGACATTTTGTCTGTTAAATACTCAAGAGATCGACAAATGGCAGTTTCTTCAAACAATTTGTCTGTTTCTGGGATGTTTAACTCCCCATAGAGTCGATGAATGGCAGTTTTCCTCTTAGGAAAACAGTTCGTTGATTCCCCAGGCATCAGTCGACGAATGGCAGTTTTCACCCCGAAAACAGTTCGTCCGCCTTCAAACAAAGTCATTAGCCCCTCAAAAGATCATGAGGCCATATGACATTCTTTCAAAGACGTCAAGTCAAAAGGGAAGATGGTGAAGTTTCTTTACTACCGTCAAATGGCATCTTACCTCCAGACGCTGGTAAGAAGTTTGACGAGGAAACAAACCTTTGAAGTTTCTTTACTACCATCAAATGGCATCTTATCTCCAAGCGCTGATAAGAAGTTTGACGAGGAAACAAACCTTTGAAGTTTCTCTACAGCCGTCAAATGGCATCTTACCTCCAAGTGCTGGTAAGAAGTTTGATGAGGAAACAAACCTTTGAAGTTTCTTTATTACCATCAAATGGTATCTTACCTCCAAGTGCTGGTGAGAAGTTTGATGAGGAAACAACCCTTTGAAGTTTCTTTATTACCATCAAATGGTATCTTACCTCCAAGTGCTGGTAAGAAGTTTGATGAGGAAACAAACCTTTGAAGTTTCTTTATTACCGTCAAATGGTATCTCATCTCCAAGTGCTGATGAAAAGTTTGATGAGGAAACAAACCTTTGAAGTTTCTTTACTACCGTCAAATGGCATCTTATCTCCAGGCGCTGATAAGAAGTTTGACGAGGAAACAAACCTTTGAAGTTTCTCTACAGCCGTCAAATGGCATCTTACCTCCAAGCGCTGGTAAGAAGTTTGATGAGGAAACAGACCTTTGGAGATTTTCTCTTTATCTGAGATATTGTCCAAACGCAACTGAGACCAGTTTCGAGATTTGGACATCCGGAACGAGAGGAGGTTGTTTACCTTTTTCTAAGTATCAACACTTAGTTAAAGAAGATGGATCGCGCATCCTACATTGCCATCCATTCTCCAGAATCCACATCAAGTATTTCTACAGGAGTTTGTCTCCTCATCCCCCGCCAAGTGCGACAACGGGATCAAATCATGCAAAGATTTTATCATCTCAGGAGCGCCCAAAATTCGGGCATTCTTTGATATTTAAGTCTCTTTTACGCAGGAGAGATCGAGATATCAATCTCTCTCCCTCCGGATAAAAGAAACTTAAATAGGGGCATCTGTCATACCCTAATTTTTGACCCCCCCTGAGATGTCACATCCTAGGCGTCAAATTCAAAAATATTTCTTGATCGGTTTGGAAGCCGTGATCAAGATTTCATTCGTTCACTCATTATTTGCAAAATAATTTCATGTCCATGGAGGTTTTTCAAATAAAGTGTGCCATTTCCAATTTATGGATTCAAGAGGATCGTTTGGAATTTATTTCGTGACTTTTGGCCTATGGATTCATCATAATGGAGAAAATTCGTTCATATGGATTATTTGAAAGTTGGTACAAGTTCAAGATCATTCATGGGAATTTCATCACATTTTGCAAGAAAAATATCTTTTTAGCACATTTGTTGAAAAGATTATTTCAAGTGATTATTCAAGATCATTTATTCAAGGCCATCGAATGTTGGATTCGAATTCAAAACATCTTTCAAGTTCATGATACAAGAATATATTTCAAGATTAAAAGCTTCATGATACTTGAAGGATTTCCCATCATTTTCTACATCAAAGGGAATTGGATTTCTAAATTCAAAAATCATTCAAGAATGTTCAAACATCATGTTTGAATAACAATTTCATTCAAAGAATTTTAAAGGAAATTCAAACATTACAAGTGAAGTTCTTTTACATGAACCAAGTTCTAAATTTCAAATGAACTACAAGTGGACTTTATCCAAAAAAAAAAACTCAAGGATTACATTATTCCAAAGTTTCCATTCATACAAAGTTCAAGTTCATGCAACTTCTAAAGTTGAAGTTCTATTGGAATTACAAGAACAAAAGGAAAGAAAAGTCTCCAATGCTTTCTTGAATTCTTCAATCTTCAAGCTTCCATTCTTCAAGACCAAGTTTCTTTATTCTTCCTTCAAGAATTCTCATGCAACATGAAAAAGAAACAAAAAGGGTGGAATTAGCAAAAGTCTCACAAAAAATAATTCAAGAGGGCCCAAAAGCCCAATTAAAGTCAAAAAGTCAAAGAAAGATATTTTATGTCATAACTACTACACTTAGAAGTTACCAATTTTTATGACATAAAAACAACACTATGTCGTGGAACTTGCAAGAAGTTATGAAAGGATCTTTCCATCCCATGTGCATATTCCCATGTGCACAAATTTGTGAGCTTTGCCATTAAGCAAACTTAGCATGAAAGAAACTTTGCAATGATTATTTTGGAAAGAATATTCTTTGCAATGATGGAAACTTAGTAACTAAGTGAGTTTAAGGGCTAAGCTTTGGTTCCAAAATGACCAAAATTGTCCTTCATTTGTTCCTCTATAAATAGAGGAGAGGCAAGAAAAAGGAGAAAAAAAAGGGAGAGAACACAGAAAAACAGTCTGTAACTTCTAAGTTACATTCTGCAGAAAATTAAAAAAAAAAGTAAGAGGGAGAAGAGAAGCCTTCATACCTCTCTTGCTTGCTAGCAGCCTTCAACAATGGTTCCGGTCTTCGAGCCTCCATAGATGACTCTTCAACATCCTCTCCGCAGGTAAGTATTTCTTCCTTCACTCTCAATATTTTCACTAATCATTGTTGTACCTGCAGCAGTTCAACAACATCAACACAGCAGCGACAATTGCGAACTCAGAAGTACAACAATAGTTACCACTACTTGCATCAGAATTTCAGAAAGTAATCAAGGACATACCTTCAACAGAATCCGGCAAAGACCTCCTTGCCGTAGGTAAGTCGTTTCCACCTCTGTCCTAAATTTTACTGTTAATTGTTATTGTACCTGTAAAATGTTCAAAACTGAAAACAGAGAGCATATGTTATTATTGCTATGTCCTAAGAAACCTATAGATACCATGGAAACGAAATTGAAGGAAAATACCTTAAGTTTGTCTTCAAACATATGAAACAAAACTTGTTGTTGTTCGCTGAGCAAGAGTGACCGAGAGAGTGAGTCAAGTTGTGGTTGTTGTTATTACTCTGTTTTCCAGCAATTGTTGTGAAGAAAAAGAACCATGAGCTGAGTAAGAAACCGAGAGAGGTTTCTTTTTACTGTTGATTTCGTTTCAGTGAGAGAAACTCATTGAGAGAGAGAGAGAGAACGAACCGGGTGAAAGCTTGAGTTTGTTTTCTTGTTCACAGCAAGCGATTGAAAGAGGAACCACCGAGTTTGATTTTGTTCATCGTAAGAAAAACCGAGTGAGAGAGACAACAAGTAATTGTTGTCGTTGCTACCGCAAGTGCGATAAACTGAGAGCCTCCAAGGACTCTTCCATGGCCACCATTGTCGTTCGAACGGAGGGAGATTCGTGTTTCGTTTCAGCCATGGATGGTGAGCAGAGAAGAGAGAGTTCATAAGTTTGGATTATTTCTCTTTGCTCAGGAAAAAAAACTCGTAAGAACGAGTGAGTGATGAAATGAGGCGCTGCCTCTTTGTTTTGTCTGTTAGGGTTTTCCAACCCATTTGTTTAATTAAGTGGGCGGATCCGGGTTCTATCTGACCCGACCCGGTCCGGCCCAGCTTTTATTTTATTTTATTTCAGCTTAAGTCAATTGGGCTCTGCACCTCCCTTTTATTTTTATACCTCTGGCCCAATTAATTTTATTTTGCTTATTTTCTTTTAAATATGTTTCATAAAAGAATTTAAGTATTTTAATTTAAATATAGGATATAGTTTTATTTTCTAATCCTTATTAAAATACCAAAAAATATATTAGATACATATTTTTATTTATGTTTTCTAATTATTTTCTTCTTTCATAAAAACTACAAAAATATCTTTTCTTAGATTAATTTTGTTTAAGTTTGATGTTTTCATATTATTTTGTGTAGTTAATCATTTAAATTTCTATGATTACTGTTGCACATTACTGGAATTTTCTCACTTCATCCAAGACTTAGAGATTATTTCTCTGTTGTCTTTTGGATTTGTCTGTTTGTTTGGTCTTCCATTTGCTGTAGAAGTCCATAAACAATTGCTGGAAAATCAAAGAATGCTGTAAGCTGTGAGCTTATCCGACGTTCTTTTCTGCTGGTGTGGATGCTTAACATCTGTTGAGATCCCAATTTATTCCAAACATATCACTTGATGATCAAGGTAACACCTCAAACTCAGAAATCCAATTTCTCATTATTCGAGGTAAGCCTAAAACTCATAAAACTGTTTTCACAACAGTAATCATTTCAAATCACAAAATCATTTCCAACTGTTTTTATAACCAGTACTGTAAAGTACTGGGCCTCTAATAGAGTGTAAGTCCCAAAAACCTTCTCTTCTTAGCTTGTTTTCAAAACTGTATTTTCAAAATCTTCTTTCTGTTTTCAAAACATTCTTCTGGTATTTGAAGGGCAATATTCCCGGTGAAACTCTTCAGATACCTATGTGACCTTTGTCCATCTTCACTTCTTCTGTTTTCAAAAACCATTAACTGTTTATCATATATATTCAACTGTTATCAACAAAACAACAAAAATTACTGTTGAGGCTCTGTACATACTTCTTCAATGGCCTCCACTCCATCCAGGTTAGGCTTTACAAGCTTTCAATTTACAGTCTTTATTTAAATTACTGTCAAATATAAATTGTGCATATATTAGTTTAGAACTACGTTTGAGTATAAACCCTAGGACAGTTAAACCATATATATATATTATAGGAATATGGCCTAGGATTGAGAATGTCTTCCCGGTGAAGGCTCTTTCCTAATTAGAGATCTGTAGTTCAAACCCCCAAGATGAATTATTCCCGGTGAAACATCTTGGCAAAAACCTTAGAATCCAAAAATATAGGACACATCCACCCAAAGAGGAATTATTCCCGGTGAAACCTCTTACCCATTTGCTTATAGCCAAAATAAGTTCAAAACCACATAGCTTCCTCTTGTGCTATAACAAGGACCCTCGATTAGCCTCCTCTTGGGCTTTGTACAAGGACCCACAGGCTTCTTAAAAGCATTTCCAGCTTCCTCTTGAGCTTGTATACAAGGACCCATCAGGTTTCTTATAAACATAGGAACAGGTCTTTAGTCACCTTTTAGCCTACCCTGGTGAGTTTCTTCCAATTCAAACCAGACTTTAAACAAGCTAAGTTTGTCTCAATTTTGCATTGAGTACACCTTTTGGAATGAGAGACATGGACAGTCTCTGTCACCCTTATCTTCATCAATCTTCCTTAGCAGAGTCTAGGATCCATGCTTTGGGTCATCCTCAGCATTGAGTCAGCCTTCATCTTGGGCTTTAAACAAGAAGTCTCCATTAGATAATCTTTCTGCCATTCATTTCCATAAAAACCCCTGGAAAGGGTTAGCCTCCAAAGTCAATTAAAATCAATCAATCATTTCAATCAAAACCCCTGGAAAGGGTTAGCCTCCAAAGTCAATTAAAATCAACCTCCATTTCAATAAATCCTTGGAAAGGGTTAGCTTCCACACATTCTTTCATTTTTCAATAAAAATCCCTGGAAAGGGTTAGCCTCCAAAGTCAATTAATAAATAATTTCATTCTCTTAGGAGATAATTTCCCCAAAAGAGTCAAAACCCCTGGAAAGGGTCAGCTTCCAAAAAAACATGATAAAGTCAGTCTTTTACCAAACAATTTCTCCAGCTGAGTCAAAATCCCTGGAAAGGGTTAGCTTCCAAAGAAAAACAGTCTTTTAATAAATAAAATCTCCTCAGTAGAGTCAAAACCAACAAAAACAGTTAGCCTCAACCTTGGGCTTCATACAAGGCACCCAAACAATAAAACTCCCCTGTCAAGAGTCAGCCTCAACCTTGGGCATTGTACAAGGCAGATAATAGAGTCTCCCCAGTGAGTCCTTCATCATTCAGTAGCCACAACCTTGGGCTTTGTACAAGACAGATAAACCATATTTTTCATGTGTCAAAGATTCCTAACACCTAGGATCTTTCCCCATATAGTCATCCATACTTAATTCATTTAAGAGTCCGCCACAACCTTGGGCTTTGTACAAGGCAGAAAATAATGTTTTCCCTAGCAACAGTCAGCCACAACCTTGGGCTTTGTACAAGGCACATAAAATAGAGTCATTCATAGTCTTTAAAATTCAATTATCCTCAACAGTTAGCCACAACCTTGGGCTTTGTACAAGGCACATAAATAGAGTCTCCCTAAGTAAAGTCAGCCTCAATTCTGGGCTTTGTACAGAACACAAAAATACCCTGTAATTAATTCCCAATGGAGTCATCTCCCAGAGTCAATAATATTAATTAATCAATCAAAAAGCCTCAAGCTTGGGCCTCATACAAGCCAGCTAAAGTCAAATCTTTTATACAGTAGATAGACATAGCTCATCTCTATAGAGAGATAGTTTTACTACTCTACCACATTCAAACAAACAAACATTTCAATTTTAATTTCAATCAAAGTCTCCCATTTAGGACTCTGAAAGACATGCTCTGGCACATCCCCAGACTTGTACACTTTCCCTAATTTGGATGAGCATCTTTCTTTCATTTTAGAGGCACGATGGCTGTCATACTTGATCAACCAAGTAGACTCCCCTCTTGAATGAAATGAATCCAGTTATTCTGTCACTCCTTTAAATGTTTGTGGTAGAATAGTACAAATACCTCTCTGTAAAGATGATTTCATGTCTCTTTACTGTAAACAGAGATTTAATTCCAAGCTTCAACCTTGAGCTTCGAGCAAGGCACCAAAAATAATTAATTTCCCTAGTTAGTTCCCCGAACTACATTAAGCTCTGACTTCCACTAGGGATATGTAGGCATGAGGTTCACAAGGAATCTCAGCGAGCTAATAAAATACCAAAAATAGTCAGTCTGTCTGTCTGTCTGTCTTTTCAAATCAAATCAATTCCTTCTCCTAACACAAAGGAGAAACTTTCCCAATCATTAGCAGCAAACACAATCACAATGACACAGAGAAGGTTCCTGTAGAGTACTACAGATATGTAGGGTGTTTAAACACTTCCCTATGTATAACCGACCTCCCGGACTCCAGAATTTCTAGTCTAGGTGAAATCCCCTCACTTAGCAAACTCCTAGGGTTTAGTTGAGATCTTTTTTCCCCTTTCCTACTCGTAGGACAAATAAGAAAGTTCATGTGATATCGTAGG
This sequence comes from Vicia villosa, assembly GCF_029867415.1. Taxonomy (NCBI): domain Eukaryota; kingdom Viridiplantae; phylum Streptophyta; class Magnoliopsida; order Fabales; family Fabaceae; genus Vicia; species Vicia villosa. Next base: position 30,232 of record NW_026704976.1, on the reverse strand, counting down.
AAGAACTGAAATAAAATTCATCCCACCACGGGCGCATTCTCCTTCCAAATTTCGCGTGAAGGGTTTAGCGTGCCGTCCTCCCAAGTGAAACGGGGAGGTAAAGAAAACGACACCACAAACAGTCAATACCATCGGTACGGAAAACACCGATGAAGAGGAATGGCCATCCTATCTTAACAAAGCAGGATACATATCCCTATCAGAGTCTGATTCACCTTGTTGTTATCCGACTAAAGGATCTGAAAGTAAGACTCAAATAATCAGTGAAGAAGTTACTAACAGCTTCACCACCAGAAGTCATGGTTCATCAGAAGAAGTTCCTCCTATCCCCGAAGAAACCTGGGATACATTAGGAGAACCAAGCGGAAAATTCGACTACATGGTGAAATACTCCGCCCCTGAAAGTTCAAGAATCTCTCTTGAAGATATTGTTCCAACTGGATGGAACAGTGATTTTGAGTACCTCTCTCAGCCAAAAGAGTTGTATAACCCTTGCTATTCATCATCATCGACTGGTGAAATCATCATTGAGGATTATATCCCAAAGTCACCTTCCGTGGCTACGGATCTAGAGTATACATATCTAGTCAATGCCTTCTTGGGAGAAGAGCAAGACCAAAATACAGAAGAGGATGATCTCGAAAGTGTCTCCGACAACGAGTCTCTCCATTCAGAAGATTGGAAGTTTCCTCAAAAGAAAAACCGACATACTCCACTTGGAAATGGGTATGCTCACACCGCTCAGTCTGCTGAAGTAGAAGAAGATCGTCTGAGTGTTGCAAAGACAATGGTTGGTAAATCAAGACCTACCATAGGCCACCTTAAGCCTAAGGTTCCAGATCACTTAGTGCACAATGGGGTTCGCCACTATTGGACGGCTGTTGAAGTTTCAACTGTTGTTCGCACTCCTAAGTAGGAACTTTCACCGTTATTTTGTCCTCTCACCATAAGCCCAGGGTGAAGAGATGTTTCATAGGGCTTTGCATTTTACTATTTCTTAGGAAAATGTCCCTCTTTCCTTCGCCCAAAGCAATAGAGTTTTGTTTTATAGGGTCTTTGTTTCAAGAAATGACTGTCAATAAATAAAAATGTCATTTTGTTCCGTCGTTAGTTTTTCCTTTTCTTTTTTCGGAAATTGGTAATCCTAAAAAAACACCCTTAAAAAAAACATCAAAATAATTATTAACTGCATACACCGAGTCTTCCCTCGTTGTCTAAATAAAACTTATCACACATATGCAGATTAATCATAAAATACCCCGTTGAAACGTGCGACCGTATGACTTCTCCAAGCTTTGAGTTTCCTGTATTCGAGGCAGAGGAAGAAGAAGACGAAGAAATATCAAAGGAAATTTCACGATTACTCCAACAAAAGGAAGAGGCCATTCAGCCATACAATGAGCCTCTAGAGATCATAAACCTTGGTTCCGATGGAAACAGAAAATAGGTTAAGATTGGAGCTTCGCTCAATTCAGAGATCAGAGAGAGTTTGATACAACTGCTCAAAGAATTCTCAGATGTCTTCGCTTGGTCTTATCAAGATATGCCAGGGTTGGATACCAGTATAGTGGAGCATCACTTGCCATTAAAAGCAGAATGCCCTCCGGTCAAGCAAAAATTAAGAAGAACTCATCCGGAGATGGCCATGAAAATCAAAGAGGAAGTTCAAAAGCAGATCAACGCAGGTTTCCTCGTCACTTCAGAATACCCTCAGTGGTTAGCTAACATTGTTCCCGTTCCTAAGAAAGACGGAAAAGTCCGCATGTGCGTCGACTAGAGAGATTTGAACAAAGCTAGCCCTAGGGATGATTTTCCTTTACCACATATTGACATGTTGGTGGATAGTACAGCAAAATCCAAAGTTTTCTCATTCATGGACGGATTTTCAGGATACAGCCAAATCAAGATGGCACCTGAAGACATGGAGAAAACAGCTTTCATCACCCCCTGGGGCACGTTCTGCTATCGCGTTATGCCATTTGGACTAAAGAACGCATGGGCAACTTATCAAAGAGCCATGACTACACTTTTCCACGAGATGATGCATAAGGAAGTGGAAGTCTATGTGGACGACATGATTGCTAAATCAGAAAATGAGGAAGATCACATACAGAATCTGACAAAGTTATTTCAACGCTTACGGAAGTTTCAGCTTCGCCTGGATCCCAACAACTGTACCTTTGGTGTCTACTCAGGAAAACTCCTTGGTTTCATTGTCAGCAAACGAGGAATTGAAGTAGATCCAGACAAAGTCAAGGCAATTCAAGAAATGCCTTCACCCAGAACCGAGAAACAAGTTAGAGGATTTCTTGGACGTCTGAATTACATCTCGAGATTCATATATCTCATGACTGCAACTTGTGCTCCTATTTTCAAACTTCTACGGAAAAATCAAAGTTGCGTCTGGACAGACGATTATCAGAAAGCGTTCGACAGCATTAAGGAATATCTGCTCGAACCACCCATTTTGTCTCCTCCAGTGGAAGGAAGACCTTTGATAATGTACTTAATCGTCTTAGAAGATTCCATGGGTTGTGTCCTTGGACAGCAAGACGAGACAAAGAGAAAAGAGCATGCCATTTACTACCTAAGCAAGAAATTCACTGACTGTGAATCCTGCTACTCCATGCTCGAGAAGACGTGTTGTGCTTTGGCCTGGGCTGCCAAGCGTCTCCGCCAGTACATGATTCGACATACTACTTGTTTGATCTCTCATATGGATCCAATCAAGTACATCTTTGAGAAGCCTGCCTTAACTGGGAGAATTGCCCGTTGGCAGATGTTGCTATCAGAATATGACATTGAGTATCACGCACAGAAAGCCGTGAAAGGAAGCATTCTAGATGAGCATCTGGCTCACCACCCACTCAATGGTCATGAATCAACCAGTTTCGACTTTCCGGACGAGGACGTCATGTGCCTCAAGATGAAAGATTACGACGAGCCACTACCAGACGAAGGACCTGAGATAGGATCCCAGTGGGGCTTAATCTTTGACGGAGCTATCAATGCTTATGGACGAGGAATTGGGGAAATCATTGTTACACCTCAGGGTACCCATATTCCATTTACTGCCAGATTAACTTTCAAGTGCACAAACAATGAGGCCGAATATGAAGCTTGCATCATGGGTCTCGAAGAAGCCGTGGATCTAAGAATCAAACACTTGGATGTATACGGGGATTCTGCTTTGGTCATTAATCAAATCAAAGGAGAATGGGAAACACGCCAACCAGGGCTAATTCCTTACAAAGACTACGCGAGGAGATTGTTACCATTCTTCGACAGGGTAGATTTTCATCACATTCCTCGTGAAGAAAATAACTTGGCTGATGCATTAGCCACACTCTTTTCCATGATTAGGATAAATCATTGGAATGACATTCCTCGGATCGATGTTATGCGCCTGGATAGGCCCGCTCATGTTTTCACAGTAGAAACAATCATCGACGACAAACCGTGGTATCACGACATCAAGAACTTTCTTCAAAAGCAAGAGTACCCTCTTGGGGCGTTAAAGAAAGATAGAAAGACTTTGAGAAGTTTAGCTTGTAGATTCTTCCTGAATGAAGATGTTCTGTACAAGAGAAACTTCGACATGGTTCTGCTCAGATGCGTTGACAGAAAAGTAGCAGAAGTACTCATGAGAGAAATACATGAAGGTTCCTTTGGTACTCACATTAATGGACATACCATGACAAGGAAAATACTGAGAGCAGGATATTATTGGTTGACGGTGGAGTCAGATTGCTACCAGTACGCAAAGAGGTGTCACAAATGTCAGATCTACGCCGATAGAACTCATGTGCCACCATCTCTTCTCAACATAATCTCTTCCCCTTGGCCTTTCTCCATGTGGGGAATCGACATGATTGGAATGATCGAGCCAAAAGCGTCCAACGGACATCGCTTCATCTTGGTAGCTATAGACTATTTCACCAAATGGGTTGAAGCAGCTTCATATGCAAACGTTACAAGACAAGTTGTCGTCAGGTTTATCAAGAATCACATCATCTATCGCTACGGCATTCCTAGCAAGATAATCACTGACAATGGGTCAAATTTGAATAACAAAATGATGAAGGAGCTTTGTGAAGAATTCAAGATTGAGCATCACAACTCATCTCCTTACAGACCAAAGATGAATGGAGCTGTAGAAGCAGCTAACAAAAACATCAAGAAAATCGTTCAGAAGATGGTCATCACTTACAAAGATTGGCATGAAATGCTCCCGTATGCTCTTCATGGTTACCGTACATCAGTACGTACTTCGACTGGAGCAACTCCTTTCTCCCTTGTATATGGCATGGAAGCAGTCCTACCCATAGAGGTTGAGATCCCATCAATGAGAGTCTTGATGGAGGCAAAATTAACAGAAGCCGAGTGGTGTCAAAGCAGATTCGATGAATTGAACTTGATCGAAGAAAAGCGCATGACAGCTTTATGCCACGGTCATCTATATCAACAAAGAATGAAGAAAGCTTTCGACAAAAAGGTGCGACCTCGCACAATCAAAGAAGGCGACCTTGTACTCAAAAAGATTCAATCTTTTCTCACTGATTCAAGAGGGAAATGGACTCCCAATTATGACAGCCCCTACGTGGTCAAGAGAGATTTCTCAGGAGGAGCCTTAATACTCACGACTATGGATGGAGAAGAATTCACCCGTCCTGTGAACGTCGACGCAGTCAAGAAATACTTCGCCTAAATAAAAACAAAAGAACAGCTCGTTAAGTTGAAAACTCACAAAGAGCAGCTTAGGCAAAAAAAGAGCGTCTCGGTGAATCGAAAACCCGAAAGGGCGATTCAGGCAAAAGTTAGAGACATAAGAAATAAATAATCAATCCCGGTAAACTTAAAACCCGAGAGGGGTAGTTTACGCAAAAGTTAGGGATATATGGCAAGTAACTGTGTTCAGGACAAACTTGATCATTCGAAATCCATAGCGGAGTATTCATCATCAGTAGGTCATCTTCTACAAAGCACGAATGCAACGCAATTCAGAGTGGGAGGGAAAGATAACGGTCGTCACGTTTCATCGTAGCCTTTTTCCCAAAAATTACCAATTTCCAACTTTGTAAATACTCCATGGAATGCAAATAGTTGCTCCGAGAACGGTTGAGACTCCGGGAACCAAGATATCCCCATGAGATCGCTTTGCGAACATCTCCCGATGACGGATCTTCACTTCAATTCATATTACTCACTTCGGACAGCGGACAACTGATAACTAGGTATTCCCAACAGAGTTCGAACTACAAGAAGAGGACATCTTCTGATCAACGAGATTCAAGTCGTATCATAGGATTTTACATCCGCGACAATTCTATTCACATTCACTTTGCATTTCATAATCATCGTAATATTCATGCATTTCGTCTCACACCGTATTTGCGTAATGAGAGAGTCGAGCCAGGTTTTGATCATGTTAATACCCAAATTACTTGGGCATATACTCGAGATTCCCCTGCAAAGTTGCAAAAGGGTTTTCTTCCTCATGAAGAAGGTTCATACACCCAAATTCCCCAAGCAAGTCAACAAATGGTAGTCTCCCTCAAAGAGATAGTTTGTTCACTTTTGGAGTTTCCTCAGCCGAGATTCTCCCGCAGAGCGACACTCAACAGTCTTCTTCAGATGAGATAGTCTGTTTCGCATTTTGGAAATCCCTACAGGGGCCGATGAGCGGTTCTCTTCTCCAAGAAGTGTGGATTCCCCGACATAATTAACAGGTGGTAGTTTTTCCTCCTGGAAAACAGTTTGGTATTTCCCCAGCAGGGTCAAGAGATGCCAATTTTCGTCAAAGAAAATAATTCAGAATCTCCCAGCGGATCGACAAATGATCCCCAGCGGACTCAACAAATGGCAGTCTCTCCCAGTAGAAGACAGTTTGTTCCCCTAGCAATTGGCAAATGGCAGTCTTTCCCCAAGGAAAGACAGTTTGTCTGTTAAACATTCAAGAGGTCGATGAATGTTGGTTTTCACCCCGAAAACAGTTCGTCTGCTTTCAAGCAAAGTCATTAGCCCCTCAAAAGAGCGCGGTACCATATGACGATCCTTCAAAAACGTCAAGTTGAAAGGAGGGATGGTGAAGTTTCTTTATTTACCGTCAAATGGTATCTTACCTCCAAGTGTTGGTAAGAAGTTTGATGAGGAAACAAACCCTTGAAGTTTCTTTATTTACCGTCAAATGGTATCTTACCTCCAAGTGCTGGTAAGAAGTTTGATGAGGAAACAAACCTTTGAAGTTTCTTTATTTACCGTCAAATGGTATCTTACCTCCAAGTGCTGGTAAGAAGTTCGATGAGGAAACAAACCCTTGAAGTTTCTTTATATACCGTCAAATGGTATCTTACCTCCAAGTGCTGGTAAGAAGTTTGATGAGGAAACAAACCCTTGAAGTTTCTTTATGTACCGTCAAATGGTATCTTACCTCCAAGTGCTGGTAAGAAGTTTGATGAGGAAACAATCCTTTGAAGTTTCTTTATTTACCGTCAAATGGTATCTTACCTCCAAGTGCTGGTAAGAAGTTTGATGAGGAAACAAACCTTTGAAGTTTCTTTATTTACCGTCAAATGGTATCTTACCTCCAAGTGCTGGTAAGAAGTTTGATGAGGAAACAAACCCTTGAAGTTTCTTTATTTACCGTCAAATGGTATCTTACCTCCAAGTGTTGGTAAGAAGTTTGATGAGGAAACAAACCCTTGAAGTTTCTTTATTTACCGTCAAATGGTATCTTACCTCCAAGTGCTGGTAAGAAGTTTGATGAAGAAACAAATCTTTGGAAATTTTCTCTTTATCTGAGATATTGTCCAAACACGACTGAGACCAGTTTCGAGATATGGACATCCGAAACAAGGGGGAGGTTGTTTGCCTTTTTCTAAGTGTCAACACTTAGTTAAAAAAGATGGATTGCGCAACCTACACTGCTATCCATTCGCCAGAATCTGCATCAAGTATTTCTACAGGAGTTTGTCTCCTCATCCCCCGCCAAGTGCGACAACGGGATCAAGTCATGAAAAGATTTTATCAATTACAACATCTCAGGAGCGCCCAAAATTCGGGCATTCTTTGATATTTAAGTCTCTTTCACGCAGGAGAGATCGAGATTTCAATCTCTCTCCCTCCAGATAAAAGAAACTTAAATAGGGGCATCTGTCATACCCTAATTTTTGACCCCCCTGAGTGTGTGGAGATAACGGGCTTAATGTGATTGGAGATAACGGGCTTAATGTGATTGCGCCTGAATGAAAAAGAGCAAAAAGGACGAGTAAGTTAGGCTATTGTATAATAATATGATTTGAATTGGTTTGTGTATTTAGGAGGCTTATGTATGCATATCTGGGGTTAGTGTTCTTACGATGTCCTTAGTGTGCAAGATTAGTACCTGTCGATGCAAACTTACCCGAAGAAGATTTGTAGCCTAGGATGAGTAACTGTTGATGTATTTGTGCTTTCTTTGTTTTGTTTTTCATTTTGCTCGGAGTGCAAAAGTTCAAGTGTGGGGGAATTTGATCAGTGCATTTTGATGCACGTTCTTTCATGTTTGTACTCAAGCATTTCTTCGGTTTGTTTTATTTATTTTTATGTTTTAATATGTTTTTATATTTTATTTTATTTTTGCACTTAATTGTTTTTCGTATTAATTTTTCAGCATTAGCAGTCTGCACGGAAACGATCATATCTGGAGTTCTATGAGTCCAATTGAGGCATTCTAATAATCGACAGAAAGCTAAGAGAAAGAGCTACAATTCTTATGTTGGAGTCGAAGTCAGAATCGGATTGTAGCAGAGCCAGAAAATTCGTTGAAGTTGCAGCACTAGTTTTAGTTAAGTTTCGGGTCAATTGGTTTTGGGCCTAGGTCGTATGTTTGACCCAGTTGGATTGTAAAACGGGTTGTGCTATTTTCCCTTAGGGTAGCAGCCGCGTTACTATTCACTCGTTATTGTTCATCACGATACACTATTCACGAAAAAAAGCTTGTACGATCCCATGGCGAACTAATCCTTTCGAGTTGATCTTCCGTATTCAGGTTCCAAAACTATGAGATTATTATAATTTTTCAATAAAATTCCTTTTCCTTCAATTATATATTTTGTTTATCTTTTGCTTAATTTGATACTCATAATATATATTGTTTGGTTCGATTGATTTATGTTTTCCAATATATCTGCGTGTTTATCGTATGCTTAATCGTTAATCCGCTTATTGCTTAACCGAATGCTTAATTCGGCAAACGAGAAATATAATTCGTATAATATTGTTGCTCTTGTTGATTATGTCATACCCAAATTTTTGACCTAAGATACCACCTCATATCATGTGCATATGCATCATTTGCATCTCTAACAAATTGCATAGTTTGTGTTTGCTACTTGTGACTCAGCAGGATTAAATCAAGAAATCACTCATCAGTACAAGTAACGATCAATTAGGGTTTTGTTCTCCTTTCATCTCAAAAGAATTATCTTCATCAACAATCAACATTTGGTCCTCAAAGTTTCATTTCAACAAGCTCAAAAGGCTCTGAATCAACTAGATTAGGGTTTTGACTGAAGACAGTATACTCCTGACTTTTGCTCGGGGTTTGACCTAATGACTTGGGACATGATCTCAAGACCCCAAGTACATCATTTTGACCTAATCTATTGACTCAAGACATCTCCTACACAAGGATTGATCAACAGTGAAATTTCAAATCATCAGATTAGGGTTTTTGAGCTATCAGGGACTAAAATCAGGGATCACATTTGGGAAACCCTAAAAAGCTCCAGGGGATCACTCAAAGGTTTCAATCATCTTCAAATAATCCCTATGACAATATCCAATGGAAATTACATCTCAATTCAAGATCCACAGTCATCAATTTCATCAGGTCGACAATTAGGGTTTTTCACCTAATTCACTTGAACCACTGACTTTTTAATCATAACATGGTGCCACAACTTAAACCATGGCTCAAGGTCCTCCAATAACTCAACATGATCCATTCATACCATTCATTTGGTGAGGATAGCCTGGTTCATTTGAAATCTCCAGAAACGCGATTCATCTGAAAAAGTCAACTGTACAAGATCACCATTGACTTTTGGGGAATTTTGGTCAACCATGACTTTTGAAGTTTTGAATCATCAATATATGATATATGAAGTCATTTGATCAAGAAAAATCAAGAAAATCAATCAAGATTCAAAAAGTCAAAGGTTTGACTTTCCATACTTGGAAAATTTTCTAAGTGTTTTTCAATGGTTTTTTCCAAACTTTGGAAGGGAATTTCTCAAAATTTCACCTACAAACTGAAAAAAACTTCCAACATGAAAGTTGTAGATTTTGATCCAATAAACAACTTTGTCACATATGATGATTTTCCAAAAGATCAACCATTTAAGAGATATGGAGCTTCAAAGCTGGTATCTTTTGAAAATTTCACTTGAAATCTCATTTTTCTCAAAGTTCATGGATCTTTTTCACATATTTCCTTAAAGGTCTTGAAGAAACTTCCAACTAGGGTTTTGAAGTGTGTAACATGAGCTTTCCAAAATGTCCAAGAGCATGAAAAAATATGGAGTGTAGCTATGGCTTTGAATTTCTCCATTAGTGACCATTTCACTTGAAATTTCAAGTCATTTTTGCCAAAGTTATGTACCATGTGACCTATAACACAAGTGATGACACACCAATGCAATAATTGAGAGATATTTTCTGGTTTAGGATCAGAAAGGAAAGAGATAAGAAGCTTGGCAAAATAACCATGGTTAAGTCACTTTTAACCATTTGCATTAAATGTAAAGATTCCATTTTATCTCTTAAGCCAAATCATCACTCTTTGATCCACTTGCAAGGGCTTTGTATTCAGAAAGCTTGGCCTATAAATAGAGGTCATTTCCACTCTCCAAATCACACCAAAACCTCATAAACATAGGTTTTCTCTTCCTTTCTTAGAATGCAAGTTTCATAGTTTTTCAAAAGAGGTAAAATTCTCAACCTCTAAACCTTTGAAGTTCTAAGCAAAGTGATGCTTCTAACACTTCCCAAATACCATATGGAAGTTGTTTGAACCATTGAAACCTTCCAAAAACATCAAGAACTCAGAATCACTACCTCACTTCGCAAATATGCATAACACTAGCCTTATCATGCCAAAATAAATTCCAGGCCAATTCTGTCCAAGCTAATCATCCAAATACATTCCATATACCATATATGAGCTATCCCAACCATCACACATGGCCTGAAACATCTCCATCATCAAATTCGATTCACTCTTGAAGCTTCTGCAGATCGGGTACCATGGCCATGCTCAGATGAATTCAGGTGGTTCCAAGCATCCAAACACCTTCCACAAGGTCCATTGAAGCTGTCCAGATCAAGAAGCAACATCTGTAACACCTCTATTGAAGAATTCAATCTCCAGTTTTGCCGTCTTTGAAGGTAAGCCTCATGAACTTCAAACTCATACATACATGCATCATAAATGAAAAATTGAGTTGCCATCTTGTTTCTGCACTATCACTGATCAATAGCCCTCAATCAATTTCATAATTCATCAATCATACACAATTTCAGATTGAATCATAGAATTAGGGTTCTTCGTGTTCATCAGAAAATTGATAGCCTTAGAGTGAAAATAAATGAAATTAAAGGTCACCATCATGTTCCTTATGAAAAAACGAGTAAGATACACCCTTCACTTGATCAATTTAGTTCAGTTTTGAAGATTTTCAAATTCAAATGGGGATGGTGTTCTTGGCGCGTTTTTTGGTTCAGAAATTTCAAATTCTTGTTTGTTAATATAACTAAATGGACGCGTGTATGTTACAAGCCACAAGCGTGGCTCAGTTGGCTTTTGTTTTGAGAAACAACCTCCAGGTCGTGGGTTCAACACCCTTAGGGACCAAAACCTCTTTTTTATCACTATTTTTTCTCTATTTTCTTCACAACTTCAACCCATTAATTAACCAATCAAACTAATTCATTTTCACTTCATTTTTTACACACTCTTTATTTAACACATATATTTTATGAATATCCAAAAAAATCACAAAAAAATATTTGTTTAATACATTTTTAATTAGGTTTAAAATGACATGTTTTTAAGTGTTTTTAAAATACTTTAAATATTGTTTTTCATTTGATTTTTCAAACTTAATCATTTGTAAATATTTTGTGATCAAACCATAATCATTTAGGTGTTAATTAAGTATAATCTTTATGTTTATCTTAATTAATTTGATTTCTGTCAAAATTTCAAACTGTTTTAAAACAAACGATCACAGTTTTTCAAAACGATAAACCATTTCTTTTTGGTTTTCTTTTCAAAAGAAACTATTGATTAAACCTTTTTGGATTGATCGATTGATTTTCAAAATACCATGGGCCTCCATGTAGGTATAAGTCCCGAGCCCCTTTTGTACATACCCATTCCTTTTTCTTTGTACAGTTTTTCTTTAAACAGAAAACTTCTTTCAAAACAAAACTTTCAAAGCTTTTCAAACGACGAAACCTCGCGTTTTTAACAAAACAATCAACCATGTTTTATAAAATAAAACATGGGCCTCCACATAGGTATAAGTCCCAAGCCCTTTTGTAAATATTTGTTTACATAGCCATGAATACACTCAATGGGCCTCTCCCCGAGTATAAGTCCCGAGCCCCCGTGCATACAAACGGATCATGCTTACAGGTATATTTCCTTCATAAACTCCATTGTATACACACACCTTGTCATATATAACTGTTCATACTTGTTCATATTTGTTCATGTACTTGTTCATATTTGTTCGTACTTGTTCATATTTGTGATTGTGTTATATATACTTGTTCAACTTAGTACAACACTAGGTTCCCCATAGCCTCCTATTGGGCTTTGTGCAAAGAATCTCCCTAGTTTAGGTTAGGACATAGAGTATGGTTTCCCGGTGAAATCGCTCTAAGAGCTCAAACCAACTATACCATGCCTCCTCTTGGGCTTCGTACAAACGACTTGTCCCTCCCATAGCCTCCTCTTGGGCTTACAATGCAAGGACCCTCGATTGTCCCTCCCATAGCCTCCTCTTGGGCTTACAATGCAAGGACCCTCGGATACCCTCCTCTTAGGCTTCGTACAAGGACCCACGGGCTTCTTATTGTGAATACAAGATCACACTCACAAAGATGTTTTTGATTCATGGCAAACTCAACAAGCATACAAGCAACAAGGTACACGCAGAAGAACTCAAAGAAAAGCAAGCATTGGTCACTCATAACAGAGCAGGTCGACCTACTATGCATACAGGTCGACTCAACACAAGCAAAATAAGAGGAACTCGGAAAAACAGCAGTCAGGTCGACCTACTCCCAACACAGGTCGACCTAAAATGAAGAAATTTACATATCATTCTGCTAGGTCAACCTACACAACAACTAGGTCGACCTAATCTGAGGAAATGTCCCCAAAACGCATCTGAAGTGGATTCTGGTCGACCTACTTCTTCAATAGGTCGACCTAACTGGGATCAAATATCATTCAAAACTAATGCACCTCTGCTAGGTCGACCTAAGCACTACAAGAGGTCGACCTAATTGATCAAAAATGCCAAAATTCTGGTTTTCTCTGCTCCAACTGATAAGCTCTCATATATATTGTCCAAGGTTCAATTATTCAGCAACACCAACGACTGAAAGATACACAAAGGCTTCTCATCTTCGTTCTTCGTCATCTCCAACACAATTACACATAATCATTCTTGCGTTGAGGGTTAGTGATCGAGTTCGATAACGTCCATGGAACGGAATTGAAGATTCCTAGTGGGTGAAGATTTGTGGGGTTTTTGGTGAATAAAATCCGAGGGTTTTGTCCTCAAAGATAGGTGTTTCTTGGGGGGTTTTTATCAAGAGGTTTCATCGAGGATCCATCTGAGTGTGAAGATTGAAGAACAAGGGTTCAAGGCAATTCAAGACACTGCAGAAAAGGGATCAAGTGAAGCTCTTGGATCACCTTGATCTGACTCAAGATTAAGGGGGAAGAAGATTCAAAGGATCGACAAATCCGGTTTATTGTTTATCTCTTTGTTTTCTTCTTTGTATAAACTGCTTTCAACATTAATGGAAGATTTCCCAATTTCAATTTGGAATTGGGGGCAGACGTAGTCGTAGCAAGGACGATCGACGAACTGCCTGAACAAATATCGTGTTCTTGTCGCTTTTATCTTTTCATTTACGTTCTGTTCATATTTGGTCATAATTGCAAAATTGATTAACGATTCAAGTGTTAAAATTGTGAATTAAGGTTCTGCATAAACATCACAATTCACCACATCTTGAATCATCATCAATTTGAACATTATCACCAAGTGTTTGTCTTTTTACTTATTCCACTATTACTGCATTGCAAACCAAAGTTTGTCAATTTAGAAGTTAATTGATTTTCAGCTGTGAAACGTATTGATTCGATAACATATCACTTCATCGTTAATCTCAATTATCTTGTGGTTTTGTCACATATACGACCCTTGCAATAACGGTCCGAAATAGACGCAAGTCGATTCAGAACCGCTTTCGCTTTAGTTCAAAATAATTCCGAAAAACTCTGTGAGATCTATTCACCCCCCCTCTAGATCCTCAGGCCAGCGTCTAAAAAGTGGTATCAGAGCCTGGTTTATTCCGTGCTACGTGAAACACTTATTGGAAAGATGGCTTCCGGACCTAAAGGGGCTCACAATAGAGCTCCAGTTTTCAACGGTGAAAACTATGGCTATTGGAAGGATTGTATGTGTGTCCACATCAATGCAATTGATAGGAACATCTGGACAGCTATTGTCAATGGTCCCTTTCAGATCACCATGACAAATGCAGCTGGTGCAGTTGTTCCAAAACCAGAAAATACTTGGGATGCTGAAGATGAAAAGAGATATGCATACGATTGGAAAGCGAGAAACATTCTAATCTCAGCTCTAGGAGTTGATGAATTCTATCGCGTTTCCCATTGTAGATCTGCTAAAGCTATGTGGGACACATTGCAAGTTGCCCACGAGGGAACGGATGATGTCAAACTAGCTAGGATCAATACGTTAACTCAAGAGTTCGAACTGTTCCACATGGAAGATGGTGAATCCATCGAAAACATGCAGAAGAGATTCGTTCACCTGAAAAATCGGTTAAATTCTCTTGATAGACCTGTTTCCAATTCAGTTGCTACTAACAAAATCTTAAGATGCTTGAACAGGGAATGGCAACCCAAGGTTACAGCAATAAAGGAAGCAAATGATATAAACACCTTGGACATTACCACTCTCTTTGGTAAACTAGAGGAACATGAACAACACCTTAAATGCCTTGACATGCATGAGAAAAGGGCAAAGAAAGAAAAGAACATGGAGAAAGAGGTAGAGAAGAAGTCAATAGCTCTAAAAGCTTCAAGCTCCAAGACCTCAAGACAAGAGCTAGAGGATAGTGATACAAGTGATGATGAAGACTCTGATGATGAGGAAATGGAACTGTTTGTGCGAAGATACCATAAATACCTAAAGAAAAATGGAGCAAAACATTCTGACAAAGGGTTGATCAACTATAGAAAGCAATCAAACAAGTTCAAACAAGATGACAATAACAAAGGAAAAATCAAAGGTCCTTGCTTCAATTGTGGCAAAGTCGGTCACTACAAACCGGATTGTCCATACCTTGAGAAGGAGAAAGAGAAGAACCAAAGCAAAGGTCACAACAAATCTAGAAGAGCCTACATAGCATGGGAAAGTGATTCATCTAGTGAAGACTCATCAAGCGATGAAGAAAAATTGGCAAACTTATGTCTTACGGCTCATCAACACAAGAAAAAGAAACGTGTAAGTCATCTTAAACCTGAAATTGTAGATAAGGTATATCATGCTCAATTAAAATTAGCCTTTGAAGAACTACATAGAGATGCAATTGAAGCTTTTAAACTTTTGGCCTCAAATAAGAAAATTTTTTCATATCTTGAATCAAAAGTTGAGAAGACCGAAAAGGACATGGAAGCTTTGAAACAATCTATGCTAGATATTCAAAAGGATAAAATTGAGGAAGATCCTACATCATGGTTTGGTTGTGAGACATGTCATATTTGGCAAAAAGAAGTGAGAGACCTAAAGGCCAAATTAGATAAGGCTCTACAACCAAAAATGACGTTTGCGGTTGATCCGAATAAGTTCAAAAGATCGTATACTCCTTTATATAGTAAATACACTTTTGTACCAAAAGTATCAACTAGCAAAACAGCATATTCTCATCATATTACCTGTCCCTATTGTTGCAAAAAGGGACATACCTGTCGCGGGGAAAAATCGTTGTCTTTTTTCGGGATGAGACACCTGATGCCTTCTTTGGGCTCGAGTGCTCAAAAAAATGATTTTTCTTTTGTACCGACCAAACTTTTTATTGTTTCCAAATGAGGAAAAGGAAAAAAGCTGCAATAACCTAAAAGTGGGGGAGAGATCTTGGGTAAGAGGGTTGGTTATACGAAGGGAAGGTATTAGCACCCAACGTATCTATAGTTCTCTATAGGCTTTTTTTTTGTGTTTGTTTCATTCTATGTTATGGTGGAGGTTCTTGTGAAATAGGTGGGACCTAAGGTGTTTGTTTGATTATGCTCGCAAAGATCATCGCGATCCTCTGCATACATATCCCCTAGAGGGAATCAGAGCATCTGTAGCTCGGGGTCTACGGGTGCTAAGGTTTGAGTGGTTTGAGAGAGAAGTTTTGCTCGCCAAGGATACGACCTTGTGCCTACGTATTCTCAAAGGGATGTTGAGAAAGTCAGAGCAATCGTAGTTCCCACTTATGCTAGTGGAAGCAAAGGAAAAGAGACAAATGTCATCTCAATGTTCGATGTATCTAATCTATATCATCACATACATCTGTTTGTTTTTTTGTTTGAAAATCTTTTCATTATAAGCCCGGGGTCATGCCACTTAGGGTGCTTAGAATGATAAAGATGTTTTTGTTTGTTTAACCAGCCTTGTCGCAAAAACTTTCAATGAACTCAGCCTTGTGACAAAAAGTTTTGATTAATCAGCCAGCCTTGTGGCAAAAGTTTCAATGAAGTCAGCCTTGTGACAAAAACTTTGATTAATCAGCCAGTATGGTGGCAAAACGGTTTGATTGATTAGCCAGCCTTGTGGCAAAAAGAAGTTTGATTGATTAGCCAGCCTTGTGGCAAAAAAGTTTGATTGATTGATTGTTTGTGATGATATAGAAGAGATACTCCTATCATAGAGATGATAAATGTCAAATCTCCTAGGGTATTTGTTTTGGATTATGGGGATGCTTATAAGAAGCCCGTGGGTCCTTGTACGAAGCCCAAGAGGAGGCTATCTGAGGGTCCTTGCATTGTAAGCCCAAGAGGAGGCTATGGGAGGGACAATCGAGGGTCCTTGCATTGTAAGCCCAAGAGGAGGCTATGGGAGGGTCACTCGTTTGTACAAAGCCCAAGGGGAGGCATGGTATAGTTGGTTTGAGCTCTTAGAGCGATTTCACCGGGAAACCATACTCTATGTCCTAACCTAAACTAGTGGAGATTCTTTGCACGAAGCCCAATAGGAGGCTATGGGGAACCTAGTGTTGTACTAAGTTGAACAAGCACACATATCACACATATGAACAAACATGAACAAGTATGAACAAACATGAACAAGCACATATATATGACAAAGTGTGTGTATATAATGGAGTTTATGAAGGAAATATACCTGTAAGCATTGTCCATTTGTATACACGGGGCTCGGGACTTATACTCGAGGAGAGGTCCACTTGAGTTTATTCAAAGCTATGTAAACAGGTATTCACAAAAGGGCTTGGGACTTATACCTACATGGAGGCCCATGGTATATTTTTGGGAAAATTTAAAGAAACCTTCATTTTTGGTTTGTTATTCAAAGTTAAAAAACAGATTGAGATATGTACAAAAATGTGTGTGTACAATGAAATACCTAATTTCATGTACAGGAATGGGTATGTACAAAAGGGGCTTGGGACTTATACCTACATGGAGGCCCATGGTATATTTTTGAAAAGTTTTGAAGTTTTGTTGTTTTGAAAATGATTTGAAAATGATTTGAAAATTGTTTGAAAAGATTTTATTTTGAAAAAGTTTTATTGTTTAAAAAACTGTACAAAAAGAAAAGAAATGGGACTTACACTCTCTAATATTCGAGAGGCCCCACTTCGTTTTTGAAAATTAATTGATCAATTAAAAGATCTAATCAATAGTTTCAAAAAGAAATGGTTTATCGTCTTTGAAAAGAATCGCGATCGCTTGTTTTAAAACAATTTGAATTTGACAAAAGTCAACTTAATTAAGTTTAAATAAAATTTTAATGCTTAATTAAGACCTAAGTGATTAGGGTTTTGATCACAAAAATATTTACAAGTGATTAGGTTTGAAAATTAAATGAAAAACAAATATTTAAAGTATTTAAAAACACTTAAAAATGTATCATTTTAAACCTAATTAAAAACATATTAAATAAATCTTTTTTTGTGATTTTTTTTGATATTGTCAAAATATGTATATTAAATAAGAAGTGTTTAAAAAATGAAGAAAAAATAAGTTGATTTGATTGGTTAAATTAAATGATGAAGTTTGTTAAAAAATGAAAGAAAAATAGTGTCAAAAAATTGGTTTTGGTCCTACCAGGGTTTGAACCCACGCACCTACGCTTGCTGACCAAAACATGGACCAACTGAGCCACGCTTGTGGCTTGTTAAACATACGCGTTTTGTAAAATATATTTTAAATCAAGAATTTGAATTTCCCAAACCAAATCTGGCGCCAAGAAAACAACCCTAACTGATTTTTGAATTTCCTCAAATCTGTATTATTTTGATCGATCAAAGGGTCTATCTCACTCGGTTTTGGACGAGGAACATGATGATGACCTTTAATTTCATTTATTTTCGCTCTAAGATGATTAATTCTCGGATGAACACGAAGAACCCTAATATGACAAATCTTTGTGAAATCGTGTATGATCATGATATGATGCAATTGATTGAGGGTTATTATTCAGTGATGGTGCAGAAACAAGATGGTAACTCAGTTTTTCATTTATGATGCATGTATGATAGAGTTTGAAGTTCATGAGCACTTACCTCAAAAACGACCAAGCTGGAGATTGAATTTTGCAAAGGAGGTGTTACAGATGTTGTTGCTCAATCTGGACAGCTTCAATGAACCTTATGGAAGGTATCTGGATGCTTGGAGTGAATTGAAAACACCTATAGCAGTTGGAGGTACCCGATCTGCAGTTAAGCCTAAGTGTGAATTGAGCTCGATGATTCTGATGTTTCAGGTTGATGATGAGTGTTTGGATAGCTCATATGTGATATATGTGAGGTGTGGGAAGTGTTAATTTGGACAGAAATGATCTGGAATGAAAATTGGCATGATAAGGCTCTTCATGTGTTCATATGGAGGTTGAAGAGTGAATCTGAGTTTTGGGGTAATTTGGGGTGTGTGAGTGGTTCAAACACATCCCATATGATGTTTATGAGTTGCTAGAACCATCACTTTGGCCATAACTTCAAGGGTTTGGAGGTTGAGTTTTGTACCTCTTAGAAACTTAAGAAACTTGCATTCTAAGAAAGAAAGAGAAAGCCTATAATTTGTGAGACTTTGGTGTGATTTTGAATGGAGTTTGGACCTCTATTTATAGGCCAAAGAGTCTGAACTCAGAGCTTTGCAACTTGCTTCAAGGTTTGATGATTTGGCTTAAAGGATAGAAAGGAATCTTTCACATTTAATGCATATGGTTAAAAGTAACTAAACCATGGTTATTTCTCTAAGCTTCTTATCTCTTTCCATTCTGATCTCAAACCAGAAATATCTTTCAATTATTGCCTCTATGTGTCATCAATTGGATCATTTGGTAGAATAGTGCATAACTTAGTGAAAATGGCATGAAATTCTAAGTGAAAAGCTCACTAATGTCAAAATTCAAAACCATGGCTACACTCCATATTTTTTCATGCTCTTGGACATTTTGGAAAGCTCATATTACACACTTCAAAATCCTAGTTGAAAGTTTCTTCAAGACCTTTAAGGAAATGGGTGAAAAAGATCCATGAACTTTGAGAAAAATGAAGTTTTAAGTGAAGTTTTCAAAAAGTATCAACTTTGAAGCTCCATATCTCTTAAATGGTTGATCTTATGGAAAACAATTATATGTGTCCAAGTTGTTCATTGGATCAAAATCTACAACTTTCATGTTGGAAGTTTTTTTCAGTTTGTAGGTGAAATTTTGAGTTATTCCCTTCCAAAGTTTGGAAAAAACCATGAAAAACACTTAGAAATTTTTCTAAGTATGAAAAGTCAAACTTTTGACTTTTTGATTCTTGATTGATTTTCTTGATTTTTCTTGATCAAATGACTTCATATATCATATATTGATGATTCAAAACTTCAAAAGTTATGGTTGACCAAAATTACCCAAAAGTCAATGGTGATCTTGTACAGTTGACTTTTTCAGACGAATCACGTTTCTGGAGATTTCAAATGGAACAGGCTATCCTCACCATATGAATGGTATGAATGGATCATATTGAAGCATTAGAGGATATTGAGCCATGGTTTGAGTTGTGGTACCATGTCCTGATTAAAAAGTCAGTTATTCAGTAAATTAGGTCAAAAACCCTAATTGTCGACCTGAGGAAATTGATGGCTGTGGATCTTGAATTGAGATGCAATTTCCACTGGATATTGTCATAGGGAATATTTGAAGATGATTGAAACCTTTAATTGACTTCCTGGGGATTTTTAGGGTTTCCCAAATGTGATCCCTGATTTTGGTCCCTGATAGTTCAAAACCCTAATCTGATGATTTGCAATTTCACTGTTGATCATTCCTTGTGTAGGAGATGTCTTGAGCCAATGGATTAGGTCAAAATGATGCACTTGGGGTCTTGAAGTCATGTCCCAAGTCATTAGGTCAAATCCTGAGCAAAAGTCAGGAGTATACTGTCTTCAGTCAAAACCCTAATCTGATTGATTCAGTGCCTTTGAGCTTGTTGAAATGAATCTCTGGGGACCAAATATTGATTGTAGATGAAGATGATTCATTTGAGATGAAGGGAGAACAAAACCCTAATTGACTGTTTCTTGCACTGATGAGTGATCTCTTGATTAAACCCTGCTGAGCACAAGTAACAAACACAAGCTATGCAATTTGTTAGAGATGCAAATGATGCATATGCAAATGATATGAGGTGGTATCTTAGGTCAAAAATTGGGGTATGACAGATGCCCCTATTTAAGTTTCTTCAACCTGAGACATGAAGATTGAAAATCTTCGTTTTGATTGGGTGGAAGAGACTTAAATATCAGAAGACGCGAATTTTGGACCTAAGATACCAAAATTGCGAATGATGCAAGGATATCTTTACCGAGTGTCATACCCTAATTTTTGACCCCCCTGAGATGGCATATCTTCAGGATTTTTCATCAGGTCAAGACAAGTTTCCAGAGCAGTTACTTCTCCATCTGGTATCTAATCGAGGATGCTCAAAGACAAGAAAGCTCAGGCAAAGGATCAATCAATACAAGGATGAGTCCCTAATACAATCATGGGGCTCAAGGACTTCATTTTTCTCATCTATGATTGAGTAGACATCCAGTCATCTGAGTACAGGTTTACTCAGGTCACCAAACTAGGGTTTTGAGCCTAATCAAGGACTGAAATCAGGGATCACATTTGGGAAACCCTAAAAAGCCCCAGGAAACCATTCAAAGACATCAATCATCTTCAAATAACTCATATGACAAGATCCACTGGACATTACACCTCAGTTCAAAGTCTACACTCATCATTGTCCTCTGGTCGACAATTAGGGTTTTTGACCTAATTCACCAAGATAGTTGACTTTTAATCAGGGCATGGATCAAAAACTCAAGACATGATTCAAGAATCTCTACTACCTTAATATAATCCATTTACATCATTCATTTGAGGAAAAGATCTTGTTTCTACACAAAAGCCCAAAAATTCACTTTGTCAGGAAAAGTCAACTGTGTGGGATCATCATTGACTTTTAAGATTTTTGGTCAAAAAATGACTTTCAAAGATCAATATCATCAATATATGGATGTCAAAGTCATTTGACCAAAGAAATTCAAAGAAATTCATCAAGGAGCAAAAAGTCGGGAATTAGGGTTTTTGAGGGCATTGTGAGAACTCAAAATTTCACCTACACAACTCAAAAAACTTCCAACATGAAAGTTGTAGATCTTGCAAAATAAAACAACATCTTACAAGGGAACTTTTTTCAAAAGATCAACCATTTATGAAGTTTTGAAAATTTTGAAGTTTAGGTCATAAACACTTAGAAATTTTTCTAAGTGTTTTAACCTAGTTTTCATCCAACTTTGGGCTCATTTTTCACAAATTTCCCAAATGATTCTGAAGAAGACATAAACTAATGATTTGAAGTAGATGTTTAGGGCTTTCCAAATTGTGTTCAACCTTCTCCAAATTCAATTTGAGCTAGGAGTTATGCTTGTTCAAAGTTGGCCTCATGAAGTAAAATTATAGGTCATGTGCAAATTGGAACTTTGCAATTTTGTGCATTTTGCTTCATGAATGGATGCTACACGACCCATAACACATCTGAAACCATGCCATGCATTCATTTTCACCATGCCATAAGAATTGAAGAAGATTCTAAAAAACAAGAACATGTGATTATGTAATGATTACATTTGTGAATTTATGGCAAATTGATGAATCACCCAAGGAATCTTCTCACCAACCAATTAGAGCTCATTTCTGGCTCAGAATTGTCCCCTAAGATTAAACAAAATCGAGGGCTAGGGGGATTGATCAAATGGAATCAAAGTTCTCATCATTGCATAAGAGATACTTGCAAACTTCCTTCATGGCTAAGAAAGCAAATCAACTTCACTAAGGAAGCTCACTCCTCTGCAGCTATACTGATCCATTTGCCTATAAATACAGATGCATTCCTCATTCAAAAAGACACCAAAGCAACCATATTCCTTGCTTTCTCTTTCTCTTCTCATGTTCATTATTTTTCAAAGTTCTTTGGCAAGAAGAATCGATTTCTTCAAACCAGAGCTCATCTTTGGGAAGTGAACATTCTAACATCTCAAGGGAGGTCATTTGAGGTGATCCAAGCACCTGGATCACTTCTGTAAGTGGAGGAACACCATTGTTGCTCTCACTTTGGAGCATTTGCAGTTGGAGGTCCATGGAGTAATTCAGGAGGTTCCAAGCCAAGCCAATCATCCAGGCACACTCCTCAGGTCATAGTGAAGCTAACCAGATGGCTGCAGCTCATCTGTAACTCAAGAATCAACACCCTCCATGTTCACTTGAAGCTGAAATCGAGGGAGGTCCATAGAACAATTCAGAAGGATTCAGGTTGCAATAAGAATTCAGTTAGCATCATTGAGTCTCAGGGAAGCTATTGAGATCATTCATTCAAGCCCAGGTGCTCTCCATCATCCTCACGACCCCCATTTTCAGAGGTAAGTTTCTGAACTCCACCTCTTTAATTTAAGCACTCTTTGTAGTAAAGCTCGATTCTATCTTGTTCAGCATCATCAGAGGATTGAAAACCCTCTATCATCATTCATTTATTCATCTTGTGCATCATTTAATTTTAAAATTAGGGTTTATGTGTTCTTCGTGTTCATAATGAAATTCGTTAGTTACACTTAGAATAAATGAATTCTGAGCCCATAATCATGTTCCTTGTCCAAAAACGAGTGAGATTAATGTTTACATCATGCCATTTAGTTGAGAAACCAGAGAGTTAGGAATTTGAAAATCTGAAGCTCGAGGAAGAAGATGAACATGGCGCGCGTAAAATTTGAATTTCCTGGCTTATCTGAAAATATAATATATTGAGTGTATATAGTTAACAAGCTGTGCGCGCAGCTCAGTTGGTTAAGTTTTGAAATGTGATCATGAAGGGCGTGGGTTCGAACCTCTCTAGGGCCAAACCAATTTTTTAGCATCCATTTTCATTCTTTTTTTTATACAAACTTCACACAATCCATAAACTTATCAAATTAAATCATTTTCACTTCATTTTTCACACACTTGCTATTTAATATACCTACTTTGTGAATAATCAAAAAAAATCATAAAAATATTATTTATTTCATGTATTTTTATTAGGTTTAAAATAGTATGTTTTAGGTGTTTTCTTAAATACTTTAATACATATTTTCACTTTGTTTTAACCTAAATTATTTTGTAAATAAAGTTTATGATAAAACCCTAATTGTTTAGGTCTTAATTAAGTAAAAAATCTTTATTTTTACTCTAATTAAGTTGACTTTTGTCAATTCTCAAAACTGTTTTCAATCTCTGATTAAACGGATGATAAGGTTTTCAAACAACAAAACCTTGTATCATTCCAAATCATTTTCAAATTGCTTTTACACCAGTACTGTAAAGTACTGGGCCTCTAATAGAGTGTAAGTCCCAAAAACCTTCTCTTCTTAGCTTGTTTTCAAAACTGTATTTTCAAAATCTTCTTTCTGTTTTCAAAACATTCTTCTGGTATTTGAAGGGCATTATTCCCGGTGAAACTCTTCAGATACCTATGTGACCTTTGTCCATCTTCACTTCTTCTGTTTTCAAAAACCATTAACTGTTTATTATATATATTCAACTGTTATCAACAAAACAACAAAATTACTGTTGAGGCTCTGTACATACTTCTTCAATGGCCTCCACTCCATCCAGGTTAGGCTTTACAAGCTTTCAATTTACAGTCTTTATTTAAATTACTGTCAAATATAAATTGTGCATATATATTAGTTTAGAACTACGTTTGAGTATAAACCCTAGGACAGTTAAACTATATATATATTATAGGAATATGACCTAGGATTGAGAATGTCTTCCCGGTGAAGGCTCTTTCCTAATTAGAGATCTGTAGTTCAAACCCCCAAGATGAATTATTCCCGGTGAAACATCTTGGCAAAAACCTTAGAATCCAAATAATAGGACACATCCACCCAAAGAGGAATTATTCCCGGTGAAACCTCTTACCCATTTGCTTAGAGCCAAAATAAGTTCAAAACTACATAGCTTTCTCTTGTGCTATAACAAGGACCCTCGATTAGCCTCCTCTTGGGCTTTGTACAAGGACCCACAGGCTTCTTAAAAGCATTTCCAGCTTCCTCTTGAGCTTGTATACAAGGACCCATCAGGTTTCTTATAAACATAGGAACAGGTCTTTAGCCACCTTTTAGCCTACCCTGGTGAGTTTCTTCCAATTTAAACCAGACTTTAAACAAGCTAAGTTTGTCTCAATTTTGCATTGAGTACACCTTTTGGAATGAGAGACATGGACAGTCTCTGTCACCCTTATCTTCATCAATCTTCCTTAGCAGAGTCTAGGATCCATGCTTTGGGTCATCCTCAGCATTGAGTCAGCCTTCATCTTGGGCTTTAAACAAGAAGTCTCCATTAGATAATCTTTCTGCCATTCATTTCCAACAAAACCCCTGGAAAGGGTTAGCCTCCAAAGTCAATTAAAATCAACCTCCATTCCACCATCCCTGGAAAGGGTTAGCTTCCACACATTCTTTCATTTCAATAAAAACCCCTGGAAAGGGTTAGCCTCCAAAGTCAATTAATAAATAATTTCATTCTCTTAGGAGATAATTTCCCCAAAAGAGTCAAAACCCTGGAAAGGGTCAGCCTCCAAAAAACATTATAAAGTCAGTCTTTTACCAAACAATTTCTCCAGCTGAGTCAAAATCCCTGGAAAGGGTTAGCTTCCAAAGAAAAACAGTCTTTTAATAAATAAAATCTCCTCAGTAGAGTCAAAACCAACAAAAACAGTTAGCCTCAACCTTGGGCTTCATACAAGGCACCCAAACAATAAAACTCCCCTGTCAAGAGTCAGCCTCAACCTTGGGCATTGTACAAGGCAGATAATAGAGTCTCCCCAGTGAGTTCTTCATCACTCAGTAGCCACAACCTTGGGCTTTGTACAAGGCAGATAAACCATATTTTTCACGTGTCAAAGATTCCTAACACTTAGGATCTTTCCCCATATAGTCATCCATACTTAATTCATTTAAGAGTCCGCCACAACCTTGGGCTTTGTACAAGGCAGAAAATAATGTTTTCCCTAGCAACAGTCAGCCACAACCTTGGGCTTTGTACAAGGCACACAAAATAGAGTCATTCATAGTCTTAAAAATTCAATTATCCTCAACAGTTAGCCACAACCTTGGGCTTTGTACAAGGCACACAAATAGAGTCTCCCTAAGTAGAGTCAGCCTCAATTCTGGGCTTTGTACAGAACACAAAAATACCCTGTAATTAATCCCCAGTGGAGTCATCTCCCAGAGTCAATAATATTAATTAATCAATCAAAAAGCCTCAAGCTTGGGCCTCATACAAGCCAGCTAAAGTCAAATCTTTTATACAGTAGATAGACATAGCTTATCTCTATAGAGAGATATTTTTACTACTCTACCACATTCAAACAAACAAACATTTCAATTTCAATTTTAATCAAGTCTCCCATTTAGGATTTTGAAAGGCATGAGCTGGCAGTAAAACCCAGACATGTGGTAACTTTCCCTAATTTGGATGAGCATCTTTCTTTCATTTAAGAGGCTTTTGACTGGTATACTTGCACATACACAAGTAAGGTCCCCCTCTTGAATGAAATGAATTCAGTTATTCTGTCACTCCTTTAAATGTTTGTGGTAGAATAGTACAAATACCTCTCTGTAGAGATGATTTCATGTCTCTTTACTGTAAACAGAGATTTAATTCCAAGCTTCAACCTTGAGCTTCAAGCAAGGCACCCAAAAATAATTAATTTCCCTAGTTAGTTCCCCGAACTACATTAAGCTCTGACTTCCACTAGGGATATGTAGGCATGAGGTTCACAAGGAATCTCAGCGAGCTAATAAAATACCAAAAATAGTCAGTTTGTTTGTCTGTCTGTCTTTTTTTTAATCAATTCAATTCCTTCTCCTAATACAAAGGAGAAACTTTCCCAATCATTAGCAATAAACACAAACACAATGACACAGAGAAGGTTCCTGTAGAGTACTACAGATATGTAGGGTGTTTAAACACTTCCCTATGTATAACCGACCTCCCGGACTCCAGAATTTCTAGTCTAGGTGAAATCCCCACACTTAGCAAACTCCTAGGGTTTAGTTGAGATCTTTTTTCCCCTTTCCTACTCGTAGGACAAATAAGAAAGTTTGTGTGATATCGTAGGAAGAACTGAAATAAAATTCATCCCGCCACGGGCGCATTCTCCTTCCAAATTTCGCGTGAAGGGTTTAGCGTGCCGTCCTCCCAAGTGAAACGGGGAGGTAAAAGAAAACGACCACCACACCGAGGGGATATCAAGAACTGACTCCGCTGGGGGAAAGAGATTGGGAAGGATGTCTCAATCCGTTTTAGGAAGAGAGTCCATTTTGTCTTTTCGGGAAAGCAAGTGTATGCTTCACCGGGGAATGATAGCTTTGTAAGAAAAGCTTACCTATCGACATTATCGACTATCAGCATGGGGGATAGACTTGTTTAATAATGCGAAGGTGAAAGGTATGAAACTGTATTACCGACTATCAGCATGGTGATAGACTTGACAAGGTAAAAAGAGTTTCAAAGGTTCGGTTAATATTACCGACTATCAACATGGTGATAGACATGTTTAATAATATAACCAGAACAAAAAAAGGTTACCGACTACCAGCCTTGTGATAGCGGTTTTGAAGACATGATTAATTATCAGCCGAGTGATAAAATGATTTCTGGAGACTTTGCTAGGGGAATTACTGGTTATTCAGCCTTGTGAACAGTAATAATGCCCTGATTGTCAAATGATCTTCATGATTGATTTCCTAGAGAGGAAAAAGCTTTTGAAAGAGACATAAGCTGCTCAGATGACGAGGCTATTGCTTATTGTCTGTTTTTCACGACTCTATTTGAGGAATCGGAATTTGAATCTCTGGTAATGACAGGGTTCTATCCATGAATGAATTGGAAAGAAACAGTCAAACAAGACTTTGTACCCATGAGGAATGAACTCAACTGGGGATTTTCTCCTTTGTTTTGCGAGGAGAAACTGAAGCAACCTTCTTCCACGAGGAATGATCTCAGCGGGGAACTGGAGAAAGAAGATGTTCTTTCTGCTTATGGGTGACAACCTACTGGAGAGATGACACGCCCATTTCTTTTTTCTTTTCTTTCTTCTTTTTTTTCTTTTTTTTTTTTGGGATAGATATATCCTAAACAAGTAATTTTAGGCAGACAGTGAAAAATGCAATGATGCATAAATGATGCAAATATGTATGAATGATGAATATCATGAATGTAGCATGCATACTGACGATACTGACAGACAAAGAAGTATACTGGAGAGGGACCGACGTCGCAATACAACCAGATACTTGGCAAATGTTCTTCAACACAGTGTAGATAACACAGGTGATGAATGGTGTTGCGTGCTTTAAACTTCTCTGGGGAAGATGAGCATCTTTTCTTATTGAGATGGAAGAACCTCCTCACTGGAGATGGAAAATCTTCTTCACTGGGGATAAAAGATCCTCTTCACTGGGGATAGAAGAGCTTTTCCTATCATAATCCTTGATTCATCCTATGGAGATAGCTGTTGATGTTCCTTCTGTTGTTCACAACTCAAAGGAAGGTTTCGCTTTTATTTTGAAAAAGGGAAAGTAAATTCATTTAAAACTTTTTTTCTCTTTTTTTCAAAAACAAATAACACAATTAAAGCGTCATTTTGCAAGCTAAAAGAAATTAGAGATTGCAAACAAATGGGCACAAGGCTCAAATTTATTTAATAGGATGATAACCAGCTAAAGGCGTGATTCCATGGAGTATTTACAAAAGTTGGAAATGGTAATTATGCGGAAAAGGCTACATTGAAAGCAATAACCACTATTTTCCCCTAACAACTTTGAGTTACAACTGTGCTTGTCGCTTCAGATTGGCGATGATTTGATTGAAGATCCTTTGATGAAAAAGACTCCTCAGGTGACGAAGTATGGACTGACGCAGTTACTTTGTCATGAATCCCTAATTTTTGCCTAGATTGCCCTTTCAGGTTTTCAATCTACCAGGATGAATTTTTTTCTATTTATTGTCTCTAATTTTTGCCTGGACCGCCCTTTCGGGTTTTCAGTCCACCGAGACGCTCATTTTTGCCTAAGTCGCCCTTTGCGGGTTTTCGACTTACCGAGCTGTTCTTTTGTATTTTTTAGACAAAGTATTTCTTGACTGCATCAGCATTCACAGGATGCGGGAGTTCATCACCATCCATGGTTGCAAGAGTCATGGCGCCGCCAGAAAATGTTCTTTTGACAACATACGGGCCTTCGTAATTAGGAGACCATTTGCCCCTAGAATCTGGTTGAAAAGACAAGATCTTCTTAAGCACGAGGTCGCCTTCTCGAAATTCACGAGGTCGAACCTTTTTGTTGAAAGCTTGTTTCATCCTTGCTTGGTATAACTGTCCATGGCATAGAGCAGTCATACGTTTTTCTTCGATTAAATTCAACTGATCGTATCTGCTTTGACACCATTCAGCCTCTGATAACTTAGTCTCCATGAGGACTCTCATTGATGGGATTTCAACTTCTACGGGGAGCACAGCTTCCATGCCGTATACTAGAGAAAAGGGAGTTGCCCCTGTTGAAGTACGCACTGAAGTACGGTACCCATGTAAAGCAAATGGCAGCATTTCATGCCAGTCTTTGTAAGTGACGACCATTTTCTGGACGATCTTCTTAATGTTCTTGTTGGCAGCTTCAACGGCGCCGTTCATTTTTGGTCTGTAAGGAGAAGAGTTATGATGCTCAATCTTGAATTCCTCACACAGTTCTTTCATCATCTTGTTGTTCAAGTTCGAACCATTGTCAGTAATGATCTTGCTGGGAATACCATATCGGCAAATGATGTTATTCTTGATAAACCTCACAACCACTTGTCTTGTAACGTTGGCATAAGATGCTGCTTCGACCCACTTGGTGAAGTAATCAATAGCCACTAAGATGAAACGATGACCGTTTGAAGCTTTCGGTTCGATCATTCTAATCATGTCAATACCCCACATGGAGAAAGGCCATGGAGATGAGAGAACGTTGAGTAGAGTCGGTGGCACATGGATCTTATCTGCGTAGATCTGGCACTTGTGACATCTCTTCACGTGTTTGTAACAGTCAGATTCCATTGTCAACCAATAGTATCCTGCTCTTAAGATCTTTTTGGACATTGCATGCCCATTTGAATGAGTTCCAAAGGACCCTTCATGCACTTCATGCATTAACATGTCTGCTTCGTGTCTATCCACGCATCTGAGCAAAACCATGTCGAAATTTCTTTTGTATAGCACATCTCCATTCAGGAAGAAACTGCCAGCAAGTCTCCTTAGAGTTTTCTTATCTTTGTTTGATGCCCCAAGTGGGTACTCTTGAGTTTGAAGGAAGCGTTTGATGTCGTGGAACCACGGTTTATCATCGATGACGGCTTCGGTTGCAAACACATAGGCGGGCCTTTCAAGGCGCGTAATTCTGACTTTAGGCACATCATTCCAGTGACTGACTTTGAACATGGAAGATAGAGTAGCCAAGGCGTCTGCCATTCGATTCTGATCTCGAGGTATATGATGCAATTCAACTTTGTTGAAGAAAGTCAACAGACGTCTTGCATAATCTCTGTAGGGAATCAAGCCAGGGTTGTAAGTTTCCCACTTGTCTTTGATTTGGTTGATCACAAGGGCTGAATCTCCATATATGTCTAGGATCTTGATCCTTAAGTCAATGGCTTCTTCTAGACCCATGATACAAGCTTCATATTCTGCGATGTTGTTGGTGCAATCAAATAATAATCTGGCAGAGAACGGGATATGAGTACCCTTGGGAGTGATGATGATTGCCCCAATTCCATTGCCAAAAGCGTTTACTGCTCCATAAAAAATTAGGCCCCATCTTGATCCAGGATCAGGACCTTCTTCAGGTAACGGTTCGTCACAATCTTTCATCTTCAAGTACAAGACATCTTCATCAGGAAAGTCAAACTTGAGAGATTGATATTCATTAATTGGTTGATGCGCCAAATGATCGGCGAGAATGCTTCCTTTGACCGCTTTTTGAGCACGGTATTCAATATCATACTCGGATAACAGCATTTGCCATCGGGCAATCCTTCCTGTTAAGGCAGGCTTTTCAAAGACATACTTGATCGGATCCATTTTGGAG